>NC_072778.1:19237607-19953857 GCF_022539595.1 Amphiprion ocellaris
CACCAACTCAGCAGACACACCGTGTCCTCCGCTACTGACATCTATAGAGAAATGCTCATTTGTACTTAGTTTATAGGTTTTCACTGAATTGCTGCCAGTGTCTGCATCTCTAGCTGCTGGGAGTGGATACCTCTCTCCCGTTGAAGACGACTCGGAGATATTAAACACATGGATTTGCTCGAGGAATGATGGCGCATTATCATTAATGTCAACAATACTGACCTCAATGCGATAAATATTCATAGGATGGCTTAGTAGTCCCTCTATATTTAAGGAACACTTGGGCAAATTAGGACAAAGCTCTTCCCGGTCTATCCTTTCGGTCACAGACAAAGCTCCTGTTCTTAAATTAGCCTCGAAATAGCTCTTACTGTATCCCGATACAATCCGAAATCCTCGTTCCTCCAGTTGCTGTGTGTTAATGTTTAAATCCTTTGCGAGATTCCCCACCACTGTGCCTTTGTCCACCTCCTCGGAAACAGAGTAGGAAATCTGAGCTGCAGACCAGTTCGATAAACAAAGAATAATGGCGAACAACATCCATTCCGCCTCTCTATTGTGTTGCCGATCCATCCTTTCTTTGAAGATAGAAATCCACACAAACAAACGTATTTTTTTCACAGAAAGATAAAAGCATCCAAAGAACGGCCAGGTTCTCTACACGTCAAGATCATCTTTCAAGACGGAGTGCTTTACTAACCTAGACCCGACGAAACGCACTGGCTGTTTCTTTTCTCACCAACAGTGGAGGAGGAGTCATTAAAAAAAAAAAAAAAAATCATTAATGAACAAAAGTGAATGTCTGGTCTCGAGCGACATCTTGCGTTCATTTTGAACCACGATGTATTATTTAATAACCACATCTAGCAAATTCGTTGTTTTCCTTAAATATCACACCAGACTCCGTCCATTATGTTGCTTTTTTGCAAAAGCAGAATACTATGAACAGTGAAACACGCCAGGTAAATGGAGACTAAATACATCATTGACAATATATGGATGCTGCATTTGCTTATGGTGCAGAACATATATAGCAATATAATTTGAAAACACATTATATAAACCATATTATCATGTAGGGTAGAATATTTAATTTCTTAGAACCTGCCAGGGCGCAGACTCAGCAAAAAGTTATTTTTCTTCGCCTGTAATGCTAGTTTACCATTGTTTGTCAAGTCAAACATACGATGAAGACTGATGAGCGCAGAATACATCAGCACCACGGAGAGCGTCTGTCCCATTAAGTAGTATCAGTCTGTATGAACACTGGCTGTCGACGCACTCTTTTTGAGTTTTACACCGACAGGTAACTACATTCGCAACATTGATTAAGACAATCACACTTGCCTCATTTCAGTCAACTGTCAGTCAGTCCCTCGAAACAACCGCTAATGAGTACAATGGGGCGTGTTTATGCATAACTAGTTTTTCTATTTATGCTTTTTTTAACGCCTAAGTCAACACGGAAGGAAAGACTTGCAATTGAAAATTAGACCTATACGACAAGACAGTTAGACAGGGCTCGTAGCTGTTGGTGTTTTCACTCATCGAAAAGGAATGATATGTTGAAAAGAACTTACCTTTTCTTTATTCGGTAAAGTCTGAGTTCTGGTAAAGGTATCTCCTCCGTTAATACTGATCAGTTCAGCATCTACAGGTGGAAACGGTGCAGGGAAAACCACTACGTCACTTTTCAGCGTGTCTGAGCTGAAACACACGTCATATTGCTGAGTAGATTTGGAGTAAGACCAGCTCCCGTCAGGGTGGGTGGTGATCATTGGGGCGCTGTACCTGCTGAAAGAGCCGTCTGTCCTGTGGCATCTGACAGCTATGAGACTGATGAGGCTGAGCAGAAAGATGACTGACACCGACACAATGGCGATGAGCAGATAGAGATTCAAATCAGAGAAACTGTCCTCCTTTATGGGCACATGTCTGAACTGAGTCTGGATGTCAGCGGTGCTTTCAACAACCACCACCTCAATAGACACAGTAGCTGACAGGGAGGGTTCTCCGTTATCAGAGACCAGCACCACCAAGGGGTGAGTTTTGAGGTCATTGTCACTCATTCTCCTCTTAGTTCTGATTTCTCCGGTGCTGGTTCCGATCCTGAACAGGTTGTTTCCTTTTGGCTCAGACAGGTGATAAGTCAACAGCGCATTGTATCCAGAGTCTGCATCGACAGCCCTGATCTTTGCCACAAAATATCCTGCTTCAGCAGAATATGGGATGCTCTCACTGTTGACGGAGCCGTGCTCAGAATATGGCGCCAGAACTGTTGGATTATTATCATTTTCATCTAGAATTAAAACGTTTACAGTCACGTTGCTGCTAAGCGGAGGAACACCAGAGTCTGTGGCCTGAACTTTGAACTGGAACGTTTTTAACTCCTCATAGTTGAAAGACTGCAGGCTGATTATATCTCCAGTCTCTGAATTAACAGTTACCATTGAAGCCGTCTGCGTGCTCTTAGGCGAGCTATTGATTAAATGATACGTTGATTTTGCGTTTTCATTTAAATCAGAATCTAGCGTAGTCAATTTATGGATAGTAGTTCCAATCGGACTGTTCTCTTTCACATATACATTGATAAGAGATTCTAGGAATTGAGGGGGGTTGTCATTTACATCAGAAACTTGAATAGTAATTACGCTTGTGCTCGACAGTGAAGGTGTTCCTTCATCTGTAGCTGCAATTGATAAATTATACTGGGAAACACTCTCTCTGTCAAGAGCTCCGTCAACCAACAACGAATAGTAATTTTTATAGTTAGATTTTAATTTAAATGGCACAGAACCTGTTATCTTACAATTTGTCACGCCGTTTTTGCCCCTGTCTTTATCGGTGATTGTCACCATAGCGACAGCTGTGCCTATTTCAGCATCCTCTTTCACTGGACTCATGAGTGATGACACCGAGATCTCCGGAGCGTTGTCATTCACATCAATGACTTCGACTAAAACCTTGCTATGTGCACTGCGAGGAGGGTTGCCTTTGTCTCGTGCTTGAACACGAATCTCATATGCCTGATTTTGCTCATAATCAATATTGCTTTTTATGGTAACTTCGCCGGTATTGTCATTAAGGGAAAATTTGTCATCGGGGTTTAAACGCCCCTTTTCCGTAAACGAGTACATTATCTGACCATTAACACCGTCATCTAAATCAGTTGCAGTGAGCGTTAATAACGTTGTGCCAATATTTGCATTTTCAACCACTTGGACCTTGTAGAGAGATTTACTGAACACGGGTGGATTGTCATTTACATCCAGAACATTTACTTGAATCTGTAATGTCCCCGTTTTGGGAGGTTTTCCTCCGTCTATCGCAGTCAAAGTGAGTTCAATAACGGCCTGTTTTTCTCGATCTAATGTTTTCTGCAGCACTAATTCAGCAGACACGCTTTGATCACCATTGGACTGAATATCCAAAGAGAAATAATCGTTGGTGTTTAATTTGTAAGTCTTGACCGAATTTGCTCCTACGTCTGCATCATGAGCTATCGGTAGTGGATATCTTTCCCCGGCATAAGAAGACTCATACATATCAATTGTACATATTTCTTCAGGAAAAGAGGGGGCATTATCATTAATATCATTTATCACAACTTCAATTCGATGTAGGCTGCGAGGATTGCTTAGTATGGCTTCTATATTTAAGGAGCACTTTACCGTATTAGGACAAAGCTCCTCCCGATCTATCCTCTCGCTAACGAACAGTACTCCAGAGTCGTGGTTTATATCAAAATACTGTTGTTTATACCCAGATGTAATTTGAAGACCCGCGGACTGGAGATGCTGAACATTCAGATTTAAATCCTTAGCGAGGTTTCCCACTGCGGTGCCTTTGTCTACTTCCTCTGAAATTGAATAGGATATCTGAGCCACGGACCATTCACAGAGACAAAGAAGAGCGAAAAACAAACTCCCAATATTATCCCATTGTCTCCGAGCAGCCATCGCTATTTAGACAAAAGTGACAAACCCCAGGTTTCTGCCACCTGGGCTATTCGCGAAAAATGAGGAAATATAGATATATATTCATGTATCCATTCTCGCGAAGGATCCGCACTCTTTCGGGCCTCACTCGTCTGTGTGCTGTTTTCACAAAGCAAAGAGACGTGATGACGTTTGAATTTTTTTCACTTGAGGAGGAGTTTTCAAACACTAATCACTTGATTTTTTGCGTGGTCTCTAGCGACATCTTGTGACACTTTGGTATTAGGAAAGGCGGCCCAAACCAGGAGCGGAAATATTATTATATGGTACAATAGAAATAATTCTGTACCTACACATCTACTAGTCAAGAGGTGAATTTTCAAAGACCCTGGCTTAGTGGTTATATTATTTATAGAGCAATCAGACTGTGTGAACATGCGGTTCCATAATTTTTTTGTTATTATAAACTATGATAACTATATATGGAGTAGTTTTACACTGCCTTTGAATTATGTTCTGAACATTCAAAGATTATAACCTGCAACATTTGCCAGTCAGAATATTAGGACCACGGACAGCACCTGAACGTCAACACAGAGAGCTAAAGAAAGACCTTTTTTTTTTGCAGAACCATGGACAGCGGCACTCTGGAGGTTAGTTTCATATAGAGCCATTACACAAGCCTACAAATAGTCTAGCTACGCCACCATTACACAATTTTAACTATGTCGTACTGACCCCCCCCCCCCCCCCCCCCCCCCTCAAAACGCCATCATGTACAACCAAAATGTATGTAGCAGAGAGGCAGCAAACAAATGTCCGGGTTATGAACATCTGCAGCTCTTAATTGTTATTGTCGGCAAAGCTGTAAACAATTTGCAGTAAATATGAGTACTTTGTAGAATTCAGAGTTAACATACAAATTTTGTGATCTGGAAGGATGCCTATAATTATTTCAAAATGTTCGTATATTATGAAATCCACTCACACAAAGTTCACCCAAAGATGAATGAGATTCACTCTATTACACTAATACAATTGAGTATGTCTTACCTTTTCTTTATTAGGTAAAGTCTGAGTTCTGGTAAAAGTGTCCCCTCCGTTAATACTGATCAGTTCAGCATCTACAGGTGGAAACGGTGCAGGGAAAACCACTACGTCACTCTTCAGCGTGTCTGAGCTGAAACACACGTCATACTGCTGAGTAGATTTGGAGTAAGACCAGCTCCCATCAGGGTGGGTGGTGATCATTGGGGCGCTGTACCTGCTGAAACTGCCGTCTGTCCTGTGGCATCTGACAGCTATGAGACTGATGAGGCTGAGCAGAAAGATCACTGACACCGACACAATGGCGATGAGCAGATAGAGGTTCAAATCAGAGAAACTGTCCTCCTTTATGGGCACAGGTCTGAACTGAGTCTGGATGTCAGCGGTGCTTTCAACAACCACCACCTCAATAGACACAGTAGCTGACAGGGAGGGTTCTCCGTTATCAGAGACCAGCACCACCAAGGGGTGAGTTTTGAGGTCATTGTCACTCATTCTCCTCTTAGTCCTGATTTCTCCGGTGCTGGTTCCGATCCTGAACAGGTTGTTTCCTTTGGGCTCAGACAGGTGATAAGACAGCAGTGCATTATATCCCGAGTCTGCGTCTACAGCCCTGATCTTTGCCACAAAGTATCCTGCTTCAGCAGAATATGGGATGCTCTCACTGTTGACGGAGCCGTGCCCAGAATATGGTGCAAGTACTGCAGGACTGTTGTCGTTCTCATCCAGAATAAAAACATTCACAGTCATGTTGCTGCTGAGCGGAGGAACCCCAGAGTCTGTGGCCTGAACTTTGAACTGGAACGTTTTTAATTCCTCATAGTTAAATGATTGCAGGCTAATTATATCTCCAGTCTCCGAGTTTAGGTTTATCATTGTAGGGAGGGGCAGTGATTTACCATTAACGTCTAAAAATGAGTAGCTCACCTGTCCATTGTTACTAATGTCAGCATCAACTGCAGTTACTGTTTTAATAACTGTTCCCACTTTACTGTTTTCTTTCACAGAAACATTTATTACAGATTCTGGAAAATAAGGCGCATTGTCATTAACATCAGAAACATAGACAGTAATAACGCTGATGTTTGAAAGAGAAGGGCTCCCTTCATCGGTAGCTAAAACTGTGACATTGTACTGGGGAGTCAACTCTCTGTCTAGATGTCCGTCAACAACTAAAGAGTAATAGTTTTTGTAATTAGTTTCTAATTTGAACGGAACTGTATTGAGGATTTCACATTTTACTTCACCATTTTTTCCACTGTCTCTGTCTAGAACAGAGACAAGTGCGATAGCAGTACCGACATCAGCGTCCTCGTTCACCGTGTTCAGAAGTGACGTCACGGTGATTTCAGGAGCATTGTCATTTAGATCCATTATTTCTACCAGCACTTTACTATGAGCAGACATTGGAGGCTGGCCTTTGTCCCTCGCCTCCGCTCGGATCTCAAAAGCTTTTCTTTCCTCATAGTCAATTTTGCCTTTTACTGAAATGATCCCCGTTTCAGGGTCAATTTTGAAAATATCGAGAATATGATCCTGATCCTTACTCCGAAGAGAGTAGACTATTTCACTGTTCGATCCTTCATCCGCATCTGTCGCATTTAAGGTGAAGATCGCCGTCCCAATTGGGATATTTTCAAACGTTTTTATTTTATAAAGAGTGCTGTTGAACACAGGTGCGTTATCATTAATGTCTAGCACATTTATTTTAATTTCTGATGTCCCCGTATTTGACGGAGAGCCCCCATCTACCGCAGTTAACAGCAGCTGTATATTTGACTTTTTCTCACGATCTAATGCTTTGTGCAGCACTAACTCTGGAGATATACTCTCACCCCCTTTTTGTGTCGCTAGACTGAAATACTCATTTGGACTGAGCTTATACGCACTAACATCATTTTTACCCACATCAGCATCGCTGGCCTCCGATAACGCAAATCTAAATCCAGGCAAAGTATTCTCTGCAATGTCCAGTATTTGTGATTTAGTGTTAAAAGACGGAGAATGATCGTTCACATCTCTAATTTCTATTTCCAGGCGGTAAAGCTTTAACGGGTTGTTAATCACAGCCTCGACGCTGACGGTGCATTTGGGTTCATCTGTACAAAGCTCCTCTCGGTCTATCCTTTCATTTACATACAAAAATCCGGTCTTCAGATCTACCTCGAAGTATTTCCTTTTTGATGCAACAATTTGGAACAAACGGGACTCTAAATCCTGCACACTGAGGTTCAGATCCTTGGCGATATTTCCGACGTTCGTCCCTGGGTTTACTTCCTCTGAAACAGAATAAGAGAGCTGCGCCGACGCCGCTTCCCAGTAACAATCCAGCAGCACAAGAACAAGGCTTGTAACAATGCACCTCCTAGTATTCGGTAAAGGCATAATTCCGTCGAAAAAGTACAAAGAATATATCCGCAGTTTTGCGTCCACCGTGAAATGATGAGGTGTAACAGAATTCAAGGCAACACTATTTCGATTGTCTTATGTTTAAAGACGAATCCTCCATTATGCCGTCCCTCTCTTCTCGCATGTCTTTGTGATGAAACCCCAGTCGTTCCGGTCTGGGAGGAGCCTTGACTTTTTTTAATGTCACGGTCTATAGCGTCGCTATGTGGTCATTTGGAGAAACCGCACACGTTATCAGTAACTGTAAAATACCTGTCCTCATTTAGAAACGCTGACAATCACTGAATTACAAACGGCATAACCAGTTAGAGTCAGAATTTGTATAAGTTATAAAATGCGTGTCCAATACAGAATGAAACAGTTTCTGAAACCGCGTACACTGGGGGTGTAGTAAAGAATCTGCATCAGATATTCTAAGTCAGCACTGAGGGTGCTCCTCTTACATAAGTAAAACACTGTATATTTAAACTTGCAGTTCTGTGAGCAGAATTCATTAGTCAGACAACTGAAATGTATAAATCTGCAAGATAAAACCTGAAATTACACGCGATAGATGGACGTTATGGGGTAAAGATATATTGCAAAGATGTTTTTTCCCCTCCAACCATTTTCATTTAGGCTTTTAGATTAAAAATTTTTTGACATAACTATATATGTACATCTACAACTTAACTTCATATATTGAACAAAATCTGAATATCACAAGAGAACATACCTATACAGTAAACTGTCCACGTCATGGGGATTCCAAGCGAATCATATGCCGAACATGCGTTCAGTACCATGGATAGCAACATAAAAACGCCACTGTCAATAAATGAAGAGCACCGTACAACCAACTTTTATGTGACTTCGAGGCAAAAAATAAGTGTAAATTGTGAGCCCCCTTTCAAATTAAAAGCAAGTTTACATGCGGCTAAAAAATACTGTTAAAGGCAAAGATGAAAATTATTTGCAGTAAATGGAAGTACTGTCAAGAACTTAGAGCAACAACTCTGGTGCAACCAGAGAGCAAGACTATTATTTTTTCAACATGTCAGTATGTAATAAAATGTACACAACATTATGTTGACCCCGAATTAAAATAACTTTACCTTTTACACAAATAAAATTGAATATGCCTTACCTTTTCTTTGTTGGGTAAAGTCTGAGTTCGTGTAAAAGTGTCTCCTCCGTTAATACTGATCAGTTCAGCATCTACAGGTGGAAACGGTGCAGGGAAAACCACTACGTCACTCTTGAGCGTGTCTGAGCTGAAACACACGTCATACTGCTGAGTAGATTTGGAGTAAGACCAGCTCCCATCAGGGTGGGTGGTGATCATTGGGGCGCTGTACCTGCTGAAAGAGCCGTCTGTCCTGTGGCATCTGACAGCTATTAGACTAATGAGGCTGAGCAGAAAGATCACTGACACAGACACAATGGCGATGAGCAGATAGAGGTTCAAATCAGAGAAAGTGTCCTCCTTTATGGGCACATGTCTGAACTGAGTCTGGATGTCAGCGGTGCTTTCAACAACCACCACCTCAATAGACACAGTAGCTGACAGGGAGGGTTCTCCGTTATCAGAGACCAGCACCACCAAGGGGTGAGTTTTGAGGTCATTGTCACTCATTCTCCTCTTAGTTCTGATTTCTCCCGTGCTGGTTCCGATCCTGAACAGGTTGTTTCCTTTGGACTCAGACAGGTGATAAGACAGCAGTGCATTATATCCCGAGTCTGCGTCTACAGCCCTGATCTTTGCCACAAAGTATCCTGCTTCAGCAGAATATGGGATGCTCTCACTGTTGACGGAGCCGTGCTCAGAATATGGCGCAAGTATCACGGGGCTATTGTCATTCTCATCCAGGATGTAAACATTGACAGTCACGTTGCTGCTGAGTGGTGGGACACCAGAATCTGTGGCCTGAACTTTGAACTGGAAAGTTTTTAACTCTTCAAAATTAAAAGACTGCAGACTGATTATATCTCCAGTCTCTGAGTTTATGTTGATCATTGTAGGCAGCGGCACTAAGTTGTTATCACTGACTAATGAATAGCTCACTCGACCATTTTCTCTCGAGTCAGCATCAGTTGCAGATATTGCTTTCAAAACAGTCCCCACTGGACTGTTTTCTTCCACATACATATTAATTATTGACTCTGAAAACCAAGGTGGGTTATCATTTACATCAGAAACCTGAATGAGAACCAGGCTGGTGCTGGAGAGAGGGGGGCTACCTTCATCCATAGCTTTGATAGTAATATTGTAGTGGGAAATGATCTCCCTATCCAGAGCTCCACCAATAACCAATGAGTAGTAATTTTTATAATTTGTCTCTAATTTAAACGGAACAGAATTCAATATCTCACATTTGACTTCACCATTTTTGCCCCCATCTCTATCAAGAACTGAAACGAGTGCAATGGCAGTGCGGATTTCAGCGTCCTCCTTTACTGTGCTGAGCAGCGACGTCACTGTGATGTCAGGCGCATTGTCGTTTTGATCCATCACTTCCACGAGCACTTTACATTGTGCTGTTAACGGAGGCTGACCTTTGTCGGTAGCCTGCACACGAATTTCAAAAGCAGGATTTGTTTCATAGTCAATTGTTCCTTTAACTGTTATTATTCCTGTTTTCGAATCTATTTCAAATATTTCTAAGACGTGGTCCTGGTCTTTTGAATTTAGCAAATACACAATGTCTTTGTTTGGCCCCTCGTCAGCGTCACTTGCAGTCACTGTAACCACTGTCGTACCAAGTGGTGCATTTTCCGTTATACTTGTTTTATACAGTGTTTTTGTAAATGTTGGAATATTATCATTAGTATCCAAGACGTGAATTATGATCTCTGACGTGCCTGACTTTTGCGGTGTGCCCCCGTCTATAGCGGTCAGTGTGAGTTTAGTTAAAGCCTGCTTTTCTCGGTCTAACGCTCTCTGAAGAACTAACTCGGCTGACACACTCTCTCCTTTGTGCACCGCTAAAGAAAAATATTCATTCTGGTTTAGCTTGTAAGTGTTAATGCCATTTTTTCCCACATCGGCATCGTAGGCCGATAGCACAGGGAATGTAGCTCCTGGCAAAATGCTCTCTGCTATATCGATAGTTTGTGATTTGGCAGTGAAAGACGGTGGGTTATCATTCACGTCAAGAATATTAACCTCAATACGGTAAAGTTTCAGTGGATTGTTAATCACAGCCTCTACATTTATTGTGCATTTTGTAGCTTTCGCGCAGAGCTCCTCTCTGTCTATTCTCTCACTGACGTAGAGAAACCCCGACTTCAGATTTACATCAAAATACTTTCTCTTTGATCCAGTAACAATCTGAAACATACGTGATTCCAAGTCCTGCACATTAAGGTTCAAGTCCTTGGCGAGATTTCCAACAGAAGTCCCCAGGTTTACCTCCTCTGACACGGAATAGGAAAGCTGCCCGGATACTGCTCCCCAGATAGACTCCAAGACAACAAACACTGCATATATTCCAAAGGAGGTCTTTCTTCCCGACAGATGCATAATTCCATACAACGGTTACAAGTCATAGATACTTGTAATGACGTGCAGTTCGCTCAGTACGGACAGATCTTTAGAAAGGCTGAAATAAATGCCAGTGTATTCTCTATATCCATTCTGCGTCGCCCTGCCTCTCATTCTAACAAAGCCCTAACAAAAACGATGATCCTTTTAATGTAGGAGGGGCCTCTACACGTCAACGACCTGCTGGCGGTGTTACGGTCTAGACTGTCGCCTCATGGCCATTTGAAGTAACTACACTGTGGTGAAATCAACACAGTCAGACACTACAATGTTGGTGATTTTAACCAGAATGCAGTCAGACGTCAGCAATGATCATTTAAATGACAACTTCTTCACCTCTCCGTGTATTGCAAAACCTTGAGCGTCGCAGAGTGTAATCGCCGCAATATTTCAGAACCATGGACAGAGGATCATGATGCCGATGCAGCTTGGTAGTCAAAGCACACTTGAGGCCAGGCAAGCTTGAAGGAGACTGCACAGTGTTCGATCTGAACACACAGCAATAAACAACATAACGTTGCTAAAAACACTACAAGATATCCAGACAGCAAGACCAGTCGTTAAAAAACAACAACCTGTGATGGTTCTAAAACAAAGCGCCATGAAGGATAAACAAGTCCCCAAAAAGCCAAAACAAACCGATAAAATTTGCAGTATTTCATGCTTTATCATAAAGGAAACGGATTATGTTATTCTTGTGATACTTTTTATATCAGTGCTTGGAGAAAAATTGTATACTTGTTCTCAAGTTGAATTTTAAGCATTTTTAATGAGTTTAAATATTGTGGCACTGAGGTCAAAGTAAGCAATTTGAAAGGCCATAATAGTATTGAAAGTTCGAAAGGATTTTTTTCGAATAATTATCTTCACACAGACACAGCCAAGCATTACGAAAAGCTGGTCATGAAGCCGAAGGAATCTATTTCCTATTTTAATGTATTTTTTATTCCAATCAAGTGAATGTTATGCTGAGCAGACTCACAAAAACAAAACAAAACAAAACAAACAAAAAAAAAACAAACACAAGTGTAAATGTACATTTTCTGTGCACGTTGCACTATGGGAGCCGACATTACAGCTCTACAAAACAAAGTGGCCTTACCTTTTCCTTATTAGGCAAAGTCTGAGTTCGTGTAAAAGTGTCTCCTCCGTTAATACTGATCAGTTCAGCATCTACAGGTGGAAACGGTGCAGGGAAAACCACTACGTCACTCTTCAGCGTGTCTGAGCTGAAACACACGTCATACTGCTGTGTAGATTTGGAGTAAGACCAGCTCCCGTCAGGGTGGGTGGTGATCATTGGGGCGCTGTATCTGCTGAAAGAGCCGTCTGTCCTGTGGCATCTGACAGCTATGAGACTGATGAGACTGAGCAGAAAGATCACTGACACCGACACAATGGCGATTAGTAGATAGAGGTTCAAATCAGAGAAACTGTCCTCCTTTATGGGCACATGTCTGAACTGAGTCTGGATGTCAGCGGTGCTTTCAACAACCACCACCTCAATAGACACAGTAGCTGACAGGGAGGGTTCTCCGTTATCAGAGACCAGCACCACCAAGGGGTGAGTTTTGAGGTCATTGTCACTCATTCTCCTCTTAGTCCTGATTTCTCCGGTGCTGGTTCCGATCCTGAACAGGTTGTTTCCTTTTGGCTCAGTCAGGTGATAAGACAGCAGCGCATTGTATCCAGAGTCTGCATCTACAGCCCTGATCTTTGCCACAAAATATCCTGCTTCAGCAGAATATGGGATGCTCTCACTGTTGACAGAGCCGTGCTCAGAATATGGCGCAAGTATCGCGGGACTGTTGTCGTTCTCGTCCAGGATTAAAACGTTGACAGTCACGTTGCTGCTGAGTGGAGGAAGACCAGAGTCTGTGGCCTGAACTTTGAACTGGAAGGTTTTTAACTCCTCATAGTTAAACGACTGCAGACTGATTATATCTCCGTTCTCTGAGTTGATGTTTACCATTGTAGAGAGTGGCAGTGAGTCACTGTTATTCTGTAAAAACGAATAGCTCAACTGACCATTTTGATCAGTGTCAGCATCATCTGCTGAAACAGTTTTGATAACTGCTCCTACTGGACTGTTTTCTTTCACACAGACATTGATGACACTTTCAGTAAATAGAGGTTTGTTATCATTTACATCAGAGACGTGTACATTAATAACGCTCGTGCTGGACAGAGGTGGGCTTCCTTCATCAGTAGCAGCGATACTGATATTGTATTGAGAAGAAGTCTCTCTGTCAAGAGGACCATCCACGACCAACGAATAGTAATTCTTGTAATTAGTCTCTAATTTGAAGGGGACATTATTGGAGATTTTACAGTTCACCATCCCATTTTTACCTCCATCTTTATCAGATACTGAAACAAGAGCGATGACGGTGCCAATGGACGCATCCTCTTTCACGGAGTTCAACAGTGATGTGACTGAAATTTCCGGAGCATTGTCATTGACGTCTAAAACTTCAATCAGTAATTTGGCATGTGAGGTCATTGGTGAGGAAGCTCCATCACTGGCTTGTACTCGAATCTCAAAAGCGTTATTCTCTTCAAAGTCGATAATCTTTTTATTAGTTACAGTCCCAGTTTTCACATCTATAGCAAATGGATCAGTCTGTTTCCCCTGATCCATGTCAACAAAATAGTATAGTATTTGTCCGTTCTGACCCGCATCTAAATCGGTAGCATTTAATGTTATTATCGATGTTCCAATCTCAACGTTCTCAAATATACTGGCTTTGTACAGAGTTTGACTGAATACAGGAGCGTTATCATTAATGTCTAACACATTGACTACAATGATCATAGTGCCTGATTTAGCAAGTGTTCCTCCATCAATGGCAGTCAGTGTGAGTCTAATCACAGACTGTTTTTCTCTGTCTAAAACTTTCTGAAGCACCAATTCGGGGGTCAAACTCTCTCCTTTGTGTGTAGCGAGAGAAAAATGTTCATTTTGACTCAGCTTGTAGGTATTTACTGAATTTTTTCCAACGTCTGCATCACGAGCTCGTTTCAATAGAAATTTTGCTCCTGCCGAAGTGCTCTCTGTGATATTAATTGTCTGGGACGTGCTGAGAAATGAAGGTGAATTATCATTTACATCTAATATCGAAATTTCAATCCGGTACAGTTTCAGTGGATTATTAATAACTGCTTCGACACTAACTGAACATTTGGGATCATTACCGCAGAGCTCCTCTCGATCTATTCTCTCATTAACGTAGAGAGCACCAGTCTTTAGATTTACCTCGAAATATTTTCTCTTTGATCCAGCAACGATCTGAAACATGCGAGATCCGAAATCCTGGACATTGATGTTCAGATCTTTAGCGATATTCCCGACAACAGTTCCGACGTTGGCCTCCTCTGAGACGGAATAAGAGAGCTGCCCAGAGACCGTTTCCCAGTAACAATCCAGCAGCATGAACAAGAAATATATCCACACAGAGCTCGATCTATCCAGTAAATTCATGATTACATACGTGGAGATTGCGCATTTGTGCAAATACGGATAATATGTCACAGCAAGTACGAAATCCAAGATCAGTGAGGAATTATTCCAAGGAAATATTTCGAAATGTTTGCAGCGCAGCAAGACAACCGCTCTTTGTCGTCCGACCTCTCTTTGTAACAAAGCCCACAGATGCATCATCCGCTCAATCTGGGAGGAGTCCCAAGTTACCAAACAGATCGTTCAGATGTGATGGTCTGCAGTGTCCTCCTGTGGACATTTTTCATAACTACATGCCTCGTTAACTATAGTACCATTGGAACGGGATATACATACCCGTATGATTTAGAACAAAACAAACAAGCATACCATTTCAAATTACAAGGTGAAGAACTGAGAATAACGGCTAGTATGGATCCCACGGACAATTGAAATATACGTTACTACACTTCATTACTTATAAGATTCTGACTTGTTTTACAAACTAACAAAAAATCAAGCAAAAGGCTTCAATCACAGGGGTATCGTGAATATACAAATGCACTCCATTTTTTAACTGATTAAATATGGAAGTGCAGCGACGAATATGGACCCGTTCAGCACACTTTATGCCACCTCTAATATATTGTTTGGCAGTTAATAAACATGTTAAAATGTTTGTTTTTTTTTTTTGTTTGTTTTTTTACACACACACACACACACACACACACACACACACACACACACACACACACACACACACACACACACACACACACACACACACACACACACACACACACACACGTACGTATATATGTATGCATGTGCAAACGCTGCTTTTGATCGCGATTCTGCTCTGCAGGCTTCAAGAAACACACGATCCGAACGTGGAGTTCAGCACCACGGTCAGTGAACCTCCCATTACAATGAGAACTGGCAAATAAGAAAACCGGCAACCAGTTCACAGCAGGCTACAGTCTATAACATCAGCCTGAAAACTTAAGAATCGTGTTCACGTGTTCTTGGTGTTTCTTACGTCGTATTTCAGTATAGTCTGTGTAAATGCTATGCCATGGATTTTGATAGCAACGTGACATAAAGAAATAACATTAACAAACCGTCTCATGTCACGACCCTTTCACCACATGAAAAAGTGCAGCAGTGAGGACTTATTCTAGCTGTTCTCTTACCTGCTCTTTGTTGGGTAAAGTCTGAGTTCTGGTAAAAGTATCTCCTCCATTAATACTGATCAGTTCAGCATCTACAGGCGGGAACGGTGCGGGGAAAACCACTACGTCGCTCTTGAGTGTGTCTGAGCTGAAACACACGTCATACTGCTGAGTAGATTTGGAGTAAGACCAGCTCCCGTCAGGGTGGGTGGTGATCATTGGGGCGCTGTATCTGCTGAAATTGCCGTCTGTCCTGTGGCATCTGACAGCTATTAGACTGATGAGGCTGAGCAGAAAGATCACTGACACCGACACAATGGCGATGAGCAGATAGAGGTTCAAATCAGAGAAAGTGTCCTCCTTTATGGGCACATGTCTGAACTGAGTCTGGATGTCAGCGGTGCTTTCAACAACCACCACCTCAATAGACACAGTAGCTGACAGGGAGGGTTCTCCGTTATCAGAGACCAGCACCACCAAGGGGTGAGTTTTGAGGTCACTGTCACTCATTCTCCTCTTAGTTCTGATTTCTCCGGTGCTGGTTCCGATCCTGAACAGGTTGTTTCCTTTTGGCTCAGTCAGGTGATAAGACAGCAATGCATTGTATCCAGAGTCTGCATCTACAGCCCTGATCTTTGCCACAAAATATCCTGCTTCAGCAGAATATGGGATGCTCTCACTGTTGACAGAGCCGTGCTCAGAATATGGTGCAAGTATCGCGGGACTGTTGTCGTTCTCGTCCAGGATTAAAACATTTACAGTCACGTTGCTGCTGAGTGGAGGAAGACCAGAGTCTGTGGCCTGAACTTTGAACTGGAAGTTTTTTAACTCCTCATAGTTGAAAGACTGCAGACTGATTATATCTCCGTTCTCTGAGTTGATGTTTACCATTGTAGAGAGTGGCAGTGAGTTACTGTTATTCTGTAAAAACGAATAGCTCAACTGACCATTTTGATCAATGTCAGCATCATCTGCTGAAACAGTTTTGATAACTGCCCCTACTGGACTGTTTTCTTTCACACAGACATTGATTACACTTTCAGTAAATAGAGGTTTGTTATCATTTACATCAGAGACGTGTACATTAATAACGCTTGTACTGGACAGAGGTGGGCTTCCCTCATCAATAGCACTGATACTGATATTGTATTGAGAAGAAGTCTCTCTGTCAAGAGGACCATCCACGACCAATGAATAGTAATTCTTGTAATTAGTCTCTAATTTAAAGGGGACATTATTGGAGATTTTACAGTTCACCATCCCATTTTTACCTCCATCTTTATCAGATACTGAAACAAGAGCGATGGCGGTGCCAATGGATGCATCCTCTTTCACAGAGTTCAACAGTGATGTGACTGAAATTTCCGGAGCATTGTCATTGACGTCTAAAACTTCAATCAGTAATTTGGCATGTGAGGTCATTGGTGAGGAAGCTCCATCACTGGATTGGACTCGAATTTCAAAAGCGTTATTCTCTTCAAAGTCGATATTTTTCTTATTTGTTACAGTCCCTGTTTTTTCGTCTATAGCAAAGAGATCAGTTTGCTTCCCCCGGTTTATTTCCATAAATGCATAAGATATTTGTCCGTTCTGACCTCCATCTAAATCGGTAGCATTTAATGTTATTATCGATGTTCCAATTTTAACATTCTCATACACACTGGCTTTGTACAGAGTTTGACTGAAAATAGGAGGATTATCGTTAATATCTAACACGTTTATTATAATGGCCATAGTGCCTGATTTAGCAGGTATTCCTCCATCAATGGCAGTCAGTGTGAGTCTAATCACAGACTGTTTTTCTCTGTCTAGAACTTTCTGAAGCACCAGTTCGACCGTTATGCTCTCTCCTTTGTGTGTAGCGAGAGAGAAATGTTCATTTTGACTCAGTTTGTAGGTATTTACAGAATTTCTTCCAACGTCTGCATCGGAAGCTTGTTTCAATAGAAATTTCGCTCCTGTTGCTGCGTTTTCCGTGATGTTAATTGTCTGGGACGTGCTGAGAAATAAAGGGGAATTATCATTTACATCTAATACTGTAATTTCAATCCGGTACAGTTTCAATGGATTATTAATAACTGCTTCAACACTAACTGAACATTTGGGATCATTACCGCAGAGCTCCTCTCGATCTATTCTCTCATTAACGTAGAGATCACCAGTCTTTAGATTTACCTCGAAATATTTTCTCTTTGATCCAGCAACGATCTGAAACATGCGAGATCCGAAATCCTGGACATTGATGTTCAGATCTTTAGCAATATTCCCGACAACAGTCCCGACGTTGGCCTCCTCTGAGACGGAATAAGAGAGCTGCCCAGAGACCGTTTCCCAGTAACAATCCAGCAGCATGAACAAGAAATATATCCACACAGAGCTCGGTCTATCCAGTAAATTCATGATTACATACGTGGAGATTGCGCATTTGTGCAAAAACGGATAATATGTCACAGCAAGTACGAAATCCAAGATCAGTGAGGAATTATTCCAAGGAAATATTTCGACATGTTTGCAGCCAGCAAGACAACCGCTCTTTGTCGTCCGACCTCTCTTTGTAACAAAGCCCACAGATGCATCATCCGCTCAATCTGGGAGGAGTCCCAAGTTACCAAACAGATCGTTCAGATGTGATGGTCTGCAGTGTCCTCATGTGGACATTTTTCATAACTACGTCTTTCGACTATAACAACATTTGAATGGGATATATCTATACATTATCCGCATTACATAGAAAAAAATGAAGAATTCCAGATCTGAAGGTAAAAAAAAAAAAAAAAAACATCAAAACAAATCAAACAAAAAAAAAACTGTTATTAACAAATTATATTTATCACATGGACTGTTCGATGTCACATTATTAAACTTGGTTTTATGTAACGTTATGAGTTCTTTTTGAAACTAACGGAAAAGTCAGCAAATGTCTTTGATCACAGGGTTTTGGTGAACAAGCAAATGTAAATTTTTTTCTGATTAAAAATGGTAGTGCAACCAATAAATCCAACATGTTTTCTTCAGGACACACTATGATATCTGTAATAGATTAAGTAGTTATTGGATATGGTACACCATTTTTATCAATACTGCATTTGAACGCGGTTTGTTTTCGAGTTGGAAGAAAAAGATACATTGCTAAAGTTGTATTCAGCACACATAGCAATCCTCGCATTAGAATTAGATCGGCAGTCAACAGTAACAAAGACAACGGGCTACACATTCACAGCCGAATACAGTCCATAATATCGACCAACAAGCCTAAGAATCCTGATTACCTTTTCTTGACGTTTCTGTAGTCATGATTCAGAAGTCCATGCGAAGAAGCATTGCTATTTACATGGCAATACGAAATAACCAAAATACACATGCGTCGTGTCACGATCCTTTGACCACATGAAAAGGTGCAGCAGTGAGAACATATTTTAACTGTTTTCTTATCTTATCTTTGTTGGGTAAAGTTTGAGTTCTGTCATTAATTAGCAATTAAAAATAAATTTCATGAAATCTATACCGATGGGAAACACATTTTCCCCCCTATTATGGGCAAACAAACTCCCCTCTTTGCACCCCCGAGACCACACACAATACGCTGCACTTATTTCAACACCGCGGAAAACCGCATACATCTTTTTAATGTAGAAAAAATAATAATAATATGCGAGGCTTATGAACTTAAGATTATGTCATTTTCTGGCTCGTGTGCAACTGTACATGTCAACACATACCCAAAGCCACAAACCACATTTTAAAATAAAGTCTGGAAAATTGCAATTCAATTAACAGCACACACAAGAAAGGGAAAACGCTGCATTTGTCAGTTGTCGAGAGTGAAATTATACAAACTGCTGGACACAGTTTCTTACCTTCTCTTTGTTGGGTAAAGTCTGAGTCCGTGTAAAAGTGTCTCCTCCGTTAATACTGATCAGTTCAGCATCTACAGGTGGAAACGGTGCAGGGAAAACCACTACATCACTCTTCAGTGTGTCTGAGCTGAAACACACGTCATACTGCTGAGTAGATTTGGAGTAAGACCAGCTCCCGTCAGGGTGGGTGGTGATCATTGGGGCGCTGTACCTGCTGAAAGAGCCGTCTGTCCTGTGGCATCTGACAGCTATGAGACTGATGAGGCTGAGCAGAAAGATGACTGACACCGACACAATGGCGATGAGTAGATAGAGGTTCAAATCAGAGAAACTGTCCTCCTTTATCGGCACATGTCTGAACTGAGTCTGGATGTCAGCGGTGCTTTCAACAACCACCACCTCAATAGACACAGTAGCTGACAGGGAGGGTTCTCCGTTATCAGAGACCAGCACCACCAAGGGGTGAGTTTTGAGGTCATTGTCACTCATCCTCCTCTTAGTTCTGATTTCTCCGGTGCTGGTTCCGATCCTGAACAGGTTGTTTCCTTTTGGCTCAGTCAGGTGATAAGACAGCAGCGCATTGTATCCAGAGTCTGCGTCTACAGCCCTGATCTTTGCCACAAAATATCCTGCTTCAGCAGAATATGGGATGCTCTCACTGTTGACAGAGCCGTGCTCAGAATATGGTGCAAGTATCGCGGGACTGTTGTCGTTCTCGTCCAGGATTAAAACGTTGACAGTCACGTTGCTGCTGAGTGGAGGAAGACCAGAGTCTGTGGCCTGAACTTTGAACTGGAAGGTTTTTAACTCCTCATAGTTAAACGACTGCAGACTGATTATATCTCCGTTCTCTGAGTTGATGTTTACCATTGTAGAGAGTGGCAGTGAGTCACTGTTATTCTGTAAAAACGAATAGCTCAACTGACCATTTTGATCAATGTCAGCATCATCTGCTGAAACAGTTTTGATAACTGCTCCTACTGGACTGTTTTCTTTCACACAGACATTGATGACACTTTCAGTAAATAGAGGTTTGTTATCATTTACATCAGAGACGTGTACATTAATAACGCTCGTGGTGGACAGAGGTGGGCTTCCTTCATCAATAGCAGTGATACTGATATTGTATTGAGAAGAAGTCTCTCTGTCAAGAGGACCATCCACGACCAACGAATAGTAATTCTTGTAATTAGTCTCTAATTTAAAGGGGACATTATTGGAGATTTTACAGTTCACCATCCAATTTTTACCTCCATCTTTATCAGATACTGAAACAAGAGCGATGGCGGTGCCAATGGACGCATCCTCTTTCACAGAGTTCAACAGTGATGTGACTGAAATTTCCGGAGCGTTGTCATTGACGTCTAAAACTTCAATCAATAGTTTGGCATGTGACGTGAGAGGAGAAGCAGCTCCATCACTGGCTTGTACTCGGATCTCAAAAGCGTTATTCTCTTCAAAATCGATATTTTTCTTATTTGTCACAGTCCCAGTTTTTTCATCGATGCCAAACAAATCCGTTTTTTTCCCTCGACCCACTTCACTGAATGAATATAACACCTGTCCATTTTGACCTGCATCTAAATCAGTAGCATTTAATGTTATTATTGATGTTCCAATCTTTGCATTTTCATACACACTGGCTTTGTATAGCTTTTGACTAAATGTAGGAGCGTTATCATTAATGTCCAACACATTGACTATGATCGTCATACTGCCTGATTTAGCAGGTGTTCCTCCATCAATCGCAGTCAGTGTGAGTCGAACTACAGACCGTTTTTCTCTGTCTAAAACTTTTTGAAGCACCAATTCTGGCGTTATTCTCTCTCCCTTGTGTGTCTCGAGGGAGAAATGTTCATTTTGACTAAGCTTGTAGGTATTTACAGCGTTCCTACCAACGTCTGCATCATGAGCTGGATGCAGAGGGAATTTCGCCCCTGCTGCGGTGATCTCTGTGATGTTCAATATCTGCAACGTACTTAGAAATGAAGGTGCATTATCATTCACATCTAATATTGTAATTTCAATCCGGTACAGTTTCAGTGGATTATTAATAACTGCTTCTACACTAACTGAACATTTTAACTCATCACCGCAGAGCTCCTCTCGATCTATTCTCTCATTAACGTAGAGAGCACCAGTCTTTAGATTTACCTCGAAATATTTCCTCTTTGATCCAGCAACGATCTGAAACATGCGAGATTCCAAATCCTGGACATTAATGTTCAGATCTTTAGCGATATTTCCGACAACAGTCCCCTGATTTACCTCCTCTGAGACAGAATATGAGAGCTGTCCAAGCACCGCTTCCCGATAACAATCCAGCAGCACGAATAAGAAATATATCCACACAGAGCTCGATCTGCCCGACACATTCATTATTCCAAAAAATACAAAGAAATTACATTGAGATTTTTTTTTTTCAGTATCGTCAAAAAGTGAAGCACGAAGCCCAATCGTAAAATCCACGAAATCGGTGTTTATATGCCACAACAAACGTTGCCAGGTCTTTCTCCTTCACTATCTCTGTCTCTTTGTCTCAAGCGTCTGAGAAAAATCGTCATCCTCTGAATCTGGGAGGAGTCGCGATCCTCCGACGAGGAAGAATAAATGTAATGGTCTACAATGTCCCTGTGTGGACATTTGCGGGAACTACATTCAGTATCAAACATAACAAATACGCTGACATAGATGGTCCCTGAAATATTTAGACATCTTCAAATGGTGTGTGTGATCCCGACGTTTGTGCGACAATTTCCTTTTCATTCGTAGAAATAAGTAGTAAGTAGAATCCAAAGGACCAACCAATTGCCGTTTTTCTATATTAACAGTTTTGAATTCTGAAAAAAAAAGCTGAACATATATTCAAAATTAAACTATGCCAAAAAAAAGTTTAATCACTTCCATTCCAGTGGCAAACTTATTTTGCTTATTTTCACTTAGATGCCACCAAACCCTTTAATGAAACTTCATTACATTCAGCAAATTACGGACATTGTGCAGTAATATGACTAATTTCTCACTGCCCTACTATTTTCTTGATTAATATGTGAGTCGAGATAGGTCCATGTCCTCGTAAAAAAACTACTCACAACTGACGGTAAATATTGAATCTACCTGAAGACCACTGATGAGCTCTTTCAAAGTCTTCAGCATTGAAAGAAACATGCATCAGTGCACCAAGCGTCGTAAGCACATCCCAGAACATTTGCAAGAAGCACACATTCAGTTTAGTAAATTCAGCACCATGGATAGTGACGTGCACTGCAAAATCGCAGTGCGTCACAGTTTGTCACTCTACTCAACTTACACTTCATACCAGTAATAAATCTAAGAAAGAGCATTAAAGAAGACTCCTCATATGTGTGTAAGCGTTTTTTTTTCTTTTGTTTTCTAATGGAAGGCAAGATGATTAAGCGCTATGTAGGAAATGCGTCATGAATCAGAAGCCATTATAGAAGCATAAAAGACGAAATAGACTCACCTTCTCTTTGTTGGGTAAAGTCTGAGTTCTGGTAAAAGTGTCTCCTCCGTTAATACTGATCAGTTCGGCATCTACAGGTGCGAACGGTGCAGGGAAAACCACTACGTCACTCTTGAGCGTGTCTGAGCTGAAACACACGTCATACTGCTGAGTAGATTTGGAGTAAGACCAGCTCCCATCAGGGTGGGTGGTGATCATTGGGGCGCTGTACCTGCTGAAACTGCCGTCTGTCCTGTGGCATCTGACAGCTATTAGACTGATGAGGCTGAGCAGAAAGATCACAGACACCGACACAATGGCGATGAGCAGATAGAGGTTCAAATCAGAGAAACTGTCCTCCTTTATGGGCACAGGTCTGAACTGAGTCTGGATGTCAGCGGTGCTTTCAACAACCACCACCTCAATAGACACAGTAGCTGACAGGGAGGGTTCTCCGTTATCAGAGACCAGCACCACCAAGGGGTGAGTTTTGAGGTCATTGTCACTCATCCTCCTCTTAGTCCTGATTTCTCCCGTGCTGGTTCCGATTCTGAACAGGTTGTTGCCTTTTAGCTCAGACAGGTGATAAGACAACAGTGCATTATATCCCGAGTCTGCGTCTACAGCCCTGATCTTTGCCACAAAATATCCTGCTTCAGCAGAATATGGGATGCTCTCACTGTTGATGGAGCCGTGCTCAGAGTAGGGTGCAAGAATTGTTGGATTATTATCATTTTCATCTAGAATTAAAACATTGACAGTCACGTTGCTGTTGAGTGGAGGAACACCAGAATCTGTGGCCTGAACTTTGAACTGGAATATTTTTAACTCCTCATAGTTAAACGACTGCAGACTGATTATATCTCCAGTCTCTGAGTTGATGTTTACCATTGTAGAGAGTGGTAGTGAGTCACCGTTATTCTGTAAAAACGAATAGCTCACCTGACCATTTTGATCAATGTCAGCATCATCTGCTGAAACAGTTTTGATAACTGCTCCTACTGGACTGTTTTCTTTCACATAGACATTGATTGCACTTTCTGTAAATAGAGGCTTGTTATCATTTACGTCAGAGACGTGTACATTAATAACGTTCGTGCTGGACAGAGGTGGGCTTCCTTCATCAGTAGCAGTGATGCTGATATTGTATTGAGATGAAGTTTCTCTGTCAAGAGGACCATCCACGACCAGTGAATAGTAATTCTTGTAATTAGTCTCTAATTTAAAGGGGACATTATTGGAGATTTTACAGTTCACCATCCCATTTTTACCTCCATCTTTATCAAATACTGAAACAAGAGCGATGGCGGTGCCAATGGACGCATCCTCTTTCACAGAGTTCAACAGTGATGTGACTGAAATTTCCGGAGCGTTGTCATTGACGTCTAAAACTTCAATCAATAGTTTGGCATGTGAGATCATTGGCGGGAAAGCTCCATCACTGGCTTGTATTCGGATCTCAAAAGCATTATTCTCTTCAAAGTCGATCATCTTTTTATTAGTTACAGTCCCAGTTTTTTCATCAATAGCAAACAGATCCGTCTGTTTCCCTCGACCTACTTTGCTGAATGAATATAACACTTGTCCATTTTGGCCTTCGTCTAAATCGGTAGCATTTAATGTTATTATTGATGTTCCAGTCTTTGCATTCTCGTACACACTGGCTTTGTACAGAGTTTGACTGAATACAGGAGCATTATCATTTATGTCTAACACATTTACCGTTATAGCCATAGTGCCTGATTTAGCAGGTGTTCCTCCATCAATAGCAATCAGTGTGAGTCGAATCACAGGCTGTTTTTCTCTGTCTAAGACTTTCTGAAGCACCAATTCCGGCGTGACAGTCTCTCCGTTCAGTGTCTCGAGAGAGAAATGTTCATTTTGACTCAGCTTGTAGGTATTTACAGTATTTTTTCCAACGTCTGCATCGTCAGCAGGTTGCAGGGGAAATTTAGCTCCTGCCGCTGTGTTCTCATTAATGTCGATTACCTGTGACGTGCTGACAAATGACGGGGAATTATCATTCACGTCTAATATTGTAATTTCAATCCGGTACAGTTTCAATGGATTATTAATAACCGCTTCTACACTAAGTGAACATTTTTGTTCATCACCACAGAGCTCCTCTCGGTCTATTCTCTCATTAACGTAGAGAGCACCAGTCTTTAGATTTACCTCGAAATATTTCCTCTTTGATCCAGCAACGATCTGAAACATGCGAGATTTCAAATCCTGGACATTAATGTTCAGATCTTTAGCGATATTTCCGACAACAGTCCCCAGATTTACCTCCTCTGAGACGGAATAAGAGAGCTGTCCAAGCACCGCTTCCCGATAACAATCCAGCAGCACGAACAAGAAATATATCCACACAGAGCTCGATCTGCCCGACACATTCATACTTCCAAACATTCAGGAAAATCGCATAGAGAAATCTTTTCAGTATCGTCCCAAAATCAAGAATCGAAGCCCGATCAGAAAATGAACGACACTAATTTAAAGTGCTGCACCGCAATCGTTGCCAGGTCCTTCTCCTTTACCCTCTACGTCTCTTTGTTTCAAACGCCTGAGAAACATCATCATCTGAATCTGGGAGGAGCCGCGATCCTCCGACGAGGAAGAATTAATGTGATGGTCTACAATGTCCCCATGTGGACATTTGAGAGAACTTCATCCTGCATCCAACACAACATTACAAATACACTGACATTGCCGGACTCTGAAATATTTTGCAAGAAAATAATAGGATTGTGAACCTGCATATACCACAATAACCAATTATAATTGTTTTTAGCACGTCTGGCTCTTCTCCAAACTAACTTACAAGTTAACGAAAAAAACAAAGGACAATGCTCATTCATAATTGTGTTGTTTTTTTTTTCTGTAAATTAACGTTTATTCAGCACCAGTAATATTCAATCCAAAAAAATAAAAAATAATCTGAATTCGATATTCATTAAAACAATGCTTCGAATTCAAATAAAAGTTAGTGTTATCAGTTCCCATTGAATGTCAAACATACACCTTTGAAAGACGATTCGAGAAAAACTTTAAATTGCACTCCTTACTGGCATACTGCAATAATATGCCAGCTTTGCCACAGGTCAAGTCTTTTCTTGATGAAAATCTGGATTCGGGTAAATCCTTTCCTTCCTAAAAGACCTGCTGAATCAACTGACTGTGAAGATTCAATCTACTTTAAAGACCACTGCTGACATGTGTCAGAAACATAATATTTCATAAGATGTGCGTATGTGTATCAAACGTGGTACATACATTCTGATATTTGCAAGAAATATACATTCAGACGTATTCAGCCATACAGACAATGACCGGCACATTATAACGAATAGGATATCATTGAAGTGACCAAACCATCGCCAAATACGCAGTTTAACTCATACTTGCTGACTTGATATAAAAATTGACTCAAACGGGAGCTCTAAGTTATTTTTCGTGTCTGTTGAAGTACAAAGCCCATTAAAATAAGTTTCTAAAATGGACAATGTCGTTTAAAGTTATTTCCTTACCTTCTCTTTGTTGGGTAAAGTCTGAGTTCTGGTGAAAGTGTCTCCTCCGTTAATACTGATCAGTTCGGCATCTACAGGTGGAAACGGTGCGGGGAAAACCACTACGTCACTCTTCAGTGTGTCTGAGCTGAAACACACGTCATACTGCTGAGTAGCTTTGGAGTAAGACCAGCTCCCATCAGGGTGGGTGGTGATCATTGGGGCGCTGTACCTGCTGAAAGAGCCGTCTGTCCTGTGGCATCTGACAGCTATGAGACTGATGAGGCTGAGCAGAAAGATGACTGACACCGACACAATGGCGATGAGCAGATAGAGGTTCAAATCAGAGAAAGTGTCCTCCTTTATGGGCACGTGTCTGAACTGAGTGTGGATGTCAGCGGTGCTTTCAACAACCACCACCTCAATAGACACAGTAGCTGACAGGGAGGGTTCTCCGTTATCAGAGACCAGCACCACCAAGGGGTGAGTTTTGAGGTCATTGTCACTCATCCTCCTCTTAGTCCTGATTTCTCCGGTGCTGGTTCCGATTCTGAACAGGTTGGTTCCTTTTGGCTCAGACAGGTGATAAGACAACAGCGCATTATATCCAGAGTCTGCGTCTACAGCTCTGATCTTTGCCACAAAATATCCTGCTTCAGCAGAATATGGGATGCTCTCACTGTTGACAGAGCCGTGTTCAGAATAGGGAGCGAGAATTGTTGGATTATTATCATTTTCATCCAGAATAAAAACATTCACAGTCACGTTGCTGCTGAGTGGAGGAAGACCAGAGTCTGTTGCCTGAACTT
This sequence comes from Amphiprion ocellaris, assembly GCF_022539595.1. Classification (NCBI taxonomy): domain Eukaryota; kingdom Metazoa; phylum Chordata; class Actinopteri; family Pomacentridae; genus Amphiprion; species Amphiprion ocellaris. The sequence goes on from NC_072778.1 coordinate 19,264,774, forward strand.
TGAACTGGAACGTTTTTAACTCTTCACAGTTGAAAGACTGCAGACTGATTATATCTCCAGTCACTGAGTTGATGTTTACCATTGTAGAGAGTGGCAGTGAATTACTGTTATTTTTTAAAAACGAATAGCTCATCTGACCATTTTGGTCAATATCAGCATCCTGTGCAGATACTGTTCTCAGAACTTCTCCGACTTTGCTGTTCTCTTTTACATAAATATTAATATATGGCGATGAGAAGTGAGGTGGGTTGTCATTGACATCAGAAACGTGAATAGTAATAATACTGGTGCTGGAGAGGGAGGGGTTGCCTCCATCGCTCGCTCTAATGGTAACATTATAATCAGAGATGCTTTCGCGGTCTAGAGGACCATCAACTACCAGTGAGTAATAATTTTTATAGTTGGTTTCCAATTTAAAGGGAGCATTGTCCTCTATGGCACAGTGCACTTCACCATTCTTACCGCCATCTTTGTCCAGCACCGAAACAAGTGCAATAGCTGTGCCTGCTTTAGCATCCTCCTTCACTGTGTTCAGTAGTGACGTCACGGTTATCTCAGGAGGGTTGTCGTTCAGGTCCAATACTTCCACCAGCACTTTACAATGAGCAGACATTGGAGGCTGGCCTTTGTCACTGGCCTGTGCACGAATCTCAAACGCTGAGTGTTCCTCAAAATCCACATTTCCTTCTACTGTCAGTGTGCCTGTATTTGGGTCGATTTTAAAAATCTGCAGTACGTGGTCCTGCTCTTTTGTGCTCAGTGTGTATATGATTTCTTTGTTTGTTCCTTCGTCTGCGTCTGTAGCGTTTAAAGTCAGTAGTGTGGTACCTATCGGCACATTTTCAAATACACGAGTTTTGTACAAGGATTTCGCAAACACTGGCGTATTATCATTGATGTCTAAAACATTAATAATAATCTCTGATGTTCCAGACTTCGGCGGACTTCCATCATCTAATGCTGTTAAAGTAAGCGTAATCAGAGGCTCCTTCTCTCTATCTAACGCTTTCTGTAACACTAACTCAGTAGAAATACTCTCCCCTGACTTGCTTACTGCTAATGAGAAATGTTCATTAGTGCTGAGCTTGTATGTGTTTATGCCGTTTCTTCCTACATCTGCATCGTAGGCTTGCAGCAGGGGAAATCTTATCCCGGGTAATGTGCTTTCTGCAATGTCTATACTTTGTGATTTTGCAATGAAATACGGAAAATTATCGTTAACATCAAGAATACTGATTTCTATACGGTACAGCTTTAGAGGTTCGTTCATCACAGCCTCGACATTTACAGTACACTTCACAGCTTTCGCGCAGAGCTCCTCTCTGTCTATTCTCTCATTCACGTAGAGAACACCAGTCTTCGTATTTACCTCGAAATATTTTCTCTTCGATCCAGCAACAATTCTGAACATACGGGGCTCCAAATCCTGTACGTTTAAGTGTAAATCCTTAGCGACATTTCCCACAAATGTTCCCGAGTTAACCTCCTCTGAGACGGAATAAGAGAGCTGCCCAGACGCTTTATCCCAGCAACAATCCAGTATCAGAAGCATGAAATATATCCAGACAGAGCATTTTCTACTTAGTAAAGACATCGTTCCTTCCATCGTAAACACAGCATGTATTCACATCTGAAAGCGCCGATGAAACACTCCCGACGGACAGCATATAAATAACCGATTTTCTTTCCTTTCAGTCGGGGCTACAAAGACCGCTGTTGCAATGTACCTACTCGGTTTACTCTTTGTTACAAAGCTGTGTCAGACGTCTCTGGGAGGGGCGATAAAGACAGCATAAGTCGACATGTCATGGTCTACACTGTCGCCTTCTGGTCATTTTAAATATCTACACTTACAGGCTTTACTGAAATGACACTAATGCTATGATACGAAAACGCCCCTGAAACCAAGAAAACACAGAAAATAGAGTCCACCCAAAGTGAACTGGTTTTCATTTCAGGACCACGGAGAGCACTATGTGCCTGTTTTATCAAGTTAGGATCCAAAAACAATATCTATAGTTGAAGAAAAACAGCTGAAGATACCAGATGCTCAGTAAAATACAGTAGACAGAAGGGTTGAGAGAAATGGAGATGTTGTTGGCATACTGACGGAGCCGATTAAACGCCAATATTACTGAATCAAAACAAGTGTTTAAGGGTTGTACACATTCAGATCCAGAATACCTAATATATGCAGTTGTGTTAGTAAATTAATATAATACATCAGTTCACAAATCACACCATGAAAAGAGTTTTTTTTCTCTCACAGAGACTTTACTCTTACACCTGCTTAAAGTATGGACTTTTAAAAAAAATTTCCATTTGAAGCACAAATGTAGTAGACAGAACACAAATTGCACCTCTGAAACCAGGTAAGGCCATCCTTACGGAAATTAAATGTTCTCTTACTGTTTGGAAAGACAACTGTGATTTAAATATATAGAACAGTTTGCATAGCGCTGAAACTACAAGCTACCAAGGATGCAGACAAACTTGAATGGACTCACCTTTTCTTTATTAGGTAAAGTCTGTGTTCTGGTAAAAGTATCTCCTCCGTTAATACTGATCAATTCAGCATCTACAGGTGGAAACGGTGCGGGGAAAACCACTACGTCACTCTTCAGTGTGCCTGAGCTGAAACACACGTCATACTGCTGAGTAGCTTTGGAGTAAGACCAGCTCCCGTCAGGGTGGGTGGTGACCATTGGGGCGCTGTACCTGCTGAAAGAGCCGTCTGTCCTGTGGCATCTGACAGCTATTAGACTGATGAGGCTGAGCAGAAAGATCACGGAAACCGACACAATGGCGATGAGCAGATAGAGGTTCAAATCAGAGAAAGTGTCCTCCTTTATGGGCACATGTCTGAACTGAGTCTGGATGTCAGCGGTGCTTTCAACAACCACCACCTCAATAGACACAGTAGCTGACAGGGAGGGTTCTCCGTTATCAGAGACCAGCACCACCAAGGGGTGAGTTTTGAGGTCATTGTCACTCATTCTCCTCTTGGTCCTGATTTCTCCAGTGCTGGTTCCGATCCTGAACAGGTTGTTTCCTTTTGGCTCAGACAGGTGGTAAGAGAGCAACGCATTGTATCCAGAGTCTGCATCTACAGCCCTGATCTTTGCCACAAAATATCCTGCTTCAGCCGAATATGGGATGCTCTCACTGTTGACGGAGCCATGCTCAGAGTAGGGTGCAAGAATTGCGGGACTGTTGTCGTTCTCGTCTAGAATTAAAACGTTGACAGTCACGTTGCTGCTGAGTGGAGGAACACCAGAGTCTGTGGCCTGAACTTTGAACTGAAACATTTTTAACTCTTCATAGTTGAAAGACTGCAGACTAATTATATCACCAGTCTCTGAGTTGATGTTTACCATTGTAGAGAGTGGCAGTGAGTTACTGTTATTTTGTAAAAATGAATACCTCACCTGACCATTTTGATCAATATCAGCATCATCTGCTGAAACTGTTTTTATAACTACTCCTACTGGACTATTTTCTTTTACATAAACATTGATTACACTTTCAGTAAATAGAGGTTTGTTATCATTTATATCAGAAACGTGTACATTAATAACGCTCGTGCTGGACAGAGGTGGGCTTCCCTCATCAGTAGCAGTGATGCTGATATTGTATTGAGATGAAGTCTCTCTGTCAAGAGGACCATCCACGACTAATGAATAGTAATTCTTGTAATTAGTCTCTAATTTGAAAGGGACATTATTGGAGATTTTACAGTTCACTATTCCATTTTTACCTCCATCTTTATCAGATACTGAAACAAGAGCGATGACGGTGCCAATGGACGCATCCTCTTTCACAGAGTTCAACAGTGATGTCACTGAAATTTCCGGAGCATTGTCATTGACGTCTAAAACTTCAATCAATAATTTGGCATGTGAGGTGAGAGGAGAAGCAGCTCCATCACTGGCTTGTACTCGAATCTCAAAAGCGTTATTTTTTTCAAAATTGATAATCTTTTTATTAATTACAGTCCCTGTTTTTTCATCTATAGCAAAGAGATCAGTTTGTTTCCCTCGACCTACTTTACTGAATGAATAAAACACTTGTCCATTTTGACCTTCGTCTAAATCGGTAGCATTTAATGTTATTATCGATGTTCCAATCTTTGCATTCTCGTACACACTGGCTTTGTACAGAGTTTGACTGAAAACAGGAGCGTTATCGTTAATATCCAACACATTTACTGTTATAGTCATACTACCTGATTTAGCAGGTGTTCCTCCATCAATGGCAGTCACTGTGAGTCGAATCACAGACTGTTTTTCTCTGTCTAAAACTTTCTGAAGCACCAATTCGGGTGTAACACTCTCTCCTTTGTGTGTAGCCAGAGAGAAATGTTCATTTTGACTAAGCTTGTAGGTATTTACAGAATTTTTTCCAACGTCTGCATCGTCAGCTGCTTGCAAGGGAAACTTAGCTCCCGCTGCAGTGTTCTCACTAATGTCCATTAATTGTGATGTACTGAGAAATGACGGGGAATTATCATTCACGTCTAATATTGTAATTTCAATCCGGTACAATTTCAGTGGATTATTCATAACTGCTTCTACACTAAGTGAACATTTTTGTTCATCACCGCAGAGCTCCTCTCGATCTATTCTCTCGTTAACGTAGAGAGCACCAGTCTTTAGATTTACCTCGAAATATTTCCTCTTTGATCCAGCAACGATCTGAAACATGCGAGACTCCAAATCCTGGACATTGATGTTCAGATCTTTAGCGATATTTCCGACAACAGTCCCCAGATTAACCTCTTCTGAGACGGAATAAGAGAGCTGTCCAAGCACCGCTTCCCAGTAACAATCCAGCAGCACGAACAAGAAATATATCCACACAGAGCTCGATCTGCCCGGCACATTCATTATTAAATCCAACGTGAAAAGGCTTGAAGATTAAAACGTCACCATAAACGCGAACCTAACCTGAATAAAAACAAGCAATGCAGAATTTCGGCATATCTCTACAACCAGAAAATGGTTGTGACACCATTCTCTATCGCCCTCGGCGTCTCTTTGTTTCAGTCGTCTGAGAAACATCATCATCCTCTATTTCTGGGAGGAGTCCCGCGCAACCTTACATGAGGTCTAAATGTGAAAGTCTATAACGTCCCCGTGTGGACACTTGCAGGAACTACATTTAACTTCCCAACAGTGTGATAATGTGACAAAGACCCTTACATTTTGAATCTCTCTTAAAACATTTATCCTTACAGTTCTGTGTCTCACAGAATATTCAGAAACCATGGCATACTGTTTTAGAAATCATTGTTTCATAAATTACATAAGTTGTTTTAGTAGCTGAGTCCAACATTAATAAGTAAGCTCAACTGAAAATATTGAGATTATTGTCGTATGGTTTGGTAAACTATTTTCTACAGTGGTCCGACACAAAATTATGTTTCGAGGAAAAAGAAATTCAGAATGTAAATATTATCAAACCAGACTTTGTCTTCAGAGTTTACCTTGCTGATAGATTATTGAAATATATACTCTACGCTTTAAATAATGACAGATATAGAATTTTATATGCGAAGGGAAATTCTTGAAGACATTTGCTTTCTTTTTTCCATTTCTTTTTTTTGTCTGACTAATGAGGACAGTTTTCTTTTTCCTGTCGTTTGCAACACATAGCCATAATTGTGTCTTCAGCACCATGGATAGCGGCATAAGCATCACTAAACCAAATCTACAGAAAGTAATGACTCATGCCAGAAATCCATGAACATAATTAAACCAGGTTTATAGCAATATATACAAATTGGTAACAATGTTCCCTTTTGTTAAGAACTTAAATTCAGGTTCATTTGTTGTGGCATGGCAACAGCGTATTTTAATTCTGCTTAAAGTAAAAGTTAATTCTGTTCTCGACATTAATGTGATAGCCGTTTAGAAAAAACATTCAGATCAATATGTTCTTACCTTCTCTTTGTTGGGTAAAGTTTGAGTTCTGGTAAAAGTGTCTCCCCCGTTAATACTGATCAGCTCAGCATCTACAGGTGGAAACGGTGCGGGGAAAACCACTACGTCACTCTTCAGTGTGTCTGAGCTGAAACACACGTCATACTGCTGAGTAGATTTGGAGTAAGACCAGCTTCCGTCAGGGTGGGTGGTGATCATTGGGGCGCTGTACCTGCTGAAAGAGCCGTCTGTCCTGTGGCATCTGACAGCTATGAGACTGATGAGGCTGAGCAGAAAGATCACTGACACCGACACAATGGCGATGAGCAGATAGAGGTTCAAATCAGAGAAACTATCCTCCTTTATGGGCACATGTCTGAACTGAGTCTGGATGTCAGCGGTGCTTTCAACAACCACCACCTCAATAGACACAGTAGCTGACAGGGAGGGTTCTCCGTTATCAGAGACCAGCACCACCAAGGGGTGAGTTTTGAGGTCATTGTCACTCATTCGCCTCTTAGTCCTGATTTCTCCCGTGCTGGTTCCGATTCTGAACAAGTTGTTTCCTTTTGGCTCAGACAGGTGATAAGACAGCAGTGCATTGTATCCAGAGTCTGCATCTACAGCTCTGATCTTTGCCACAAAATATCCTGCTTCAGTAGAATATGGAATGGTCTCACTGTTGACAGAGCCGTGTTCAGAATAGGGAGCGAGAATTGTTGGATTATTATCATTTTCGTCTAGAATTAAAACATTAACAGTCACGTTGCTGCTGAGTGGAGGAACACCAGAATCTGTGGCCTGAACTTTGAATTGGAACGTTTTTAACTCTTCATAGTTGAAAGACTGCAGACTGATTATATCGCCAGTCTCTGAATTGATATTAACCATAGTGGATAACGGCAGTGAGTCACCGTTACTTTGTAAAAACGAGTAGCTCACCTGACCATTTTGATCAATATCAGCATCAACTGCAGTCACAGTTTTAATCACTGCTCCTACTGGACTGTTCTCTTTCACATAAACATTAAGCCGCTGCTCTGAGAAGCGAGGCGGGTTGTCGTTGACATCAGAAACATGAACATGAACTATGCTAGTGGTGGAGAGAGGTGGAGTCCCTTCATCTGTTGCTACTATAGTAACATTGTACTCAGCTACAGTTTCTCTGTCAAGAGGACCATCAGCTATTAAGGAATAATAATTTTTATAATTTGTGTCCAATTTAAACGGGGTCTCATTTGCAATAGCAGCTTTTACTGCCCCGTTTTTTCCAACATCTTTGTCTAGCACAGAGACAAGTGCAATAGCTGTACCTGCTTGCGCGTCCTCCTTCACTGTGTTCAATAGTGACGTCACTATAATCTCAGGAGCGTTGTCGTTCAGGTCCACCACTTCTACCAGCACTTTACAACGAGCAGACATTGGAGGCTGGCCTTTGTCACTTGCCTGAGCATGAATCTCAAACGCAGGATTCTGTTCATAGTCTATTTTACCTTTCACTAAAATTGCACCAGTTCTAGAATCAATTTGAAATAAATCTAAAACATAATCCTGCCCTTTCTGTCTCAAAGAGTATTCTATTTCACTGTTTAATCCCTCATCCGCGTCTGTTGCATTCAGAGTGATCACTGTCGACCCTGTTGGCAAGTTTTCAGGAATCTGAATTTTGTACAAAGATCTACTAAAAATAGGATGGTTGTCGTTAGTATCTAAAACAGTGATAACGATTTGTGAAGTTCCTGACTTTGATGGATTTCCTCCGTCTACTGCAGTCAGTGTGAGCTTTATCACAGAGTCATGCTCGCGGTCTAACGACTTCTGCAGTACTAACTCCGCAGACACGCTGTCTCCTCCTTTGTGAATTTCTAATGAAAAATAATCGTTATTACTTAACTTATATGTATTAACACCATTTTTACCAACATCTGAATCTGATGCCTCTATGAGTCCAAATTTGACCCCTGGTAAAGTGTTTTCTGGAACATCAAGCGATTGCAGTTGCTCAGAAAAAACAGGTGCATTGTCATTTATGTCTCTTACAGTTATCTGTAAACGATAAAGCTTCAGTGGGTCGTTGATCACAGCTTCTAAATTAACGGTGCATTGTGTAGCCTTCGCACAAAGCTCCTCTCGGTCTATTCTTTCATTCACGTAAAGAACACCCGTTTTGAGATTGACGTCGAAATATTTCCTCTTCGATCCACTAACAATCTGAAAATTACGAGACTCTAAATCTTGCACGTTTAGACTCAGATCCTTGGCTATATTTCCAACAGAAGTCCCCGGGTTTACCTCCTCTGAGACGGAATACGAGAACTGTCCAGACACTGCTCTCCAGCAGCAATTCAGCAGCACGACCACAAGATAAGTCCGCAAAGGGCTCGTTCTGCTCAAAAAATACATGATTATATCCAATCCACAACGGCATAAATCCTCGTCCAGCTAAAGCCGACCAATGCTCGAAATAAAGGGAAAACTCAAAAATCCAGTTTCTCACATTTTTACCAGGCCGTTGAATAATGATTTTCACCCTTTCTCCCTCTTTCTTCGTCTCTTTGTAACAAAGCCCACAGAAACATCATCATCCTGTGATTCTGGGAGGAGTCTTGTGGCTTCTGAAATAATGTTTGGATGTCATGGTCTATAGTGTCACCACGTGGAGAAGTTAAACAGCTACACTTAAACAGAAACAAGTGAATTACTGTTATTACTGTTAACGTGTGCAAACAGAATAGTTTACCAGTAATAATACATATAAACGTTTTCTAATACATTCAATGATTACGACGAACTGAAGTTATAAAATGTTTTTTCATTTCTTTCTATCTTTTATTCGTCATTGTTTCTTTTCTTTCCTTAAAAAAATACCGATTTAACTTCACATGGTGCTGATAAACCGGCTATTCACAAGGTACAAGCACGATTAGTGTATCTAATATTTTACGCTTAAAACGGTAAGAGCTGGAACTGTTGATATTACATAAACGGTACAAGATTTCACTATCATAAAATAAACTGTTAAAACATCTCTAAACGTGTTTTAAAAAGGTGGCTTTTTTATCATTAATTAGCAATTAAAAATAAATTTCATGAAATCTATACCGATGGGAAACACATTGTCCCCCTATTATGGGCTAACAAACTCCCCTCTTTGCACCCCCTAGACCACACAATACGCTGCACTTATTTCAACACCGCGGACAACCGCATACATCTTTTTAATGTAATAATAATAATAATAATAATAATAATAATAATAATAATAATAATAATAATAATAATAATAATAATAATAATAATAATAATAATAATAATAATGTGCAAGGCTTATGAACTTAAGATGATGTCATTTTCTGGCTCATGTGCAACTGTACATGTCAGCACATACCCAAAGCCACAAACAACATTTTAAAATAAAGTCTGGAAAATTGCAAATCAGTTAACAGCACACATAAGAAAGGGAAAACGCTGCATTTGTCAGTTGTCGAGAGTGAAATTATACAAACTGCTGGACACAGTTTCTTACCTTCTCTTTGTTGGGTAAAGTCTGAGTTCGTGTAAAAGTGTCTCCTCCGTTAATACTAATCAGTTCAGCATCTACAGGAGGAAACGGTGCAGGGAAAACCACTACGTCACTCTTGAGCGTGTCTGAGCTGAAACACACGTCATACTGCTGAGTAGCTTTGGAGTAAGACCAGCTTCCGTCAGGGTGGGTGGTGATCATTGGGGCGCTGTACCTGCTGAAAGAGCCATCTGTCTTGTGGCATCTGACAGCTATTAGACTGATGAGGCTGAGCAGAAAGATGACTGACACAGACGCAATGGCGATGAGCAGATAGAGGTTCAAATCAGAGAAAGTGTCCTCCTTTATGGGCACATGTCTGAACTGAGTGTGGATGTCAGCGGTGCTTTCAACAACCACCACCTCAATAGACACAGTAGCTGACAGGGAGGGTTCTCCGTTATCAGAGACCAGCACCACCAAGGGGTGAGTTTTGAGGTCATTGTCACTCATTCTCCTCTTAGTCCTGATTTCCCCGGTGCTGGTTCCGATTCTGAACAGGTTGTTTCCTTTGGACTCAGACAGGTGATAAGACAGCAGTGCATTGTATCCAGAGTCTGCATCTACAGCTCTGATCTTTGCCACAAAATATCCTGCTTCAGCAGAATATGGGATGCTCTCACTGTTGACAGAGCCGTGTTCAGAATAGGGAGCGAGAATTGTTGGATTATTATCATTTTCGTCTAGAATTAAAACATTAACAGTCACGTTGCTGCTGAGTGGAGGAAGACCAGAGTCTGTTGCCTGAACTTTGAACTGGAACGTTTTTAACTCCTCATAGTTGAAAGACTGCAGACTGATTATATCGCCAGTCTCTGAATTGATATTAACCATAGTAGATAACGGCAGTGAGTCACTGTTACTTTGTAAAAACGAGTAGCTCACCTGACCATTTTGATCAATATCAGCATCAACTGCAGTCACAGTTTTAATCACTGCTCCTACTGGACTGTTCTCTTTCACATAAACATTCAGTAGCTGCTCTGAGAAACGAGGCGGGTTGTCATTGACATCAGAAACATGAACATTAACTATGCTAGTGGTGGAGAGAGGTGGAGTCCCTTCATCTGTTGCTACTATAGTAACATTGTACTCAGCTATAGTCTCTCTGTCAAGCGGACCATCAACTATTAAGGAGTAATAATTTTTATAGTTAGTGTCCAATTTAAATGGAGTCTCATTTACAATAGTAGCTTTGACTGCCCCGTTTTTTCCTCCATCTTTGTCTAGCACAGAGACAAGTGCAATAGCTGTACCTGCTTGTGTGTCCTCCTTCACTGTGTTCAATAGTGACGTCACTGTAATCTCAGGAGCGTTGTCGTTTAGGTCCACCACTTCTACCAGCACTTTACAATGAGCAGACATTGGAGGCTGGCCTTTGTCACTTGCCTGAGCATGAATCTCAAATGCAGGATTCTCTTCATAGTCTATTTTACCTTTCACTAAAATTGCGCCGGTGTTTCTATCAATTTGAAATACATTTAGGACGTGGTCCTGACCTTTACTTCTCAAAGAGTATTCTATTTCAGCATTTAATCCATCATCAGCGTCTGTTGCATTCAAAATGATAACTGTTTTTCCTACGGGTAGATTCTCTGGAATGCGTGTTTTGTATAAAACGCTGCTAAAAACCGGAGCATTATCGTTAATATCCAAGACATTTATTACAATTTGTGACGTGCCTGACTTTGGTGGGTTTCCTCCATCGACAGCAATCACTGTAAGTTTTGTTGTAGCCTGTTTTTCTCGGTCTAAAGCTTTCTGAAGCACAAGCTCGGCTGAAACACTATCCCCTCCTTTGTGAACCTCTATAGAAAAATAATCATTTGGACTGAGCTTGTATGTACTAACGTCATTTTTCCCAACATCGAGATCCGATGCCCCGATAAATCCAAATTTCCCCCCTGGCACAGTACTTTCTGCAATGTTAAGAGACTGTAAATTCTCAGGAAAATACGGTGCATTATCATTTATATCCACGATATTTATCTCTAAACGATAAAGCTTCAGTGGATTATTGATCACGGCCTCTACATTGACGGTACATTTTTTAGCCTTTGCACAAAGCTCCTCGCGGTCGATTCTTTCATTGACATAAAGACTGCCCGTTTTTAGATTTATGTCGAAATATTTTCTATTTGATCCGCTCACAATCTGAAACATACGTGCCTCCAAATCATGCACATTCAGATTTAGATCTTTAGCGAGATTTCCCACAGGAGTTCCCGGGTTTACCTCCTCTGATACAGAGTAAGAGAGCTGCCCAGACACCGCTTCCCAGCAGCAATCCAAAAGAACAACGGCTATATAAATCCCAACAGCACTGCGTGTCCTCCGCGTCGACATATTTTTGTCCAGTATGAACACAGCATATGGATTGTAGTCTTCAAAATTCCCTCGTCTAAATCGGAGTGAACGCGATGAAACGGAATCCAAATTATTTGCTTTTTAACGAGAAAGAGGCAAAACGACTGCCGCTCATAACATTCTCTCCCTGCTTCCCTTTGTGACAAAGCCCCGAGAAACATCATCATCATTCTCTGAATCTGGGAGGAGCCTCAAGCAACCAACAGAGCATCAAAATGTGATGGTCTACGATGTCCTCGTGTGGTCATTGGAAAAAACTACATTCAGCAACAAGACAGACATAAATCATCTGCATTCCCCTGATCCTTCAAATCAATGCAAGCTAACAAGAAGCTTCTTCTCTCTTTTTTTAAACTTATTCATATACACTTAAGGATAAATATTTAAAAAATACAAATAAACATTTTTCTGTATCTCTTCAAGTCTATAAATGAAGAAAATAAAATTATTTAGATAGATAAATTATCCAGTAGTATGAAAATATGGCACCCGTCATGCTTCATTAAATGTGTATTATTGTTAGAAAACAAACAAACAAACAAAAAAAATAGAATGTACAACACCAGGGAAACAAACTATGCACTAGGTGGGTAATGACATTTCCGTTTTGTACCCTTGAGACCTCTCACCACACACTGTAGTGCTCATTTCAGCACCATGGACAACGGCATGCACACTTTTTAGTTATGCTTTGGTCGAACGAATGTCATTGCTTCGATTTATGTAACAGCGCACGTTTTAAATATGACACGTTTGCAAATATGTGTTTTCATTGAAAAGTTGCCTTATCACTAGTTATCTAAGAGGAAAATGAAAGTACACGTTTCAACTACCGCATTAGAGAATAAAATGGCATATGGCATGGATTAGTATTCACGTGTGCAAGCAAAGCAGTTTCCCAGTAATAACAAATACAATTGTTAGTATATTCAATATTGACAACGAACTGAATTCAAAAAAATACTCTCTTTCGTTACGTTTGCTACTTTTTTTTTTTTTAATTGCGTGTGCGAGGCGTATGAACTTAGAGCTTTTGAGCTGTGCATTTCAACACATCCAAAATCACAAAACACGTTTTGAAATAAAATCTGGAAAATGACAAAGTAATTAACATCACACATAAAAAGAGAAAAACACTGCATTAGTCAGTTGTCTGGAGTGAAATTGTACAAAGTAGTTCATAGTTTTCTCAGTTTCTTACCTTCTCTTTGCTGGGTAAAGTCTGAGTTCTGGTAAAAGTGTCTCCTCCGTTAATACTGATCAGTTCAGCATCTACAGGTGGAAACGGTGCAGGGAAAACCACTACGTCACTCTTGAGCGTGTCTGAGCTGAAACACACGTCATACTGCTGAGTAGATTTGGAGTAAGACCAGCTCCCGTCAGGGTGAGTGGTGATCACTGGGGCGCTGTACCTGCTGAAAGAGCCATCTGTCCTGTGGCATCTGACAGCTATGAGACTGATGAGGCTGAGCAGAAAGATCACGGACACCGACACAATGGCGATGAGCAGATAGAGGTTCAAATCAGAGAAAGTGTCCTCCTTTATGGGCACATGTCTGAACTGAGTGTGGATGTCAGCGGTGCTTTCAACAACCACCACCTCAACAGACACAGTAGCTGACAGGGAGGGTTCTCCGTTATCAGAGACCAGCACCACCAAGGGGTGAGTTTTGAGGTCATTGTCGCTCATTCTCCTCTTAGTTCTGATTTCTCCGGTGCTGGTTCCGATCCTGAACAGGTTGTTTCCTTTTGGCTCAGACAGGTGATATGTCAACAGTGCATTGTATCCAGAGTCTGCATCTACAGCTCTGATCTTTGCCACAAAATATCCTGCTTCAGCAGAATATGGGATGCTCTCACTGTTGACGGAGCCGTGTTCAGAATAGGGAGCGAGAATTGTTGGATTATTATCATTTTCATCCAGAATTAAAACGTTGACAGTCACGTTACTGCTGAGTGGAGGAACACCAGAATCTGTGGCCTGAACTTTGAACTGGAACGTTTTCAACTCCTCATAGTTAAAAGACTGCAGACTGAATATATCTCCAGTCTCTGTGTTAATATTCACCATTTTCGATAGCGGCAATGTGTTACTATTACTTTTTAAAAATGAATAGCTCACCTGACTGTTATGATCAACGTCGGTATCAGTTGCAACCACTCTTTTAATCACTGCTCCTACTGGACTGTTCTCATTCACATATACATTAATTATGGCCTCTGGGAACCGAGGTGGGTTATCATTGACATCAGAAACTTGTATGGGAACTACACTCGTGCTGGAGAGTGGCGGGTTTCCTTTATCAGTAGCGACTATGGTTACTTTGTAGTTAGATACACTTTCTCTGTCTAGCGGCCCGTACACTAACAAAGAATAATAATTTTTGTAATTAGTGTCGAGTTTGAAGGGAACTTCATTTTCAATTTGGATTTTAACATCGCCGTTTTTTCCACCGTCTTTATCGAGGACTGACACAAGTGCCACAGCGGTTCCTACAGACGCATCCTCCTTCACGGTGTTGTGTAGTGACGTCACTGTGATCTCAGGAGCGTTATCATTTACATCCACCACCTCCACCAGCACCTTACAGTGAGCAGACATCGGAGGCTGCCCTTTGTCACTCGCCTCAACACGTATCTCAAAAGCCTTTCTTTCTTCAAAGTCAATATTACCTTTCACTTTAATGATACCTGTCTGCTGATCAATTTCAAATACATCAAGTACGTGATCTTGATCCTTGCTTCTCAATGAATAAACAATCTCACTGTTAAGGCCTTCATCTGCATCCGTGGCGTTCACAGTTATAACTGTTGTGCCCAGAGGTATGTTTTCTAAAATATTTGTTTTATACAAAGATTCGCTGAAGATCGGGATGTTATCATTAATATCTAAAACATTAATAACGAGTTGTGAGGTGCCTGATTTTGGAGGAGTCCCTCCATCTACAGCAGTCAGTGTCATGGTGATAATCGGCTGCTTTTCTCGGTCCAGAGCTTTCTGCAGCACTAACTCAGCAGACACACCATCACCTGCTTTATGCACTGCTAAAGAGAAATGCTCATTCGGGCTCAGTTTGTAAGTACTGACTCCGTTTTTCCCAACGTCTGCATCAGTTGCTTCAGACAGGGCGAATTTCACTCCTGGTAATGTGCTTTCTGCAATGTACAAATTTTGCAATTTGGTCGTAAACAAAGGGGCATTGTCGTTCACATCTAAAATATCAACGTCAATTCGATAAAGCTTCAAAGGGTTATTTATCACGGCTTCTACACTTACTGGGCATTTAAGTTCCCCTGAGCAAAGCTCCTCTCTGTCTATTCTGTCGCTGACAAACAGAACACCAGTCTTTAGATTTACCTCGAAGAATTTTCTCTTTGATCCAGTTACAATTTGAAACATACGGGATTCCAAGTCTTGTGAATTAAGGTTTAGATCCTTAGCGACATTTCCGACAGCAGTCCCCGGGTTTACCTCCTCTGAGACGGAATATGAGAGCTGCCCAGCCACCGTTTGCCAGCAACAATCCAGTATAAAAAGCCACAGATATATCCCGAAATAGCTCCATTTAAAAGGCAACGACATTTCTGTCCAATATGAACAACGGTCACGGTCAGATATTTTAGGCGGTATGAAGGATGTCAGTCGAAATTAGCTTTATGAGCTGAATATTCTGCGTTTGTTCCACCGTCCTCGGTGTCGTTAAAACAAAGACTGAGGAGATGTTCCTGTTGCCTGAAAACAGGAGTGGCTTAGTTGTATCAAAGAGCAGGGCTGTCTCTGATGGATCAATAGCGGCGCCACGTGGCGAAAGAGGTCAGTTGCAGAGAGCAGTATAAATATTATGTTGCGTCTTTAGGTCACACAGAAGATAGATGTGCGCTGTTGAATGGGAAGCATCACTGACACTCGAGAGCTGAGCATTATTTTCCAGCACCATGGACAGCACATCAATCAGTGTTGTCTGGAGACTGTCTAAATCGTGTTTTCTTCTCAATGACTTATAGGATTAAGTAAAGGTCAAAATATGTGGTGACTCTATGAGATATATCACACACACACACACACACACACACACACACACACACACACACACACACACACACACACACACACACACACACACACACACACACACATATTGCTCCACTATTTCTACTTCTCAATCCCACTACTTTCCCCAAATAAATGTAACTTGTCGTGTCAGCTCTGGCTTCTGTGGACACTATAAATTGCACGATTAGGCCCTTTTTTGGGTATCCTGAATCTAAGCACTGTCTGACTTGCACCATGGTTCTCTGTAATAAATAATCAGTCAGGCTTTGCTTGTTAAGATTTCCATTTCCTGTTAATGTCTTCTTTTTTTTAGGGTATTGAAGTTCCAACATACTTGTATAAATAATAATTCAGTCACAACAAGCTGTACATTCGCATTACAGTTGTAGTTTTTTGAGCACAGGCCAAAAATTGTACAACTAAATAAAGATTTTTCCTCCAACTGCACACCCACTCTTCCCTTTTTCTCTTTGTTTTTCTCTGTCAGCCTTGGGGGCAAGAAATACATTTCAATGGACCCTATTGTTCTACCACACACATTATCACAGGAGGGACATCTATGTGTTGTGATGAATTTTGGTGTATTTTCACACTTCTCTACATTCCTACAGAGACAGCAGTCATGAGCTTATGAACATTTCCTCGTTTGTAATCCCAGGATTAAGCCCTAGACTCAGGAATTCCTGTCCTATTTCTATTCTGGAGGAAACATGATTTGATTTGAAAATATTAATAACCATCCCACAGCTACAGTCATCTGCTAACCCCAAAATGCAGTAATAATAATAATGGCTTACAAAGGATGACCCGTGTGCCCAATTCCCTAATGTATATAAGATTTAAAAAAAGGTGTACATGTATGTTATTTATATGTACATGTGAGCACACACACAAAGACCACCTGGCCCATGAGGAAATTCAGTGATTCATAGTTTATTTGTAGGTCACTGTCTATACTGCACCGACCTTACAGGACTTCAGTCTGGATTATCTTTCTCATAAAAGCAACATGACACACATACTGATGCTACAGTTTACTCAGCACTATGAGGGATATTTGTATTTTACAAAGCATAATTCTAAGCTGGTATTCACATTTGTGGCCTGCTGACAATATCACCTTATTTTTGAGGCTGTAGAACAAGATTTTCTAATGTGAAAACACCTGTACTATATTTTTTTAAAAGAAATAATAAACAAAGCAATAGTGTCGAGATTTACAGTTCAGTAGTAAACTTAATTCTAAATAGATGGCATTCAGTATATAGATGATATCAAATTGTGGTACTGCATCCAAAAATCACAATGCAACAAATTCAGGATATATTCCTAAACATGGCCCTGATGCCATGCGAAGAAAACTCTGATTATGTCATGGAGATGTAAAATATCACCACACATCTTTCCCTCTTACAGTGATACAGCTCCTTTGGGAACCATCTGCAGAACGGTCAATTAATCAATGAACTGTTTTGTACATAGTAATGTAGAAATGACAGTTTGCAAACACTGACAAACATAGATAAATACACGTGTTGCTTTAACTAATGGCATTTTAGTTGATTAAATTAACCAAGGCTTTAGGAAGGTAGGATTTCATTTTTTTAAAAAAAATATATAAACCTTGTATGCATTGATAAAAAATGACTTTTCCTGAGGTTATGGTAATTTGATTTGCTGAATAATTAATAATTGATAAATTGTGATTTAGAAAAATACACAGTGTTTGCTCCCTGAACATGGGGAGCCGTGCATAATAAATCTAGTGGTTAAGTATATGTGTGCCTTTTAACCTGCTTCTCTCTCTCTCTCTCTCTCTCTCTCTCTGGTGCACCTATCACATGATAAAGTTAGAGGAGAAACTGTAGGAAGCACCATGGGCAGTGTGATAAAAGGGGCAGAGGGAGCAGCGAGTGGTAGGTGAGGGGAGGGGGTTGCAGGGGCGGAAGCAGTCAACGGCAGCGTTTTAGGCGTGTTCACTGCATTATTAAAGGGATACCACCGTATGTAGTCTCCAAATTAGATTATGTATTGCCTCCATCAAATGATTTCTTGATAATCCTTTGTATAGCCATCGGTTGTGTGTGTGTGTGCGCGCGCTTGTAAATAAGTGTATGTTATGAGAGTGTGCTATACTGTACTCTTCATCTACGTGTGAGTAGATGGGGGAAGGGCGCTATCGGAACATGCTCCAAGGCGAGTCCTCCCCCTCCTTTTCCTCTCTCCTTCTCCACAGCTCTGTTGTCTCCATAGCAACGCCATCTTGGGCACAGACATGGAAGCATGTGTGCACAAACACACACACATACGCACACACACTCACGAAAGCAAAAGTCTATGGTTGTATTTTTCAAAACGCATGGGGAAATATAAAAGTAAAACATTTCATTCAATACCTACTTCATAATTTTTTTTCTGCTATCCCTTACTTTCATTAACCCTCTCATCTTACTAAATTAATTCATTTACATCATAGCGGCAGGTACGCAATACGCACACAAATTCATCCAAGCAAACAAACCACACTGCATACCAGATCAGACTGACCAGGGATGCAGTTAGGCTGCTCATACATTGGTAATGTAAGACTGCAGCAGCATATTCTCTATGACAGCACTTTAGAAGCAGCGCCTGCTTCTCTTTCCACCCCCACAACCCCTAAGAGAGCCTGACCTTTAAATTCAGCCATACACAACCTACCCTCTCCAGGGCCAAGGCTCTGGTGAACCCCGCCCCCGTCACTCCTGCAGTCAGCATACTATACCCTGCTTCGTGTGACGAGATACTGATGTCAGTGTGCAATTTTTTTTTGCGTGGAGTGGAGCTTATCACGACACAAGAGGGCAACCTACTCCTTGTGCATATGTCCTCCTTTCCTCAGTATCTCCAATTACTCCATCATTCTTATTGTTCAGATCTATTCCCTTTTCTTCATTTTCAATGGGCTGAATTTATAGGTCTACATTCTCTGCTGATTCTCTGAAAAGCAGCTATCATATGGCTTATCCAGCACTTCATTTTAGCGACAGTGTGACTAAAACCACACCCAAATGCAGCAGTGTACTAATGACTTTGATTCTCAGATAAAGTGGCAAGATAAATGGAGATAAGGAGGTAAAGAGACAGGCATAATGTAGTCAAAGCAGCGCACAGAACTGAAATTTTAAAACAGGAACCCAAATTAAGTAAAAATCAAGGAGGAAAGGAAATGACACTTAAAAGTTAAAGAAATCTAAAAATAGGGTTGAATGTATTTGCTTTTCTTAGGGAGGATATTTTTCTCAAGGGAGAATTAGTTCCCTTTCGACTTTTATTTTGTATAGTAAATCATGATCCCCAGTCATACCATAGATACAAATTAACTCTATAGAACGCTATCAATTTACCAGATAGCTGTGCACTCAGTCAAGTACGTGTGAACATATATTAATATCATCTATTAAATCCTATGAGAGGAATTGTGTGATATGGATAGGAGAGAAGGAAAGAGAAAAGGGATGCAGTAAAAAAAGAAAAAAAAGAAACACTCCTAGCGTTTAATCCAACTACCACTTAATCATTTATTTCCAAATCTGTGCTTGCCTCCACTGGTTTCTGGAGTAAGTAGGACAGGGGCGGGTCTGGGGAAACATGAGCCGGAACAAGATGAAAACCAGAACACAGCAATATGGAGCATGCCCAGACACACACATGCACACACGCCTGACAGGCACATCAACACAGCGGAACACAGTGTTCACTCATTTGGAAAGTATGGCTCAATGCCCAAAAAAATCACTTAATTAGTTACTCTACTGTAAAACAACAGGCAGGAGAAACGGCACGTCATTAGTACAATGTGATTGTTCCAGTTGGTGGCATGAGCTGTCACTGCCCTTTTGGACCAATAGGACAGTAGAACTTAGATTTTGACTAAAGAAAATAGTTATTCTACATACCCAGTTTTACCAAAGCATTTTCTATACAAGACTGTGCTTTTTTGTACAATTTTACAAATACATTGTTTAGCCACTGTATCAGCACAACCACACGATCTGTCGTTTCAATTAAGTATGAGCATTTGTAAAAAGTTGTGTCACACCAAACCAGCACATATAGCGTGTGTTATTGAAACTGTTATGGTGAATCTAATTAGTAAAAGGCATATGCACAGTATGAATGGTAGCATCTCTGTGTGGCATTTCAATGCAGAGAGCATTTCTGACTTTCATGAGTTTACGGGAAGGAGGTGTGAGAGCGAGAACCATGAAAGGTGGGAAAGACAAACAGTCTGTGCATATATTTCATTCGGATGTAATTCATCATTCTGTCTCTATGAACAATGAATTACGACACATTTAATCCAGCGAGCAGGTTGTGATAGCAGAGATGCAGTAATGGTTTACTTTGCACCAACAGACTATTAATCAAGACTGTCAATAAAACAGGGTGTACAAAAAGCTTTGGTAACAGCCAAGGAAGCACAGAAATTTGATTGGTAAGCTGGAATCGATGTGACTGTAATGGACACTCTGATTGGCTCAACATTGAGCCTAGCGACACAGGCAGCGTCCGACAGATCTGTGTTCTCAGAGAGCACCCATAATTGATTCACTCTCTCCCCTCTTGTATCCATGGTGACGCAGATGCAGTCTCTGCTGCTGCCCCTCCCTACATCCCCCTCCACCACACCCGTCTTTATAAGCACTCAGTACATATGCCAAGGACAGTGCATTCATTTTTGCCTAAAACTACACTATAGAAATGCATATGAGTTTAAAAACGCATGCTATAATTGACTAAAATGCATATATTTTCTATATTGTGCACATTTATCCATTTAATCCTCATCTTTAATAGAATATGGACACACATAGCTCACTGTGCAATCTATAACCGCCTTATTTTCATTCTCTGTCACCCGCTCACGTACTGAAATGGCCCAAATCAAACAATTTTTAGTGGGATTAAGAATAAATCTAGCTTTATAGTCAGGCATGGATAACCCAGATTTGTCAATCAAACAGTTCACTCGAGAAGAGGGCGTTTACTATGTTTGGCTTATGTCAGACAGAATGGAAAATGGGACAGGACCTGCTATCTGTGGATCAATACTGACACAGAAACTCCATAACAATACTGGTCAATAGACTACGGCATAGAGAGTGGTAACATGCTAAATAATTGAATGTATTGACACACACAGACACACGTATTTTGTAACAAGTAGTTCCCACTTTTTGCCACAAGAGAGAGCCTTTTCACCCTTTTCTTTGTTCTCCATGGCAGCTTCTACATCCACACAAGCTGATGTCTGAGGCAGGCAAA
The DNA here is from genome assembly GCF_022539595.1 of Amphiprion ocellaris. Classification (NCBI taxonomy): domain Eukaryota; kingdom Metazoa; phylum Chordata; class Actinopteri; family Pomacentridae; genus Amphiprion; species Amphiprion ocellaris. Next base: position 19,285,985 of record NC_072778.1, read on the forward strand.
GCTACAAAGCCTTATATTAGATTAGCACTCTCACACACTGCAAAAATGATATCAGTGGTATAGATACACTAGCAGCTGTGGTGTCTGCTACACATTTCCTCCGCCTGCGGAAATTAAAATGTCAGCTGTCCCAGATGGGAAAGGAGATGTGTATGTACTGTATCTAACAATACCTGCATATTCTCCTTCAGCCTGATACATATCAAAGCAAAGAGGGGAAACACAGATAATTCTGTCAGCTACAACTGAAGAAAGTTATGCAATCTGTAACAGGGAACTTGCACATATTGTACTTTTTTCATTTACATATCCCAAAAATACATGCCTGCAGCTTTATAGCATAGTTTATCCATACTTGTGATATTTTTCAGGCCTCAGCATATTATATGTGTATATATCAGTGTAGCATAGTGTAAGGTCTATTTTTACTTTCTCATTAGTCATTCAGTGCAGAACATGCAGCAGCCAGTGCTGCATGTGAAATGCATTGCAGGTGCAGGGATGCTGCACAAGGGCATGGCCCATTTCTTTAAAAAAAATGAATGAATTATAGAGGAGAGTGCTGGTCTGCAGAGAATCTGATGCTGGAAGCGGCTGAAATGATTTTGAGGCTGCTCCACTTTCCACAGAAAATGAAGATAACTATTTATAAAATAATGACTTGCCTACCAGTGATTTAAGTTTGGGCTCTGACGCTGCCACTCTCCAAGAATAGCAAACACCATCTTCCACTCTCACCAGCATCAAAACTTAAATATCTACATGGACATCACCCTGGCATGTGTGGCAACAGAAAGCTCTTAGTTGTAGAGAGGATGATAAGGATATACTGGACATGCAACATGACTGTGCTTTTTGGCTTGTTTCTGTGTGGTATGTTCATTTAGGTGTGTGTATATATGTAACAGAGAGCAAACTAGAGAACTCATGCATTCACCAATCAACCGGTTTATGTACAACTAAATCCATTCTATCAGAATCTAATGTCCACTGATACAACACCCCTGAAACAAATCCCACATTCATGATGGTCATGATCAGTTTTTGCGGAAACTGTTTTTGAGAGGTGTGACTTCATCGTAGTAGCCTTTCTGAGGATGTAGCCTGTAATGTTGTTAAACTGTATTGTGCTATTCTGAGAGTTTTTCTAATATCATGTCTGCTCAAGATGTTAGAGTATATTTCAAAATAACCCCTCTCCATTATTTAGCACAATCCAACATCACAACAAACTAAAGCCTCTTACAGACTATAAAATAGAATCAACACCCCTCTCACTCAAGCCAACGATATAAATCATACAGTAAATGCAACTGAGAAAAAGTATGGACTAAGGGGACAGCATGATATACTTGCAGAGAAATTATGTTTTTAAAGCACGTCATTTTAACAGCATGATTGCAGCTGTGGCAGGGATTGCACAGACAAATAGATACAGATAGGTCCAAAGCAAATGCATACTAACAAAAAAGCAAACAAAAAGCAAACAAAACAAAACCACAATGTTAAAAATAAAATGTAGTCTGGACATTAGCCTGGAATTTGATGGTGAGTGCCATCCTAGCTTACTCTGTGTGCTGCTGCCTTTCAAAGCTACTCTTCATGGGATCATTAAGATGATTCCACCTAATCGCATTAGAGGAGCAACATAGTAGAATTATCACTTTACACACTTTACCGAGGCCTTAATCCCGGACAAATGGGAATACTGACAGCAGTGGCAGAGTAGAAAAACAGGACAGGAATTCCCTATTCAACACACCTGAAAGAGCAGCAACAATGCTTTACATCTTTCAAGCTTGTTGTATAAGAAATATCTACTTTTCTATACCATACATGGAGAGCAAACATGTTGGTTTCACAAAGGTTGTATTCAATGCAGGGTGGCATTACATTCTGTAGTTTTTTGTAATCTGCTGCTCACTGAAAACAGACTATTTTTTACTGCAATTTCATACTTTTATATTCTTATGCCATAAGTAACACCAGAGGAAACTTGCTACTCCAGTTTTCAGTTAGAGGACAAAGCAAAGTGAGTGAGGATTAAGACAAACATTAAGCAGTAAACAGGAGCTTAGGGAACAATTACACTCCAGTCTTATCGCAAAGACCCATTTACAGTAGTCTGTAAACAAGCAGACCAAACTCCTTGTTATTTTGGTATCATGTTTTTTAACACCTTTGTTGTCTTTGCTTAACTTTGCTTCTCTTGCACGCATTAAGCAGATTCTCACTTCATTATCTGTAATGTGATGCATAGATTATCTAGCCCAGTATCTGCTGTGGACAAATTAGTTCTGGTGAGCATGAAAAATTTGGTTTATATATTCCTTGCTTCACACGATACCTGATCTTGCTATCTCCTATTAAATCCTGGTGAACTAAAAACAACACAACAGGATGTGACACACTAACAGTGATACACTGAGACTTTGGCTAAAGTCCATGTGCTGCTGTATATAAGAGAGAGGTACAGATACCGAGAAATGCAACTATTGCAACTAAAAATACATCACAAAGCCATGATACAACAATTAAAATCCACATAAGTCCACAAATTAACTTATACATTTGCTACATCTTCTATAACTCAGTAGTCAGTGATGTACAAGCCTTTAGAGTCTACGTTGTATGGCCTTGTAAGACCAAAGCTGAATTAAATAAAAGTCAATTTCTGACAGAACATAACTTCACATGAATCATCTTTGTAAAATGTATAGGGAATAAAAAATCATTCTGTTGCAAATGATGACAGGGACATAAGGAAAAAAGCAAGCTTTGTCGTTGAAATCAGATAAGTACAAAGAAAGCTTTTGCAAAGACTGACCCCACAGTAATAAAACAAAGTTATTATCAGACACCGTATTGTTTCCTTACAGCAACAGTAATAGTAATTATAATCACCATAATGACTATTTGTGCAGGCAGGTCATACATACACATACATGAACAAACTGAAGAACTAGTATTTGACCTGTGGCTCCACTCCAGGAACCACAGAGTTCCATCTTTAACTCCGACAAGATGAATCAGTTTGGGAGAAAATGTAACACATACTGTGTAAGGTGAAAGTTGTTTTTTACTTAAGAAATGTTTGAGACTATAATGCAACCTACAGCACAAGAATATAATCAGACTGACCTTACAGGAATTTGTTTTGGATAAACAATGTTCATCTGATATATATAAAAAGAACAGAACACTTGGGTGTTTTATTTAACAAAGTGTTCAAAATGTACCTTAACTTTAATCAAAAGTAGTATCGTTACCTTCAGCCTGACAAAATTGAATGGCATTAGTAAGCCTACACAAGTCATTTATTATTGTGAATTTGTGGGTACACACACACACACATAAACCCAAACTTAAAACTAACTTGAATCAGGTATTTTTTTTAATTTTCAGTTGTATATTATGTTCAATATGTAGACAGTTTTGATGAAAATACATGTCAATATGTTTGTACGCAAATAGTGGGGTGAAAGTATCAATTGGACAGTGTATTGTTTGAGCATTATGGTGTAAACAACCACATTTCTCTCTTCATATTCCGCAAATGAAGTACTGATTTACAGCAATTTAAGCCAAGTCAACAACAAACAGCTTTCATGCATTCACACAGACATACAGTTACAGGACAGGCTCAGATAGATTCTTTTGTTTTTGACTCCAAGCCTGAGGCTGTGAAAAGTCAGACTAGGTTTGGCTGTGCTTCATATGTCCCTATTTCTGCTGCAGTCATAAGGCTGAGAGAAAGAGGTTCTGCTCACAGCTCCAGTTTGCAGGGAAAGGGGTACTGTAGAGAAAGGATCCTGCTTCTCTGGTCAGGAATAGAGGTGATAAAGGATGTTATATGATGCTTTAAGACTAACGGTCATGCATTACATTCCAATAGTAATAGGCAAACAAACCAAAAAACATAAGAGAGACCTGAGAGAGAACAAGGGAGAGAGTAAAAACCACCCAGAGTGTCAGCCATTTTCTATCAGCTTGCAATTGCACAAAGCAACAGGAGGGGGCATCAGAAAGAGTACCAGCCAAAGGAAATCAGGATGCGTAGGAGGAGGAGAGGGATGAAGAAAATCAGAGAAAGAGATTCTTTGTGTGAGGATGATAATGAAGAGATACAAAGATAAGGGCAAGGATTGAAGAAATAGGCTAAAACAGGAAAGGAAACCAGTAAAAGGTGAAGACGAGACGGAAAGCACATGAGGTTGTGAAAAGTGGGGTAGTGATAAGCAGAACAAAGGCAGGGGAAAAGAGAGAGTGAGTCGGTGGGAGGAGAGAGTGGGATATGAGTCAGGCTTACAGCATTAGCACTCATCTTCCACACCCATGTCTCATTGTTTCATTCATACACTGCACCCACTAGATAAGATGGCGGGAAACACAGACGAATGTTAAGCAATCTGCACTCATGCCAGCACACACACATACACAAGTGTGCGTGGCTACAGGACCTATAATCTACCTAATATCATGATATAATAATACTAGAACAAATCCTGAATGCCCACGTTCCTGATTCACTTTTCATATGACAGATGGTTCACCTAAAAATACACACAGCAGACCAACTTCAGAATATGAAAAGCTACATGTGGGATGAACTGACTCACTCACTGCACAGAACAGCTCGGTGGTTCACACTCAGAAAGATGACCAGAAGGAGCAAGAGAGCATGAAGTCCATTTTAAAAATAAGAAGAAAGCAAGGAAGACTTTCACTGCTATAACAGGCTTTCCCACTCTATCTGCATAACCATATCAATGTCATGTGTCCACAGATACACACACACACACACACACACACACACACACACACACACACACACACACACACACACACACACACACACACACACACACTAGACATCAGAACAGGGACTAGTTATGTAGCTTCAAGAGACAAAAGATCCATGAATGATATTTTTGTACTCACATAGCCTGTGTGCATGATTACATACCTTTTTTATCGAAGATAAAAACCTGTTTCATATTAAACAAAATCAAATATATCAGATAAAACTAACCACTTTTTACATTTTTAACTTTTAAGTATGAGTCTATAACAAAAGCTGATGTACAGTTTGAAAATTTGACTTGTTTAGTAATGAGACATACACAAAGATTAGAATATTTGCTCAATCGCTATCTGACAATTTAGCTGTAGTACCGAAAGCAGTGGTAGTACATCAGAAAAATGGAGTGAGAAAGGCTATAACATGCAACATAAAATCTACCTAAATCTGCATACATTGCAGAAAACAGCCTATAACTGTCTTTGGTAGAATTCTTGCACTCCTGGCTGACAGTGTACAAAACATTTAATAGCAAGTCAAAAATGATGTGCTGTGATTACATTAAATAAGATATTAATGCACATAAACTTAGGCTATACAACTATATAGCCTCTACAGGGGACATTCAGACAATTAGGAATACACTTGACATAACCAAGACTTAAGAAATTACCCAAGATACTTAGTGGTGGCACTAGGAGAGGCAAACAGCCACAGGGGGAAGAGCACCACCCCTGCAGCTAGAGTCTGGATCTCTCTAACAACTTGCATCTGATCCCATCCATGCATTGCCAGAAATAAGTACAACATATGGGTATTAATCGGACAAGTATATGGCATTTGTGGTCATATACTCCATTTACCCCATTTACCCCACAGTGAGCAGGGCAAGGATGGCGCTGTAAGAAGGCAATCCTCTTATCAAGGCTGCATCCAATATCTAAACAGCCAAGTCCGGCTTTCCCTCACTCATTCCTGCATTCCTTCAATCACAGATCACAAACCTATTCCCTTAAAATCTTGATCTCAGAACACTTCACTATCTTGTGTTTAGGTTTACAACAGGATGAATTTAAAGTGGATTTCCAGCCAACTGTGTCTTTATTAGTTTTCCACCTACTGGCTGACTGTCTTGTATGTAGCCTTGTGCTGACCCGTCAGTCAGTTCAATCCACCAGGCATGCAGTGATGACCTAAGCACAGCAGCAGATGTTGTGGCTGCATGAGCACTGATGCCAAAGAAGAGCAGTGCAGACCTGCATCTGTTCTGATCTCTGTTGATTCAGAAAAAAAAACGTATTTAAATATAGCACAGGACTATCTGTGCTTAACAAAGCTACCAAGCAGTGGTTGTTACATCAGACACAGACAAAGGCCCACATGTTGTTCAACATTGTTATTGTTGTATTACACTTTCATTTCCAGTAAATTATTACACTGCTAAGACATCAATTCACTTTAAAAGAAAGCAAGAAAATACATCATCATAATGCGCTATACCCTGAGCTAAGCTTCTGTCATCCAGCAAGGATTTAATATGACACATGAAGATAGTGTGCGCAAATGCTTTTCATTAGAGCAGTGTTGTTAATGCTTATAGAAGTTGACCCAGCTAACACCCTGGAGAAAGGCCTCTGTGCTTCAGATCAGCTGCAGTAGAGTGATTTTAAAATGAGAGTGGCTGGGTCCAACCTATAGGACTCATCCACACAGCCATGAGTCAGTGGACTGAGAGGTAATGAAACTGAGGGCTTATATAACTGAGTGGTGGAGGGTAGAAAGGGTCAGACATACTCACACAATAACTGGCACGGAAGATGTAAGAGCGAGATGAAAAAAATGATTTTTAAACATTTTTGCTGTTTATCTTTATTATTTGCTATACAATTGCTGGTCAAGCTCACAGATACCACTTGGTTGTGTCTTTATCAATGCAAATGTAAGAACCAGGTTTGACCCAAATACTGGAGAGGAGTGACTAACTTGGGCCAATTCCCATCAAAGCCACACATGGCTCTCAACCAGTCTCGTCATGTTCTAGGACAAATAACAAGAGCGAAAGGAGCTGTGCCAGGAAGTCTTGCCCCACAGTTGTGAATGCAGCCTGCAATTACATTTTTGGCCCACTGACTCTGATATTTCCCTGATAGCCCAGAAGCAGCAGAAAAAAAAAAAAAAGAAAGAAAAGAAAAAAAAAGTAGTGCACCTGCATGTCATTTTGTTACTAGTTAATCTAACATCATTGTCAGATGGCATTAAAAAAAGATAAAGATATTTTTTTCTACTGTATATGTGTAGCATTTGGTTGAAATCCCAGCAAGTGTCATGCATTATAGAAAGAAACACAAAAGTGCATTAATTAAATTTTGATATACAAGACTCAAACTTGAAGTCACTGATTAAATAATTTACAGTTAGTCTAACTTGATAGAGAAAGAGACATTTCACTTCTTTGTCTAATTCATTTCTGCCAGTCCACATTCAACGCGCAGCACTACATAGAGATGAACAAACAGCTTATTGACCCAATACTCTGTAAGCTGCACTGCAGCAGTGCCTGTGCTTGCTGACATTCACAGTAACTACCTCCTGATTCACCACCACCAAATCACCTGAATGTCTGCAGAGAGGAAATGCTGATCCAAACACTCACCAGCGCAGGAACACACAGAGAGAGTACAAATAATATCAGCCCAGACAACTAGCTGGTCAACAACATCTGGACAGCCTGTAGTTTATGTGTCTCAATACAGCTGTTCAACAACTGCCGATGTAATAGTCAACAACCAAAATTGAAGTGTGACTTCACTTCCTCCACAGAGCCGCATCAGCTTTGTTCCAGTAGTGCAAAACAACTCGCCAGTCAAATTTGTGACTGATGGTTAAAAACAAAAAATCAATATTCGATGACAGAGAAAAATGCTTCCTACCAGTCTGCAGTGTGCGAGTTTGTGCTAACAATAACAAGCAAATAGCAAGTGGAAAAAAACATTGGTATAGAAAGACCGATGCAATTACCAATGACTGTAATATAGTCTTGTGCTGCTTGTGCCAGACCAAACTCACCACCAGAAAAGCCTGGCTAGTTGTTTCCTCAACAAACTAGTATGGTGGATAGTAGGCCTAAACTCTTACAAGTGTCTTTAAACACAGTGCTGAAGGAGGGAAACATTATTGATGAACATGATTTGCACGACTCATTACCACCGCCACAATTAATGTTTATTAACTTTTAAATCATGTATCGTGCTTAATTACCAGATTGAGCAAACCCTTGTTTGAGAACAGCTGAGTGGAAAAGAGTAGAATCTGATGATGGGAGGGCTTATCTCATCTCTCAGTTACTGATGAAACAAAGGTTGGCAGGTTGTACAGGAGATATAATGAATAACATGAATAGCAACATATTTCACACAAAAAGATAACCAATAGGGAAGCTGAGTGTGTAAAGACTGAAATTTGCAAAGTAACATTAGAGAGGAGGGCACAGACATAAAGTAATAAAATAAACATTTTGTCTAGAACTGTTAAATATTAATTTAATCAAATATACAGTATATTGAACATGGAAAAGAGATAGTTAATTCTAGTACAAAACTGTATTAACAGTGTAAATAAACACCCACTGAGACCACTCACTGATGAGTCAGCCAGCATGATTGTTTGCTCAGTTTTGCATGTTTATGAGCTGTTCTCTGTATCAGTTGCGCATCTGCAGTTAAAAAAAACAAACTGATAGAGGGAAGGAAACTGTTCGGTACAGTTGGCTTGTTTATAAAGCTGACACAACAGAGGTTACCTGGAAGAAATTTTGACTTCATAAAAAACATGTCATGATATTCAAAGAAATGTTTGCAGTCAATGCAGGACATCCGATTTATCTTTGAGTGATTAACTGTCTGGCAAGTGAGTGCGTTTCTATTTCTCTCTGAAAGTCACTACATCACCCAGGGAGTGCACTCTGTTTATGCTCTGTTTTCTTGTTATCTGTCTCTTTCTCGATCCATCACACCTCTTTTCTTCTGTGAAAGTGCCTTTCACTAAAGAGGATTAGACATATGACTATGTGTGATGTGTTGCTGTGTGTGAACATAAAGATTGCACAGTCCTGTGTGTAAATTAGATTACCATCACTACTGCTGACCTCAATATGAGTGGCGCCATGCTCAAACAAAGCTGGAGCAATAAGAGAGAATGTGCCCTACTGACACACAACAGCACTTTCAGCATCCACAGCCACAACCCCACAGGCATGAGACACAGCAGCACAGTGCTAAAGAGCATGTGGCAGAATGAGAGAGGGAATAGACTGCAGAAAGAAAGTCTGAAAATGACAGAGAGACAGAAGAGAGGCATATGAAGGAGGAAATGAAGGACGAACACATACAAGTGGGAAAAGGAGGCCAAGAGTGGGATGGGGGAGGGGATAGATGCAGAGGGGGAAAGCTGAGAGTGATATCAGTATGGCGGGAAAGAAATAGCAAGGAGACAGAGAGAAGCTTGAAAAATAGAGGGAGGAATATGCAGGCCACTGCATGCAGCAGAGCAGAAGCAGAACAGGGTGTGCGGCATGGAAGGGCATATCATAGTGTAATGATCATATCACAATATGTAGCAAAGTAAATACCAAAGAATGATATGCAGATTGTAGGTAGATCGTACAGTTAGAAATCAGAGACAGATGGAGTGAAGCATAGGAGGGACAGTTTGCTAAGGAGAAAGTTTTCAGCATTTTGTGTGTGAATGCAGAGGAGCACCCACATAAAAATGAGGTCAATTCTCTCAAGCTACTGAAATTTCAGAACAAACAGTATATAGCGCTCCTGCCGTGACAGCTTGCGTCTGTCCCTGTTCCACTGAATGCAGTTTAATGATGAACATGTTCCCACCCACTTAGCAATGACAACAACTACAGACACACAGAGGTCATTGCACTGTGAATGATTTTCAGTGCAGACACTCAGCATGCAAACACAATTGCACAGATCTGCTGAGCCAGCCAAGCAAACAGACAAAGCCACTGAAGCAAGCAGCCACACCCCCACCAAAGACAGCACACCGAACAAAAATGAACTAGGAATGATTGTTGTGCTGCAGTCACTTTAGTTTCATGTTTTACAGCAATCAAAATGAATACTTACGTCACAGCCTTATATTGTGCAAGCAGATTAATGTTTAACACTACTGTCTATATATTCATCTTCTTTCTACTGCATTAAAAAATGCTGCTTTGTAGCATAAAAGGCCAAAGCACATCTCATATGCTTGCACTCTGAAACACCCTAGTTGCAATTCATCCTTTCTGTTCCCCATCTGTTTATTTTTTCCACTCTGAACTATGCAAGCAAAATATGACAGCACTGCCATAAAAATGACTTATAATTCAAAAAGAGACACAGGGTCAGCTCAGTTTAGGCAGAGACAGCCAGCATGATCCACTGACATCAACATGCACTTGTTATTTTTAATGAGATGCACTCATTTTTAATCACATCTTTTTTGGGCATCTGCTGTCCAGGCACAGCTTAGCACTGCTACTGCTGCACTGCAACATACAGGATGCCTCACACACTTTCTATCTCACACACAAACACATGCACGTAAAATATTAATACATGCACATACACACAGAGAGGCAGCTATTGCTGTCTGATAGAGCTGAATAAAAATGGACAGAGGAACTGCTGTGAAAGTGCATTCAGCCTCTATACTTCATGAAGCTGATCCTTACTCTGAACAGGAACTGATCCTTTGCCCTCCTGCTTTCATACCCCACTCTAGCTTCTTTCTTGATTTCACTTGGTGCTCGGTGGGTCAGGATATACTGTTAGATTTCAACACAGGCTTATTTAATGTCAATTTAAAATAAAATTAACTGAGTTGTTTTCTAGGTAGGAAATCTAAGTCTGACCCAGTTGTTGGAAAGAAAAGATTATCTCCATGTTGTAAAATATCTAATTAGAAGCTCATCTATTCCCGCCTTGACGATTGCTTCAGTATCTGCACCATCTGTTGCCTGCTTTACAATGGCATTTTCATCCACATAATCCATGTGTTTCTATCTAAATAAACCCATTTTCATTAAATATTGTGAGATGTCTATAGATGAGCCATACAAAAGCCACTGCCCCTCCCCCTCCTCTACTGCTCTCTCTATCCCTCCCTTCCTCGTTCATCCTCTTCCGTTGCTGTTGCTAAGACCGCTGAGCGCATGCTAGTCTGTGGAAACCAGTAGACTCCGAGAGGTGGATCTCCCAGTGTGTTGCTATGGGCAACACACAATATTCGACAGAGAATCAGCCCAGAAGTCTAGCATTCAGACCTCTACACATGTGATAATATATGACCTATTTTTTAGTGACTGAAAAGGGCTCATGCTGTATAAAGCTTGTGTGTAGTACTGCATGTCAGTGAACTCTGTGCTCCCTTTTACATCGCTAGTATTGTCAGAACAAGCTTATCAAATGAAAAATGGCAAAAAATATAAAATGTTTGCTTTTTCAGTCCTGGAATGAACTGAAATCTCCCCCACTGGACTGGCTGCACATTGTGATTCAGTGCACACCTGCCTCAGGCTCTCTCTACCCATCTCTCTGTCTTAACTCCAGCCATTCATGGCACACTGAATCACCTCTACTACATCAGCAAGCACAGACCTCAAGTAACTCTCTTAGCCAGTCACATACATTTAACCCTAACCGACTTGCACAATGACAGGAGAAATAAAACATAAATATGTACAAATGTGAACAAATATGATGCAGGGTGTTTTTCAAGTAACTGTTTTTGCTCATCTGGAGGATCAATTAATGCAGATTTAATGAAATGCTTCAATACAAGATGTGGGAACGAACATCCCTGTGCATATACTAGCTCACAAATCATATGTGATATTTTCAGGAGAGCTAACACATGAGGCCACTTGTAACTGAAGTAAACTATACCTCATGTTTTTTTTTCTTTTCTTTTCAATGGAATCTAAACCTTTCCTTACTTTTCAAATCTGTGAATGTGAGGCACTTATTTTCTTTCAAAGCCAGTTTATGATCTACACACAACAACACATGGCCTGAAATAGACACATTTCAATTTAAATTATTAATAGCTAGTCCTCAAATACCATGACATACAAAGCAGCAATACAGGGCACATTAAATCTGTTTAGGAAAAACAGTTTGGGTAAGTTCTTTTATAATGACAAACACTAGGGTAGGTATTATTACTTGCACCAGCATCCCTTTTATATTCTGACTAATCTGATGAATAGTTTGCAATAATATAGAACATGAAGATAGTTATTTTTTGGAGTTTGGGGTAAAGCATGTAATAGAATGTCATTTCTTGACATAAATTAGATTTTCAACTCGGAGACAGCATTAAGCATTAAGCTACCTACAAATCACACCAACTGCAGTTTAATTTGCTAATCAGGTAACAATCTGGTCTGTGTGAGAGTCATACAACCAGGGGTCTACTGGGAAAGAAATTCAGTGCTGAAATTATCTGCTGGGACTGGCCTGTGGGAATAGATGGGAGTCAGCATGATCACACTCTCCTCAAATGACAGACACAGAGAGGTCTGGTAAAAAGACACACAGGGCCAGTTTAAACTTGATGGATTTTTTGACAGTCCACCAGCCCACTAATGCGGCTGCCTACTGGGATTTGTAAACCAACAGCTAAAGTCTGCTGTCTCATCATCACACAAACCTCCTCATTTCTCTCACAGATGAATTTTATATAATTGTTGACCACTTCTATTGCACTATTCGGAATAGCTAGGGTGATTCGCTACTTTATGTACAATTAATTCTCGCATATTATCTGTCATTAGCGTTAATACTAGACCTGTCTTTAAATACAGCACTCTTTCTTACCTCTTCAGATGCCCTCCTCCTGTCAGGGAGCACTAGAGTATTTGCATGGCTGCCAGGAACTATAGTAGATCCTATACTCATTCTGGGTCCAACTAACATGTAGCGTTTGTCTCCAGATCTGTACTGGATGCTGTGACACAGTGTCCCATCATAATTAGTCTCTTGCAGATATTTGGAAGTATAGTCTGTGGATTTGGAGCACTGCATTGCAATCAGCACGATGATGCTGATGAGAAAAAGTACAGACACTGATCCCAAAGTTATTATCAGATAAAAAGTCACATTATCATCTTCATCAACTTTTGCTGCACTTTTGACATCAGACACTGCAAAAGCCTCTTTGGGCTCCACAAGTTTGACGATGACAGTAGCTGTTGCTGAGAGTGAAACATTTCCATTGTCTTTGACCAGTATGACCAGTTTGTGTTCAGCCTCGTCTGTCTCTGTGAATGAGCGAAGTGTTCTGATCTGTCCTGTATATCGGTCCAAACCAAAGAGACTGTGGTCAGTGAGTTCCTGCAGTGAGAAGAGCAACCAGCCGTTATATCCTATATCAGCGTCATAGGCTCTGACTTTGGTGACCAAGTGTCCTGCGTTGACATTACGGGGAATCTCCGCCACACCTTCAGCAGATCCGTTGGAGCTGAGTGGATACAGGATGACTGGAGCGTTGTCGTTCTGATCCAGAATGAACACGTTAATTGAGACGTTGCTGCTGAGAAACGGAGCTCCAGAATCTGTGGCAACAACTTGGAATTGAAACGTTTTCAGTGTTTCAAAATCAAAGCTCGTCAGCGCCACAATATCTCCATTTTCAGAGTTTATGTTTAGAAATGATGTCAATTTTTTGTGTTCATCACCATTTCTTACAATATGATAGGATATGAGAGCATTATCACCCTCATCACAATCATAAGCACTGACAGAAAATAAAGAGGCTCCTGCAACATTGTTCTCAGTGACATAAAAGGTATATGGATTTGTTGAAAACTCTGGACTGTTATCATTCACATCTGATACTGTCACACTTATTGTCCTTTGAGATGATAAAGGAGGTTCACCTGCATCTTTTGCAACTATTGTCACATCGTACTTGGACTGATGCTCTCTGTCTAGCAGAGATTTAGTGACTATTGCATACATATTTTCTTGTAAAGAAGGTGTTAAAGTGAAGGGAACATCCTCACTTATATAACAGATGACCTTTCCGTTTACACCTGAATCATCATCATTCACACTTATCAATGCTACTGTCGTTCCAGGTTTAGAGTCTTCTGGAATTGCGCTTGAAAATGATGTCACCTCAATCTCAGGTGAGTTGTCATTCAGGTCTACAATAGTTATCACAACACTTTTTTCTGTTTCCAGTGGGACTGTTCCTTTATCAGAAGCTTTAATATCAAGCTCGTATCTGTCTTTTGCTTCAAAATCGATAAGTCCTTTGACAATAACTTCGCCTGTATTTGCATCAACCTCAAAAAGTTTACGTAATTTGTGATTGACATTATTCCCATACGAATAAACCACCTCCCCATTTAAACCATCATCTAAATCTGTGGCATTTACTTGTATGATAGTTGTGCCAAAGGGCGAATTTTCTTTAAGTACAGCTGTATATGAGTCTCTGACAAATACTGGCATATTGTCATTCACATCTAAAACATGAACGATAATTCCCATCGTTCCTGATCTGGCAGGCTTTCCCCCGTCAATCGCTGTCAGCAGTAATCTATGACTTCTTGCAGCTTCTTTGTCGAGCGGTTTATGCAAATACAACACAGGAATTTTTCCATCCTCTCCTCTATCTTTAACCTCCAATCGAAAGTGGTCATTTTGACTGAGCTTATACAGCTGAATAGAAAACATGTCGCTGTCCGGATCGCGGGCGCCTTGTAGCTGAAATCGTGCTCCAGGTAAAGCAGATTCTGAGATCTCTAAATGCGTTTCATTGTCCGAGAAGGTGGGAGAGTGGTCATTTACATCTAAAACCTCTATACCGACGTAGTGCACCTCTAACGGATTCTCCAGCACTGTCTTTATGTTAATAATGCATGTAGTGGTCCGTTCGCACACCTCTTCTCGATCTATTTTGCGGTTAACGTGCAAGATGCCATTATGGTTGAGTTGAAACAGGGGTTCAGTCGATCCAGAAACGATGCGAAATCCTCTCGCATTCAAAACACCGACATCCAGTCCTAAATCCTTAGCGATATTCCCAACAACAGCACCCACCGTGAGCTCCTCGGGAATAGAATATCGCAGTTGTGCCGAAGTAAAATTAAAAGTAAGACCCAAAGAAACAATGAGGACGATCAGGCGCTGCAACCATGCGCTGCGCCCTCGTCGTGCCATCGTAAATTCAGAAAAAGAAACAAATCGAACGACAAGGGAGGTTAGTCATCAATATGCAAGTCTACACTGGAAAATGCGTTTTGATCAAAAATAGCAACCGCTGGAATTAAAATTGATGTTTATAAGGGAGTCCAATATGCGAAGCCATCGCCCTGAAGACCAAGTGCACCCTGTCGCGAAACAGAACCAAACTACTGACGTAGAGGATGTTCAACCAAAAGTCGTTCAGTTTCACAAGCAGTGACACCATGTGAGCTGTTATTGCAGTGCAGATACATTTCCATGGATTAAATTGTCATTTTTTGTCACAATTAAACGTTTTCATTATCTGCATACAAGAGGAAAAAGTGAACTTGAAATATTTCAGAATTCGTCAAATATACCACGATTAGACGTGATCTTCATTACATAACTATAACCTAGATAATAAATAACAGAAACTATATTAACTTTATGAAATCAATTTCTGGTTTCTGCAAAAGTTTTTTTTACACCTCTTCCGATGCTCTTCTACTGTCAGAGATCACTACACTATTCTAATAATAACATAATAGGTATATTATGGTTACTACCATGCAAGACAAAAACTTGTAAGATGATCATAACTGCAATTAAAGAACACTGGTTAAGTGTCCCACTACAGTGTGATGGCAAATAACTAGACACAGTATGGATGGGTCACTGAGCTCATTAGTGAAAGAATAAATGAACAACTGCACCTTAATACAAACTAAGGCTTTCACAAATCTTGTCAGATGCCCTTCTCCTGTTAGGGAGCACTGGTGTTTTCGCATAGATGCCAGCAACTGTTATCTGTTATGTGTGAGCAACAACTTTACAGCAACCAGTTAACCAACAACTTAAGTAATCTGTTTCATCAACACACAACTTCCTGATTTCTCTCAGTAACGAATATGCTTTTGATCTATTTCTGTCCAACTATTCTGAAAAGGTGGTAGGATTATGTATTTTATGCACACTTTAACCAACAGGACTGTTATCTTACTTGTGACTACCATTCATACCAGAAATGCTTTTAAATACAGTAGTCTTGCTTACCTCTTCAGTTGCCCTCCTCCTGTCAGGGAGCACTAGAGTATTTGCATGACTTCCAGGAACTATAGTAGATCCTATACTCATTCTGGGTCCAACTAACATGTAGCGTTTATCTCCAGATCTGTACTGGATGCTGTGACACAGTGTCCCATCATAATTAGTCTCTTGCAGATATTTGGAAGTATAGTCTGTGGATTTGGAGCACTGCATTGCAATCAGCACGATGATACTGATGAGAAAAAGTACAGAAACTGATCCCAAAGTTATCATCAGGTAAAATGTCACATTATCATCTTCATCCACTTTTGCTGCACTTTTGACATCAGACGCTGCAAAAGCCTCTTTGGGCTCCACAAGTTTGACGATGACAGTAGCTGTTGCTGAGAGTGACACGTTGCCGTTGTCTTTGACCAGTATGACCAGTTTGTGTTCAGCCTCGTCTGTCTCTGTGAATGAGCGAAGTGTCCTGATCTGTCCTGTATATCGGTCCAAACCAAAGAGACTGTGGTCAGTGAGTTCCTGCAGTGAGAAGAGCAGCCAGCCGTTATATCCTATATCAGCGTCATAGGCTCTGACTTTGGTGACCAAGTGTCCTGCATTGACATTGCGGGGAATCTCCTCCACACCTTCAGCAGATCCGTTGGAGCTGAGTGGATACAGGATGACTGGAGCGTTGTCGTTCTGATCCAGAATGAAGACGTTAACTGAGACGTTGCTGCTGAGAGACGGAGCTCCGGAATCTGTGGCAACAACTTGGAACTGAAAAGTTTTCAGTGTTTCAAAATCAAAACTTTTCAGCGCCATAATATCTCCATTCTCAGAGTTGATATTCAAAAACAAACCGATACTGCCTTCACCCCCATCCCTGCGAATGTGATATACAATATGTGCATTATCACTATCATCCGGGTCAGATGCCTTAACTGAAAATAATGGTGCTGCTAGGTCATTATTTTCACTAATATAGAACGTATATGGGCTCAGTAAAAACTGAGGTCTGTTATCATTCACATCTGATACAACTACAGTTATTGTCTTTTCAGATGAGAGTAATGGTTCACCAGTGTCCTTTGCAACCACTGTAAGTTCATAAAAAGGCTCTTCTTCTCTGTCCAGGAGTGATTTAGTCACTATGGCGTACATATTATCTTGCAAAGAGGGAGCTATAGCGAAAGGAACATCCTCTTGTATGAAGCAGGAAACTTTTCCATTAGGGCCTGAATCCAAATCATTCACACTGATCAAAGCCACTGTTGTTCCAGTTCTACAGTCCTCAGGAACTGATTTGGAAAATGATGTAACTTCAATCTCAGGGGCATTATCGTTAAGGTCCATTACCTTTATTATCACAGTTTTGTCTGTGGATAAAGGGACAGTGCCCTTATCTGAAGCTTGTATATCAATTTCATAGCTTTGATTTTCTTCAAAGTCAACTTCACCGATCACTTTAATTTCACCTGTCTTTGAGTCAAGATAAAATAGTTTTTGCAAATTTAGATCCACTTCCTTACCAAATGAGTAAACAATTTCGCCGTTGGCGCCCTCATCCAAATCTGTCGCATTAACCTGAATTACCAGCGTCCCAGGGAGCGCATTTTCATTCAACACAGCAGAATATACATCTTGTTTAAAAACTGGCCAATTGTCATTAACATCAAGTACCTCAATCAGTATTTCTATTGTTCCAGATCTCGCTGGCTTGCCACCATCAATAGCTGTAAGCAGCAGCCTGTGTTCTCGCGTAGCCTCTCTGTCTAATTGCTTTTGTAAAACCAAAAAGGGCATCTTACGGTCTTCTCCTCGCTCCTTAACTTCCAAACGAAAGTGGTCATTGTGACTGAGTCTATACTGCTGGACAGAAAACTGACTACCGTCTGGGTCCCGTGCAGTTTGAAGCTGAAATCTCGCTCCCGGTAATGTCGATTCAAATATTTCGAGTCGTTTCTCTTTCTCTGGAAAGATGGGGGAATGGTCGTTTACATCCAGAACCTCTATGGCCACGTAATGGATTTCCAGGGGATTTTCTAGCACGGTTTTAAGGTTTATTATACAAGCGTTGCTCCGTTCACAGATCTCTTCCCTGTCCACTTTTCTGCTGACGTACAGAATACCATCGTCTTGATTCAGATTAAAAAGGGGTTCCGTTGAGCTGCCAACAATGCGATACGCTCTCTCTTTCAGCGTAACCTTGTCAATTCCCAAGTCCTTTGCAATATTTCCAACAACACTTCCTTCTTTCACCTCTTCAGAGATCGAATACTTGATCTGAGCCGCGGCTTCGCTCCAAAACATTACCAAAGCCACCATGTATGCGACGCATCTCCATCGCTCGACCCACACCTGGCGTCCGCGTTGTTCCATGATGTATAGAAAAGCAATAATAATTCCCGGGTTTTTTAGTGCATGGTTAAGAAGCAATAGCCGTGTTCTGTTTCAAATCTCGTTCCATCCCGAGCACAACACTGGGAATGATAAAAAGCTAGTTTTGTCTTCAAGTCCTGTACACGAAATACCTAAAGGCAGGGTTGGACCTATTGGTGATGACGACAAAAAACACTCTAGAGACATTATCTGCTTTTATACCGACACCATGCGATGCACAGCGTTATTGCAACAATGTGTGTGCAAAAAATATAGTCTAACCGATAAAGTTCATCCAACAGTGAGAACAGTACTTGTAAAGTTCACAAAAAGTATGTTGTTATGGTCAGAAAGACACATGTTAAAATTCGTTTTAAAAGCAGTGGATCGAAGGTGCATTCAGTTCCCCTTTCACAAAACTGTTTCGAAGAATGTGCTCAGCATTTAGATTATGACGTCTGCAACAAGTCAAACGAAATGGCTGCGTTTTAAAGATCATCTTTCAGCACTACGGACAGCGACACCTCCTTCCGCAGCCAGGCGCGTTTTCACAGTTTCCACAGCAAGCACCGTGACACAATTCTTGCACGCTTCAGCATTATGAAAAACTGCGTAACTTTTTCTGTATATTTCCCACGATCCAACAAAAAGATGACAGTGTTATGTGTATTCAAAAGCACATGAGAATGATGTCACCAAGAAACAACGGCGATGCGGCATTTTAAATATAACAAAATATGTCACTATTCTTAAAAAAAAAATTTTTTTAAAAATAAAAAAAATACTTCAGTACCTTTATGATTCCCGTAGGTCACCAGAATTAATGTGACACGAATAAGTGAAGGCCAGTAAACCCCAGAATTCAATTGGCCCTGCTATTTAGTGACAGCTGCCACAGTTTGTTGAGCAACATCCTCAGTTTATGCTCAGTCTCTGTGAATGAGTGGATCATTCATTTTGCTTCACTGAAAGGGACACTAGTTTTAACCAAGTTTCTTTGTGATTGAAAACACGAAGGTATTACTACTTAAAGCAACCTTTTCCATATATCAATAAATAATTTGTACAATTGTCAGGTATAGCCAAAATAAAACATTAATCTTTGGAGTTTTGAAAGAAATTGATCAGACTAAAATGAAGTACTTGATCATGTCTGAAAATTATTTGATCGTTTGATTTTCAACTACATAGATTAAAAGTACCAACAAAAGACACTAACAGCAGTCTAATGGGTAGTTTGCTAATCAATTAGCAGTCAGTTGTGTGCTGTAACCAACTATACAACAGCCTGTCATCCAACAATTTAAGTCAGCAGTCTAATCAACACACAACCTCCTGATTTACCTCAGTAATAAATACGGACACTTTTGCTCTATTTCTGTTCAACTATTCTGAAAAAGTAGTGGGATTTTGTATTTTATGCACAAGAAAATCGAAAGGATATATGTGTCTTATGTGACCACCATTCATACAAGAACTGCCTTTAAATTAATTGATCTTTCTTACCTCTTCAGATGTCCTCCTCCATTCAGGGAGCACTAGAGTATTTGCATGACTGCCAGGAACTATAGTAGAACCTATACTCATTCTGGGTCCAACTAACATGTAGCGTTTGTCTCCAGATCTGTACTGGATGCTGTGACACAGTGTCCCATCATAATTAGTCTCTTGCAGATATTTGGAAGTATAGTCTGTGGATTTGGAGCACTGCATTGCAATCAGCACGATGATGCTGATGATAAAAAGTACAGAAACTGAGCCCAAAATTATTATCAGATAAAAAGTCACATTATCATCTTCATCAATCTTTGCTGCACTTTTGACATCAGACACTGCAAAAGCCTCTTTGGGCTCCATAAGTTTGACAATGACAGTAGCTGTTGCTGAGAGTGAAACGTTTCCGTTGTCTTTGACCAGTATAACCAGTTTGTGTTCCGCCTCGTCTGTCTCTGTGAATGAGCGAAGTGTTCTGATCTGTCCTGTATATCGGTCCAAACTAAAGAGACTGTGGTCAGTGACTTCCTGCAGTGAGAAGAGCAACCAGCCGTTATATCCTATATCAGCGTCATAGGCTCTGACTTTGGTGACCAAGTGTCCTGCGTTGACATTGCGGGGAATCTCCTCCACACCTTCAGCAGATCCATTGGAGCTGAGTGGATACAGGATGACTGGAGCGTTGTCGTTCTGATCCAGAATGAAGACGTTGACTGTGACGTTGCTGCTGAGTGATGGAGCTCCAGAATCTGTGGCAACAACTTGGAATTGGAAAGTTTTCAGAGTTTCAAAGTCAAAACTTTTCAGCGCTGTGATGTGTCCATTATCAGAGTTTA
This sequence comes from Amphiprion ocellaris, assembly GCF_022539595.1. Classification (NCBI taxonomy): domain Eukaryota; kingdom Metazoa; phylum Chordata; class Actinopteri; family Pomacentridae; genus Amphiprion; species Amphiprion ocellaris. The sequence continues at coordinate 19,306,762 of NC_072778.1, forward strand.
TGTTTAGGAATGAAGTGACTTTATTATCTTCACTTCCATCTCTGACAATATGATAGGATATGGCAGCATTGTCATTCTCATCACGATCAGAAGCTTTAACTGAAAACACTGAGGCTCCTGGATTATTTCCCTCAGTGACATAGAAAACATATGGACTGAGTGAAAACTCTGGACTGTTGTCATTCACATCTGACACCGCAACAATTATTGACTTTTCAGATGATAATGAAGGTTGACCAGCATCTTCTGCAGCTACTGTTATGATATATTGTGCCTGTTTTTCTCTGTCCAGAGGTGATTTGGTCACAAGAGAATACATTTTGCCTTGTAAAGAATGTGATAAAGTGAAAGGAGCATCTTCATTTACTGTACAAATAACTTTTCCATTCAGTCCAGAGTCTAAATCACTGACACTGATTAGAGCAACAGTAGTTCCAGGTCTGGAATCTTCAGGGATGGAGCTGGAAAATGACGTAACTTCAATCTCAGGTGCATTATCATTCATGTCAACTATCTTAATAAGGACACTTTTTTGTGTCGACAGAGGAGCCAGACCTTTATCTGATGCTTGGATTTCAATTTCATATTTGTCCTTGTCCTCATAGTCAATTAATCCTTTTACAGTTATCACACCTGTTGTTGGGTTTATGTCGAAAAGCTTAATGACTTTACGATTTACACTATTGCTGAATGAGTAAACCACGTCTCCATTCGGTCCATCATCTAAATCAGTCGCATTTACCTGAATGACTGTGGTGCCTACTGGGGCATTTTCATCCAGCATCACTGAGTAAACATTTTTAGAGAAGACTGGTGCATTATCGTTTACATCCAGAACATTTACTAGAATATTCATGTCGCCAGATTTCAGAGGTTTACCTCCATCCAGTGCCGTCAACACAAGGAAATGGCTCCTTGACATTTCCCGATCTAAAGACTTTTGGACAATCAGCACAGGTATTTTACCATCATCCCCTTTGTCTTTAACCTCCAAACGAAAGTGATCATTGGAGCTAAGCTTATACTGCTGAATAGAGAAAGGACCGCTGTCTGGATCCCGTGCTGGTTGTACCGGGATACGCGCTCCTGGCATCAGGGATTCTGAAATCTCTAACGTTGTCTCTTTCTCTGGGAAAGTGGGTGAATGATCATTTACATCCAGCACTTCTATTCCAACATAATGGACCTCCAGCGGATTTTCTAGCACGGTTTTTAAATTTATCACACATGTACTGGTCCGTTCACAAACGTCTTCCCTGTCGATCTTTCGGCTTACATACAGGACGCCGTCGTTCTGATCCACATGAAAAAGAGGATCTGTGGCACTAGTAACAATCCGATACTTCCTGTCTTTCAGTGTGCTTTTATCCAATCCCAGATCTTTTGCGACATTTCCAACCACCGTTCCTTCTTTCACCTCGTCAGAAATTGAATATCGTAACTGCGCCGAGGTCACAGTCCACAAAAGCGCAGCGACCACGCATCTCATCCACCGTCCGTTCACCCCTTTTGCCTTGCACTCCTTTTGTTCCATGATCAAAACAAAACGTATCAGTTCCTCACGGGTTTAGTAATGGTGCCCAAAGAAAGTAATCCAACCTTCCCAAGTATGAAAACGTGCAGGCTCTTTTAAAAATGTTTAAAAATACGGAACAACATTTAAAAAGGCAGCAGCCATCCTACAAGCGACTCTGTCAGTACTGAACTGTATGCGATAAAGAGGTGGAACCAAAATGCGGTGACGACAAGCGAAAAGCGTTATTTTAACAGCACACTGACACCGTGCGCTTTTACTGTTCACTGCAAGGAAAGCAGTAACTTTACATTTTATTTTTGTGATATTTATATATAAAAATATGAGAGGTTTTGCTTAATGGATCAAGACAGGGCACAAAACCTATCACCACCATGGACAGCATATAATGCCAGTTTATTATGCGGCCCAGAAACATGGTTTTATATTACAATACAGACTCTGAGAAAGCAAAGCTTGCATTACGATTTGCGTGAAAGTGCAGAATGTTAGACTCTGTGCAAACTGTTTTTTCATTAACTTAAGTATGTTGTAACACTGACGTGTTTATCAGAGCAAATGAAAAGGAAAAAAAACGAAGAAATGAGTCTGCATATACGTCCATGTATGTGTGCAGTGTACTCTTAGTAATAGTACATTGCGTGTTATTATAGTTATCATTATACATAGAAATACATATAGTATGATTGTAATTGCAAATCAAAACCGCAGGTTACCAGTCGTTTGTCATACTATAGTATGATTGCGAACAGACAATGCACAGGCAGTATAGATGGTCACGGAGAAAATGAATGAAAGATAAGACTTTCATAAAAAAAAAAACTGCCTTACCTCTTCAGATGCCCTCCTCCTGTCAGGGAGCACTAGAGTATTTGCATGACTGCCAGGAACTATAGTTGATCCTATACTCATTCTGGGTCCAACTAACATGTAGCGTTTGTCTCCAGATCTGTACTGGATGCTGTGACACAGTGTCCCATCATAATTAGTCTCTTGCAGATATTTGGAAGTATAATCTGTGGATTTGGAGCACTGCATTGCAATCAGCACGATGATGCTGATGAGAAAAAGTACAGACACTGATCCCAAAGTTATCATCAGGTAAAATGTCACATTATCATCTTCATCAACTTTTGCTGCACTTTTGACATCAGATGCTGCAAAAGCCTCTTTGGGCTCCACAAGTTTGACAATGACAGTAGCTGTTGCTGAGAGTGAAATGTTTCCATTGTCTTTGACCAGTATGACCAGTTTGTGCTCAGCCTCGTCTGTCTCTGTGAATGAGCGAAGTGTTCTGATCTGTCCTGTATATCGGTCCAAACCAAAGAGACTGTGGTCAGTGAGTTCCTGCAGTGAGAAGAGCAACCAGCCGTTATATCCGATATCAGCATCATAGGCTCTGACTTTGGTGACCAAGTGTCCTGCGTTGACATTTCGGGGAATCTCCTCCACACCTTCAGCAGATCCATTGGAGCTGAGTGGATACAGGATGACTGGAGCGTTGTCATTCTGATCCAGAATGAAGACGTTGACTGTGACATTGCTGCTGAGAGACGGAGCTCCAGAATCTGTGGCAACAACTTGGAACTGGAAAGTTTTCAGAGTTTCAAAGTCGAAACTCTTCAGCGCCGTGATGTGTCCATTCTCAGAGTTTATGCTTAGAAATGAATTGACTTTATTGTCTTCACTTCCATCTCTGACAATATGATAGGATATGGCAGCATTGTCATTCTCATCACGATCAGAAGCTTTAACTGAAAACACTGAGGCTCCTGGATCATTCCCCTCAGTGACATAGAAAGTATATGGACTGAGTGAAAACTCTGGACTGTTGTCATTCACATCTGACACCACAACACTTATTGTCTTTTCAGATGATAATGAAGGTTGACCTGCATCTTTTGCAGTTATTGTCAGGTCATATTGTGACTGTTTCTCTCTGTCTAGAGGAGATTTTGTCACTAATGAATACATTTTGTCTTGTAATGATGGTGATAAGGCAAAAGGAACATCCTCACCAATAGAGCAAATAACTTTTCCATTGAGACTAGAGTCTAAATCATTTACACTAATAAGAGCAACAGTAGTTCCAGGTCTGGAATCTTCAGGAATAGAACTGGAAAATGAGGTAACCTCAATTTCAGGTGCATTATCATTCACGTCAACTATCTTAATAATTACGCTTTTTTCTGTAGTTAAAGGAGCAAAGCCTTTATCTGATGCCTCAATTTCAATTTCATACTTGTCCTTTTGCTCATAGTCTATAACACCTTTGACAGTTATTTCTCCTGTTGATGGATTGATATCAAAAATTGCAAATAACTTATTACTTACACTGTCACCAAATGAATAATATATTTCTCCGTTCTGGCCATCATCCAGATCAGTTGCATTCACTTGGATGACAGTTGTGCCAACTGGAGCATTTTCAGAGAGCAGAACTGAGTAAACATCTTTAGAGAAAACGGGTGTGTTGTCATTCACATCCAAAACATTGACAACAATATTCATGTTACCAGATTTCGGAGGTTTCCCTCCATCCAGGGCGGTCAGCACTAAGGAGTGTTTTACTGCTGCCTCCCGATCCAAAGACTTTTGTAAAACCAATATAGGTATTTTACCGTCTTCTCCTTTGTCTCTCACTTCCAAACGGAAATGATCGTTATGGCTAAGTTTGTATTGCTGCACAGAGAAAGGACTACTGTCTGAGTCTCGTGAAGGCTTTAGCTGAAATCGCGCTCCTGGCAACACAGACTCAAAAATTTCCAACCGTTTCTCTTCCTCTGGGAAAGAGGGAGAATGATCATTTATATCCAACACCTCCACCCCAACGTAGTGGACCTCCAGCGGGTTTTCGAGCACGGTTTTTAGATTTAATAAACACGTACTGCTCTGCGCGCACACCTCTTCTCTGTCGATCTTCCGGCTCACATACAGGACACCATCGTTTTGACTCACATAGAAAAGAGGATCCGCATCACTAGAAACAATCCGATACTTTCTGTCTTTCAGAGTGCTTTTATCTAATCCCAGATCCTTTGCTAGATTTCCAACCACAGTCCCTTCGTTAGTTTCCTCCGAGATCGAATATCTCAGTTGCGCTGAAGCAACACTCCACAAAAAGGCAACAACTACGCAACCGGCTACACACCGTGCACCCATTCGTTTCAAGTGTCTTCTTTGTTCCATGGTTAAACCCGACAACATCAACAATCGCTCACAAAATAAAACTGCGTTGTAACGAGGTAATACAAAGCTTCCACGTGTGAAAATATTCGCCCTCTGACCACAGATGGAGTATTTCCAAATGTTACAGAAAAAAAAAAACGGCTCAGAAACGAATGTGTCAATAGCGAACTGCCGAAGCTCAGAAGAAGCTAAACCGAGATGTAGTTACGACCAGCCCATGCAGTTCTGGCTTTTTTTCTTTAGCTGTACTGACACCATGCGATCCTAAACCTTCACTGCATTTGAATGTCAGATTGTATATGTTCGCCTTTCTGTTCTTATTTATCTCGAAACAGAACCCAAAAGTTGCGGGGTGAATGCAACTATAGAGAGGGCTTCTCAAGCTTTACGCTAAACCTTTCTTCTGATAAAATGGAAAAAAAAAAGGTTTGAGATGATTCAGCCATAGCACGTGGGGAAATAAAATGTTTACTTTGCGTGATTAAATACTATGAAATAAAAGGCTGAAATAAAGTGTATGCACTTTGTTATATCGGTTGATATTTCAGGAACGCAGACAGAAATGTGAGAAAACATGTTCAGCACCATGGACAACGATTTCCATCTGCATTTTTGTGATCTGATATTTTAAGTTTATTGATTAATGAGCCATAAACATCTACTTATTTAACTTGTTTCATACAAGCTATGTCTGCGGATGGACTTAAAAGACGATCTGTGAGATATTGTGTGTTTGATACATGATGCTGCAGATCTCATAGCACCTGAGAAATTATTGTGGCACGGCCAGTTACACGTATGTTCCTTAAAAAAAATCTTAAAGCGTAAAAAAGCAGAAGACGCTTTTAAGGCAGTACATAAAGAAAGATTGTAACCATTTCACTGGTCATATCAACCTATTCCTGACCATGTAATATATATATAGCAAAAAAAAAAAAGGGACTGAAACAACATGCAAAGTTTTGCCTCAGAAAACCAAAGATTAACTCTACTGTTTGCCAAAGGATATCAAGTCCCAGGAAAGCATACACTTTATCGAATGTGCCGTAAAAAGAAATGAAAGCCACCTGGCACACCACAGCGTCTATAAATCACATTCGACTTTAAATAATTTTCAAGAGCAGCAAATTCATAATATGATTTTACGCTCATTGTCATATCATCAAAGCCTTTCTCTTGGTCTGACCATGATTGTGACGTCTCCAAAGCTGAACTAAAAAGTTTTCTTTGGCTCAGCAACTGATCGGTGTCTTAGAAGTTGAGTTCATATACTGTGATAAAAAAATGAATAAATCAAAATGTGGATAGTGAAAACTCTTCAAAGACCTTCAAGATGAATGGGCAAAGGAACTTTAAAATTTTCCAGATATTGTCTCTTGGAGATGTATAGTCTGGTTTGCTTTTTGTATTGCTGATAAGCACACTGGTTGGAGCAAAATATATTTGCATGTGCTTGATGCTTAAATATGAATGCAAATTGTTTAATAAAAGAAAGATTGTTTATATGTGCCTTACCTCTTCAGATGCCCTCCTCCTGTCAGGGAGCACTAGAGTATTCGCATGACTTCCAGGAACTATAGTAGATCCTATACTCATTCTGGGTCCAACTAACATGTAGCGTTTGTCTCCAGATCTGTACTGGATGCTGTGACACAGTGTCCCATCATAATTAGTCTCTTGCAGATATTTGGAAGTATAGTCTGTGGATTTGGAGCACTGCATTGCAATCAGCACGATGATGCTGATGATAAAAAGTACAGAAACTGATCCCAAAGTTATCATTAGGTAAAATGTCACATTATCATCTTCATCTACTTTTGCTGCACTTTTGACATCAGATGCTGCAAAAGCCTCTTTGGGCTCCACAAGTTTGACAATGACAGTAGCTGTTGCTGAGAGTGAAACATTTCCATTGTCTTTGACCAGTATGACCAGTTTGTGTTCAGCCTCGTCTGTCTCTGTGAATGAGCGAAGTGTTCTGATCTGTCCTGTATATCGGTCCAGACCAAAGAGACTGTGGTCAGTGAGTTCCTGCAGTGAGAAGAGCAACCAGCCATTATATCCGATATCAGCGTCATAGGCTCTGACTTTGGTGACCAAGTGTCCTGCGTTGACATTTCGGGGAATCTCCTCCACACCTTCAGCAGATCCGTTGGAGCTGAGTGGATACAGGATGACTGGAGCGTTGTCATTCTGATCCAGAATGAAGACTTTGACTGTGACGTTGCTGCTGAGTGATGGAGCTCCAGAATCTGTGGCAACAACTTGGAATTGGAACGTTTTCAGCATTTCAAAGTCAAAACTTTTCTGTGTTGTGATGTGTCCGTTATCAGAATTTATGTTTAGAAATGAAATAACTTTATTGTCTTCACTTCCATCTCTGACAATATGATAGGATATGACAGCATTGTCATTCTCATCACGATCAGAAGCTTTAACAGAAAACACTGAGGCTCCTGGATCATTCCCCTCAGTGACATAGAAAGTATATGGACGGAGTGAAAACTCTGGACTGTTGTCATTCACATCTGACACCACAACACTTATTGTCTTTTCAGATGATAATGAAGGTTGACCTGCATCTTTTGCAGTTATTGTCAGGTCATATTGTGACTGTTTCTCTCTGTCTAGAGGAGATTTGGTTACTAATGAAAACATTTTGTCTTTTAAGGATGGTGATAAAGTGAATGGAACATCTCCATTCACAGTGCATATCACTTTTCCATTGAGACCAGAATCTAAATCACTGGCACTAATAAGAGCAACAGTAGTTCCAGGTCTGGAATCTTCAGGGATGGAGCTGGAAAATGAGGTAACTTCAATCTCAGGTGCATTATCATTCACATCAACTATCTTAATATTCACACTTTTTTCAGTTGTAAGAGGAGCCAGACCTTTATCTGATGCCTCAATTTCAATTTCATATCCATCTTTCTCTTCATAGTCTATTAATCCTGTAATGGTTAACACTCCTGTTAATGGACTAATATCAAATAGATTTAATATGTTTTGATTGGTACTCTTGCTGAACGAATAAATTACCTCTCCGTTTGGTCCCTCATCCAGGTCAGTTGCGTTTACTTGTATGACTGTTGTCCCTACTGGAGCATTTTCACCGAGGGTCACAAAATAATCATCTTTAAAGAAAACAGGTGCGTTGTCATTTATATCCAAAACTTTGACTAGAATATTCATGTTACCAGATTTCGGAGGTTTCCCTCCATCCAAGGCCGTCAGTGTTAGCGAGTGGCTTCCTGCAGTTTCTCTGTCTAAAGATTTTTGAACAACCAATATCGGTATTTTGCCTTCGTCTCGTTTTTCCTTAACTTCCAAACGGAAATGATCGTTGGGGCTAAGTTTATATTGCTGCACAGAGAAAGGGCCACTGTCTCGATCCCGTGAAGCTTTCAGCTGAAATCGCGCTCCAGGCAACGCAGACTCAGAAATCTCCAATGTTTTATTTTTCTCCGGAAACGTAGGAGAATGGTCGTTTATATCTAGAACTTCTACTTCAACATAATGAACCTCCAGTGGGTTTTCCAGCACAGTTTTGACATTTATCACACACGTACTGCTCTGCGCGCACACCTCTTCTCTGTCGATCTTTCGGCTCACATACAGGACACCATCGTTGTGATTTACATGGAACAGAGGATCCGCATCACTGGAAACAATCCGATACTTTCTGTCTTTCAGAGTGCTTTTATCTAATCCCAGATCTCTCGCTATGTTTCCAACCACAGTTCCTTCGTTTACTTCCTCTGAGATGGAATATTTCAGTTGCGCTGAAGCTACAGTCCACAAAAGCGCAGCAACAGCGCAGCCGACCAAATATCGTCGCCCCCTTCGTGGCTTGTATCTTCTTTGTTCCATAGTTAAACCTGACACCATCAGCAATCCATCACAAAGACAGTACCTGCGTTTCAAAAACAGAATCCAGGACTTTCCTCACCGTGGATATTTCCTGTCTTCATATACATGCAACAACGATTGCATTCCGAATTTCAACAAAGGCAGCAATACGAACAGGCGAGGCTGTACTAATATCAATGTGAGAACGCTATGAAGAGGTGGAACCACAAAGCAGTGACGACAACCATGTGTGGTGCTGACTTCTGATTTTACACTGACACCATGCGATCAAATGTCCCCATGCAGAAAACTCTACGAGTTTTTTTTTTTTTTTTAATGGGATAAATATAAACTGTTTCGTGGCCGACTGCAAACCTATTATCAAACGTAGTGGAGTTACTGGAAAGAAGTAAAAAGACTGTCTGCATCTCACTGTAGAAAGGAATTCTATCAAATTTAGCTGAAGCACCGCCACCAAAAATATATATTTTTAGATTCTATATAACATTTTAAAACCTTAGGCAGTTGTCCCGGTGCAGAAAACTCGACGAGGTTTCATCAAATTGGAGAAGTGTAAACTGTTTCGTCGCCGACTGCAAATCTATGACAACCGCAGTCACGCTGTTTGTAAGAAGTGAAGACACTGTCTCCCTGAAAGTAAATAAAATAAAATTTCAGCCAAATTACATTAAGCAAACACACCCACCAAAAATATATTTTTAAGATTCCATACAACATTTGCAACGCGTATGGACCCGGTATGATTAAAATCCACGGCGTGAATAACGTTTAGGAGGAGCAGAAATTGAGTAAAACGTTTCCACTCTTTCAGCACATTGAATAGAGACTACAGCTGACTTCAGATGCTGACAGTTGGTGTAACTATTTTCCATTGTGTTTCAAGTTCATTGTCCAATAATGCATCATGACCTGCAGCACAATTTCCGTCTTTTATGCTGGAGGATGTTCCCATTTTGGAAGAACTCATAATTTGTGTTGTCAAGTAGTCATAGTTTAAGGATGAATCCTACAGATACCTTGATAGTGATAATAGCTCAAGCAGTACAGTCTTGTATCTGAAGATATAGTCAGAGAGCAAACATATTCAGCACCGTAGACAGGGACTGCAACTAAGTTTCATATTTCATTTTTTTTCTTCAAGTGAACAAAATAGAAGAATCTTAAAAGCACAGACATTTTGAAAAGAAAGACAAAGTCTCAGTGTTTTCGGATGTTTATATAAGTGAGACTTTGCCAGTGTTGCTCCTTCATTGGCTTTGTCATCTTAGTCCAGGCCCAGTTATTGTGGAAAAAGTACGTCAGTAATGCAATTGTGTGTAATGTGATACACCACAACTTAGATTTGTATACATTAATACTATGTAGGAGGGTGAAAACTTGATTTAAGTATGCCTTACCTCTTCAGATGTCCTCCTCCTGTCAGGGAGCACTAGAGTATTTGCATGGCTGCCAGGAACTATAGTAGATCCTATACTCATTCTGGGTCCAACTAACATGTAACGTTTGTCTCCAGATCTGTACTGGATGCTGTGACACAGTGTCCCATCATAATTAGTCTCTTGCAGATATTTGGAAGTATAGTCTGTGGATTTGGAGCACTGCATTGCAATCAGCACGATGATGCTGATGAGAAAAAGTACAGAAACTGATCCCAAAGTTATCATCAGGTAAAATGTCACATTATCATCCTCATCAACTTTTGCTGCACTTTTGACATCAGATGCTGCAAAAGCCTCTTTGGGCTCCACAAGTTTGACAATGACAGTAGCTGTTGCTGAGAGTGAAACGTTGCCGTTGTCTTTGACCAGTATGACCAGTTTGTGTTCAGCTTCGTCCGTCTCTGTGAATGAGCGAAGTGTTCTGATCTGTCCTGTATATCGGTCCAAACCAAAGAGACTGTGGTCAGTGAGTTCCTGCAGTGAGAAGAGCAACCATCCGTTATATCCTATATCAGCATCATAGGCTCTGACTTTGGTGACCAAGTGTCCTGCGTTGACATTTCGGGGAATCTCCTCCACACCTTCAGCAGATCCGTTGGAGCTGAGTGGATACAGGATGACTGGAGCGTTGTCGTTCTGATCCAGAATGAAGACTTTGACTGTGACGTTGCTGCTGAGTGATGGAGCTCCAGAATCTGTGGCAACAACTTGGAACTGAAAAGTTTTCAGTGTTTCAAAGTCAAAACTTTTCAGCGCTGTGATGTGTCCATTATCAGAGTTTATGTTTAGAAATGAAGTGACTTTATTGTCTTCACTTCCATCTCTGACAATATGATAGGATATGACAGCATTGTCATTCTCATCACGATCAGAAGCTTTAACAGAAAACACTGAGGCTCCTGGATCATTCCCCTCAGTGACATAGAAAGTATATGGACGGAGTGAAAACTCTGGACTGTTGTCATTCACATCTGACACCACAACACTTATTGTCTTTTCAGATGATAATGAAGGTTGACCTGCATCTTTTGCAGTTATTGTCAGGTCATATTGTGACTGTTTCTCTCTGTCTAGAGGAGATTTTGTCACTAATGAATACATTTTGTCTTTTAAGGATGGTGATAAAGTGAATGGAACATCTTCATTCACAGTGCATATCACTTTTCCGTTGAGACTAGAGTCTACATCACTGACACTGATTAGAGCAACAGTAGTTCCAGGTCTGGAATCTTCAGGGATGGAGCTGGAAAATGAGGTAACTTCAATCTCAGGTGCATTATCATTCACGTCAACTATTTTGATAATGACGCTTTTTTCAGTTGTAAGAGGAGCCAGACCTTTATCTGATGCCTGGATTTCTATTTCATATCTGTCTTTCTCTTCGTAGTTTATTAAATTTTTAACCGTTATCTGGCCTGTTAATGGGTTGATATCAAATAGATTTAATGTATTTTGATTCATACTGTTGCTGAATGAGTAAAACACTTCTCCGTTTGGACCCTCATCTAAATCCGTTGCATTTACTTGTATGACTGTTGTGCCTACTGGAGCATTTTCACTGAGGGTCACTGAATAAATATCTTTAGAGAAAACAGGTACATTGTCGTTTACATCCAAAACTTTGACTAGAATATTCATGTTACCAGATTTCGGAGGTTTCCCCCCATCCAAGGCCGTCAGTGTTAATGAGTGGCTTTCTGCAGTTTCTCTGTCTAAAGATTTCTGAACAACCAATATGGGTATTTTACCGTCTTCTCCTTTATCTTTAACTTCCAAACGAAAATGATAGGTTTGACTAAGTTTATATTGCTGCACAGAAAAAGGACCACTGTCTCGATCCCGTGAAGCTTTCAGCTGAAATCGTGCTCCGGCAAAGACAGATTCTGATATCTCCAATGTTTTATTTTTCTCCGGAAACGTAGGTGAATGGTCATTTATATCCAGAACTTCTACTTCGACATAATGAACCTCCAGTGGATTTTCCAGCACAGTTTTAACATTTATCACACACGTACTGCTCTGCGCGCACACCTCTTCTCTGTCGATCTTCCGGCTCACATACAGGACACCATCGTTGTGATTTACATGGAACAGCGGATCCGCATCACTGGAAACAATCCGATACTTTCTGTCTTTCAGAGTGCTTTTATCTAATCCCAGATCTCTCGCTATGTTTCCAACCACAGTTCCTTCGTTCACTTCCTCTGAGACAGAATATCTTAATTGCGCTGAAGCTACAGTCCACAAAAGCGCTACAACAACGCAGCCGACCAAATATCCTCGCCCCTTTCCTCTCTCTCGCTTCCTTTGTGCCATGATGAAACCCGGCACCATCAGCAATCCATCACAAGGACCGAAACTTCGTTGTAAAAAGCGGGCCCAACCTTCAGTACGCAAGTGGTCAGTCTCTTCAAATATTTGCAGTAATTTGGGAAAACCGACTCTTTTCAGTGAACACGCACAGAAACGACGCCGTCAGTGTCGAAGTGAGACTATTGTTAAGAGGTGAAACCAAAGAGCAGTGACGACAAGCTCGTGTAAGGATGGCTTTTTACAATACACTGACACCATGCGTCCTTATTCATCATTGCACACATCTGACTGCACGAGTCATTTGATAGTTTGCATTTGAGCCACCACTAAGGTCCACAACGCGTCCTTTAAAAGTCTTAAAACACAGCAAATAAATGTTTTTAATGCTGTGCACAACACGACTAAATAAACTGAATATTATCATATGAACTAAGACCCTGAAATAACGTTGTTTTTCTACGAGAAAGCAAAGCCAAACTCTTTCAGCACCAAGGACAGCTATCTAAAGGTTTTGCGGTTCATCACACTCGTTTGGTTAAGGCATTATTACCTTTTTATGTTGTCCATGGCTAAGTGATGGAGGATGGACGAAACACACCCACTAATATGTCAGTGTGGAATAGTCAAGCTTTCGTTTGCTCTTCCATAATTTCAAAAATAACAAACTCAGCATAAAATCTGGAAAAGATGGCCTTAGGGTACAGTTACATTACACCAGCAACAAAATATCACCGACATATCATAGTCCAAGACAAAGTGTAGAACGTCATAAATGTTTTGGCAGTGATTATTACGATATTGACTAAGTAGATGACCGTGGAAATTAAAAGAAACAAAAGAGTGCTATTTAATGTTGCAAATAAACATTAAAATACCTCCCTCTTCCTCCATCGCTGCAAATACATCCTACAACTTAAAAGTAAGAATTAACACAGGAGACAAGGGAATGGAACAAATGGAATGCCATGCTATCCAAAACAACACCCAGAGAGACGATTTTGGTATGTTTCATAAACAAACAATAGATACAGTTAATCTCCGCAAAGTTTCCATTTTAAAATGTCTTACCTCTTCAGATGCCCTCCTCCTGTCAGGGAGCACTAGAGTATTTGCATGACTTCCAGGAACTATAGTAGATCCTATACTCATTCTGGGTCCAACTAACATGTAGCGTTTGTCTCCAGATCTGTACTGGATGCTGTGACACAGTGTCCCATCATAATTAGTCTCTTGCAGATATTTGGAAGTATAGTCTGTGGATTTGGAGCACTGCATTGCAATCAGCACGATGATGCTGATGAGAAAAAGTACAGAAACTGATCCCAAAGTTATCATCAGATAAAATGTCACATTATCATCCTCATCAACTTTTGCTGCACTTTTGACATCAGATGCTGCAAAAGCCTCTTTGGGCTCCACAAGTTTGACAATGACAGTAGCTGTTGCTGAGAGTGAAACGTTTCCGTTGTCTTTGACCAGTATGACCAGTTTGTGCTCAGCCTCGTCAGTCTCTGTGAATGAGCGAAGTGTCCTGATCTGTCCTGTATATCGGTCCAAACCAAAGAGACTGTGGTCAGTGAGTTCCTGCAGTGAGAAGAGCAACCAGCCGTTATATCCTATATCAGCGTCATAGGCTCTGACTTTGGTGACCAAGTGTCCTGCATTGACATTTCGGGGAATCTCCTCCACACCTTCAGCAGATCCGTTGGAGCTGAGTGGATACAGGATGACTGGAGCGTTGTCGTTCTGATCCAGAATGAAGACATTGACTGTGACATTGCTGCTGAGTGACGGAGCTCCAGAATCTGTGGCAACAACTTGGAATTGGAAAGTTTTCAGTGTTTCGAAATCAAAACTTTTCAGCGCCAAAATGTCTCCTTTTTCAGAGTTTACGTTTAAAAACGACGACAATTTGTTATCTCCGCTTACATCTCTCAGAATATGGTAGGAAATGAGAGCATTATCACCTTCATCACGATCAGAGGCTTTGACCGAAAATACCGACGCTCCGGGGCTGTTATTCTCAGTGATATAAAATGTGTAGGGACTTGATGAAAACTCCGGGCTGTTGTCATTTACATCTGACACAACCACACTTATTGTCTTTTCAGTTAAAAACGAAGGCTCACCTGTATCCTTGGCCATAATTGTGACATCATATTGAGAAATCATTTCTCTGTCTAAATGCGACCTGGTGACAACAGCAAACATGTTTTCTTGTAACGATGGAGCTAAAGTAAAAGGGACTTCTTGTTTGATTGTGCAGATGACTTTACCATTGATTCCAGAGTCTGAATCACTGACGCTGATGAGAGCCACTGTAGTACCTATCTTTGAATCTTCTTTGATAGAGCTAGAAAATGATGTCACTTCTATCTCAGGTGCGTTGTCATTAACATCAAGAACAGTTATCATAACACTTTTGTCAGTTGTAAGAGGAACTTGTCCCTTATCAGACGCTTGAATGTCAATTTCATAACTTTTGCTTTTCTCAAAATCTATCTGACCCGTGACTTTAATTTCGCCAGTGTTTTCATCTATACGAAACAACTCCATCACCTTTGAATCAACTTCTTTTCCAAAAGAATATATTATTTCACCGTTTGCACCCTGATCGAAATCTGTTGCGTTAACCTGAATCACTACAGTGCCAACGGAAACATTTTCCTTAAGTGTGGCAGAATACAGCTCTTTGGTGAACGCCGGTGAGTTGTCATTAATATCAAGTACATCCACAATTATATTTATATCACCAGACTTGGGCGGTTTGCCTCCATCAACGGCTGTCAGACGCAGCTTATGTTTTCCAGCCGTTTCTCTGTCTAGCTGCTTCTGCAAAACTAAAAACGGTACTTTACGATCTTCGCCTCGGTCTTTGACTTCTACTCTAAAATGTTCATTGTGGCTGAGTTTATACTGCTGAATAGAGAACTGGCCTACGTCGGGATCGCGGGCAGCCTGCAGCTGAAATCTCGCTCCAGGCAGAGCCGACTCTGAAATTTCCAGCCGTTTCTCTTTCTCAGGGAAAACAGGCGAGTGATCATTTATGTCAAGTATTTCCACCGCCACGTAGTGAATCTCCAATGGGTTTTCTAGCACAGTTTTCAGGTTGATCAAGCACGGACTGCTTCGTTCGCACACCTCCTCCCGGTCTATTCTCCTTTTCAGATACAGGACGCCATCGTTTTGATTCACCTGAAACAGGGGTTCGGTGGAGCCTGTTACAATGCGGTATCCTCTCTCTTTGAGTGCGCTCTTATCTAGTCCCAAATCCTTCGCTATATTCCCCACGACGGTTCCCTCTTGAACCTCCTCAGATATGGAATATCTGATCTGCGCGAAAGCTCCGCTCCAGAAAACATCCAGAACAACTACGACGGCAAACCAACATCGTCGCTCCTTCCATGCTTTGCCTCCTCTTTGTTCCATGGCTCAAAGATGATAAAGAATAGTCCATGAAATACGGTGTATTTTTTAACGCGACCGGGTGCCCAAAGCTTCTGAACGTTGCCTAAAGTCTGTTTTTTTCAAGAGCTGCGAACAATAACACACACTCGTTGCGAATCGCGATCTTACGCTCAATCATGCTGCTTGAGAAAAATGCAAGGGCTCGGATAAAATACAGCTCGTGACGTAGCTTGATGCCAGATGCACAGAATCATTGAACTACACTGACACCAAGCGTTGAATCTACCATTTACACAAACTCTAGTGGCCACTTAACTGTTCAAAAACAATCTTCAATTCTACAAAGATGCCAACAGATCAAAACAGATCAGCTTTAAGTGAGTGGACCAGAATTGGCTCATATTGCAACCTTGGTATTTCGGTTTCCATTTGGGGACAAACAATACATCCAAGAGAGTTTAACACTTTTAAAGAGAAGAAAATTGTTCGTATCCAAGCAACCTCTACACCGTAAACATGCTAAGGATGTAGCCACAATTTAAACAGTATGAACACAAAATCGCAAAGCAAATGCACAGCAACCGGTAAACTAGACGTCCATGAGTGAAAGAATCTAAACAACACTGCGACACTTAAAAATGCAGAGTGACAAACAAAACTTTTTTAAATCAAGTGTGGTAAATATGTTGGTGTTCCAAAATGTGCAAGATTCAAAATTATCTTTCCCAAGCTTGGGAGTATTCTATTTGCAACACCCACAGAAAAATGTGACAAAAATCAGCACCAAGGACAGTGAATGTTGATCTCTGCAAATCAATAACCCTTTTCAAAATGTCCGTTTTTCCTTTACCTTCTAGAAAACATACATCATAGTCAGCTACTGTAGAAATACTCTTACCTCTTCAGATGTCTTCCTCCTGTCAGGGAGCACTAGAGTATTTGCATGACTTCCAGGAACTATAGTAGATCCTATACTCATTCTGGGTCCAACTAACATGTAGCGTTTATCTCCAGATCTGTACTGGATGCTGTGACACAGTGTCCCATCATAATTAGTCTCTTGCAGATATTTGGAGGTATAGTCTGTGGATTTGGAGCACTGCATTGCAATCAGCACGATGATGCTGATGAGAAAAAGTACAGAAACTGATCCCAGAGTTATCATCAGGTAAAAAGTCGCATTGTCATCGTCATCAACTTTTGCTACACTTTTGACATCAGATGCTGCAAAAGCCTCTTTGGGCTCCACAAGTTTGACAGTGACAGTAGCTGTTGCTGAGAGTGAAACGTTTCCATTGTCTTTGACCAGTATGACCAGTTTGTGCTCAGCCTCGTCTGTCTCTGTGAATGAGCGAAGTGTCCTGATCTGTCCTGTATATCGGTCCAAACCAAAGAGACTGTGGTCAGTGAGTTCTTGCAGTGAGAAGAGCAACCAGCCGTTATATCCTATATCAGCATCATAGGCTCTGACTTTGGTGACCAAGTGTCCTGCATTGACATTGCGGGGAATCTCCTCCACACCTTCAGCAGATCCGTTGGAGCTGAGTGGATACAGGATGACTGGAGCGTTGTCGTTCTGATCCAGAATAAAGACGTTGACTGTGACATTGTTGCTGAGAGACGGAGCTCCAGAATCTGTGGCAACAACTTGGAATTGGAAAGTTTTCAGTGTCTCAAAGTCAAAACTTTTCAGTGCCAAAATATCTCCATTTTCAGAGTTGATATTTAAAAATGAAGTCAGCAGATTTTCTCCTCTGTCTCTTAAGATCAGATATGAAATAACAGCATTACTACCCTCATCATTGTCACGGGCCGTCACTGAAAAAATGGCTGCTCCTGGATTGTTATTCTCAGTTATATAGAAAGTATATGGACTCTGTGAGAACTCTGGACTATTATCATTCACATCTGACACATCAATTGTTATAGTTTTCTCTGATGATAAGGATGGTTCACCTGCATCTTTTGCTACAATTATTACATTGTATTGTGACTGTTGTTCTCGATCCATAAGCTGTTTAGTTACCAGAGAATACATGTTGTTTTGTATAGATGGAGTGAGAAGAAAAGGGAGATCTTGATTTATGTGACACATAACTTTTCCATTAAGACCAGAATCGGAGTCCTTTACACTAATCAATGCTACTGTAGTTCCTGGTTTTGAATCCTCTGGGAGTGCACGGGAAAAAGATGTCACCTCAGTCTCTGGTGAGTTGTCATTGACATCAACAATATTGATTATGACAATTTTATCTGTTGTCAGTGGAGCTGCACCTTTGTCTGATGCCTGAATATCAATTTCATATCTTCCACTCTCTTCAAAATCTATGGCCCCTGCGACAGTAATGACTCCAGTCACTGGGTTCAAATCAAAAAGTGTACGTACTCTTCCATCAACGTCATTTCCAAATGAATATACAACCTCACCATTTGAGCCTTCATCCAGATCTGTTGCATTAATTTGGATCACAGTCGTGCCAAGAGGTGAATTTTCTTTAAGCTGCACATTATATGAATCCTGAGTGAACACTGGAGGGTTATCATTGACATCAGAAACACTAACTATTATTGTCATGTTGCCAGATTTCGGAGGTTTGCCTCCATCAAAGGCTGTCAGGAGTAACTCAAGGGTTTTTACGGATTCTCTGTCAAGTGGCTTCTGAAGAACTAAACTCGGTGTTTTACGATCTTCACCACGGTCTTTTACCTCCAAACGAAAATGTTCATTGTGACTCAACTTATACTGCTGAACAGATAATGAACCACTGTCAGCATCACGGGCAGCTTGTACCTGAAATCTTGCTCCAGGCAATGCAGACTCAAAAATCTCTAAAATCTTTTCATGTTCAGGGAAGCTTGGTGCATGGTCATTTACATCCAGAATCTCCACTGCGACATAGTGGACCTCCAGCGGGTTTTCTAACACGGTTTTCAAGTCGATAACACAAACCTTGCTTCGGTCGCACATTTCCTCTCGATCGAGTTTTCGGTTCACATACAAGATACCGTCGTCCTGATTTACGCGAAAATGAGGCTCTGTCGAGCCGGAGACAATGCGGTACCCCCTCTGTTTCAGTGTGCTCTTATCAAGACCCAAATCCTTGGCGATTTTTCCAACAACGGTTCCTTCTTTGACTTCCTCAGAGATTGAATATCTGAATTGTCCTGAAGCGCAGCTCCAAAACGGAGCCAAAACCATCATGTACACAATCCATTTTGTATGCGCTCTGCATGTTCGGCTTTGTCTTTGTTCCATGGCGTGATGATAAAACATTTAAACCAAAACAGCTTTCATCGAGTCCCACTCGTACACTAACGTCAAATTCCTCGGCCACACCCGTTATCACAATCCAAGAATTCTCCAACAGCAATATTTTTTTACAGCTAAATTGAGCAGCTCGAATATAAAAGGTTCTCCCGATGCTGATTCGAGGGGAAGGGGATGGGTCTTGTGGACATTTCGAAAATGTATGGACGCTTTATTTGTCGTTATACTGACATCAAGTGACCGATAATCATACTGCAGCACTGTGTTTGAAATAGAAAAATTTACAAAAATATGCACTTTGCAAATGCAAATGAATTTCTGACAGTGAGAAAAAGTTCCCTGCCTCATCAGTGCATGTGAAGCACAGATGAGCCAATGATGTTCATACGCATCTTTTTTTGTAAAAGAGTCCATGGGGACACTCTTTGTTTATGTAGTTATAGGATTGCCAGTATTCGAATCATATTCCAATGGCATGGTCGCGTTTTACCACAGATAAAAGACAGGAACTCAAAGAAATTTTCAGCACCACGGACAGCAACCCCACGCACTCAAATTGCGCATTTTCAAACCACATGAAGATAAGGTTAAGGATGAAGAAAATGAAAACAATGTTTGTTTTGGCACAACTATCACTGTGTGATTGATATCCCAGCCATCTGTCATACCACTGGACTTAGACATGTGAAGCTGTGGCGCAACTGGCTAAAGCCCAACTCATCTTCATTGCATTCATAGTATTACTCATTGATATAAAAACTAACCAGTTACCATCAGTGATGTATACATTTTTCCCATATCTATCGCCCATTTTCACATCAGTTACAGTCCAGGGTCAACATCTTCACAAGCCTCGACAAAGTAGTTGATTTTACTAAAAATGTTGACTGTGAAAAATAATCACATAATTGCATAACAGCAGTCTCTTTCAAGAGTTGATACTAACAAACAAGACACTCGTTCTTGCTTTACCATGGTTGTTAATCAATTTGATCCCATGAATACAAACCAGAAAACATCACCGTATATAGTGATAAACATAAGATATTCAAAACTGAATATGTAATTAAAGTAAAACGCAGATCGGAGCTGGTGTCAACAATGTGATTCGCTGGAATGGAAGCTTTCAGGGGAGATGCTTAAATTTTGGATCTTACCTCTTCAGATGCCCTCCTCCTGTCAGGGAGCGCTAGAGTATTGGCATGGCTACCAGGAACTATAGTAGATCCTATACTCATTCTGGGTCCAACTAACATGTAGCGTTTGTCTCCAGATCTGTACTGGATGCTGTGACACAGTGTCCCATCATAATTAGTCTCTTGCAGATATTTGGAGGTATAGTCTGTGGATTTGGAGCACTGCATTGCAATCAGCACGATGATACTGATGAGAAAAAGTACAGAAACTGATCCCAAAGTTATAATCAGATAAAAAGTCACATTATCATCTTCATCAACTTTTGCTGCACTTTTGACATCAGATGCTGCAAAAGCCTCTTTGGGCTCCACAAGTTTGACGATGACAGTAGCTGTTGCTGAGAGTGAAACGTTTCCATTGTCTTTCACCAGTATGACCAGTTTGTGCTCAGCCTCGTCTGTCTCTGTGAATGAGCGAAGTGTCCTGATCTGTCCTGTATATCGGTCCAAACCAAAGAGACTGTGGTCAGTGAGTTCCTGCAGTGAGAAGAGCAACCAGCCGTTATATCCTATATCAGCGTCATAGGCTCTGACATTGGTGACCAAGTGTCCTGCGTTGACATTGCGGGGAATCTCCTCCACACCTTCAGCAGAGCCGTTGGAGCTGAGTGGATACAGGATGACTGGAGTGTTGTCGTTCTGATCCAGAATGAAGACGTTGACTGTGACATTGCTGCTGAGAGACGGAGCTCCAGAGTCTGTGGCAACAACTTGGAATTGAAACGTTTTCAGCGTTTCAAAGTCAAAACTTTTCAGTGCCAAAATGTCCCCCTTTTCAGAGTTTATGTTTAGAAATGAAGTAACTTTATTTTCATGACCTGCACTCCTGAGAATATGATAGGAAATGAGCGCATTATCTCCTTCGTCTCGGTCAGATGCCCGTACTGAAAACACAGAGGCCCCTGGTGCGTTATTTTCGTTGATATAGAACGTATAAGGGCTGAGTGAAAACTCTGGACTGTTATCATTCGTGTCTGACACAAACACGCTTATTATCTTTTCGGATGTTAAAGCTGGTTCACCTGCGTCTTTGGCTACTATTGTAATATCATATCTTGATTTTTGTTCTCTGTCCAATTTTGACTTGGTGACAACGGCAAACATGTTATCTTGTATAGACGGAGTTAATGTAAAGGGGCTGTCTTCAGCGACATAGCTGATTATTTTGCCGTTCATGCCTGAGTCTGAATCCGTGATGCTGATAAGCGCCACTGTTGTTCCTGGTCTAGAGTCTTCTGAAACTGCACTCGACAGCGATGCCACTTCTATCTCAGGAGGATTATCATTTATGTCTCCAATTTTAATGGTAACACTTTTGTCAGTTCTGAATGGAATGCTTCCCTTATCAGAGGCCTGGACATCAATATCATAGCTGTCTTGTTCCTCAAAGTCTACATGACCTTGCACAATGATCTCCCCAGTGACAGAGTCGATATCAAACAGCTCTCGAAATTTATCTTTAACATCAGTACCAAATGAATAAATGACTTCCCCATTGGACCCGTCATCCAAGTCGGTTGCGTTAACTTGGATGACTGTGGTGCCAACTGGAGCATTTTCTTGTAGCACAGCTGAGTATGTGTCTTTGGTGAACACCGGCATGTTGTCATTTACATCTAGAACATCTATGAATATTTCAACTGTGCCTGACTTTGGCGGTGTTCCTCCATCTATAGCTGTCAACACCAGTTTATGGCTACCTTTGGCCTCTCTGTCCAGCTGTTTCTGTAGCTTTAAAATTGGAATTTTACCATCTCTTCCCCTGTCTTTAATTTCCAAACGAAAATGGTCATTCTCACTAATTTTATACTGTTGGACAGAGTTTGTGCCTCCATCCGGGTCATAGGCATTTTGTAACTGATATTTTGCGCCTGGCAACGCAGACTCGAATATTTCAAGAGTTTTCGTTTTTTCCATGAATGTGGGAGAATGATCGTTCAAATCCGTTATCTCGACGGTGACATAATGTATCTCTAGTGGGTTTTCAAGTACAGTTTTGAGATTGATTAAACAGACACTGCTCTCCTTACATACTTGCTCTCTGTCTATTTTTTGATTGGCATAAAGGACCCCGTCGTTCTCATTTACCTTGAAAAGAGATTCAGTCGAGCCAGACATGATACGAAATCCCCTCTGCTTCATCACGTTTAGCTCTATTCCTAAATCTTTAGCTATATTCCCAACAAAGCTCCCTTCTTTCAGCTCCTCTGATATAGAGTATCTCAGTTGCGCCGAGGCTGCTCCGAAAAATGAAAACAGAACCAAAACGCCAAGCATTGCTGATCGTTGTCGCCATGAGTCCCGTCCCCTTTGTTTCATCTTGTGAGGTAAAAGTACAAATCCAAACGCGTCCATTATTCTCCGCATGTTTAGATTATTGTCTCCATCACATCAAGAAATATATTCCCGAATCCTTGAAGCGTATTTTACACAATACAAAAACAGCCACTGTCTTTGTATTCCAAGCCTGCCAGCTAAACGTTGTTTAACCAGACTGAACGTAGTCAGGGTGGAATCATGTGTAATGTGCTCAGATACTGTTAGGCGTCATACTGATAAAGTACCGCCACCTTGTGAACATGTGCGATAGTGCATTTTGTCACTTAAAGCTGATACGAAGTTTTACTGTCTATGTATACTGAAATGTATTTAAAAGTTATGTCGTTATGTGAGTTCGGTTTAAATCCAATTTCAGCACCATTATCGAGGAGAGGAATGACAGAAGTATCCTTCAGGTAGAATAAATGAAAAAATATGGATATTTACTTACCTCTTCAGATGCCCTCCTCCTGTCAGGGAGCACTAGAGTATTTGCATGGCTACCAGGAACTATAGTAGATCCTATACTCATTCTGGGTCCAACTAACATGTAACGTTTGTCTCCAGATCTGTACTGGATGCTGTGACACAGTGTCCCATCATAATTAGTCTCTTGCAGATATTTGGAAGTATAGTCTGTGGATTTGGAGCACTGCATTGCAATCAGCACGATGATGCTGATGAGAAAAAGTACAGAAACTGATCCCAAAGTTATCATCAGATATAATGTCACATTGTCATCTTCATCTACTTTTGCTGCACCTTTGGCATCAGATGCTGCAAAAGCCTCTTTGGGCTCCACAATTTTGACAATGACAGTAGCTGTTGCTGAGAGTGAAACGTTTCCATTGTCTTTGACCAGTATGACCAGTTTGTGCTCAGACTCGTCTGTCTCTGTGAATGAGCGAAGTGTTCTGATCTGTCCTGTATATCGGTCCAAACCAAAGAGACTGTGGTCAGTGAGTTCCTGCAGTGAGAAGAGCAACCATCCGTTATATCCGATATCAGCGTCATAGGCTCTGACTTTGGTGACCAAGTGTCCTGCGTTGACATTGCGAGGAATCTCCTCCACACCTTCAGCAGATCCGTTGGAGCTGAGTGGATACAGGATGACTGGAGCGTTGTCGTTCTGATCCAGAATGAAGACGTTGACTGTGACGTTGCTGCTGAGTGACGGAGCTCCAGAATCTGTGGCAACAACTTGGAACTGGAAAGTTTTCAGTGTTTCGAAGTCAAAACTTTTCAGCGCCAAAATCTCTCCGTTTTCAGAATTGATATTAAGATTGAATGAATGGACTTTAGTATTGTCTTTTCCATCTCTTAATATATTATATAATATACGAGAATTATCACCCTCGTCGCGATCAGACGCCTTAACAGCAAACAGTGAAGCTCCTGGAGAATTGTTCTCAGGTATATAAAATGTGTAAGGACTCGCTGAAAACTCTGGACTGTTATCGTTCACATCTGACACAACAATAGTAATGCTTTTTTCAGAAGACAGTGACGGCACACCTGCATCTTTTGCAACAATTCGCACATTAAATATGGCCTGCTTTTCTCTATCCAAAGTCGATTTTGTGACTATAGCATACATGTTGTCTTGTGTTGAAGGTGATAATGTGAAGGGAACGTCTTCATTAAATGAACAAATAACTTTCCCGTTAAGACCAGAGTCTTTATCGAGAACACTGATTAAGGCTACAGTGGTTCCCAGTCTTGCATCCTCAGGGACTGCCCTTGAAAACGATGTAACTTCTATCTGAGGGATGTTATCATTCAAATCAACAATATTCACCAACACACTTTTGTCTGTTCTTAAAGGAGCCGATCCTTTATCAGACGCCTGTATGTCAATTTCATAACTTTCCTCTACTTCAAAGTCGATCAGATCTTGAACAATAATTTCACCTGTGTTTGGATCTACACTGAAAAGTTCACGTATTCTGTTGTTCACATTGCTGCCAAAAGAATAGAAAACATCACCATTGGATCCTTCGTCTAAATCAGAAGCGTTTACTTTTATAATTGTTGTGCCAATGGGAGCGTTTTCGTTCAAAAGTACCGAGTACGTCTCTTCTTTGAAAACAGGCATATTATCATTGACATCTAAGACATCAACAGTAATTTCGGCTGTTCCAGATTTACTCGGTTTCCCTCCATCTATAGCCGAAAGAAGCAACTTATGATTTTTTTTCGTTTCCCTATCTAGCGTCTTCAGTAAAACTAATATTGGCATTTTCCCATCTTTTCCACGCTCTTTAACTTCCAAACGAAAGTGATCATTAGGACTGAGTTTGTACTCTTGGACAGAAAACTGACCAACATCAGCATCGTGCGCTGCTTGCAGCTGGAGGCGCAAACCTGGTAAAACTGATTCTGAAATTTCGAGACGTGACTCTTTCGTTAAGAAGCTGGGAGAATGGTCGTTTACATCCAGCACCTCCACAGTCACATAATGAATTTCAAGAGGGTTTTCAAGCACAATTTTTAGGTTGATCAAACACACAGCGCTCCGCTCACAAACCTTCTCCCTGTCAATTACACGGTCAACATACAATATTCCGTCGTCCTGGTTCACATGAAAAAACGACTCTGTTGAACCCTCAACAATGCGACATCCTCTCTCTTTCAGTGTGTTCTTTTCTAATCCCAAATCCTTAGCTATATTTCCAACAGCAGTTCCTTCTTTAACTTCCTCAGCGATCGAATATCTGATCTGCGCCGAAGCGCTGCTCCACAGTACAGTTAGTGAGACAATGAAAGCGACCCACCGCCGTTGCTCTTTCGATACTCCAAGTCGTTTCTGCTCCATAACTGTGAGCAAAAAATGCATCCAGGTGATTCACAATGGCGACTTATTTACCAAATAAAAAGTAGGCATATTTCGAATAATGTATGCCGTTTTCGACGTTGTATTAGAATCCCATAGGCTGGTTGTTCGCTGTGAATGTACGGAATGTATCCAGGCCTGAAATGTGAAAACCCATCCCACAGAGGGGAGGACCATATCTTTGACAAAGGGGTTCACCGACAACGCTTTTCTGCTCACATAGTGACACCAACTGATCATTTTTCAGATAGTTTGTTTCTCCATATGTAAAACACAATGAAAGCATTTGCTTGTTTAAAATAGTATTGGCAAATTTGTTCAAAGGCATAGCTAGTGCACATAGATTAACGTGTGTCGATAAACATGACACACAGGGTGAAATGCGGTTTCAGCACAACGGATAGCGTCACAGCTTAGACTAATCCTTAGACTCGATCCCCCCAAAAAACATATCTGCAAATGGTGACTGTGCGTGTCAGTACCCAAAGGAACTTTGGAAAGTAAGAAAGACACATGTTAAGTATCAAAATCTAAACCAGCTTACCTCTTCAGATGCCCTCCTCCTGTCAGGGAGCACTAGAGTATTTGCATGACTTCCAGGAACTATAGTAGATCCTATACTCATTCTGGGTCCAACTAACATGTAGCGTTTGTCTCCAGATCTGTACTGGATGCTGTGACACAGTGTCCCATCATAATTAGTCTCTTGCAGATATTTGGAAGTATAGTCTGTGGATTTGGAGCACTGCATTGCAATCAGCACGATGATGCTGATGAGAAAAAGTACAGAAACTGATCCCAAAGTTATCATCAGGTAAAAAGTCACATTATCATCATCATCAACTTTTGCTGCACTTTTGACATCAGATGCTGCAAAAGCCTCTTTGGGCTCCACAAGTTTGACGATGACAGTAGCTGTTGCTGAGAGTGAAACGTTTCCATTGTCTTTGACCAGTATGACCAGTTTGTGTTCCGCCTCGTCTGTCTCTGTGAATGAGCGAAGTGTCCTGATCTGTCCTGTATATCGGTCCAAACCAAAGAGACTGTGGTCAGTGACTTCCTGCAGTGAGAAGAGCAACCAGCCATTATATCCTATATCAGCATCATAGGCTCTGACTTTGGTGACCAAGTGTCCTGCGTTGACATTGCGTGGAATCTCCTCCACACCTTCAGCAGATCCGTTGGAGCTGAGTGGATACAGGATGACTGGAGTGTTGTCGTTCTGATCCAGAATGAAGACGTTGACTGTGACATTGCTGCTGAGTGACGGAGCTCCAGAATCTGTGGCAACAACTTGGAAGTGGAAAGTTTTCATTGTCTCAAAGTCAAAACTTTTCAGCGCCGTGATGTGTCCGTTGTCTGAGTTCACATTTAGAAAGGAGGTTGCTTCATGTTCTCTAACGATATGATATGAAATAGCTGCATTTTCATTTGCATCATTGTCTTTTGCACTGACAGAGAATATTGATGCTCCAGCTAAATTGTTTTCTACCAGGTAAAACTGCAATGGATTATGGGAAAATTGTGGACAATTGTCATTTACATCTGAGATTTGAATGGTAAAAGTTTTAACAGTAGCTAGAGGAGGCTCACCACAGTCTGTGGCTTTTATAGTTATTTCGTATTGTGGCACCTCCTCTCTGTCCAAAAAGTCCTTTGTGACCACAGAATAGATATTCTCCTTATAGGACGGTTTTAATTCAAAAGGTACATCATTGATTATGCGTGATATAATTTTCCCATTAACACCAGAGTCTTTATCTGTCACACTAATAAGTGAAATAACTGTTCCCGGTTTTGAATCTTCAGACACTGTATTTGACAACGATGTGACTTCTATTTCTGGTGGATTATCATTAACATCTTTTACCTTTATGATTACTCTGCACCTTCCTGTTAAAGGAGGTTGCCCTTTATCAGATGCTTGAACATCTAGTCTGTATATCTCTGAATCCTCAAAATCCAATGCTGTTTTCAATGTAATTTGTCCAGTTAAACTATCCAGCTCAAATATCTCATAAACTTTACGTGCCAATGTTTTGCTCAGGCTATACTCTATTTCTCCATTAGTCCCGTCATCTGGGTCTAAAGCATTCACTTTTGTTAAAATTGTACCCACCGAAACATTTTCAGATATTTCTATTTGATAAGTGTCTTTGCTAAACGTCGGACGATTATCATTAACATCAAGGACAATAATAGAAACGTTCAGTGTCCCTGATCTTGGAGGTTTACCCCCGTCAACGGCTGTCACAAATAGCAAGTGTTTATTCTTTTGCTCTCTGTCTAAAGACTTCTTCAGTACTAACAACGGTATTTTATCCTCCTCGCTTTGACTAATCTCGATTTCAAAGTGATCATTTGATGTAATAGTATATGTGCGGATGGAGTTTAATCCAGCATCCAAATCACGGGCCGCGTGTAGTTCGAATCGTGTTCCCGGAGATGTGTGTTCAGCTATTAGAAATTGTTGTTCCTTTTCAGAAAAACTGGGAGGATGATCGTTTACATCGGTAATTTCTACAACTACATAGTGTATTTCCAACGGGTTTTCTACCAGGATTTTTAGCTCCATCGTGCATGCACCACTTCCCTGACACAGCTCCTCTCTGTCGATTTTTTTGCGAACCTGTAAGACTCCATTGTCCGGGTTTACCTCGAAAAATGCGTCCTTAGATCCCGACACAACACGAAACCGTCGATCAATCAAAGAGCTTTTGTCCAAACCAAGATCCTTTGCCACATTCCCAACAACTGTCCCTTCTTTCATCTCTTCTGGGATCGAGTACCTCAATTCGGCCAGAGCCCGTTTCCCGAAAATCAACAGTACAGCCAAATAAAAAACGGAATAATAGTCCCTCGAGGGACGTCGTTTCTCCTTCCCCATTGTTATCCAAAATATCAATATACACACAAGAACCTGTTTTCACAGCAAATTCAATGTGTATATCCAACCTGTTTAGGAACGCATGTCTCAAAAACACTCGTTACAGTCTCATCCGACTCACAGCCGTAAATCAGACGTATGCTCTGCTGCGAGGTACCAAACAAAAGCTGTCTTACGGGAGGGACCGGGTCCTTTGCAGCCTTATTGATGTAACAGTGACACCAAGAGGACAACATTCTGGACCATTTACAATTGTTGAAATTCTCATATTTTTGTGAGAAAATCCACCAGCAGATATGACAACAGAAAGAGGAGGAGATGACACAGGTTGTGAAAAATCAACATAATATGCTACTGACAAGCTTCAACTCATCCCTACAGCGGTGTACTTATAACTTGTTTCCTCTGATACTCACAGAAAAAATAAAATTTCGTGAACAAGTGTAATGCCATGCTTAGTAAGAATCTGAATGTTTACAACATCTGAATAATACATGAACTCAATGATGTGTTCCGGGTACTCCGCTTTTCTCCCACAGTCTGAAAACAACTTGAGGTTAATTGGTGATTCTAAATTGTCCATAGGGGATTGTGAGTGTGCTTGATTGTCTCTATGTGTAGCCTTGTGATAGACTGGCGACCTGTCCAGGGTCAGGGTGTCCCCTTCTTTCACCCTAAGTCAGTTGGGATAGACTCCAGCCTTTCAGCACCAAGGATAGCGACAAATATACTCGCAGTGTCAGCAGGTTTTTTTTTGTTGTCGTTGTTGTTGTTTTTGTTGTTGTTGTTTTTTTTACACAGATTTCCTCTTAAATGAAGTAACGAATTACACTTTCTTATTATTTCCTTTGAGAAGCAGTTTTTTTTTTGAAAAAAATATTGCTTTACTGTATATGAACATTTCTATCAAGGATCCAGCAATAAAATAAACAAGCTCACATCTGTTGTTTGCTACACACGACAAACAACAGCATCTCTGTCAAGCAAATCTTAACATAATTTAAACATGCTGAATGACCAGTACAACTCTGCAGACACCAAAAAATCCAATTCCCATCTCAATAGATAGCCCCATATGCATACATTAATAATGCCTTACCTCATCAGATGCCCTCCTCCTGTCAGGGAGCACTAGAGTGTTTGCATGACTTCCAGGAACTATAGTAGATCCTATACTCATTCTGGGTCCAACTAACATGTAGCGTTTGTCTCCAGATCTGTACTGGATGCTGTGACACAGTGTCCCATCATAATTAGTCTCTTGCAGATATTTGGAAGTATAGTCTGTGGATTTGGAGCACTGCATTGCAATCAGCACGATGATACTGATGAGGAAAAGTACAGAAACTGATCCCAAAGTTATCATCAGGTAAAAAGTCACATTATCATCATCATCAACTTTTGCTGCACTTTTGACATCAGATGCTGCAAAAGCCTCTTTGGGCTCCACAAGTTTGACGATGACAGTAGCTGTTGCTGAGAGTGAAACGTTTCCATTGTCTTTGACCAGTATGACCAGTTTGTGTTCCGCCTCGTCTGTCTCTGTGAATGAGCGAAGTGTTCTGATCTGTCCTGTATATCGGTCCAAACCAAAGAGACTGTGGTCAGTGAGTTCCTGCAGTGAGAAGAGCAACCAGCCGTTATATCCTATATCAGCGTCATAGGCTCTGACTTTGGTGACCAAGTGTCCTGCGTTGACATTGCGGGGAATCTCCTCCACACCTTCAGCAGATCCGTTGGAGCTGAGTGGATACAGGATGACTGGAGCGTTGTCGTTCTGATCCAGAATGAAGACGTTGACTGTGACATTGCTGCTGAGTGACGGAGCTCCAGAATCTGTGGCAACAACTTGGAATTCGAAAGTTTTCAGTGTCTCAAAGTCAAAACTTTTCAGAGCTGTGATTTGTCCACTATCAGAGTTCACATTGAGGAAGGATGATACTCCATGTTCTCTAACGATATGATATGAAATAGCTGCATTTTCATTCACATCATTGTCTTTTGCACTGACAGAGAATATTGACTCCCCAGCAATATTATTTTCTACCAGATAAAAGTATAACGGGCTTTGGGAAAACTGTGGACTGTTGTCATTTACATCTGATAACTGAATGGTAAGACTTTTAACAGTAGATAGAGAAGGGTCGCCACAATCTGTGGCTTTTATTGTTATTTCATATTGTGGAACCTTCTCTCTGTCCAAAAAGTCCTTTGTGACCACAGAATATATATTTTCTTTATAGGAAGGTTTTAATTCAAATGGTACTTCATTGGTTATGCGTGATATAATTTTCCCATTAACACCAGAGTCTTTATCTGTCACACTGATAAGTGAAATAACTGTTCCAGGCTTTGAATCTTCTGACACTGTATTTGACAATGATGTGATTTCTATTTCTGGTGGATTATCATTAACATCTTTTACCTTTATGATTACTCTGCACCTTCCTGTTAAAGGAGGTTGCCCTTTATCAGATGCTTGAACATCTAGTCTGTATATCTCTGAATCCTCAAAATCCAATGCTGTTTTCAATGTAATTTGTCCAGTTAAACTATCCAGCTCAAATATCTCATAAACTTTACGTGCCAATGTTTTGCTCAGGCTATACTCTATTTCTCCATTACTGTCTTCATCTGGATCGATTGCGTGCATTCTTGTAACAGTCGTGCCAATCGGTACTTTTTCTTGTATTTCAATTTGGTAAATCTCTTGACTGAAAGTTGGACGATTATCATTACTGTCAAGAACAATAATAGAAACGTTCAGTGTCCCTGATCTTGAAGGTTTACCTCCATCAACTGCTGTAACAAATAGCAGATGTTTATTCTTTTGTTCTCTGTCTAAAGACTTTTTCAGCATCAAAAATGGTATTTTTTCCTCATCACTTTGACTAATTTCTATATCAAAATGATCATTTGACGTTATTGTATATGTGCGGATAGAGTTTATTCCAGCATCAGGATCACGGGCCGCGTGCAGTTCGAATCGTGCTCCAGGAGATGTATGTTCAGCTATTTGGAACGCCTGTTCCGTTTCAGAAAAACTGGGGGAATGATCATTGACATCAGTAATTTCTACAACAATATGGTGCATTTCCAGCGGGTTTTCTACCAGAATTTTTAGCTCCATCAGGCATGAACCACTGCCATGGCACAGCTCCTCTCTGTCGATTTTTTTACGAACCTGTAAGGCTCCATTGTCCGGATTTACCTCGAAAAACGCGTCCTTCGATCCTGACACAACACGGAACCGTCGATCAATCAAAGAGCTTTTGTCCAGACCAAGATCCTTTGCAACATTTCCAACGACAGTTCCGTCTTTTACCTCCTCTGGAACAGAGTACCTCATTTCAGCCAGAGCCTGGTTTCCGAAAATCAGCAGCAGAATCAAAGAAAAGGCGAACCAACAGTATTTTTTGGATCGAAATAGTCTTTCGCTCTCCATGGTTTTCTAGCCACAAATAGACACCCGACTCTGTTGTTGTAACCACTTAAATTTCTGGATTCGATCACCACACGGAATCACACGACTCTCGTTATTACGTTTAATGCATCATCTGCTGAGAAACGCCAAACAAAAGCTTTGTTAGGGGAGGGCCGAGGTTTTTTCTGGACTCGTTATGTTACAGTGACACCAAGAGGACAGCACTGTATAATACTTGAACTTGCATAAAAGCGTGCTGCATTACTTATAAGCAGCAAATATGCCGAGAGAGACATATAAAAATTTAAGTCAATTGCGGGGAAAAGTTAAATCGCCATAAAAAAAAAAGATATTTCATTGTTTACGGTATCCATCTGTACATACTCTTAACAGTTCAGTGTCCTACTGTGTAATTAAGTTCAGAGCAAAAGATATTCCTATTGACCGCTTTTATATAAGAGTATATTGCCTGTTTACTGTATTTTGCATGTGAGCACTCAAGCCAGAGTAGTTCAGTACCGTGGACAGTTTTTCACACAACAGATCTCACTCATAACAGCATTATGTTCTCAGTTATCAGGCTTGATGCAACATGCACCAATAAATTCAGCCATAACACAAATAGCAATGGTCTGTAAGGGTTTGCTGGATATTTTATTGACAGATGAGTTTCAATACTGCCATAAAGAGCTGCTCCAAGCTGTTTGTTGTGTCAGTTTAAGATTTGACTATAGTGGTCTTGTGAACATATACAGAACTACAGTTTAAAGCCAAACAACCACATGCGTAAATGAAACCAAAGTACTGCAACACAGACTTAAGAGAGGGACATCACACCACATGATTTGACGTTCTTCAGATTCTCTCGAGTGGACAATATGTGAAGACGTTTAGGACATATATTACCCCGAGTATGTAGGCTGTCAAAGGTGAATATGACAAGCTGTACACATGTTTTGAAGCACTGCATTTGTTGAGCTTCATCTCTGCAAACAATCTCTTCATGTAAGGGACTACTAGAGTATTTGTTTGTATATTACGATTATTCATATCAGCACACAATATGACCAAAATTGCACATTACCTGTGAAGTGTTATCCTACATTCTGATGCCAAACTAACAATGCCCAGGCAGTTTATGTAGGGAATGGGAGACTGGACAAAATAATCCACAAAAAATAAATAACACGGTCACAGAAAACTAGACACGGTTTTAATTAAAATGCCTTACCTCTTCAGATGCCCTCCTCCTGTCAGGGAGCACTAGTGTATTTGCATGACTTCCAGGAACTATAGTAGATCCTATACTCATTCTGGGTCCAACTAACATGTAGCGTTTATCTCCAGATCTGTACTGGATGCTGTGACACAGTGTCCCATCATAATTAGTCTCTTGCAGATATTTGGAAGTATAGTCTGTGGATTTGGAGCACTGCATTGCAATCAGCACGATGATACTGATGAGAAAAAGTACAGACACTGATCCCAAAGTTATCATCAGATAAAATGTCACATTATCATCTTCATCGACCTTTGCTGCACTTTTGACATCAGAGGCTGCAAAAGCCTCTTTGGGCTCCACAAGTTTGACAATGACAGTAGCTGTTGCTGAGAGTGAAACGTTTCCATTGTCTTTGACCAGTATGACCAGTTTGTGTTCAGCCTCGTCTGTCTCTGTGAATGAGCGAAGTGTTCTGATCTGTCCTGTATATCGGTCCAAACCAAAGAGACTGTGGTCAGTGACTTCCTGCAGTGAGAAGAGCAACCAGCCGTTATATCCTATATCAGCGTCATAGGCTCTGACTTTGGTGACCAAGTGTCCTGCGTTGACATTTCGGGGAATCTCCTCCACACCTTCAGCAGATCCATTGGAGCTGAGTGGATACAGGATGACTGGAGCGTTGTCGTTCTGATCCAGAATGAAGACGTTGACTGTGACATTGCTGCTGAGAGACGGAGCTCCAGAATCTGTGGCAACAACTTGGAATTGAAACGTTTTCAGTGTTTCAAAGTCAAAGCTTTTCAGTGCTGTGATATGTCCATTTTCTGAATTTACATTTAGGAAGGACAATATGTCGTTTTGGCTCCCTTCTCTCACGAGATGATATGAAATAGCTGCATTTTCATTCGCATCTTTATCTGTTGCACTTACAGAAAATATTGACTTTCCAGCAATATTATTCTCTGAAAGATAAAACTGTATTGGATTTTGTGAGAATTCTGGACTGTTGTCATTTACATCTGTTATCTCAATACTTAGCATTTTAATTGTAGATAAAGGAAAATCACCGCAGTCTGTGGCCATTATTGTTATTTCGTAATGTGACACTTCCTCGCGATCTAAATGTCCCTTTGTGACAAGTGAATATATGTTCTCCTTGTAGGAAGGTTTTAAATCAAATGGCACATCATTAGTTATGCGTGATATTATTTTCCCATTGACACCAGAGTCTTTATCTGTCACACTGATCAGTGAAATAACTGTTCCAGGCTTTGAATCTTCAGAAACTGTATTTGACAATGATGTGACTTCTATTTCTGGGGCATTATCATTAACATCTCTTATCTTCACAATGACTCTACACCTTCCTATTAATGGAGGCATTCCTTTGTCAGATGCTTCAACATCCAGTTTGTAAATTTCCGATTCCTCAAAATCCAGGTGTCCTTTCAATTTAATTTCTCCACTTAAACTATCCAATTCAAAGATGTCATACACTTTGTGTGATAATGTTTTGCTGAGACTGTACTCTATTTCTCCATTAGTCCCTTCGTCTGGGTCTATTGCATTTACTTTTATAACACTCGTACCAATCGAGACGTTTTCAAGTATTTCTGTTTGATAAGTATCTTGGCTAAACGTCGGGCGATTGTCATTAACATCAAGGACAATAATAGAAACGTTCAGTGTCCCTGATCTTGGAGGTTTACCTCCGTCAACTGCTGTTACAAATAGCAGATGTTTATTCTTTTGTTCTCTGTCTAAGGACTTCTTCAGCACCATAAATGGTATTTTGTCCTCATCGCTTTGACTTAAATCTATATCAAAGTGATCGTTCGACGTTATTGTATATGTACGGATAGAGTTTATTCCAGCATCAGGATCACGGGCCGCATGCAGTTGGAATCTTGTTCCCGGAGATGTGTGTTCAGCTATTTGAAATTGTTGTTCTTTTGTAGGAAAACTAGGGGAATGATCATTGACATCAGTAATTTCTACAACAATATGGTGCATTTCCAGCGGGTTTTCTACCAGAATTTTTAGCTCCATCACGCATGAACCACTGCCGTGGCACAGCTCCTCTCTGTCGATTTTTTTACGGACCTGTAAGACTCCATTGTCCGGATTTACATCGAAAAACGCGTCCTTAGATCCCGACACGACACGGAACCGTCGATCAATCAAAGAGCTTTTGTCCAGACCAAGATCCTTTGCAACATTTCCAACGACGGTTCCGTCTTTTACCTCCTCTGGAACAGAGTACCTCAATTCAGCCAGAGCCTGTTTCCCGAAAATCATCAGCAAAATCAAAGAAAAAGCGAACCGACAGTAATTTCTTGATCGAAATTGTCTTTCGCTCTCCATGGTTTTCCAACCAGAGATAGACACCCGATTCTGTTATAACCACTTAAATTTCTGGATTCGATCCCCACACGGTCTCACACGACTCCCGTTATTACGTTATATGCATCATCTGCTGAGAAACCCCAAACAAAAGCTTTGTAAGGGGAGGGTCGAGGTTTTTTCTGGACTCGTTATGTTACAGTGACACCAAGAGGACAGCACTGTATACTATTTCAAATTGTGTAAACGTATGCTGCGTCACTTTGCTAGAAATTGTACCAACAACCCGGTTTTTATTCATTCTAACAATTCAATCTCCCACTGTTTAATTTAAACTACGAGAAAGGAAAATATTACTACTCACAACATTTATCTAACATATATTTAGCCTGCAAACAGTAAAGCCATTGTCATTCAGAACCATGGACAGAGTTTTTCACATATACTCAGTTATCAGGATGGTATTGAAGATTCTCCCACAAATGCAGTCATAAAAGTAACAACTATTGTCGGTGGGAGTGGGCTGGGAATTTAATGGACAGATCAGTATTGACAGTGTTGCTCACACATTGCCATAAAAAGTTGTACAGCTTATCTTTCATATCAAACTGAGATATGACTATGCTGGTCCTCTGAGTATATAAATGACTATAGCAAAAACAAAACTGTGACACAGGTCCAAGCAGATGCTGTCACACCACATGATCTGAAATTTGTGAAATTCAGTTGTTGATGGACATTATATGAAGAGGTTCTGGACATAATGTCAGTCCAAGTATGTACACTAAATGAATTAGACATGTTGCAATCATGTTTTGAAGCACTGCATTGTTAAATCTTTACTTCTGCAAGTGGTCTCCTCAAAGTCAGGTATCACTAGAGCATTTGTATGTGTTATAGTCACAACTGAGCTGAACAGGATGTAAAGTATGATCAAAATTGTACCTGAAACTGCAGGGTCATAGTCAAGTGTCCTTCTATAGTGTGATACCAAGCAAACCGAAACACACAGACGATATGCAGGGACTAAACTAATGCATGAACAAATAATAAATTGCACTGCTAATGAAATCAAGTCATGTTTTTCACAAAAACTGCCTTACCTCTTCAGATGCCCTCCTCCTGTCAGGGAGCACTAGAGTATTTGCATGGCTGCCAGGAACTATAGTAGATCCTATACTCATTCTGGGTCCAACTAACATGTAGCGTTTGTCTCCAGATCTGTACTGGATGCTGTGACACAGTGTCCCATCATAATTAGTCTCTTGCAGATATTTGGAAGTATAGTCTGTGGATTTGGAGCACTGCATTGCAATCAGCACGATGATGCTGATGAGGAAAAGTACAGAAACTGATCCCAAAGTTATCATCAGATAAAATGTCACATTATCATCTTCATCTACTTTTGCTGCACTTTTGACATCAGATGCTGCAAAAGCCTCTTTGGGCTCCACAAGTTTGACAATGACAGTAGCTGTTGCTGAGAGTGAAATGTTTCCATTGTCTTTGACCAGTATGACCAGTTTGTGTTCAGCTTCGTCTGTCTCTGTGAATGAGCGAAGTGTTCTGATCTGTCCTGTATATCGGTCCAAACCAAAGAGACTGTGGTCAGTGACTTCCTGCAGTGAGAAGAGCAACCAGCCGTTATATCCTATATCAGCGTCATAGGCTCTGACTTTGGTGACCAAGTGTCCTGCGTTGACATTTCGGGGAATCTCCTCCACACCTTCAGCAGATCCGTTGGAGCTGAGTGGATACAGGATGACTGGAGCGTTGTCGTTCTGATCCAGAATAAAGACGTTGACTGTGACATTGCTGCTGAGAGACGGAGCTCCAGAATCTGTGGCAACAACTTGGAACTGAAAAGTTTTCAGTGTTTCAAAATCAAAACTTTTCAGTGCTGTGATATGTCCATTATCAGAGTTCACATTGAGGAAAGACAATACATCATTCGGACTTCCTTTTCTCACAATATGATATAAAATAGCTGCATTGTCATTCACATCTTTGTCCGTTGCACTTACAGAGAAAACTGACTTTCCAGCAACATTATTCTCTGACAGGTAAAAGTGTAATGGATTTTGTGAGAACTGTGGACTATTGTCATTTACATCTGATATCTGAATGCTCAATGTTTTAAAGGTAGATAAAGAAGGCTCACCACAGTCTGTGGCAATTATTATTATTTCATAATGAGACACCTGCTCTCGATCCAAATGTTCCTTTGTGACAACTGAATATATGTTTTCTTTATATGATGGCTTTAACTCAAAAGGGCCGTCTGAAGTTATACTTAAAATTATTTTCCCATTGACTCCATAATCTTTGTCTGTTACACTAAGTAGTGAAATGACTGTTCCAGGTTTTGAGTCTTCAGGCACTGTATTTGACAATGATGTAATTTCTATTTCTGGCGGATTATCATTGACGTCTCTGATCTTTAAAATCACTCTACACTCACCCGTCAGTGGGGGTGCACCTTTATCTGATGCCTCAACGTCGAGTTTATAAACATCGTTTTCTTCAAAGTCCACCATTCCTTTTACTATGATTTCGCCAGTTATTTTGTCCAATTCAAAAATATCATAAACCTTCTGCCTCAACGTATTTCCAAGGCTGTATTCAATTTCTCCGTTTGTATCTTCGTCTGGATCCGTCGCATTCATTTGAAATATTGTCGTGCCAACTGGAACGTTTTCTTGCAGTGTTATTTCGTAACTCTCCTGACTAAACATTGGGCGATTATCATTGCTATCAAGAACAATAACAGAAACATTTAGCGTTCCTGATCTGGGAGGTTTACCTCCATCAACTGCTGTAACCACGAGTGAATGTTTCCCTTTTTGCTCTCTGTCTAAGGACTTCTTCAGCACTAAAAATGGTATTTTGTCGTCGTCGCTTTGACGAATGTCTATTTCAAAATATCCATTTGACGTTAATGTGTAGGTACGAATAGAGTTAATTCCTGCATCTGGATCACGAGCAGTATGCAGCTGGAATCGCCTTCCTGACAGTGTTTGTTCCCCGATTTCAAATTTTTGTTCTTTCTTAGGAAAACTCGGGGAATGATCATTTACATCAGTAATTTCTACAACAATATGATGCATTTCCAAAGGATTTTCTACAAGAATTTTCAGCTCCATCAGGCATGCACCACTTCCTTGACAGAGCTCCTCTCTGTCGATTTTTCTATGCACGTACAGAGCCCCATTGTCCTGGTTTACCTCAAAAAAGGCCTCCTTACTCCCAGAAACAACTCGAAAACGTCGATCAGTCAAAGAAGTGATGTCAAGCCCCAGATCTTTCGCAACATTTCCAACAACAGTTCCATCTTTCACCTCCTCTGGAACAGAGTACCGTATCTGAGCAAAAGCCTGTTTCCCGAAAAGCAGCTGTAGCGCCAATTGAAAAGCAAACCAGTAGCAGTTCCACGTTGGAGCTTTTGTAGCTTTTCCCATCTTGATCCAGCAACGCACACACACAGTAGCCCGTTACTTCGACAAACAATTTGTGCAAACCGCTGAATATCGCATATTTGCAACGCGAAACGCGGCCGCCGACTGTCGTCCTTGAATCGACAACCACATGTGTCCTGTTCAGTCGGAAACAAAAGCTTTGAAAGGGGAGGGACAGTGTGGTCTGTGGTTTTCTGATCTAATAGTGACACCCAGAGGTGCGTGCTATGGGTAAACACCACTTTGAAAGGACTGTAAAGTACCTACAAAAATCCAATGTAGTTTTATTTCAGAATTGATCTGTTTTCTATGGTGTCTCTTTCTCTGATCAAGTGTACAAATCAGACAGACTGATGTTCTGCACTTTGTAAAAGCTTATTTACAGCAGCTGTTCAATTCTGGAAAATTTAATGGAATGACATTCACAATGGTCTTTAACACTGTCATTCTGTTGACATGCTGTTCCCTTTCAGCTCCATGATCACGGTGCTTGTCTCGACTCACAAAGAAAGTTAAATGAACAACAAAATCACAGTGTAGTGCTCAGTTTATGAGAAACACCGCAGCATCTCCAAGCTTTTAGGTCAGATATGGGTTCGATGTTAGGATAATCAGAGACCCACGTGAACACACTTATTCGGTTTTGCAGCACAAGTTGTTATATCGCTCTTTATGTAAACGACCTCTCTATTACTGAGGCTTTAAAACACAAGGGCAACTCAAACAACTCCGATCAGATTTGTGTACAATGTCTTACTCTTGACTAGAAGAACACGTTTGACTGTTATGGGTAATTGTTTGCGCTATTGTCTGTGCACGGAAACATGACACGTAAGCAATTTTAAAGAAACTTTTGTAAAGTCTTACCTCTTCAGATGCCCTCCTCCTGTCAGGGAGCACTAGAGTATTTGCATGACTTCCAGGAACTATAGTAGATCCTATACTCATTCTGGGTCCAACTAACATGTAGCGTTTGTCTCCAGATCTGTACTGGATGCTGTGACACAGTGTCCCATCATAATTAGTCTCTTGCAGATATTTGGAAGTATAGTCTGTGGATTTGGAGCACTGCATTGCAATCAGCACGATGATGCTGATGAGAAAAAGTACAGAAACTGATCCCAAAGTTATCATCAGATAAAATGTCACATTATCATCTTCATCTACTTTTGCTGCACTTTTGACATCAGATGCTGCAAAAGCCTCTTTGGGCTCCACAAGTTTGACAATGACAGTAGCTGTTGCTGAGAGTGAAACGTTTCCATTGTCTTTGACCAGTATGACCAGTTTGTGTTCAGCCTCGTCTGTCTCTGTGAATGAGCGAAGTGTTCTGATCTGTCCTGTATATCGGTCCAAACCAAAGAGACTGTGGTCAGTGACTTCCTGCAGTGAGAAGAGCAACCAGCCGTTATATCCTATATCAGCGTCATAGGCTCTGACTTTGGTGACCAAGTGTCCTGCGTTGACATTGCGGGGAATCTCCTCCACACCTTCAGCAGATCCGTTGGAGCTGAGTGGATACAGGATGATTGGAGCGTTGTCGTTCTGATCCAGAATGAAGACGTTGACTGTGACGTTGCTGCTGAGTGATGGAGCTCCAGAATCTGTGGCAACAACTTGGAATTGGAAAGTTTTCAGTGTTTCAAAGTCAAAACTTGTCAGTGCTGTGATATGGCCGTTTTCTGAATTTACATTTAGGAAGGACATTATGTCATTTTGGCTCCCTTCTCTCACAATATGGTATGAAATAGCTGCGTTGTCGTCCACGTCTTTATCTGTTGCGCTTACAGAGAATATTGAAGCTCCAGCAACATTATTTTCTAGAAGGTAAAACTGTAGTGAGTTTCGTGAGAATTGTGGACTGTTGTCATTCACGTCTGATATCTGAATGTTGAGAGTTTTAAAAGTAGACAAAGGAGGCTCACCACAGTCTGTGGCTTTAATTGTTATTTCATAATGACACACCTGCTCTCTATCCAAAAAATTCTTAGTAACAACTGAATATGTATTTTCTTTATATGATGGCTTCAACTCAAAAGGAACATCCGAAGTTATGCTTGAAATAATTTTTCCATTGACTCCAGAATCTTTATCTCGTACTGTGATGAGAGAAATCATCGTGCCAGGCTTTGAGTCTTCAGATACTGTATTTGACAGTGATGTAATTTCTATTTCTGGAGGATTATCATTGACGTCTTTAATATTTATGATGACTCTACACTCACCAGTTAATGGAGGTGTTCCTTTATCAGATGCCTCAATATCCAGTTTGTAAACGTCGTTTTCTTCATAGTCCACTGCTCTTTTTACTCTAATCTCTCCTGTTAATTTGTCCAGTTCAAAAATATCGTAGACTTTTTTCTTCAATGTTTTTCCAAGATTGTATTCAACTTCACTGTTGGTTCCTTCATCTGGATCCGTGGCATTCATTCTAAAAATTGAAGTGCCCATTGGAACATTTTCTTGTATTTCGAGTTGGTAAATCTCCTGACTAAATACTGGACGATTATCGTTAGTGTCAAGAACAATAATAGAAACATTTAATGTCCCTGATCTGGAAGGTTTACCTCCATCAACTGCTGTAATAATTAGCAAGTGTTTGTTTTTTTGTTCTCGATCTAAGGATTTCTTTAGCACTAAAAATGGCATTTTGTCCTCGTCACTTTGGCGGATATCTATTTGAAAATGTTCATTTGATGTTAACATGTAGGTGCGAATTGAATTAATTCCAGCATCTGGATCACGAGCAGTGTGCAGCTGGAATCGCCTTCCTTGCAACGTTTGTTCACCTATTTCAAATCTCTGTTCCTTTTCAGGGAAACTCGGGGAATGATCGTTCACATCAATAATCTCTACCACTACATAATGTATTTCCAAAGGATTTTCAACGATGATCTTGAGCTCCATTAGGCATGTACCACTTCCCTGACACAGCTCCTCTCTGTCAATTTTCTGACGGACATATAGAGCCCCATTGTCCTGGTTTACATCAAACAGTTCATTCTTAGATTCGGATACAACACGGAACCGTCGACCAGACAAAGAGACGATATCAAGGCCAAGATCCTTGGCAACATTTCCAACAATAGTTCCTTCTTTTACCTCTTCTGCAACAGAGTATCTTATTTCTGCCGAAGCCCGTTTTCCGACAAACAGTAAAGCCAAATGAAGAGCAAACCAGAAGCAATTCCTTTGTCGACTTTGTCTTTCGGTGCCCATCGTTATTCCAACAACACTTTAATAGACAGTATCTAAGCTATAAAGTCCATATGTGTTGCATTTTTCTAAACTGCACAACACGATTCAGTCGGATGGTGAGCTACAGTCGAATGCGTCCTCTGTTTCTTTCAGTGGCAAACAAAAGGTTTGTGAGGGGATGGACAAAGTGTCGCATAGTTTCTCAATGTAATACTGACACCCAGAGGTTATTGGGGGAGGACGCGGATTAAAACCATTCTTATTTAATGAAAAACGATCTCATGGAGCCGTAATATTTCAACCTTTAAGGTCGTGGTCAACGTGTCCACTTTCTGTTCCAAGCAAAATACGCATCAACTGTCTTTATAAAAAACTGATTTGTCAGCCTTCAAGAAGTACCTGAAGACTCCTGGGATTTATAAGAGGCATCCTGAATAATGATAATTCCTGCAAGGAGGTTTTGAAAATACCCTGAAACACGAGTAAGACTTGTTATCATTTAAGTATGTTTTCTTTTCATAATGGAGATCCTCCATTCTGATGGAGGATCCGCGTTGTCAAGCTTCTTGCATCTGTGTCTGTATCTGTCATTCTGTCCATCTGGAAAGTCGGCCGCTCTTTAAACTCACGCTTGCTTGTCTATTAGTTTGCCTTCGGTTACTGTCGGTTTCCTTGTGTCCGTGCAGATATGCCGTTGATTTCAGTTAAATACATTTTTGCATTTAAAAAATGAAATATTTTCCAAGTTTCTTTAATTATATTTATTTTTACATCTTGTTCTGCACCAGCACTGAAAACAAATTCGTCCCCTCACCGATCGCAGTTCGAACCAGTGTTTTATCCTGACCAGAGTAGTTCAGTCTCATGGAAACCGTTTATACAAATCAACGCAAACACCAGCCATGCCAAAATAAATTTTCGGATGTGAGTACAATAAAATAAGATGAAAAGAAGGATTACAGATACGTGACTCCAATTAAGCTTCCAAGTTTTACTTGCTCTGTTCATTGGAAGAGTAGAGCCGATGCATTCTGTACCGTTGACGTTGATTCCAATCGAAGCAAACAGTATCTGTTCTTAAAAGGGCAGCCAAATTGTGAAGTGAATGTTGGGGCAAATTCGAGACCACATGACTCTTTTCCCGACAGCAAAGAGAAAAAATCCTTTTGATTTACAAAATTGTATACCTCAGCTTCTTATGTGGGTTAGGGATAGCAAACAAACGCCGGTAAATGCTAAAAATATATAGTCACACTAAGAAGAAGAATGTAAACAACAACCTTCCCCTGTATTCAGACTTGCCTTATTGTCGAATTTTTTTTTGAGCAATCAACTTTTAATTAGGCACTGAAGAAGCCTCACTATAAAAGAAAATACACAACCGAACACAACACGTAGAAATGAATGAACATCACCATGCTGCAGCGTTAGATAGCAGATTTTTAAAAGGTCTTACCTCTTCAGATGCCCTCCTCCTGTCAGGGAGCACTAGAGTATTTGCATGACTGCCAGGAACTATAGTAGATCCTATACTCATTCTGGGTCCAACTAACATGTAGCGTTTGTCTCCAGATCTGTACTGGATGCTGTGACACAATGTCCCATCATAATTAGTCTCTTGCAGATATTTGGAAGTATAGTCTGTGGATTTGGAGCACTGCATTGCAATCAGCACGATGATACTGATGAGAAACAGTACAGAAACGGATCCCAAAGTTATCATCAGATAAAAAGTCACATTATCATCTTCATCAACTTTTGCTGCACTTTTGACATCAGATGCTGCAAAAGCCTCTTTGGGCTCCACAAGTTTGACAGTGACAGTAGCTGTTGCTGAGAGTGAAAGGTTTCCATTGTCTTTGACCAGTATGACCAGTTTGTGTTCAGCTTCGTCTGTCTCTGTGAATGAGCGAAGTGTTCTGATCTGTCCTGTATATCGGTCCAAACCAAAGAGACTGTGGTCAGTGAGTTCCTGCAGTGAGAAGAGCAACCAGCCGTTATATCCTATATCAGCGTCATAGGCTCTGACTTTGGTGACCAAGTGTCCTGCGTTGACATTGCGGGGAATCTCCTCCACATCTTCAGCAGATCCGTTGGAGCTGAGTGGATACAGGATGACTGGAGCGTTGTCGTTCTGATCCAGAATGAAGACGTTGACTGTGACGTTGCTGCTGAGAGACGGAGCTCCAGAATCTGTGGCAACAACTTGGAACTGAAAACTTTTCAGTATTTCAAAGTCAAAACTTTTCAGTGCGGTTATCTGTCCATTATCTGAATTGATATTTAAAAACGCTGCACTTTTCATTTGAGCACTTTCATCTCTAACTATATGATACGTTAAAGCAGCATTTTCGTTCAAGTCTTTATCTGAAGCAGAGACAGAAAATATTGAGTTTCCTGGCACGTTATTTTCTACCAGATACAGTTCAATCGGATTTTGCTGAAATTCCGGCATATTATCATTCACGTCTGATACTTCAATACTCAGAGTTTTGAATGTGGACAGAGGAGGCTGACCACAGTCTGTCGCTGTTATTGTAATCTCAT
Organism: Amphiprion ocellaris; assembly: GCF_022539595.1. NCBI lineage: Eukaryota > Metazoa > Chordata > Actinopteri > Pomacentridae > Amphiprion > Amphiprion ocellaris. The sequence continues at coordinate 19,351,210 of NC_072778.1, forward strand.
AATGCGGAACTGATTCTCGATCCAAACGTTGTTTTAAAACTAAGGAATACATGTTATCTTGAAATGAGGGTTTTAAATCAAATGGTACATTTTCTGAAAGACTGCAGATGACTTTACCGTTTAAACCGGCGTCTTTATCGCTAATACTGATTAAAGAAACAACTGTTCCAGGTTTGGAATCTTCTGATACCGTATTTGACAAAGATGTCACCTCAATTTCAGGTTTATTATCATTTTTGTCGAGAACTTTGATCATTACAGTGCAATCAGTGCTCATCGGAGGTTGTCCTTTGTCAGTGGCGTGGACATCTAATTTATAAACGTCAGCCTTCTCAAAGTCAATTTGTCCCTTTACTCGAATCTCACCAGTGTCTTTGTCTAAACTAAACAAGTCATAGAATTTAGGGTCAAGTTCGCCACCGAAGAAATATTCAACATCTGCATTCACACCGTCATCCGGATCATTCGCTCTTACTGTAATCACACTAGTGTCTGCTTCTACATTTTCAGGTATTGTTACTGAATATACTTCTTGGCTAAATGTCGGATGGTTGTCATTTGAATCGAGGACTATAACTGTGACATTAAGAGTTCCTGATCTAGGTGGCTTTCCACCATCAACTGCAGTTAGAATCAATTTCAACTCCTGGTTCTTTTCCCGATCCAGAGACTTTTGCAAAACTAAAAATGGTGCCTTGTCCTCTCCTCTTTCTCGAATCTGTATACTAAAGTATTCGTTATGGTTTATTTTGTAAGCACGAACTGTATTAACGACAACATCTGGATCGCGCGCGGTTGGCAACTGGAAACGTTTTCCTGGAAGTGTGGATTCAGAAATCTCTAATATCTTTTCTTCCTCTTGAAAACTCGGTGAATTGTCATTTACATCTATAATTTCAATCCCTACATAATGTATCTCCATGGGGTTTTCAGCGACCATCTTTAGGTTTTTTATACATGGAGAGATGTTTTCACAGAGCTCCTCTCTGTCGATGTTTTTATGCACATACAAGACGCCATTGTTTGGGTTTACTTTAAAGTGACCATCCTCAGTCCCAGAGACAATACGGAATCGTCGTTCTTCCAGCGAGCTGATGTCCAACCCCAGATCCTTGGCGACATTTCCCACAACAGATTCTAATTTTACTTCTTCTTGAATTGCATATTTTATCTGAGCAGAAACCCGCTCCACGCAGCACAGCATCACGGCGAAACTGAGAGCTACCCACCAGGACTGTGCTCCTCGTCTTTGTCCTCCTGCTCCCATTGTATCAACGTGCGGCTCTTATTAGTAAAGAAAGTAACTTAATCCAAAAGCATGCTGGGAATCGCTGTGACAAATTTTAAGCTTATATGTAAAAATATCTCAGCATTAACGCGTCAGTCTTTTGCAGGCGCCGTCTCTCCTCTTACGATCTGAACAAAACCTCTCTGAAAGGGGCAGGGCCACCACTGTAAGACAACAGTTTGATGCTGATATGACACTGACCCCCTGTGGACAATGCATATTATAACCTGGGTTCAGTGAAATAATTGGCTACATTTTAGTTGAGTTCTGTGTGATTTAAATCCCAGCTTGTAAATACGTTTCAGCACGGTGGACAGGGCTACAAATTAGGCAATACTAAACATGAAATATCAACCTCGTCATCAAAATCACCACCAGCACAATTCAGCACCACGGACAGCAACTCAAAACATATTGTTATGTTTGTTGATGTTCTTCAGATCATAGTCCCAGCATCTTTCGACTTAGAAGAGAATCAACAACAGAACAATACTATGACTGTAACCAAAATTACAAACTAGCATAACAACATTTAAGCTTTCACCCATCACAGAAAAAATAACATTTTAAAGGATTGCATTTTCCCCTCTGGAGGAAGATGTCGCGATATAATGACAACCAAAGCTAATATCATAATAGAAGCTTACCTCTTCAGATGTCCTCCTCCTGTCAGGGAGCACTAGAGTATTTGCATGACTTCCAGGAACGATAGTAGATCCTATACTCATTCTGGGTCCAACTAACATGTAGCGTTTGTCTCCAGATCTGTACTGGATGCTGTGACACAGTGTCCCATCATAATTAGTCTCTTGCAGATATTTGGAAGTATAGTCTGTGGATTTGGAGCACTGCATTGCAATCAGCACGATGATGCTGATGAGAAAAAGTACAGAAACTGATCCCAAAGTTATCATCAGGTAAAATGTCACATTATCATCCTCATCCACTTTTGCTGCACTTTTGACATCAGACGCAGCAAAAGCCTCTTTGGGCTCCACAAGTTTGACAATGACAGTAGCTGTCGCTGAGAGTGAAACGTTTCCATTGTCTTTGACCAGTATGACCAGTTTGTGCTCAGCTTCGTCTGTCTCTGTGAATGAGCGAAGTGTTCTGATCTGTCCTGTATATCGGTCCAAACCAAAGAGACTGTGGTCAGTGAGTTCCTGCAGTGAGAAGAGCAACCATCCGTTATATCCTATATCAGCGTCATAGGCTCTGACTTTGGTGACCAAGTGTCCTGCATTGACATTTCGGGGAATCTCCTCCACACCTTCAGCAGAGCCGTTGGAGCTGAGTGGATACAGGATGACTGGAGCGTTGTCGTTCTGATCCAGAATGAAGACGCTGACTGTGACATTGCTGCTGAGAGACGGAGCTCCAGAATCTGTGGCAACAACTTGGAATTGGAAAGTTTTCAGTGTTTCAAAGTCAAAACTTGTCAGTGCTGTGATATGGCCGTTTTCTGAATTTACATTTAGGAAGGACAATATGTCATTTTGGCTCCCTTCTCTCACAATATGGTATGAAATTGCTGCGTTGTCGTCCACGTCTTTATCTGTTGCGCTTACAGAGAATATAGACACTCCAGCAACGTTATTCTCTGACAGGTAAAAATGTAATGGATTCTGTAAGAATTGTGGACTGTTGTCATTCACGTCTGATATCTGAATGTTGAGAATTTTAAAAGTAGATAAAGGAGGCTCACCACAGTCTGTGGCTTTAATTGTTATTTCATAATGTGACACTTCCTCTCGATCCAAAAATCCTTTAGTGACAACTGAATATATATTTTCCTTATATGATGGCTTTAACTCAAAAGGAACATCTGAGGTTATGCTCGATATTATCTTTCCATTGACTCCAGAATCTTTGTCTGTTACGCTAAGTAGTGAAATGACTGTTCCAGGCTTTGAGTCTTCAGATACTGTATTTGACAGTGATGTAATTTCTATTTCTGGTGGATTATCGTTGACATCTATAACCTTTATAATTACTCTACACTCACCGGTCAGTGGAGGTGTTCCTTTATCTGATGCCTCAACGTCGAGTTTATAAACGTCGTTTTCTTCATAGTCCACGATTCCTTTTACGATAATTTCTCCTGTTAATTTGTCCAGTTCAAAAATGTCGTAGACTTTCTTCTTAAGTGTTTTTCCAAGACTGTATTCAATTTGACTGTTGGTTCCTTCATCTGGATCCGTTGCATTCATTTGAAATACAGAAGTTCCAACTGGAACATTTTCCTGTATTTCAATTTTGTAAATCTCCTGAGTAAATATAGGACGGTTATCATTACTGTCATGAACAATAATCGAAACATTTAGTGTTCCTGTTCTTGGAGGTTTACCTCCATCAACTGCTGTAATAATTAGCAAATGTTTGCTCTTTTGTTCTCTGTCTAAAGACTTCTTCAACACTAAAAATGGTATTTTATCCTCATCGCTTTGACGGATATCTATTTCAAAATGTGCATTTGGCGTTAATGTGTAGGTACGAATAGAATTAATTCCAGCGTCGGGGTCACGGGCAGTGTGGAGCTGAAATCGTCTCCCTGGCAATGTTTGTTCAAATATTTCAAACATCTGCTCTTTTTCGGGAAAACTCGGGGAGTGATCGTTTACATCTGTAATTTCCACAATCACATAGTGCATTTCCAAAGGGTTTTCGACCAGGATTTTTAGCTCTCTTAAGCATGCACCATCACCGTGGCACAGCTCCTCTCTGTCGATTTTCTTCTGCACATAGAGAGCTCCATTGTCTTGGTTTGCCTCAAAAAATGTGTCCTTAGAGCCAGAGACAACACGGAACCGTCGGTCAGTTAAAGAGGCGACGTCAAGGCCAAGATCCTTTGCAACATTTCCAACAACAGTTCCTTCTTTCACCTCCTCTGGAACAGAGTATCTTATCTGAGCAAACGCCTGCTTTCCGAAGAGTAGCAATAGAGTCATCCGAAACGCAAACAGATAATATCCTGTCGTTCGACTTGGTTTAACGGTCCCCATCGTTATAATCAAGATAGCACACGAAACGCTAAGACTGCAACCAGAAGTCCTCTACGGTGAACCCGCTGAATAAAGCATTTTTTTTAAGAGCGCACATAATGAATCCATCAGAGAGCGTGCTTCAAATGCATATCTTGCTCTATATAACAAAGAAAGGCTTTTTGAGGGGAGGGACAACTGTCGTTTTCAGTGCTGCAGTGACACCCGGAGGTTATTGAAAGAACGCAATAAATGCTATACATTCAAGGAAATACTGTACTTTTTTGCCCAACATACATTTAGGAACTTCCTGACGCGAAATTACTATATAGTCACTACAACAGGATACTACACAACGCAAAATGGAAGGGGACAACCAGTAACAACTATTTTTATCTGTTTCTAAAGTTATTAGAAACCTTATTACCGTCTTCAGTTTGATTACAAGTCGTGAGCTCCGTTTATTTACGAAAGAAAGCAGCCACAATCAATCACAAATGTAGAATATATCTCAAAGACATGAAGTACAATATAAAAATTTGGACAATAAAGCCCATGAAAATGTTTGGCACAGGTAGTCGCCACCGACTCCATATCTTCAGCTGACTTTTTTAACGGACTGTTTACAGAGCATCTGTGAAGAATAACTCGCCCTGTTATTACCAAAGTAATTGTGTCTCGATTTATATGTACCACCTTTGGCTTGATTTAAAAAAAAAAAAAAAAAAAAAAAAAGATAACTCAGGCATTTCAGCACCATGGACAGCTCTCCCAACCACACAAATACTATCTTTTTAAAATACAATGTGTATTATGAAATAAAAACTCTGCCTTAACGAAGTAATGTCTAACCTGAAACTCAAATCGACCCACCACCATGTATCCACTAAACTGCAACTAAGCACCGTGAGCAGCTGAACATATTTCAACATATATCATTTTAAGAGTGGAATAAAGCGACATTGATACGACTTGAATGACCTCAAAGGACGGAAATTATCTTTTGATAGCCTAAAAATATCTTTAGTTAAAATTGAAGCATGGTCTTACCTCTTCAGATGCCCTCCTCCTGTCAGGGAGCACTAGAGTATTTGCATGGCTGCCAGGAACTATAGTAGATCCTATACTCATTCTGGGTCCAACTAACATGTAGCGTTTGTCTCCAGATCTGTACTGGATGCTGTGACACAGTGTCCCATCATAATTAGTCTCTTGCAGATATTTGGAAGTATAGTCTGTGGATTTGGAACACTGCATTGCAATCAGCACGATGATGCTGATGAGAAAAAGTACAGAAACTGATCCCAAAGTTATCATCAGGTAAAAAGTCACATTATCATCTTCATCTACTTTTGCTGCACTTTTGACATCAGATGCTGCAAAAGCCTCTTTGGGCTCCACAAGTTTGACAATGACAGTAGCTGTTGCTGAGAGTGAAACATTTCCATTGTCTTTGACCAGTATGACCAGTTTGTGCTCAGCCTCGTCTGTCTCTGTGAATGAGCGAAGTGTTCTGATCTGTCCTGTATATCGGTCCAAACCAAAGAGACTGTGGTCAGTGACTTCCTGCAGTGAGAAGAGCAACCAGCCGTTATATCCTATATCAGCATCATAGGCTCTGACTTTGGTGACCAAGTGTCCTGCGTTGACATTGCGGGGAATCTCCTCCACACCTTCAGCAGAGCCGTTGGAGCTGAATGGATACAGGATGACTGGAGCGTTGTCGTTCTGATCCAGAATGAAGACGTTGACTGTGACGTTGCTGCTGAGAGACGGAGCTCCAGAATCTGTGGCAACAACTTGGAAGTGGAAAGTTTTCAGTGTTTCAAAGTCAAAACTTTTCAGTGCGGTTATCTGTCCATTATCTGAATTGATATTTAAAAACGCTGCACTTTTCATTTGGCTACTTTCATCTCTAACTATATGATAAGTTAAAGCCGCATTTTCATTCAAGTCTTTATCTGAAGCAGAGACAGAAAATATTGAATTTCCTGGCACGTTATTTTCTACCAGATACAGTTCAATCGGATTTTGCTGAAATTCCGGCATATTATCATTCACGTCTGATACTTCAATACTCAGAGTTTTGAATGTGGACAGAGGAGGCTGACCACAGTCTGTAGCTGTTATTGTAATCTCATAATGCGGAACTGATTCTCGATCCAAACGTTGTTTTAAAACTAAGGAATACATGTTATCTTGAAATGAGGGTTTTAAATCAAATGGTACATTTTCTGACAGACTGCAGATGACTTTACCGTTTAAACCGGCGTCTTTATCGCTAATACTGATTAAAGAAACCACTGTTCCGGGTTTGGAATCTTCTGGTAACAGCTTTGACAAAGATGTCACCTCAATTTCAGGTCTATTATCATTTTTGTCGAGAACTTTGATTATAACCCTGCAATCTGCACTCATCGGAGGTTGTCCTTTGTCAGTGGCGTGAACATCTAATTTATAAACGTCAGCCTTCTCAAAGTCAATTTCTCCCTTTACTCGAATCTCGCCAGTGTCTTTGTCTAAACTAAACATGTCATAAATCTTACGGTCAAGTTGACCACCGAAAAAATATTCAATCTCCCCATTTGCACCCTCATCCAGATCAGTTGCTATAACCGTAATTACACTTGTATCTGCTTCTGCATTTTCAGGTATTGTTACTGAATATACTTCTTGGCTAAATGTCGGGTGGTTGTCATTTGAATCGAGGACTATAACTGTGACATTAAGAGTTCCTGATCTAGGTGGATTTCCACCATCAACTGCAGTTAGAATCAATTTCAGCTCCTGGTTCTTTTCCCGATCCAGAGGCTTTTGCAAAACTAAAAATGGTACCTTGTCCTCTCCTCTTTCTCGAATCTGTATACTAAAGTATTCGTTATGGTTTAATTTGTACGCACGTACTGTATTAACGACAACATCTGGATCGCGGGCAGTTGGCAACTGGAAGCGTCTACCTGAAAGAGTGGACTCCGCGATTTCAATTATGTGCTCCTCCTCTTGAAAACTGGGCGAATTGTCATTTACGTCTATGATTTCAATCCCTACATAATGTATCTCCATGGGGTTCTCAGCGACCATCTTTAGGTTTTTTATACATGGAGAGATGTTTTCACAGAGCTCCTCTCTGTCGATGTTTTTATGCACGTACAAGACGCCATTGTTTGGGTTTACTTGGAACTGACCATCCTCAGTCCCAGAAACGATACGAAACTGCCTTTCCTCCAGCGAGCTGATGTCCAACCCCAGATCCTTGGCGACATTTCCCACCACAGATTCTCGTTTTACTTCCTCGGGAATTGAATATTTTATCTGAGCAGAAACCTGCTCCACGCAGCAGAACATCACGGCGAAACTGAAGGCTACCCACCAGGACTGTGTTCCTCGTCTTTGTCCTTCTGCTCCCATTGTTTCGGTGAGATATTTAATAATAAATCCACTCAGAAGTCCTCACTCCAACGGAAAAAATCAAAACCACAAGACTGAATTTTTCATAAATCCCATATTTTTTATGCGTCTATAAGACCTGCAGCAAATCATTCTGTTGAGGGTACCGTCTCTTTTCTGTCGACCCGAACAAAACGTCTCTAGAGGGGGCAGGGCCAACACTTCACCACATCAGTTTATGCTGATTTGATACTGACACCATGTGGACTGGACAAACTGCAACACCACAATGTTTGCACACAGAAGATTCTCTTCTACAGAACTTTTTTTTTTTTTTTGGTTTCCATTTTTATACTGTTACAGATTCAAATCATGAATAATTTCTACCGTTTCAGGCAGCGTATTCGTCTTTATTTCTGTACAATATTACAAAAATTGAGTAGACTTAAAAACCTTCATATGTTGCATTATCTGAACCGTAAATATGTTGCTTGAATGTTTGTCAGTGTTGCTTCTAGTATTGGTTCATGAGAGTGAAAAATATAACCAAGTGTGTGCTGAATTCTCTTCTAACTTTGATAAAATTATCTGCAGATTCGGTGCAATTGAATGGACAATATTACTGAAGCAGACTTCATTGTGCTGCCCATACACTTTCATAATATAGCCAATGAATGGGAACCACAGGAAACTGCAGTCATGGTACCTCCAGAGGTCCATCACCGGCAGGGTCTCCCCTCCGCGGGCGACCGGCAGCACTCGGTCCTCCTCCGGAGAGCAACAAATCCAGCGGTCCCAAACCCGGATATCCTCCGCAACCTCCCGACGACGTCTGCTGCGGGACGCGGTTCGCCGCCACTCCGCCGGGTCCGTCGGCAAAGACTTGGACCATCATGGCAGCTGTCTACAACCCGAGTTTGTAGACTCCTCATCGCCGCGTTTCCATCGCTCCACCATCACCTCCACCCTTACCGACACCGAGCCACAGGGACAGCTAGCACCCGCGGCGGCTCCTCTGCACACCAGCCCCGACGCAACCTCAGCCGGAAGCCCTCCACGCCACCTCTCCCGTAAGTTCACAACCTCCCGTCCACCACTTGCCCCACTCTTCGCCCCCTCTACGCTCATCATTGGCGACAGTATCATGAGAGGCATCAGGTTCTTTAACGCTATCACACTGTCATTCCCCGGTGCTACAGCTGCAGACATCGCTGTTAAAATTCCTTCCGTTCTCCGCTCACTCCCCTCCTCTGTACACCGCATTATCCTTCACGTCGGCTGCAACGACACAGCGCGCCCCCAGTCTGAGCAGACAAAACGTGATTTTCTAAATCTGACGGACTTACTGAAAGACTGCGGAAAGTCTATTTTTATTAGCGGGCCCCTACCAACGGTAAACAACAACTCTGAGCGCTTCAGCAGACTGCTCAGCCTGAACACCTGGATTAGCTCGTTCTGCCGTGCCAGCAGAATTAACTTTATTGACAATTTTAACTGTTTCTGGAACAGGCCAGAATATTTTAACAGTGATGGCATCCATCCAAACAGGTCCGGCAGATCACTTTTAATCTCAAATATCCAATACACCGTCCACACTTCAGACTGACTAGTGCCAGTGTTTACATCCATCTCTTCTTCACGCTCCACTGAACCGCCTCCCAGCTACAGCGCCCCCCTCTGTCCCCACCTGGAACTCCCCCCATTTTCCCCTCCAGCACACCCACTGCCTCCCCCCTCTGGCTCCCCTTGCCCGTCACCCCCGCAGTACCAGAATTCAACAAGCTGCCAAATCCCCACCATCATCAGCTTCAGACAACCTCGGCAGCCCTCCCTCAGAAACTGCCATTTTGCTAACCTTCGCCCACTTCCACGGACCTCACAGCCTTGTCCCCAGAAGCCCTCCCCTAATCACACATCCACACTTCACCTGAACTTTGCCCTCTTCAACACCCGCTCCGTCACCAGCAAAGGCCCCATTCTACAATTATTCATCCTGGACAATAAACTGGACTTCCTCTGTCTAACCGAAACATGGCACAAACCACTGGACTTCTACCCACTCAACCAAGCCACCCCCTCCGGATACACGTACCTCAACTCACCCCGCCCAGAAGGTCGAGGAGGCGGCATCGCAGTCATCCACAAACAGGTCTTCACAACCATCCCACTTTCCATCCCTGCCTCCCCCTCCTTTGAACACCTTGTTTTTAAATCACCCGGTCCCACCCCAATGGTCACTGCTATCATTTACCGCCCACCTAAACCAAACCCCTCATTTCTCCCTGACTTTTCCCACTTTGCCACCCAGCTATTAGCTACATCTCCGTCAGTCCTCATCCTTGGTGACTTCAACTTTCACATGGACAACCTTCACAGTAAATCTGCCTCTGACTTCCTAGATCTCCTACAATCACTCAACCTCACCCAGCATGTCAATTTCCCCACCCACAACCATGGACACATCCTCGATCTGGTTTGCTCCTCTGGTCTTACAGTCCTAAATATCTCCAGCTGTCATCTCTCCATCTCTGACCACCTAGCAATAACTATGGACATCAGCCTCCCCACCCCCCTGCCCAAGGAAAAACGGACAATCTTTTTTAGAAACACCAGATCACTCTCCCCCTCTGTATTCTCCGCCTCACTGACCACTGCATTGTCCGTCTCCCCTCCCCCGTCAATCAATAACCCCACTGACCTCATCAACCACTACAATCATACTCTCTCTTCCTGTCTTGATCAGCTTGCTCCCCTCAAATCCAAATTAGTTACTTTCTCCCACTCTGCTCCATGGTACACCCCTGAACTCCACCTCATGAAAGCCCATAAACGACAGCTAGAACGTCTTGTCAAGAAAACAAACCTGACAGTTCACCGCCAAGCCTACTCCGACTTCCTCCAACAATACAAAGACGCCCTGAAATCTGCACGGTCCACTTTCTACTCTGACCTGATCAATACCAGCTCCAACAACCCCAAATCCCTCTTCTCAACTGTCAATAAACTCCTTGCCCCCCCGGACACAGTCTCAAACTCGTTCACCACTGACAAATGCAACCTATTCCTCTCTTTTTTTCATAACAAAATCATCTCCATCCACAGCAGCCTTGTCACCTCTCCCACTTCACTTGATCCCCCCTCTCCTCCACCAAACCCTCTGAACTTTCCCCCCCTGGCCCACTTCTCGCCCGTTTCCCCCCTGGACCTGCCCAAATTCATCACTGGAACTAAAAACTCCACATCCTGCCTGGACCCCATCCCCACTGCCCTCCTCAAAAACTGCCTCCCTGTTATCGCCCCCCTCATCTCTAACATCATCAACACTTCCCTCAGTACTGGCTGTGTCCCCTCACCCCTCAAGCTCGCCTCTGTCTCCCCCATCCTCAAAAAACCTGGTTTGGATCCAACCTCCCCTCACAACTTCCGGCCCATCTCCAATCTCCCCTTCATATCCAAAACATTAGAACGTGTCGTCGCTGCCCAGTTGAAAACTCACCTCACCTCCAACAACCTGTATGAAACCTTTCAATCCGGATTCCGCTCTCATCACAGCACTGAAACTGCTCTCCTCAAGGTCACCAATGATCTCCTCCTCTCCTCAGACTCTGGACAAGTCACCATCCTCATTCTTCTCGACCTCTCTGCAGCATTTGACACAATCAATCACTCCATCCTCCTGTCCCGCCTTCAATCCTCCATTAACATCACCGGCACCGCCCTCACCTGGTTCACATCATATCTCACTAATCGACAACAATTCATCAAGGTCAACAACTGCACATCACCCACCGCCCCCCTGTCCCATGGTGTCCCTCAAGGATCAGTACTTGGCCCCCTCCTCTTTATCCTGTACCTCCTCCCCCTCGGCAACATCATCCGCCGCCACAACCTACACTTCCATTGCTACGCTGACGATATCCAACTCTACATCTCCACCAACACCACCGCCACCACCACCCTCCCCTCTCTCTCCAGCTGCCTGGCCGACATTAAATCCTGGATGAGGAAAAATTTTCTCCTGCTAAACTGTGACAAGACTGATCTCATCCTTATCGGACCTAAATCACTCACACCATTTCCCCACCCCCCCATTACCATTGATAACACCACCCTATCTCCTTCTGCTCACATCCGCAACCTCGGTGTGATATTTGACAGCAACCTCACTTTTGAACCCCACATTAATCAGATCACCAAAACTGCCTATTTCCATCTCCGCAACGTCGCCCGTCTCCGCCCCTTCCTCTCCTTCTCAGCCGCTGAAACCCTCATTCATGCCTTCGTCACTTCCCGCCTTGACTACTGCAATAGCGTTCTCTTCGGCTCCACCTCCAAAGTTCTCAATAAACTTCAACTCATTCAAAACTCTGCTGCCCGACTCCTCACCCGAACCTGTTCTCACGACCATATCACACCCGTCCTGCGGAACCTCCATTGGCTCCCCATTTCACACCGCATCCAGTACAAACTGCTTCTCCTCACCTTCAAGTCCATCCATAATCTAGCCCCCTCTTACCTTACCGATTTGCTCCTCCCCTACACCCCCCCCAGGAATCTCCGTTCCTCCCACACAAACCTCCTTTCCATCCCGCACAGGACCAGCCGGCGACATTGGGGGGACAGAGCCTTCGCCATCGCCGCCCCCACACTCTGGAACTCACTCCCCCATGCCCTCCGTGACTCCACCAACCTCACCACATTTAAATCCCTTTTAAAGACTCACCTTTTTAGATCTGCTTTCCTTAAGTGATTCTGTATTTTATCTTGAACTTGTTTACTATCTACTGATTTTAATTATCTGTTTTGTTCTATCTTATTGTATTTTATGTACAGCGTCTTTGAGCTTTTGGAAAAGCGCTTTATAAATAAAATTTATTATTATTATTATTATCACACTGCATTCACACAGCAGTTATTTGTAGCAAATGTCCTAAATGTCCTAAACAAAACACGCAGAGATTCAACTAATGAAATCCATGAATGAAAACATAAAGCTTTAGACCACAGCTTGCATTCTGACTTGAAAATGAATACAATATGACCAAACATAATGGTTTTCAGCACCATGGAAAGCCCCACCAAATATGTTGCTATACTTGTATAGCTTTTTTTTCCAGGAATAGACTAAATTTTTCAATGAATGAATTAATGAATCACAACTTAAAAACTACCACAATCATGTCCAATAAACTGCTGCTAAACACCATGTACAGTCCTTGCAAAATTGCTGTTATGTCATGTTTTTTCTGATATCATCAGGTATTTCAACATATGACTTCCATCAAAGAAACAACAAAATATTTCAGAGCTTTTACTGTATAGAATAGACATTCACTGTGTCCTGTGTTTTTTAAATATAATCTTATCTGCTAAGATGACATTGCCTGTTTCCAACATAAAAATAACTTCAGTTAAAATCGAAACATGATCTTACCTCTTCAGATGTTCTCCTCCTGTCAGGGAGCACTAGAGTATTCGCATGACTTCCAGGAACTATAGTAGATCCTATACTCATTCTGGGTCCAACTAACATGTAGCGTTTGTCTCCAGATCTGTACTGGATGCTGTGACACAGTGTCCCATCATAATTAGTCTCTTGCAGATATTTGGAAGTATAGTCTGTGGATTTGGAGCACTGCATTGCAATCAGCACGATGATGCTGATGAGGAAAAGTACAGAAACTGATCCCAAAGTTATCATCAGATAAAATGTCACATTATCATCTTCATCAACTTTTGCTGCACTTTTGACATCAGATGCTGCAAAAGCCTCTTTGGGCTCCACAAGTTTGACAATGACAGTAGCTGTCGCTGAGAGTGAAACATTTCCATTGTCTTTGACCAGTATGACCAGTTTGTGTTCAGCCTCGTCTGTCTCTGTGAATGAGCGAAGTGTTCTGATCTGTCCTGTATATCGGTCCAAACCAAAGAGACTGTGGTCAGTGACTTCCTGCAGTGAGAAGAGCAACCAGCCGTTATATCCTATATCAGCATCATAGGCTCTGACTTTGGTGACCAAGTGTCCTGCGTTGACATTGCGGGGAATCTCCTCCACACCTTCAGCAGATCCGTTGGAGCTGAGTGGATACAGGATGACTGGAGCGTTGTCGTTCTGATCCAGAATGAAGACATTGACTGTGACGTTGCTGCTGAGTGACGGAGCTCCAGAATCTGTGGCAACAACTTGGAATTGGAACGTTTTCAGTGTTTCAAAGTCAAAACTTTTCAGTGCTGTGATGTGTCCGTTTTCCGAATTGACATTCAGAAAAGATGTCATGTCACCCTGCTGCCCATCACCCCTCACAATGTGGTATATTATCGCTGCATTTTCATTCAGATCGTTGTCAGAAGCACTGACAGAAAATATTGATGCACCAGGAGTGTTGTTTTCCACCAAGTAAAGTTCAAAAGGATTCTGGCTGAATACTGGAATGTTGTCATTTACATCTGACACCTGAACACTCAGGGTCTTTACAGTGGAAAGTTGAGGTTCACCACAGTCAGTTGCTGTTATTGTAATTTCATAATGGGACACAGTTTCTCGATCTAATCGCCCCTTTGTGACAAGAGAATACATGTTTTCCTCAATGGATGGTGTCAAATCAAACGGGACATTATCAGACATTTTGCAAATAACTTTCCCATTAAGGCCCGAGTCTCTGTCTGTAGCACTGATGAGGGAGATAACAGTGCCGGGCTTTGAGTTCTCTGGAATTAAGTTGGACAGTGATGTCACTTCAATCTCTGGTTTATTATCGTTCACGTCTTTTATTTTTATCACCACTCTACTTTCGGCTGTCCACGGTGGCTGGCCTTTATCTGAAGCCTGCAAGTCTAGTCTGTAAAGCTCAGTCTCCTCAAAGTCAACGTTGCCTTTCACTCGAATCTCACCTGTGACGCTATCTAACTCAAAGATATTGTGCACTTTTTTCTTTTGTGTTTCCCCAAATGTGTATTCAATTTCGCTGTTAGAACCCTCATCTAAATCTGTAGCATTTAATCTTATTACAAGGGTACCTATTGGTGCGTTTTCATCTAGTGACACAGTATATACGTCTTTACTGAACACGGGTCGATGATCATTTGCATCTAGTACAGTTATAGTTAGATTAAGGCTTCCAGATTTAGACGGAGTCCCCCCATCAAGAGCAGTTAAGACTAAATGATGCTCTACCTTTTGCTCTCTATCTAAAGGCTTTTTCAGTACTAAAAACGGTATCTTGTCCTCCTCACTGTCTCTGACTTCAATATCAAAAAAATCATTAAGACTTAGTTTATATAATCGCACTGACCGTGTACCGAAATCTGGGTCTCTGGCGGCATGAATTTGGAAACGAGTACTTGGAGGAGTATTCTCTGCTATTTGCAGTCGCTGTGCGGTGTCTGGAAAAGTCGGTGAGTGGTCATTAACATCGGTTATTTCAACTCCAACGTAATGTATTTCCAGCGGGTTTTCAACAACAACCTTCAGGTTTATCAAACACACTTTGGTTCCATCACAGAGCTCTTCGCGGTCCATAGTTTTGCCAACATACAGCACTCCATTGTCCTGATTCAGCTGGAACAGAGCGTGATTTGGACCGGAAACAATACGAAATCTTCTGCCTGTCAAAGTGCTAATGTCAAGCCCTAGATCCTTGGCAATATTTCCAACTGGAGACCCAACTTGAACTTCTTCTGGAACAGAGTACCTTAGCTGAGCCAAAATCCGTTCTGCAACGCACAGCAGCAAAATCCCGACAACCCACCAGCAGCTCACTCGGCGCCTTTGTCCTCGTTCTTCCATTACGAAACAAATATGCGAAGGCTTTCTCCGAAGCAAATACAGGGTTCCAACTGCTCATCGAACCAGTCTGAGTAGAACCATTTCAATATGGCTAAATAAAAGCGAATCAACGCATCAATATTAACCGCTTTTCATCTTATGTGATATATAGCCTGGGATGCGTGCCCCGTCAGTGCACCACCTCCATCAGAGATGATCCAGTGATGGGCAGGGCCTGAACAAAACGAGGAACACAACCATTGTCGAGGCCACACTGACACCAAGTGGCTACTGGGCTGCAACACGAAAGCATATGTGTTTTCCTTCATAGCATCGTTCTCCACTTGTACATTGCCAAGTCTCACTCTGTGGAGGAATCTGTGTTCAGCCTTTCCACGCTGGTGAAATACATATCACATATGTTTCTCAGAAACCCTCCTTCTGCCTGTGAGTCTTAATCAGTTAACAGAACAAGCTATAACACCTGCAACCTATTTTTTTAAAATACCACAAAACTCAAATTCAAGTATTCTCTAAGTCGTGTAATTAGGGCAGGACTGAACGTTAAAGACACACTGCAGATCTGTTCTACTGCTCCACTGTCTTCAATGCACCACGTACCCCACATTTGATTAATTCAAAACGCATGCCTGGATATCTGAACAATAACTGAATCGGCAAAACCACCAGCTACATATCTAGAGATGTAGATATACTGTACTGAGAAAAAAGCTAACGTGTTTCCAAAATGTTTCAGCACCACAGTCAGCATCAACAGAGCAAATTAAAAGACAATACTTCTAAAATTCAAAGTAATGTTTTGAAGAAGCACATGAAATAAATGCTTTAAAAGACACTTACCTCTTCAGATGCCCTCCTCCTGTCAGGGAGCACTAGAGTATTGGCATGGCTGCCAGGAACTATAGTAGATCCTATACTCATTCTGGGTCCAACTAACATGTAGCGTTTGTCTCCAGATCTGTACTGGATGCTGTGACACAATGTCCCATCATAATTAGTCTCTTGCAGATATTTGGAAGTATAGTCTGTGGATTTGGAGCACTGCATTGCAATCAGCACGATGATACTGATGAGAAACAGGACAGAAACTGATCCCAAAGTTATAATCAGATAAAATATAATATCATTTTCTCCTTGGTCTTTTGCTGCACTTTTGACATCAGACGCTGCAAAAGCCTCTTTGGGCTCCACAAGTTTGACAACGACAGTAGCTGTTGCTGAGAGTGAAACGTTGCCGTTGTCTTTGACCAGTATGACCAGTTTGTGCTCAGCCTCGTCTGTCTCTGTGAATGAGCGAAGTGTTCTGATCTGTCCTGTATATCGGTCCAAACCAAAGAGACTGTGGTCAGTGACTTCCTGCAGTGAGAAGAGCAACCAGCCGTTATATCCTATATCAGCGTCATAGGCTCTGACTTTGGTGACCAAGTGTCCTGCGTTGACATTTCGGGGAATCTCCTCCACACCTTCAGCAGATCCATTGGAGCTGAGTGGATACAGGATGACTGGAGCGTTGTCGTTCTGATCCAGAATGAAGACGTTGACTGTGACATTGCTGCTGAGAGACGGAACTCCAGAATCTGTGGCAACAACTTGGAAGTGGAAAGTTTTCAATGTTTCAAAGTCAAAACTTTTCAGTGCTGAAAGCGTACCGTTTGCTTCATTTATGTTTAGAAAGGAGGTTATTGATGGTCCTGGACTCTTACGGTCCAGGGAATATGTGACCGCTGCATTTTCACCTCCATCAGCATCAGTCGCGCTCACTGAGAAAATTGACATTCCTGCCTTGTTATTTTCAGGCACATAAAAAGTATACGGGCGTTCAGTAAACAAGGGACTATTATCGTTAACATCCAACACATCTACCTGTATCACCTTTGTAGATGACAGAGCAGGGCTCCCTAGATCCTTGGCTGTTATTGTGATGTTGTATATATGCACTGTTTCCTTATCGAGGTAGTCCTTAGTAACCAAAGAGTATGACTGCCCGTCAGGGGATGGCTTTAAGTCAAAGGGTAAATGGCCAGGCACGCTGCAGACCACCTGCCCGTTCACACCTGAGTCAAGATCCGTGACACCCATCAGCGCCACCACAGTGCCTGGAGGTGCATCCTCCGGAATGCGACTGGAAAGAGATGTGATGTCTATTTCAGGCTGGTTATCGTTCACGTCTTCCACTCTCACAACCACGTTGCAGTGTGTGGAAAGAGACACGGCGCCTTTGTCCGCAGCCAGTACTTTAATCTCGTAGACTTGCTTTTCTTCATAGTCAAGGCATCCTTTAACAGTTAGTTTTCCAGTTTTACTATCCAATTCAAACGGCTCGGATGACAGTCCTCTAATTTTACTCCTTAAAGAATATTCAATCTCACCGTTTACCCCCTGATCTGAGTCAGATGCATTCACTGTCAGCAGAAATGTCCCTGCAGGCGCGTTTTCTCTTATTGTTACGGCGTATTTTTGTTTATCACACACCGGTGGGTTGTCATTTACATCCGATACAACAACAGTGATATTAATGGTACCAGATTTTGACGGCTTTCCTCCATCTGTAGCAGTTAATAGTAACCAGTGTTGAGCAGTGTGCTCTCTGTCCAACGGTCGCTGTAAGACGAGGAATGGAACCTTCCCGTCCTCTCCAAATTCCTCAGTTTCCAAGCGAAAATACTGGTTATGGTTTAGCTTATACGAATGTAAGGAATTCAAACCGACATCCAAGTCGTGCGCTCCTTCCATTTGAAACCGAGAGCCAACTATGGCGGACTCCAGCACCTCTAATGTGTAGTTTTCTTCAGGAAATTTAGGCCAATTGTCGTTTACATCGAGTACCTCAACTATTATTTGGTGCATTTCGAGGGGATTTTCTACAACTGCTTTCAGATTTGTGATACATGGGACAGTTTTTGCGCACAGCTGCTCTCTGTCTACTTTCTGGTTCACCAACAAAACTCCATCTCTTGGATTTACCTTAAACAGACGCTGCTTTGTTCCTGACACGACACGAAGATTCCTGTCCGTCAGTCGTCCAAGATCCAACCCGAGGTCTTTAGCTACATTTCCAACTGCTGTCCCCTCTTTCAATTCTTCCTGAATGGAATATCGTATTTGAGCAGAGATTCCTTCAAATTTAGTCACAATCAGCAGCGCGAGACAAAAAGAAATCCACACATCCCTCCACTGTCCTTTGAGGTCCGTTATCTCCATTGTTTGGTTAAAAAAATCTTTTTATCGGCGGTCGTAAATTCTTAAACAAAATTGTAGGGATTTTTCAGTTTCTTCATAGGGAAAACAAACAGCAAAAGTCTTGGGGAATCCTCATTCTGTCTGAAAAGGGAGGACCGTTTAGTCCGTTCTTTCAACCGTCTCTTTGGGTTGTTATGAATGTACATGTAGAATAAAGATGCCCTCTCACACACGACCACTGTCATGATATGCAGTGTAACAGCACCACCTATTGTCGCTGCAACGATGCTGCAGTGACGATAACATTTTTACTTCCAATTTATTCTGTGGGGTTTTACTTAAGTACAACACTGCATTTACTTTTAGACAATAAAAGCTCTAAATGAAAATTATAATGCCACCAGTTACTCAGATGTTTTATTTTAACATTACAATGTGTGTTAAATATCGATGCAGGCAGATTCTGAAAAGCACAATGACCATTCCAAGTCGGAGTGAGGCTTCCCTTTCTTTTTTCTTTCCGATTCATTACAATGTTTTATTCCACTAACAACCAATATTATTTGTCAAAATTACTTTACCATTGCCAGAGTAAGATGTGACCATTTATTGAGAAAATATCATTTTCACTTTTTCAGTAGCTTAACTATCAAGGTGAACATAAACACATTTCCGCAATTTTTGTTGTCTTTCCTGCAAGAAGAATAGGAACAATAATACTACAGTTTAAAAACATTTCCTGGAAAGAATGATACAATGGGGTATAAAGTAAGGCCAAAAAAGGCCCTTAAGGAAAAAATAAAAACAGCGTCCCCCCATAATTTTGTTTATTATTGTTTTCGGGGGGGGGGGGGTGTTTGTTTTGTAACTTTCAGTCTGATTCTCAGTTATCCAGATCACAGCAACCTTATAAGAGGTTCAGCTAAAATCACATGGACTTCTTTGTACGGTTCTTCGATAACCTAAAATATTAGTTTATTAGCCTAGTTGCTTTTCTGTTCTTGAAGATGCTTTTAAAAGAGAACCCCAGTTGCTTTTTATTTAAGCTCTCAATATATGTTGAATTCCATGGTCTTGACAACATTCCTTCTCTTGCATTTCAGCTGCCAGTCGAGCAGTGATCAGAATCAGCCTGCAGTTATCGGTATTTAATGGATATTATGTTCAGCAGCTGGACTGTTGCTCTTTCCAGATTTGGAGAATCATTGCTTCGTTGTTTTGCGGAAGAAAATCTCTGTGAAAAAAAATTCTATGGCTGACGCATAAAAACAAGCTTCACTTTTTTTTTTCTTACTGCGTTGCTGCTAAAGCTGTTCACATTCTCTTTGCTTGCACTCTGTGTGATCTGCTGAGTACACTCCCACAATCTTTATCCTTTTGAAGAGGTGAGCAGTGACATCGTATGGAATAAATCTGCAAGTGCATCTATGATGAGCCAACTCCTATGGTACACAGTGTTCATGCGTAAATGTGGCACTTTGCCTTTGCGGCAGCCTTACCACATCACAGCAGTGCACGGGGGAATCCATCATAAATTACGACAGAGAAGAAAACATAACGACCATACTAACAGCAATTAGGAATCAAAGTGACCTACATAAGCGTCAAGTCTTTGCACCCCTCCCACCTGCTACTGCTGACGTAGTGGTTCTGGATTTAGGCCAAACATATACGTGCGCGTGCACGAGCGCTGCGGCATTCCGCATCACCTCCTCCCATTTCTGCCTCCATCGATCCACCCTCCTGCTGCAGCAATGATACCAGACTGTGCACCTCGTTATCATTATCATAAACCTTCGTTAGACAAAGGAAACAGTAACTCTTTGCAGAGAATGCTCATTTGATGTCTGCAAGCTGCGGACGCTGCACTGTGGAGTGGATGAGGGGGGCTTGTGGGAATATTAAATCACAGAGTCAGAGCTACAGAGAGAGGACGGCACGTTACCATGGCAACGTGGCTCCATTAGACTGGTTGCTGTCCATGGTGCTGAAGGCAAGCAGGCGCACAGCAAAGAAGCAGAGGGGGAGGGATGCAGAATCTGTGAATTCTGCAGACAAATAAACTCAGCTGTATCCATGTGGCCTGACGCTCTTAGCCCTCTGAAATGTTTAAGATGTATATTCTCTTTTTCTGCAGTCATTGTGGTTCATTTAGGATTTTTTTTCTTATTGCAGTTACCAGGGAAGATGTGTGCTTGAAGTCATGACAATGCATTAAAAATATATAAAATATCACTTTTAAAATCACAATTTCCTCTCCAGTATCACAAAAGCTATCCCTATTCAGTGCATATTTTACAGATATACTGGAAAATACATTGATGCGTGGTGCGTATGTGTTAGCCTACTAGTGCCAGCTGGTGGCTGTTCAAATGCTTTGTTACACATTGGTGCATTGCTGTGTCATGCATCAGTGTGTTAGTCTGTCAGTGGACCAGAGCAGCAGACAGCAATCATTGTTAGAGTCACTTGTTTACAATGGTATGAATTCAAAGCAAGCTGAGAAATCTGAAGGTTATTTTGATTTTGCGTTGTTTATACCAAACACAATTTAATCAGAAGTGGAGCCCATTTAAAAGCCATGGCACTTGTTTGGTTTAAAGGATATAAAACAGCATAAACCTCTCATGTGCTAAAATGTATTTTTAAAATCTGCTGTTATACAAGGATATTAAATCAAAATAATGCATTTTGTGGGCCTGACTGCCATTGTCTCCTCCTCACACATGATCTCTTCTCTCTGGGGAGATGAGGTCATGTGTGCAGACACAAAGAGAGAGAAAGACAGACAGCCTCAGGAAAAAATACTATCAACACGTGTAAAACAGTGGTCATACTTAGCCAAATCTATTTTTTTTAACATTGTAATAAAATGTTTTGTTGCTCTTTTCTGACGAATGTTCCTTGTTCCTGTTACATTGTGTCTCTTTGCAGGATAAAGATGATGCACAGAAGGGGCCCTTTCCACTACTGTCACACATGAGAGAGGTAAAGTCATAACCTTCCTGAAATGCTTGCCTGTGGAAATGCTCCCGCTGCTTTCACTCACACACCTTGTACACTTGAATTATGTAAACCACTTTTTTCTAAAAAAAAAAAATCATTTGATGCAATTAAGAAAGATGCTACCTGGATTAGAGTCAGTGACTACCACATAATCTGAAACCTTTAACAATTCACCGTATGTTGAAAAACTTATATAAAAAAGGAAAAAATAATCTAGAAAAGTAGTAAATAAATAATAGTGCTAATGCCTCTTAACAGGAATGAAAATATGGAAAGAGAGCACTGACTCTTAGATAAGCCTTTAAAATCAAGGAAAAGGTTCAAAGGACACACACACATATATATGTGATTTTTTTCTATGCTGAAAACAGGTTAAGCCTTTTAATAGTTTAGGCTTCTGTGGAGATAGCGTTTTCTGTTCCTTACAGGTTTATATTCCTGAAAATGGATAAAAAAAATGAGAATAAATCAGAATTTGAAAATATTATTCGTATTTAAGTTTAGCAATTAAACAGCACTATTTTACAAAGCTTCTATGTATGTCTCAGGTCACTTGTTTTTAGGAAAGGGTTTGTTTTATGGAGAATAATGTGCACATAAGCATGCTGCTTTATTGACGATTCATTTTTTTTTCTTTCTGGAAAGTAAGCTTTTTCCTCAACTATTATTTGAATAAGTCCATATTAATCCTTTGTCACAGAAAATCATTGTTGGACGAGTCAAAGTTAAACTCACCACACCCAAAGGTTACATTAAGTGCAATACTACAACAACATCATAATGCTTTTGAGGTTGGTATAGGACTAGACCTTTTTTTAAGTAAAGCCAGTTGATTTTAAGAAAATACCACTAAGGATTATTCAGATTCAGTTATCACTGTACTGACATTACATTGCACTTTGAATTCAACATAGCAGACTGTTAGAAATATCCAGGTAATTGTGTTCAGTGAAGCAGATGACACAGATCAGTTATTAATGTACAATATGTCAAACTTTACAGGATTTTCGTTTGAAAGTATTTGTTTGTGCTTTATAGACCATAAATATACCTATCTAATTCTCATTTGTAGCAATAGCTACAGTCTACTGCTTGAAACTATATGGTTTACATTGTCTTTGAGACTTAAAGTCAGTGTTCCTGTTTGTTACTATATTATTACTGTCTCACAGAGAGAGTCAATTATAAATAATAAAAATGGGTTTGGGCCTTTAGGCAAATACCTATCACCCTTCCATGGTTTTGTGGATTACAACAGCTTAACAGTGATATTTGAACTTCAAGTTAAAATAAAGGGCATAAGCAGGAGGATATGTCAGAGCACACTGCTGCTAGAGACTCCAGTCTGTATGTATTAGTGGTCATAATCTCCCTGGAAGACAGCTATTGAACAGAAGCCTTCAGAAGATATCAGTCAGTGACAGAATGAGAGCATGAAATTATCTACAAAACATTCTACCATATTCTCTTGCGCAAGACAGTTTTGTAACTAAGCCCGTCTTCATGCTCCAGTAGTGTGATGCTACCGTATATCACATTCTTTGATATCTCTGGGACAAACAAATTTGTGATCCATACAAAATCTTGCAAGTCAAGAAGCCTGTGCCATTGAATGCATGGAAAGTTAATCAGCAACTAAGCAATTTTGTGCACAAAGATCTCATTTCTCATTGTCATATATATATATATATATATATATATATATATATATATATATATATATATATATATATATATATATATATATATATACTTATAACTCCAGCTTGCATATCTATGCTAGGTCTGACTCTAAGGTACCTTGTCTAGAGAAAGATCCAAATTAAATTAAAACTGGATTCCTTTATTATTTGGAAAATCTCTGTGTGTAGTGTTATCACCATGGTCTTCATCATTTATTCATAATGCAGGCTTGCAGTGCAGCCAGCCTTTAAGCAACTAACAATTGGATTTTGTTCACAAGGGCTAGATAGCCACTGAATCAGCAAAACCAATAAATCCAAAGGATTGTCATTCCTATAGTCAGTGCTGCACCGTATGCATGGAAGCAAATCCCTGTCCCATAATGACACAGACAAGGAAATTGAGTTGTCGAAATGAGACATGGCTAACTAGCTCCTATGAGTGGAACAGAATTAAAACGCATTGCAGTGATCTTTAACTTTGACATTTTTAAATTATAAACACAAATGTGGTTTCAATGGATCCCCTGATCTTATCCATAAAGATGCTAATACACATTTTCTTTAACCCCAAGCAGAATTAAAACCTCTTTTTAGAATAATACACCTTTAAAGAAAAGAATGTCTTTCAATGCAAAACACAGAAGAAAAGTTCAGGAATTAGTTTGTATTGTGTTTGCATTTAATAGATCATACAGACCAGACCATAGCATTACACTTAGCTCACATTACACAATTTACTATATGTTGCACCATAGAAGTACCACTGTACAAAAGCACTTACTTTATGTTTGCCTTTATCACATTACAACTTCTTACAAGTAATGCAATGTGAGCTGTGCTAAAGAGTTTGACAACATAATGTCTGATTGTTTTGGCTCATAAATCTGATGGCACGGGAGATCCACATTTTTGTTCACATTAAAAAGTTTCAAAAGCACTGGTATTGAAAGTGAAAGGCATATTAGTCAATACAGACATATGATATACTGAATATAAGAGTTTCATCTGTATCCCAATTTATGCATTGCATATATAGATACATACGGTAGTCAGTAATATACAAGAGCACAACTTTCAAATGGTGACATCAACCACAATTATGTTGCTTCAGTATTATAAAGTAAGCATTGCATGTTCATGTTCAGCTCAGAGATTCAACATGTTACACAATAGCAGAAGACACTGAAATTAAGGAGTACTAGGAGTTTGGATTTAGAAATAAACAAAGTACATGTTAGTGTTTGTTGTGTATATACAGTACTCAACAGGAGACATCAATCAGTCTATTCTCAAATACTCACTGCATTCACTTTAGTTCGGTTCAAACCCCAAGACTCATTCTCCGGTAGTGTCCAAGTGGACAAAACATTCAAGCACACTGCACACTTAAATTTAAGCTATGAATGCAATTAATATTATGAATCCAAAGAAATGCCATTGTGCTGGCAGGCATTTTGCGCTCACCTCAACTAGAAAAAGGAATGAGTTTACAAATTTGTTGATCCAAACTGAACATGTCAGAACTTTGTGATAAGAAAGTACTACGCTCTTGTACTCCGTCATTGTGGTCCCATTAAAAGGTAATCTTCCATCTTGATAAAAAATAATAAACACTTAGACTTAACTGCAGAGAGTGGATTTGCTCTATATCATAAATCATCTAGAGCTATCAAAGTACGTTGATTATTTCATGCAAAAACAACTGAAAGGCATGATGGCTAAAGGCCTCACTCTTACCTGTTTGATGTACTCATTAACTTAGTTAAATCTCTCAGCACTCGCATTCATATATTCAGGCCTAGCTCACATAAAAAGCACAAAGTCAAGTACAAAACAGAAAATTACTAAAAGTTACCACATTTATAAAATACTGATTCCCTTTCAATTCATCTTTTAAAATGTAGGTTGGTGCTTTTTTGACATTTAATTAATTGTGCTATTTCACTTCCCTATGTAACTTATATATTATACATCACTGCTGTTTTGAAGCAAGACAAAGCACAGAGGTTGAAATTGTAACAACCAACATGTTTCTTTTTTAGAGAAGGAAAAGCGTCTCATGGAGGCATTTCAACATTCCCATGTCCACTCTTGCAGTCCTTGCTGTGGCTTCTTTTAATACTCACTACTACGATTTTTACAGTCTGCTTTATGAGTGTCTCCTCTTGAATTATTATTTCTTGCTTGAAAGTCTTGGAGTGTGGTTGAAGCCATGCAGTTTTTTCATGCATATTGAATAGACAAAGAGGCGTTGTTGACTGGCTTTTCATGTGCTTGAAGAAAGAGAGGGGCAGGAAAATGTTTCTGATTAGTCGTCATAGTCCACTGGCGTTCTAGCATGAAAATTACACATTGTGTAAGGAACAAGGACCAGATTGAGCAGGATGGACATGGGGGTGTTATGGTTCGGTGTTTCTCCTTTCCTCTGTGAAGTTTTTTCCTGTCAGCGTCAATCCAGTACACATCTGGAGGGGTGGCCTTATGTGGAACTGCTGCTGCTGGTGGTGGATGCCTGCCAACGAGACAAAAGAATCAGAAAAATTTGGAACAAGAACCAGAGCACTGAGAGCCTTGTGACTGGCCAAACTGACATATCTCATGCAGCTGACGTCTGTCGCTCAGACAGGGGCTTCAGGCAGAGGACAGAGTGGGTGGAAGGTTTGGAAGGATCCTTGAACATGTAGTGGGGAGGTGGCAGGTCTATCAATGAATACCATGCTCCAAGATTATGTGAAGGAGAGTGGTTGCTAGGTAACTGGGTGACTGGTTTCTCTTTGCGCCTCTCCTGCACAAAGAATTAGGTCACAAATCAGGCTACAGCACACAGTGTCATTCATGTTCAAAAGTGTCATTCTGTGAAGTCAGTAACATTCAGCCGAATTACAATTTTAACCAACCCAATCAGACAGAAACAGCACAGTTCAATTCCACTTACAAACACTCAAAAATAGGATAGATTCCTAATGCATTAGTGATGGGTCAGTAGGGGATAGACAAATATTCATATTCACATGCACAGCATCCTTTTGAGAACATAGTGATTCAATTAGATGAAGACATATCAACCGATTTCTTGGTATGCTTTAACAGCAAAAGCCAAATTGTGAAAGCACAAAGCTAGCAAACAGCAACAATGAATTGAAGATTTTTTTTTTCTGAGCTTTGAATCAATGTTTGTGGTTCAGATACGTTCTATACACAATTCTCACTTTGTTCACCAAAAGCAATGACTAAGGCAGGAATAGTGTTTTAATATTACTTAATGTGGATCATTTGCTTGTTTGATTGTCTGCAAGAATGATAACTTGTCAGCCAATATGTGTATTATTGTCTAATGTTTAAGCACAGTCAAGATCATTGTCACTATATTTTTTTTAGCATCTGCCAAATTTGATAGAGGAAAAGATTATGTAATACTGGCTGATGTGGTGCTAATTGCTGTGCTAGTTGGATTATATAGGCATTCAGCTTTAAGGATTAGACCGTTATGTTAGGAACAGTAACCCAAATATATGCATGAAGCGCTAACAAAGAAGATTTGGCAAAGTGCATGTGATGTCAAGTGAGTGACCCTTTGCAAATATTTTTTAAAAAACTGCTTTTCCAAGAGAACTTAAATAAGATAAAATAATAATTTCAAAACATCCACTGAGAACAAAACAAACACAATAAACAATCCAAACACTAAGTTCTGGAACTGAATTTATAAAAGGTTATCCGGGGCGGGGGAGTGAGACTCCTGCATACCTCCAGCTGCAGAGTGGGCTTCCCTCATTTAGGGTACTTTAGAGTGGGGAGAAAAAAAAAACAAGCAATTCAATGGTCAGGTCATTGCAAGCAGAAAAAGAGATTCTTTGTGTATGTATCCTATGGTCACAGAGTTGATGTCGAAGCACTATAAATGAAACGTTATCTTTGAAAAACACCACAGTATGGTTAGTGTGACCCTTACAACAAATAGTACAGCTTATTACAGTGAATTCTTTAAAAGTAGGTTACAGCACAGTTTTACATTTAGCTTAGTAATTATTTGTTTATCCAGCAGCATACTTACCATCTGAGATAGATAGATAGATAGATAGATAGATAGATAGATAGATAGATAGATAGATAGATAGATAGATAGATAGATAGATAGATAGATAGATAGATAGATAGATAGATAGATAGATAGATAGATAGATAGATAGATAGATAGATAGATAGATAGATAGATAGATAGATAGATAGATAGATAGATAGATAGGAGGTCAACATTCCAGGTCACAAAGTTGCAGAGCTCAAGAAAGCTCATGTGTGCTGAATGGCACACTATGTTGTGAAAATACTATGTGGGAAAGAGCATGTGTATTTCAATGAACATAGCAGGCCATGAGAAAAAATGACAGACATAGTATATAATACAAAATAGTTACAGCTACAGACTAAGTGTGTCAAAACTAACTTATACGAGCTCTTTGTCAATGTTTCTATTCCACTATATACATGATTGTGTTTTCATTTGCAGTCATATAACAATGAAGACACAACCATTCCCCTGATATACAGGCCACAAACTGAGGTCACAGAAATATGTCTCTAGGCAGCTGAAATTGAAAGTGTGACTCTAAACCGACAGCAAATCTTCAAATATAAACATCTTCAGGCTATTTAAAGAAGCGAAGGAGTAATCCCTCTTGTTACTGCTTTGTTCAGGTTAATTTCTATTAAATGCAGCTGTTATTTTACTGATGGTTGTTTACTTTGTGTTCAGATCATAAATTGATTGTTTTGTTATCGCTTCCATTTCACGACAAATGTTTTAGCATGTTCAGCAAAAGTTTTGGTTTAATGTCAAGGCTGACATTGGTAGCTGGGCTCATATTTGTGCTGTTGGTAGATGACATTGAAGGAGTTTTTGAAGTATCATACAGAAAGTTTCAGTGACTTGAAAATTTGTTTTTAAGGCACTGTGTGAACAACTCACACTCACAGACAAAGGAAAAGAAATCAGTGGAGATTGTTAGTCTGAAACACAAAGATGTAAAAGTAGAGATAGAGCAAAAAGTCAAAGGTGTGGGTTTGTATTTCTTCAGTAGATTTATGATTTGTGCATTTATTTTACTCTATTGCTAAGGATATATCATCATTAAATTAAAATGAAATGCCCTAGTGTTTAAAATATGAAATATATTATCTTGTTTTATCTTTTAATTTAAGCTTACCACAAGCAAGACGTTGTGCACAGAAATGACTGCTTTAAATATTTAATGCATTTTGTGAACCATTTGTTTAAACTACAGTGAAATAAGTCACCATTTGTACCTGCAGAGTGGAAGCTGCTGAGTCACTAGTGTCTGTCAGTCCTGTTCCTCTCGGTATACTGGACACGATGTATCTGGAGCCCTTTGGTACAGGCTGTCTGACCACCAGCTTTCCTTTCCTGGTCTCTGCCAGAAACAGACTGTACCAGTAGGCATCATTGGAGACCAGAGTGGAATCTGCCACAGCGGAGTTCCTCTCACTGTTCACACTGTTCCTGCTGGGAGGAGCAGCTTTGCTGGGTTTGGGCTTCTGACACTTGAGCACAATGGTGACCAGTATGGTGATGAGCAGCAGGAATGAGACGGAGCCCAGACCGATGACCAAATACAGGTTGAGGTCAGAAAAGATGTCATATTCCAGAGGCACCTCAGTCATGTCAGAGTAGGCCTTCACTGCAGTCTCCACTGTGGACAGCTTGATGGTGACTGTAGCAGACAGAGCAGGATCCCCGTTGTCCTTGGCAACAACAACCAGTCTCTGATGGCGTGGATCTCTGTAACTGAACATCCTCATGGTCCGGATCTCTCCGTTGTATTGGTCCAGACTGAACAAGGTGGCGTCAGTCACCTGCAGAAACTGGTAGGTGATCCGAGAGTTGTGTACTGAGTCCGTGTCCAAGGCTATCACCTTGGCTACCAGGGAGCCTTTATCGGTGGATCTGGGGATCTTGTCCTCCACCACCGAGCCGTGCGCTCGCCACGGAGACACAATGACCGGAGCGTTGTCATTCTGGTCCACAATGATGATGTGAACTGTCACGTTGCTGCTGAGAGGAGGAGATCCAGAGTCTCTGGCGTCAATGTGGAACAGAAACTCCTTCTCAATCTCATAATCAAAAGTCTTCAGTGCATAAAGTTTCCCGTTCTCTGGATTGATAGAGAACAGCATGGACATGGAGGTGTTGGCTATCTCCTTCTCTAATATGAAGTAAACCAGATACTGGTTTTCATGGAGGTCAGGGTCAAACGCAGTGAGAGAGCTGAGCAAGGCTCCAGGTGCGTTATTCTCCATGACACGTATGGTATAAAATGACTGAGGGAACTGTGGGACATTGTCATTAACATCCAGCAGCTCTAACGTCATAGTTTCATTGTCAGATAAAGGAGGAGAGCCTCTGTCTGTGACAGTGAAGGTGATGTCATATTCTGGGACCTTCTCACGGTCTAATGGCTGTGAAACTACTAATTCATAATAGTTATCAGAGGACTCCCTCAGTTTGAAAGGCATATTTTGTGGAATATGAAGATCCACCACTCCATTATCACCTGAGTCTTTATCACTGACACTGACTACAGCTATCACTGTGTCTGTGGGTGTATTTTCTTTAATTGGACTTTGAAAAGATTTGATAGAAATTTCTGGGTGATTATCATTCATATCTGTTACCTGTATTGTTAGTTTACACTGTCCAGATAAAGAGTTCGATCCTTTATCACTGGCTATAACCTCCATTTCATAAAATTTTAAATCTTCATAATTTATCATCTCTTTCACTCTGATTTCGCCATTTTCTGGATTCAGGTTAAACATATTCTGTGTTCTCTCTGATGTGTACAAACTATATGAATAAACAACATCAGAATTGGACCCTTCATCTAAATCAGTTGCATTCAGTTTGATCACCAGA
The DNA here is from genome assembly GCF_022539595.1 of Amphiprion ocellaris. Taxonomy (NCBI): domain Eukaryota; kingdom Metazoa; phylum Chordata; class Actinopteri; family Pomacentridae; genus Amphiprion; species Amphiprion ocellaris. The sequence goes on from NC_072778.1 coordinate 19,381,454, forward strand.
CTGCCAATGGGAGAATTCTCCATCACATCCACCACATATTTGTCTTTGTCAAATGACGGGGCGTTGTCGTTCACATCGAGCACGCGGACAATGATGCTGGCTGTACCTGTGCGCGTGGGGACTCCACTGTCCACAGCAGTGAGTATTAGATTATGAACAGCCTGCTGCTCTCTGTCTAAAGCTTTCTTCAGGATCAAGTCTGCAAATTTAGTCCCATCTCTCCCGGTCTGAATTTCAATTGAGAAATGTTCGCTTGAGCTCAGGTGGTAATTTTTCACAGAATTTGTTCCAACATCTGGGTCTACGGCATTATTCAGTGAGAATCTCTCTCCAATGGGACTTGATTCTGAAATGTCCAAATGCATGGTTCCCCGACGAAAATGAGGAGCGTTATCATTAATATCCAAGATTTCCACTTCAATATTAAACATTCGTATTGGGTTTTCTATGGTCGCGTCCAATTTAAGAAAGCACGATGTCGTGGTTTTCCATGGACAGAGAAACTCTCTATCAATCCTCTCCAAAATAAAGAGCTCTCCCGTGTCTTTGTTGACGTCGAGATATTTTTTGTTTGCCACAACGTCTACGCGCATTTTCCTTGTGTTCAGAGTCTTCACGTCTAATCCCAAATCAGCTGCTAAATTTGCGACGACAGATCCTTCCTCCATTTCTTCAGGAACAGAATAATGGCTTACTGCAGATACCGAGTTCATGATGGCAGCGAAAAAGATAAATACAGTAACGTACCCCTTCCAGAATAATTGTTTGATATGATGCGTCATCCTGAAGGTTCTGTACAATACACCTTGAAACACGAGGATTTCGCAAACTGTATTCTTGTCAACGAAGAAGCGACACTACCATCTCAACAGAAAACGTTTCTTCACCAGAAGCGACGTACGTTCATGCCACCACTGGCTCTCCATCCTCCAATAAACTATCGCGAGAATAATGATTTGATCAGTGAGTGTCTTTTTTCAGGGAGCAGCGACAAAGATGATTGTGCAGCCTTCGCAACTTTCTTGACCAAATAGAAGTTTTCTTAAATTATGACAGGCAGTGGGCGGATTTAAATCATGGAATGATAAGTTGGAAACAGTTCTTTTAATTACGTTATCATTTTTTGACTGAGAACCTTCATTGCATAGGTGGGACGAGGAAATTGACCACATGCGTGTTTGTTGTTGTTATAAATTAATGTTTCGTTCACAATACGTTTGCATTACCTTATCATTGTTTGTTTGTTTTGCCACTGGTATATATTGTGATTGTAACAGCAGGAATTGTTGTCAGCACGATCTCTTTCGTTTTTTCCGAGTTTTACGCACGAGTGTGTGTGTGTGTAAAAGTTGTGCTGATCATGATGACAACAAAGGTGTCTATGTGCAATAATTTTTGTTTATTGGTGCTTTATTTTTAATGTAATATTAATGTTTCCCTTATCCTGCCTGATTTCTTGCTCCAGTATCTTAATAATAAAAATAAATACAGGCTGACATGACAGTATAAAGGAAAGAGAAGATAGGCATCAGAGAGAAAAAAATATTGCTTTTGAATTCAATAAAACTATGTCCGGATTTAATTAAAAAGTTCATGTCGTCATGTTTAGGGAGGCTGATCGAACACAATTTTATTTTGCATGACGAAGATTTTCATGTTTGATAGTTCATTTTAAGAATTTATTTGCGCTTAATGCATAAAACAAAATTAGGAAAAACAGTGAAAATATACTCTCAACTGATGAAAGGAGAGAAAATATCAGAAGTATTCTCGCTTATAAGTAGACGATTGATATTCAGAAAAAACATCAGTGTGTAGTACATCTTAAACAGATACTTTTCTCCTACCTGCAGAGTGGAAGCTGCTGAGTCACTAGTCTCTGTCAGTCCTGTCCCTCTCGGTATACTGGACACGATGTATCTGGAGCCCTTTGGTACAGGCTGTCTGACCACCAGCTTTCCTTTCCTGGTCTCTGCCAGAAACAGACTGTACCAGTAGGCATCATTGGAGACCAGAGTGGAATCTGCCACAGTGGAGTTCCTCTCACTGATCACACTGTTCCTGCTGGGAGGAGCAGCTTTGCTGGGTTTGGGCTTCTGACACTTGAGCACGATGGTGACCAGTATGGTGATGAGCAGCAGGAATGAGACGGAGCCCAGACCGATGACCAAATACAGGTTGAGGTCAGAGAAGATGTCATATTCCAGAGGCACCTCAGTCATGTCAGAGTAGGCCTTCACTGCAGTCTCCACTGTGGACAGCTTGATGGTGACTGTAGCAGACAGAGCAGGATCCCCGTTGTCCTTGGCAACAACAACCAGTCTCTGGTGGCGTGGATCTCTGTAACTGAACATCCTCATGGTCCGGATCTCTCCGTTGTATTGGTCCAGACTGAACAAGGTGGCGTCAGTCACCTGCAGAAACTGGTAGGTGATCCGAGAGTTGTGCACTGAGTCCGTGTCCAAGGCTATCACCTTGGCAACCAGGGAGCCTTTATCGGTGGATCTGGGGATCTTCTCCTCCACCACCGAGCCGTGCGCTCGCCACGGAGACACAATGACTGGAGCGTTGTCATTCTGGTCCACAATGATGATGTGAACTGTCACGTTGCTGCTGAGAGGAGGAGATCCAGAGTCTCTGGCCTCGATGTGGAACAGAAACTCCTTCTCGATCTCATAATCAAAAGTTTTCAGTGCGTAAAGGTTCCCGTTCTCTGGATTGATGGAGAACAGCATGGACATGGAGGTGTTGGCTATCTCCTTCTCTAATATGAAGTAAACCAGATACTGGTTTTCATGGAGGTCGGGGTCAAACGCAGTGAGAGAGCTGAGCAAGGCTCCAGGTGCGTTATTCTCCATGACACGTATGGTATAAAATGACTGAGGGAACTGTGGGACATTGTCATTAACATCCAGCAGCTCTAACGTCATAGTTTCATTGTCAGATAAAGGAGGAGAGCCTCTGTCTGTGACAGTGAAGGTGATGTCATATTCTGGGACCTTCTCACGATCTAATGGCTGTGAAACTACTAATTGATAATAGTTATCAGAGGACTCCCTCAGTTTGAATGGCATATGATGTGGAATATGAAGATCCACCACTCCATTATCACCTGAGTCTTTATCACTGACACTGATTACAGCTATCACTGTGTCTGTGGGCGTATTTTCTTTAACTGGACTTTGAAAAGATTTGATAGAAATTTCTGGGTGATTATCATTCATATCTGTTACCTGTATTGTTAGTTTACACTGTCCAGATAAAGAGTTCGATCCTTTATCACTGGCTATAACCTCCATTTCATAAAATTTTAAATCTTCATAATTTATCATCTCTTTCACTCTGATTTCGCCATTTTCTGGATTCAGGTTAAACATATTCTGTGTTCTCTCTGATGTGTACAAACTATATGAATAAACAACATCAGAATTGGACCCTTCATCTAAATCAGTTGCATTCAGTTTGATAACCAGACTGCCAATGGGAGAATTCTCCATCACATCCACCACGTATTTGTCTTTGTCAAATGACGGGGCGTTGTCGTTCACATCGAGCACGCGGACAATGATGCTGGCTGTACCTGTGCGCGTGGGGACTCCACCGTCCACAGCAGTGAGTATTAGATTATGAACAGCCTGCTGCTCTCTGTCTAAAGCTTTCTTCAGGATCAAGTCTGCAAATTTAGTCCCATCTCTCCCGGTCTGAATTTCAATTGAGAAATGTTCGCTTGAGCTCAGATGGTAATTTTTCACAGAATTTGTTCCAACATCTGGATCTGCAGCATTGTTCAGTGAGAATCTCTCTCCGATCGGGCTTGATTCTGAGATGTCCAAATGCATGGTTCCCCGACGAAAATGAGGAGCGTTATCATTAATATCCAAGATTTCCACTTCAATATTAAACATTCGTATTGGGTTTTCAATAGTAGCGTCTAATTTAAGAACGCAGTACGAAGTTGTCTTCAGGGGGCAGAGAAATTCTCTGTCTATCCTTTCCAAAATAAACAGCTCCCCTGTATCTTTTTTAATGTCAAGATATTTTTTGTTTCCTACCACGTCTACCCGCATTTTTCTTTTACTCAAACTCTTCACGTCTAATCCCAAATCCGTAGCTAAATTCGCAACGACTGAGCCTTCATCCATTTCCTCGGGTACAGAATAATGAGTTACTGCAGATACCGAGTTCATGATGGCAGAAAGAAAGAGAAATACTGAGACGTACCCCGTCCAGGAACACAAAAGAATATGACGAGCCATCGACAGAGAAAAAATCCGTCTTTACAACCTTGAAATTTGATGTACGGTGATTAAAGGACCAGTAATCCTTTTGAAGAGGAAATGATCGCAGCGAGGGTCTTCAAGAAGAATAATTCTTAATACTAGTACGAGCAGAGATTTTCATGTAATATGTCTGCCTCCGCAGCCTCCAATGAACTATCGTAAGAACGATGACTTCATCCTGACAGTTTTTGTGGACAGCAGCGACGTTAACAGTCCTGAATTAATCTTTGCACCTCATAAATTAGCAAGAAGCCATTTTTCATTTGAAAGAGAGCTAAATCCAATATTTGACATTTTATTTTTGCATGCTATTTTTTTGTGGATTTCCTTTTCGTCTTTAAGAAAAACTTAAGTTTCTCACAAGTTTATTGGCTGTAGTGTGTGTTTTTTTTAAATGTTTAAATGTGTTATTTTAAATTTTTCTAATTAAACTTCTACTTACTAATATTTTTTCACTGTAAATACACAATGCCATATTCCTTGTATTTAACTTTTCCTCTCCAGCTTGTGAGTAATATCACTAAAATATGGTAAATTAAGTTACTTTTGTAAGTGATGTTGCCACATGGAGTACCTTCCATTGCCCCATCATTAGGTGATTTCTAAAAAGAAGCCATACCTATATATGGTAAGCTAGAAAACATATTTTTTAAAAAGCCAGCCATTGCATGCATTCTGTGATTGTGTCTACCTTTTCAATTAAAAATTCAAACCGATATTTAAATATCTAAATGTCACCTCTGACTTCAAATAAATATGAATATGATCGATGTGTCAAAATTCATAAACACAGAACGTTGATCAATTACATTTTTGAAAACATTTACACATGTGATGGAAGGAGCTGTCGATCTTAAAAAGAATATAACTCTGGGATTCTTCCACATGGTAGTATCCAAATGAGGGGTGTTCAGAAATTTAGCGATTTGCATGTTTTTTATGGCTGTATTGCATAGAAATGCTCAACAAGTGGGCATGTCTGTGTGCAAAACAAGTTCAAATAACATATTTTCATACCTGCAGAGTGGAAGCTGCTGAGTCACTAGTCTCTGTCAGTCCTGTCCCTCTCGGTATACTGGACACGATGTATCTGGAGCCCTTTGGTACAGGCTGTCTGACCACCAGCTTTCCTTTCCTGGTCTCTGCCAGAAACAGACTGTACCAGTAGGCATCGTTGGAGACCAGAGTGGAATCTGCCACAGTGGAGTTCCTCTCACTGATCACACTGTTCCTGCTGGGAGGAGCAGCTTTGCTGGGTTTGGGCTTCTGACACTTGAGCACGATGGTGACCAGTATGGTGATGAGCAGCAGGAATGAGACGGAGCCCAGACCGATGACCAAATACAGGTTGAGGTCAGAGAAGATGTCATATTCCAGAGGCACCTCAGTCATGTCAGAGTAGGCCTTCACTGCAGTCTCCACTGTGGACAGCTTGATGGTGACTGTAGCAGACAGAGCAGGATCCCCGTTGTCCTTGGCAACAACAACCAGTCTCTGGTGGCGTGGATCTCTGTAACTGAACATCCTCATGGTCCGGATCTCTCCGTTGTATTGGTCCAGACTGAACAAGGTGGCGTCAGTCACCTGCAGAAACTGGTAGGTGATCCGAGAGTTGTGCACTGAGTCCGTGTCCAAGGCTATCACCTTGGCTACCAGGGAGCCTTTATCGGTGGATCTGGGGATCTTCTCCTCCACCACCGAGCCGTGCGCTCGCCACGGAGACACAATCACCGGAGCATTGTCGTTCTGGTCCACAATGATGATGTGAACTGTCACGTTGCTGCTGAGAGGAGGAGATCCAGAGTCTCTGGCCTCGATGTGGAACAGAAACTCCTTCTCAATCTCATAATCAAAAGTTTTCAGTGCATAAAGGTTCCCGTTCTCTGGATTGATGGAGAACAGCATGGACATGGAGGTGTTGGCTATCTCCTTCTCTAATATGAAGTAAACCAGATACTGGTTTTCATGGAGGTCAGGGTCAAACGCAGTGAGAGAGCTGAGCAAGGCTCCAGGTGCGTTATTCTCCATGACACGTATGGTATAAAATGACTGAGGGAACTGTGGGACATTGTCATTAACATCCAGCAGCTCTAACGTCATAGTTTCATTGTCAGATAAAGGAGGAGAGCCTCTGTCTGTGACAGTGAAGGTGATGTCATATTCTGGGACCTTCTCACGATCTAATGGCTGTGAAACTACTAATTGATAATAGTTATCAGAGGACTCCCTCAATTTGAAAGGCATATTTTGTGGAATATGAAGATCCACCACTCCGTTATCACCTGAGTCTTTATCACTGACACTGACTACAGCTATCACTGTGTCTAATTCTATGTTTTCATTGACTGGACTCTGAAATGATTTAATGGATATTTCTGGGTGGTTGTCATTCATGTCTTCAACTAGAATCTTTATGGTACATTGTCCTGATAAACTATTGACTCCTTTGTCAGTTGCTATAACTTCCATGTCATAAATCTTGAAATCTTCATAGTTCAGCATTCCCTTCACAGTAATTTCTCCAGTGGAGGGATTTAGATTAAATGTTTCCTGTGTTTTCTCTGATGTATATAAACTGTATAAGTACATCAGATCAGAATTTGACCCATCATCTAAGTCTGATGCATTAAGGTTAATAACAAGGCTGCCAATAGGAGAATTTTCCATTATTTTTACAGTGTAGATAGATTTGTCAAATGTTGGAGCATTATCATTTGTGTCTGAAACATGAACAATAATGCTGACTGTGCCAGAACGAGCAGGTGTTCCTCCATCTACAGCATTGAGTATTAAATTATGAACAGCCTGCTTCTCTCGATCTAAAGCCTTTTTCAAGATCAAATCGGCAAACTTTGACCCATCTCTTCCAGTCTGAATTTCAATAGTAAAGTGTGCACTTTCACTTAAATGGTACGTTTTTACTGAATTGCTTCCAACATCAGGGTCAACTGCGTTGCTCAACGAAAATCTTTCCCCGGTAGGCGTTGACTCAGATATATCCAGATGTATGACGTCTCTTCGAAACTGTGGGGCGTTGTCATTTATATCCAAAATTTCTAGTTCTATATTAAATATCCTCAAGGGATTTTCAAGTGTTACCTCCATTTTCAAGTAGCACGAGGTCAACATTTTTGTACATAGATGCTCCCTGTCAATCTTCTCTACAACATACAGCTCACCGGTCTCTTTGTTCACATCCAGATATTTTTTGTTGGCGAGAAGGTCGAGACGCATTTTCCTCACATTCAGTGTTTTAACATCCAAGCTGAGATCGGTAGCAAGATTGGCAACGACTGATCCTTCTTTCATCTCTTCGGGTATCGAATAATGAGTCACTGAGGAAGTCACATTATGCACAAAAGAAACGAGAATCACAAACGCCACGTACCTTTTCCTCGACTGCATTGTTACATCGAACCGCATGATTGTTCTTCTTTTTACGCACACCACTGATAGTAATTCATGTTTCTACTTATTTACTCCATCACTGCCAGCAAGATCTCTATCCAGCCCCGTTTACAAATGTTTTAATCCGGTGATGCGTTGACGCGAAGGAGACCAAAATTGTGTGGCTCGCCTTTATTGTGCAGTTCAGCACCGCGGACCTGTCCTGCTGTTCGACGCTCTCCCGTTTTTGTATTGATTCACTGACATGGCGACGCTGGATCAGTATTTTATTCAGTAAACAGCGCCACTCCTCGTAAGTTACAGGATGATGTGTTTTAAAATTTTTTTTTTTTTTTTTTTTTTTTTTTTTAAAGCAATCATGTTTTAGCGTAATGGCAGGTCAGTGTAAGTGGCTGTTGCACATAATACTGAAAGAAAATATGTTGGTTGATTTGTTTCCCCCTTCATCCTTGCTTTGGAACGTCATAGTCTCAAATACTAAATGACCATGAATTGAACGTGAAGTACCACAAAAAATAAAGAGTGAATTTAACTTTTGTCATACCTGCAGAGTGGAAGCTGCTGAGTCACTAGTCTCTGTCAGTCCTGTCCCTCTCGGTATACTGGACACAATGTATCTGGAGCCCTTTGGTACAGGCTGTCTGACCACCAGCTTTCCTTTCCTGGTCTCTGCCAGAAACAGACTGTACCAGTAGGCATCATTGGAGACCAGAGTGGAATCTGCCACAGTGGAGTTCCTCTCACTGATCACACTGTTCCTGCTGGGAGGAGCAGCTTTGCTGGGTTTGGGCTTCTGACACTTGAGCACGATGGTGACCAGTATGGTGATGAGCAGCAGGAATGAGACGGAGCCCAGACCGATGACCAAATACAGGTTGAGGTCAGAAAAGATGTCATATTCCAGAGGCACCTCAGTCATGTCAGAGTAGGCCTTCACTGCAGTCTCCACTGTGGACAGCTTGATGGTGACTGTAGCAGACAGAGCAGGATCTCCGTTGTCCTTGGCAACAACAACCAGTCTCTGGTGGCGTGGATCTCTGTAACTGAACATCCTCATGGTCCGGATCTCTCCGTTGTATTGGTCCAGACTGAACAAGGTGGCGTCAGTCACCTGCAGAAACTGGTAGGTGATCCGAGAGTTGTGCACTGAGTCCGTGTCCAAGGCTATCACCTTGGCTACCAGGGAGCCTTTATCGGTGGATCTGGGGATCTTGTCCTCCACCACCGAGCCGTGCGCTCGCCACGGAGACACAATGACCGGAGCGTTGTCATTCTGGTCCACAATGATGACGTGAACTGTCACGTTGCTGCTGAGAGGAGGAGATCCAGAGTCTCTGGCCTCAATGTGGAACAGAAACTCCTTCTCGATCTCATAATCAAAAGTCTTCAGTGCATAAAGGTTCCCGTTCTCTGGATTGATGGAGAACAGCATGGACATGGAGGTGTTGGCTATCTCCTTCTCTAATATGAAGTAAACCAGATACTGGTTTTCATGGAGGTCAGGGTCAAACGCAGTGAGAGAGCTGAGCAAGGCTCCAGGTGCGTTATTCTCCATGACACGTATGGTATAAAATGACTGAGGGAACTGTGGGACATTGTCATTAACATCCAGCAGCTCTAACGTCATAGTTTCATTGTCAGATAAAGGAGGAGAGCCTCTGTCTGTGACAGTGAAGGTGATGTCATATTCTGGGACTTTCTCACGATCTAATGGCTGTGAAACTACTAATTGATAATAGTTATCAGAGGACTCCCTCAGTTTGAAAGGCATATTTTGTGGAATATGAAGATCCACCACTCCATTATCACCTGAGTCTTTATCACTGACACTGAGTACAGCTATCACAGTGTCTAATTCTATGTTTTCATTGACAGGACTCTGAAATGATTTAATGGATATTTCTGGGTGGTTGTCATTCATATCTTCGATTAGAATTTTGAGTTTACATTGTCCTGACAGTGGACTGGCTGCTTTGTCGTTCGCTATAATTTCCATTTCGTAAATTCGTAAATCTTCATAATTCAATACTCCTTTCACAGTAATCTCACCTGTATTTGGGTTTAAATTAAATGTTTCTTGCGTTTTCTCCGATGTATACAAACTGTATGAATACGTTAAATCAGAATTTGACCCTTTGTCTAAATCTGTTGCATTCAGATGAATAACAAGACTTCCAATGGGAGAGTTTTCTAATACACTGACTTGATAGTTCTCTTCTTTAAATTTAGGGGCGTTGTCATTTGTGTCTAAAACATGAACGATAACGCTGGCAGTGCCAGATCGACTTGGCACACCGCCATCTACAGCTGTAAGTATTAAATAATGAACAGCCTGCTTCTCCCGATCTAACCTTTTTTTCAGGATCAGATCGGCAAATTTTGACCCATCTCTTCCCGTTTGAATTTCTATAGTGAAAAAATCACTTTCGCTTAAGTGGTATGTTTTCACAGAGTTTGAACCAACGTCTGGATCAACTGCATTGCTCACAGAAAAACGCTCACCAGCCTGCGTAGCTTCTGAAATATCCAAATCGATCGTGTCTCTTCTAAAATGAGGTACATTGTCATTTATGTCCAGTATCTCTAGCTCGATATAAAATATTCGCTTGGGGTTTTCGATTATTGCTTCCATTTTCAGATAACATGACGTCTTGGCGGGGCAGAGAGACTCTCGATCAATTCGTTCAACAATGTACAGCTCCCCTGTTTCTTTGTTCATGTCCAGATATTTCCTGTTGGCAATTATTTCTAAGCGCATTTGCCGTTCTACTAATGTCTTTACATCGAGTCCCAGATCTCCAGCAAGATTTGCGACGACAGAGCCTTCTTCGAGTTCCTCGGGAACAGAATAGTGTGTTACAGCTGAAGTGGAATTTAAGGTGGCAAAGAACAACAGAATTGCCGACACGTACCTTTTCCAGTGTCCAGAATTGATAAAAACCTCCATTGTTATCCCAGATCTTTGTGTTTCTCAGTGTAATTTCAAACCCATTCGCGCAGAATTTCAAACGAACACGACGGGTTAGTTAAAATCCCAAACTAAATGTACTTGCGGAAACCTAAAAATTCCAAAAATCCGAACTCATTCAGCACCAGGAGCTGTTCGTTTCGATTCTGCCGTCTAATGAAATGATGAATGTCACGGCGATCGTGACGCCACATATGCATGTCTGACAGAGGAACAGCGCCTCTACGTGCACGAAACGGACTATTTTCTTAATGTTTCTTATAGGAAAATATATTTTCTGTCGTGTTCCAGAAGTCAGCCCGAACCATAACATATGCTTGAGCACAAAGGGAAAAGTTTCTTAATCATCTCATTTGATTACAATGTATGCTAAACTTTAGGTTTTTCATGTAACACGTTTTGTCTTTGAAGTGACTTATTTGACATTTTCACACAAATAAAATCTAATGCTGTCCTTCTGTCCAAGGTAAATATATGTTTTCTTGGAGTTTTTTTGCTTTCTTTATTCAACGTTTTGCTGAGTAGCAGTGACAATGTGCGAAACCACGAATAATACATTGTAAAGAAAGGCCATTGTATATTTTTCTTTTTGAAAGTTGGGAATAAAATATGGGTACTTTACTCTGAAGCAATTTATATATGCAGGTGGCTCATAATTACTATGGTAACCTAATGGTCGACAGACCAATTTTAAGAGAAAACCCCACTAAATTTTCCTGCATACAAGCTAGTAATAGCTGGGCCATTACCAGTCTGCATTTGTTCAAAGTTGCAACCGAGGCAACGGTAATTGAGAAATATTTGCAAATTACGAAGTCCTATATTCAGTTTTAAACCGTCTGATAATAAACAACTTGTGTATACTGTTAAAAATACTTTTGACGTTAGATCAACAAAAGTGTCTCCTACCTGCAGAGTGGAAGCTGCTGAATCACTAGTCTCTGTCAGTCCTGTCCCTCTCGGTATACTGGACACGATGTATCTGGAGCCCTTTGGTACAGGCTGTCTGACCACCAGCTTTCCTTTCCTGGTCTCTGCTAGAAACAGACTGTACCAGTAGGCATCGTTGGAGACCAGAGTGGAATCTGCCACAGTGGAGTTCCTCTCACTGATCACACTGTTCCTGCTGGGAGGAGCAGCTTTGCTGGGTTTGGGCTTCTGACACTTGAGCACGATGGTGACCAGTATGGTGATGAGCAGCAGGAATGAGACGGAGCCCAGACCGATGACCAAATACAGGTTGAGGTCAGAGAAGATGTCATATTCCAGAGGCACCTCAGTCATGTCAGAGTAGGCCTTCACTGCAGTCTCCACTGTGGACAGCTTGATGGTGACTGTAGCAGACAGAGCAGGATCTCCGTTGTCCTTGGCAACAACAACCAGTCTCTGGTGGCGTGGATCTCTGTAACTGAACATCCTCATGGTCCGGATCTCTCCGTTGTATTGGTCCAGACTGAACAAGGTGGCGTCAGTCACCTGCAGAAACTGGTAGGTGATCCGAGAGTTGTGTACTGAGTCCGTGTCCAAGGCTATCACCTTGGCAACCAGGGAGCCTTTATCGGTGGATCTGGGGATCTTCTCCTCCACCACCGAGCCGTGCGCTCGCCACGGAGACACAATGACCGGAGCGTTGTCGTTCTGGTCCACAATGATGATGTGAACTGTCACATTACTGCTGAGAGGAGGAGATCCAGAGTCTCTGGCCTCGATGTGGAACAGAAACTCCTTCTCGATCTCATAATCAAAAGTTTTCAGTGCATAAAGATTCCCGTTCTCTGGATTGATGGAGAACAGCATGGACATGGAGGTGTTTGCTATCTCCTTCTCTAATATGAAGTAAACCAGATACTGGTTTTCATGGAGGTCAGGGTCAAACGCAGTGAGAGAGCTGAGCAAGGCTCCAGGTGCGTTATTCTCCATGACACGTATGGTATAAAATGACTGAGGGAACTGTGGGACATTGTCATTAACATCCAGCAGCTCTAACGTCATAGTTTCATTGTCAGATAAAGGAGGAGAGCCTCTGTCTGTGACAGTGAAGGTGATGTCATATTCTGGGACCTTCTCACGGTCTAATGGCTGTGAAACTACTAATTGATAATAGTTATCAGAGGACTCCCTCAGTTTGAAAGGCATATTTTGTGGAATATGAAGATCCACCACTCCATTATCACCTGAGTCTTTATCATTGACACTGATTACAGCTATCACAGTGTCTAATTCTATGTTTTCATTGACTGGACTCTGAAATGATTTAATGGATATTTCTGGGTGGTTGTCATTCATGTCTTCAACTAGAATCTTTATGGTACATTGTCCTGATAAACTATTGACTCCTTTATCAGTTGCTATAACTTCCATGTCATAAATCTTGAAATCTTCATAGTTCAACATTCCCTTCACAGTAATTTCTCCAGTGGAGGGATTCAGATTAAATGTTTCTTGAGTTTTCTCTGATGTATATAAACTGTATGAGTATGTCAGATCAGAATTTGAACCTTCATCTAAATCTGTTGCATTGAGGTGAATAACAAGGCTTCCTATGGGAGAATTTTCTATTATTTTAACAGTGTAGATAGATTTGTCAAATGTAGGAGCATTATCATTTGTGTCCAAAACATGAACAATTACACTGGCAGTGCCAGAACGAGCAGGTGTTCCTCCATCTAGAGCTGTGAGTATTAAATTATGAACAGCCTGCTTCTCCCGATCTAAAGCCTTTTTCAGGATCAGTTCAGCGAACTTCGATCCATCCCTTCCCGTCTGAATCTCGATATTAAAATATTGACTTTCGCTCAGATGATACGTTTTCACTGAATTCGTTCCAACATCAGGATCAAGTGCATTGCTGAGAGAAAATCTCTCTCCTTTTGGCGTTGCTTCAGACATATCTAAATGTATGGCGTCTCGTCGAAATTGTGGGGCGTTGTCGTTCATATCTAATACTTCTATTTCAATGTTAAATATTCGTAAAGGATTTTCAAGTGTCATTTCGAGTTTTAGATAGCAAGATGCCGATGCTTTCGTATTGCAAATATACTCTCTGTCAATCTTCTCAACAACATACAGCTCACCAGTCTCTTTGTTCACATCTAGGTATTTTTTGTTAGCGATGATATCAAGACGCATCTTCCTCTTTGTTAGTGTTGTTACGTCCAGGCTGAGATCGGTAGCAAGATTGGCAACGACTGATCCTTCTTTAAGTTCTTCCGGTATCGAATAATGAGTGACTGAGCTCGATATTTTGTGAACAAAAGAAAAAAGAAGAGCGAGCAGCACGTACCTCCTACAAGACTCCATTGTTACAGCGGGCCTCATTCGTGTGAGAGGGTTCACCGCACTTCAAACGATAAAATTTATATATCCGTCAATATTCAGCTTTGTTGCTCCATCTTCGATCCAAACATATGCACAGCTTTAATCCTAAAGATATTTCGGGGCGATATTTGTGAGCGCGTTTTGATAGTGGAGTTTCAGCACCACGGAGCTGTTCCTTTTTCACGATATCACTTCATGACAACGTTACACTGTCATTCGCTTCATGGACTGGCATTTTACTAACAGAACAGCGCCACCCCTTAGGTTTTTCAGAACTGTTAAACATGAAGCTTCATAAAATTCTAATCTATTTGCTTCAGTCTTAAATCATATTGGATAACCATTGCAAATATTACTAAACATACTGAGACTGTGGTGTTGCTAATGAGACTAAATGACGACGCTTTGTCACCCTCGATATGCTTACATTATAAAACGTGATGTCACAGAAAATTGATAAGGTATAGATATAAAAGCCAGCACGCTATCAAAGTTATTTTAGTCATCTTATTTTGTTGATGTGGAGGTTAGATTTCAGTTTTTTTGTCAGCTTCTTTGCTAAAATGGGTTATTTGTTGTTTTAACAGAACTAAATTCAAGTTGTGTTTCTCTGCTGAGATGATTATATATTATCTTGAAGTTGAACTACTATTCATCATTCATTGCTATCCCGAGTGACAGTGCCAAAGTGGGAAATCATTAATAATACACTGTAAAGAATGGGAATCACATACATAATTTTCAAAAGTTCAGAAAAAAAAGGATATTTCAGTCTAAAATAATTCATTGATGCAGCTCCTTCACATTAATTTCAGAATAACACATACACACCAAATTTCCTTGTATACAAGAGAATCATAGTTGCTACTTAAAAGAGTTTTTATTAGTTTGAAGTTGCAACAAAGGTGATAGTTATTGAAAACTGTTTGCAACCTATGCAGTCATATATTTAGTTTTGAAAGTGTCAATTTATCAAATGAACAGTTTAAATATGATATTAGCGTCTACAATGGCGTTGGATTGAAAAAACTGTTTAAAGCAAAGACTCCTACTTATGTTTAAATAATATCAGTTTATCAATTTTGAGTAATATTGGTATGAATATAGTTGATCTGCTTTTGTACTCTACAACATGCAACATTATAAATGCAAATTTTAGGTTTGTATACATGTGATGGATACATCGAAAGATCTTGAAAAGAGTACTAAGCGTGTATGTTCCACACTGCAGTATTTAATATCTGTTAGCAAATGCTGTGATTCACAGATGGCTTTGTAGGTCTGTTTGATAGAAATCCTATAGGCACAGATGTGTGTAAAACAATTTCAATTCACATTTTGCCATACCTGCAGAGTGGAAGCTGCTGAGTCACTAGTGTCTGTCAGTCCTGTTCCTCTCGGTATACTGGACACGATGTATCTGGAGCCCTTTGGTACAGGCTGTCTGACCACCAGCTTTCCTTTCCTGGTCTCTGCCAGAAACAGACTGTACCAGTAGGCATCGTTGGAGACCAGAGTGGAATCTGCCACAGTGGAGTTCCTCTCACTGATCACACTGTTCCTGCTGGGAGGAGCAGCTTTGCTGGGTTTGGGCTTCTGACACTTGAGCACGATGGTGACCAGTATAGTAATGAGCAGCAGGAATGAGACGGAGCCCAGACCGATGACCAAATACAGGTTGAGGTCAGAGAAGATGTCATATTCCAGAGGCACCTCAGTCATGTCAGAGTAGGCCTTCACTGCAGTCTCCACTGTGGACAGCTTGATGGTGACTGTAGCAGACAGAGCAGGATCCCCGTTGTCCTTGGCAACAACAACCAGTCTCTGATGGCGTGGATCTCTGTAACTGAACATCCTCATGGTCCGGATCTCTCCGTTGTATTGATCCAGACTGAACAAGGTGGCGTCAGTCACCTGCAGAAACTGGTAGGTGATCCGAGAGTTGTGCACTGAGTCCGTGTCCAAGGCTATCACCTTGGCTACCAGGGAGCCTTTATCGGTGGATCTGGGGATCTTCTCCTCCACCACCGAGCCGTGAGCTCGCCACGGAGACACAATGACCGGAGCGTTGTCGTTCTGGTCCACAATGATGATGTGAACTGTCACGTTGCTGCTGAGAGGAGGAGATCCAGAGTCTCTGGCCTCAATGTGGAACAGAAACTCCTTCTCGATCTCATAATCAAAAGTTTTCAGTGCGTAAAGGTTCCCGTTCTCTGGATTGATGGAGAACAGCATGGACATGGAGGTGTTGGCTATCTCCTTCTCTAATATGAAGTAAACCAGATACTGGTTTTCATGGAGGTCAGGGTCAAACGCAGTGAGAGAGCTGAGCAAGGCTCCAGGTGCGTTATTCTCCATGACACGTATGGTATAAAATGACTGAGGGAACTGTGGGACATTGTCATTAACATCCAGCAGCTCTAACGTCATAGTTTCATTGTCAGATAAAGGAGGAGAGCCTCTGTCTGTGACAGTGAAGGTGATGTCATATTCTGGGACCTTCTCACGGTCTAATGGCTGTGAAACTACTAATTGATAATAGTTATCAGAGGACTCCCTCAGTTTGAAAGGCATATTTTGTGGAATATGAAGATCCACCACTCCGTTATCACCTGAGTCTTTATCACTGACACTGACTACAGCTATCACTGTGTCTAATTCTATGTTTTCATTGACTGGACTCTGAAATGATTTAATGGATATTTCTGGGTGGTTGTCATTCATGTCTTCAACTAGAATCTTTATGGTACATTGTCCTGATAAACTATTGGCTCCTTTATCAGTTGCTATAACTTCCATATCATAAATCTTGAAATCCTCATAGTTCAACATTCCCTTCACTGTTATTTCTCCAGTGGCAGAATTCAGATTAAATGTTTCTTGAGTTTTCTCTGATGTATATAAACTGTATGAGTATGTCAGATCAGAATTTGATCCTTCATCTAAATCTATTGCACTGAGATCAATAACAAGACTCCCAATAGGAGAATTTTCCATGATTTCAACAGTGTAGATAGATTTATCAAATGTAGGAGCATTATCATTTGTGTCCAAAACCTGAACAATTACACTGGCAGTGCCAGAACGAGCAGGTGTTCCTCCATCTACAGCTGTGAGTATTAAATTATGAACAGCCTGCTTCTCCCGATCTAAAGGCTTTCTTAAGATCAAATCGGCAAACTTCGACCCGTCTCTTCCAGTCTGCACCTCAATATTAAAATATTCACTTTCACTTAAATGGTATGTTTTTACTGAATTTGTTCCTACATCAGGATCAACTGCATTGCTGAGAGAAAATCTCTCTCCTTTTGGTGTCGCTTCAGATATATCTAAATGTATGACGTCTCTGCGAAATTGTGGGGCGTTGTCGTTCATGTCTAGTACTTCTAATTCTATGTTAAAAATGCGCACTGGATTTTCTAGTGTTACTTCAAGTTTAAGATAACACGACGACGACCATTTCGTTGTGCAAATATACTCTCTGTCAATCTTCTCAATGATGTACAGCTCACCAGTCTCTTTGTTCACATCCAGATATTTTTTGTTAGCGATGATATCAAGACGCATCTTCCTCTTTGTTAGTGTTGTAACGTCCAGGCTGAGATCGGTAGCAAGGTTGGCAACGACTGATCCTTCTTTCAGTTCTTCGGGTATCGAGTAATGAGTGACTGAGCTCGATATGTTATGAACAAAAGAAAAAAGAAGAGCGAGCAGCACGTACCTCTTACAAGACTCCATTGTTAGAGCGGGCCTTATTCCTATAAGAGGATTCACTGCACTTCAAACCATAAAATTTATATATCCGTCAATATTCAGTTTTGTTGCTCCATCCTCGATCCAGTCATATGTATAGCTTTAATCCCAAACATATTTCGTGGCGATACGTGTGAGCGCGTTTTGGCAGTGGACTTTCAGCACCACGGAGCTGTTCCTTTTTTCACGGTCACTTCATGACAACGTTACACTGTCATTACGTTCATGGACTGGCATTTTACTAACGGAACAGCGCCACCCCTTAGGTTTCTCAAAACTGTTTAACATGAAGCTTCATAAAATTCTATTCTATTTGTTTCAGTTCTAAATCATATTGGATAACCATTGCAAATATTACTAAAGATACTGAGACTATGGTGTTGCTAATGAGACTAAATGACGACGCTTTGTCACCCTAGATATGTTTACATTATAAAACGTAATGTCACAGAATATTGATAAGGTATAGATATAAAAGCCAGCACACTATCGAAGTTATTTTAGTCATCTTGTTTTGTTGGTGTGGAGGTTAGATTTCAGTTTTTTCTTCAGCTTCTTCGCTCTCTCTGAAGTGGGTTACTTGTTCTTTTAACAGAATTAAATTCAAGTTGTGTTTCTCTGACGAAGATGATTATATATTTTCTTGAAATTGTGCTTCTATTCATCATTCATTGCTACCCTGTGTAAAAGTGCCAATGTGGGAAACTGTTAATAATACACTGGAAAGAATGGGAATCACATACATAATTTTCAGAAGTTGAGGGGAAAAACTGATAATTCACTCTGAAATAATTAATTGATGCAGCTCCTTTACATCAATTTTAGAATAACAAAAATCCACCAAATTGCTTTGTATACAAGAGAATCATAGTTGCCACTTCAAAAAAAAAATTTGTTTCTTCGAAATTGCAACAAATGTGACAGTTATTGGGAATTGCTTGTAATTTACTCAGTCATATATTTAGTTTTAAAAATGTCAATTTATCAAATGAACATTTTAAATATAATATTAGCATCTATAATGGTGTTGGATCAACAATAAGTTTAAAGCAAAGACTCAAAATTATGTTTAAATAATGTAAGGTTATCAATTTTGAGTAATATTGGTATGAATATGGTCGATCTGCTTATGTACTCAGCAACATACAACATTATAGATGCAAATTTTAGGTTTGTATACATGTGATGGATACATCGAAAGATCTTGAAAAGAGTACTAAGCGTGTATGTTCCACACTGCAGTATTTCATATCTGTTACCAAATGTTGTGATTCACAGATGGCTTTGTAGCTCTATTTGATAGAAATGCTTTCGGCATAGATGTGTATAAAACAATTTCAATTGACATTTTGCCATACCTGCAGAGTGGAAGCTGCTGAGTCACTAGTGTCTGTCAGGCCTGTCCCTCTCGGTATACTGGACACGATGTATCTGGAGCCCTTTGGTACAGGCTGTCTGACCACCAGCTTTCCTTTCCTGGTCTCTGCCAGAAACAGACTGTACCAGTAGGCATCATTGGAGACCAGAGTGGAATCTGCCACAGTGGAGTTCCTCTCACTGATCACACTGTTCCTGCTGGGAGGAGCAGCTTTGCTGGGTTTGGGCTTCTGACACTTGAGCACGATGGTGACCAGTATGGTGATGAGCAGCAGGAATGAGACGGAGCCCAGACCGATGACCAAATACAGGTTGAGGTCAGAGAAGATGTCATATTCCAGAGGCACCTCAGTCATGTCAGAGTAGGCCTTCACTGCAGTCTCCACTGTGGACAGCTTGATGGTGACTGTAGCAGACAGAGCAGGATCCCCGTTGTCCTTGGCAACAACAACCAGTCTCTGGTGGCGTGGATCTCTGTAACTGAACATCCTCATGGTCCGGATCTCTCCGTTGTATTGGTCCAGACTGAACAAGGTGGCGTCAGTCACCTGCAGAAACTGGTAGGTGATCCGAGAATTGTGCACTGAGTCCGTGTCCAAGGCTATCACCTTGGCAACCAGGGAGCCTTTATCGGTGGATCTGGGGATCTTCTCCTCCACCACCGAGCCGTGAGCTCGCCACGGAGACACAATGACCGGAGCATTGTCATTCTGGTCCACAATGATGATGTGAACTGTCACGTTGCTGCTGAGAGGAGGAGATCCAGAGTCTCTGGCCTCGATGTGGAACAGAAACTCCTTCTCGATCTCATAATCAAAAGTTTTCAGTGCGTAAAGGTTCCCGTTCTCTGGATTGATGGAGAACAGCATGGACATGGAGGTGTTGGCTATCTCCTTCTCTAATATGAAGTAAACCAGATACTGGTTTTCATGGAGGTCAGGGTCAAACGCAGTGAGAGAGCTGAGCAAGGCTCCAGGTGCGTTATTCTCCATGACACGTATGGTATAAAATGACTGAGGGAACTGTGGGACATTGTCATTAACATCCAGCAGCTCTAACGTCATAGTTTCATTGTCAGATAAAGGAGGAGAGCCTCTGTCTGTGACAGTGAAGGTGATGTCATATTCTGGGACCTTCTCACGGTCTAATGGCTGTGAAACTACTAATTGATAATAGTTATCAGAGGACTCCCTCAGTTTGAAAGGCATATTTTGTGGAATATGAAGATCCACCACTCCATTATCACCTGAGTCTTTATCACTGACACTGAGTACAGCTATCACTGTGTCTAATTCTATGTTTTCATTGACTGGACTCTGAAATGATTTAATGGATATTTCTGGGTGGTTGTCATTCATGTCTTCAACTAGAATCTTTATGGTACATTGTCCTGATAAACTGTTGGCTCCTTTATCAGTTGCTATAACTTCCATGTCATAAATCTTGAAGTCTTCATAATTCAACATTCCCTTCACTGTTATTTCTCCAGTGGAGGGATTCAGATTAAATGTTTCTTGAGTTTTCTCTGATGTATATAAACTGTATGAGTATGTCAGATCAGAATTTGATCCTTCATCTAAATCTGTTGCATTGAGATCAATAACAAGAATTCCAATTGGAGAATTTTCTATTATTTTCACACTCAAATTGGCTTTTTCAAATGTAGGAGCATTATCATTAGTGTCCAAAACATGAACAATTACACTGGCAGTGCCAGAACGAACAAGTGTTCCTCCATCTACAGCTGTGAGTATTAAATTATGAACAGCCTGCTTCTCCCGATCTAATGCCCTTTTCAATATCAAATCCGCAAATTTGGACCCTTCTCTTCCAGTCTGAACTTCGATATTAAAATATTCACTTTCACTCAGATGATACGTTTTTACTGAGTTCGTTCCTACATCAGGATCAACTGCATTACTGAGAGAAAATCTCTCTCCTTTTGGCGTCGCTTCAGATATGTCCAGATGTATGGCGTCTCTGCGAAATTGTGGGGCGTTGTCGTTCATGTCTAAAATTTCTACTTCTATGTTAAAAATTCGTAATGGGTTTTCTAGTATAACCTCCAGTCTCAGATAACAAGACGCTGATGACTTTGTAGGGCAAATATATTCCCTGTCAATCTTCTCTACAACATACAACTCGCCGGTGTCTTTGTTCACATCCAAATATTTTTTGTTAGCGATAATATCAAGACGCATTTTCCTCTGATTCAGTGTTTTTACGTCCAGGCCGAGATCGGTAGCAAGATTTGCGACAACGGATCCGTCTTTCATCTCTTCAGGTATCGAATAATGAGTCACTGAAGTTGATATTTGATAAACAAAAGAAAACATCATCAGAACAACGAGCACGTACCTCTTCCACGACTCCATTGTTAGAAAAAGCGGCATTCCTGTCTGCGTGCACTAAAATTTACCCGATGTAATGTACGTCTCCTTTGGTGATTAAATTTCATTCCAAGGCTTTGATCTCTAACATATTCATAATTTATTCCCAAAGATTTGTGGACGAAGAAAAAGGGGGAGTAGAATTTCATCACCAGGAAGCTCCCCGGATTCCTAGCTCTGCCCCACTGACAACAATTCTTTGTCAAGGCGTGCAACTCCTGGGGATTAACATAGCAAACAGTGCCACCTATTGTATTTTAGAAGACTGTTTAACATTTAACGCGTTGAAAATCAAATTGCTGATTAGATGTGAACTTAAAATGTATCACTCTGCAAATATTCCTGGAAATAATCATTGATGTGATACAGATATGTCAACTCTGAACATATAAAGCGGAACATGAAGTCTTCGGGGTTTTTTTCTTATAAATGACAAATTTGAAGCCAAGTGCACGGCAGGTTTTTGCCTACTGCGTGAGATGCAAGGGGAAACCATCATTTAATTCAGGAAACAAACGCAACGAGGGTCTTAAAGGAAAATAATTTCTTTGTACTGTTACGATAATAGGCTTGTGTCGAATGAGTCTGCCTCGCCAGCCTCCAATGATCATGAGAACGATGACCTCATCACTGAGAGTATTTGTGGAGAGCAGTGACGTGAATAGTCGTGTATTAACCTTTGCATCTCATGAATTATCAAAAAATCAAATATGATGAAGAGAAAAGGTGGTACCAACTACTTGACATTTGTTTTTGTTTGTGTTTTGTTCCTAATTTTCTTTTGGGTCTGTGAGGAAAAAACACAGAATTTTTAAATTAGTTTTTTGTTGTTGTAGTGTTTTAATGGGTATTTAAATGTGCTATTTTTATTACATTTTAATTACATCCTTGTTAAATCATATCTTATCAGTGTAAATATTCATTACAATATGAATTGCCCTTTATGCACTGACCTGTGAGTAAAACCATTAAAATATGGGAAATGAACTTTGATCAATGATGTTGCCACATGGAGTCAACACAGTTGTGTAATGACTAGTAAATGTCTAACATAAGCTAAAAAGTAAGAAAAAAAATTCTTTTGAAAAGGTCATACATTGCATGTATTACTGATTTTATCTAGTTTTTAATCACAGAATCAGAGCAATATTTAAATGATGTCAATTGTGACTACTAGTGATATTAAGTCAATATGTGTGTCTCTACTTAAAAACATAAAACAGTCATGAATTTAAGTTTAACATGTTTTTATTCATTTGATTGGACAAGCTGCCGATCTTGAAAATAATGCAAAGCTGTTATTGCCTATTTTGCAGTATCCAAAGAATGTGTTTTCAGAAAGCTTTTGATTCAGATATTTTTTTATGCCCATGTTTGCTGGAAATACTCAAAGAATAATCATATATATGCATAAAACAAGTTTAATTGACATTTTCCCCTACCTGCAGAGTGGAAGCTGCTGAGTCACTAGTCTCTGTCAGTCCTGTTCCTCTCGGTATACTGGACACGATGTATCTGGAGCCCTTTGGTACAGGCTGTCTGACCACCAGCTTTCCTTTCCTGGTCTCTGCTAGAAACAGACTGTACCAGTAGGCATCGTTGGAGACCAGAGTGGAATCTGCCACAGTGGAGTTCCTCTCACTGATCACACTGTTCCTGCTGGGAGGAGCAGCTTTGCTGGGTTTGGGCTTCTGACACTTGAGCACGATGGTGACCAGTATGGTGATGAGCAGCAGGAATGAGACGGAGCCCAGACCGATGACCAAATACAGGTTGAGGTCAGAGAAGATGTCATATTCCAGAGGCACCTCAGTCATGTCAGAGTAGGCCTTCACTGCAGTCTCCACTGTGGACAGCTTGATGGTGACTGTAGCAGACAGAGCAGGATCCCCGTTGTCCTTGGCAACAACAACTAGTCTCTGGTGGCGTGGATCTCTGTAACTGAACATCCTCATGGTCCGGATCTCTCCGTTGTATTGGTCCAGACTGAACAAGGTGGCGTCAGTCACCTGCAGAAACTGGTAGGTGATCCGAGAATTGTGCACTGAGTCCGTGTCCAAGGCTATCACCTTGGCAACCAGGGAGCCTTTATCGGTGGATCTGGGCATCTTCTCCTCCACCACCGAGCCGTGAGCTCGCCACGGAGACACAATGACCGGAGCATTGTCATTCTGGTCCACAATGATGATGTGAACTGTCACGTTGCTGCTGAGAGGAGGAGATCCAGAGTCTCTGGCCTCGATGTGGAACAGAAACTCCTTCTCGATCTCATAATCAAAAGTTTTCAGTGCGTAAAGGTTCCCGTTCTCTGGATTGATGGAGAACAGCATGGACATGGAGGTGTTGGCTATCTCCTTCTCTAATATGAAGTAAACCAGATACTGGTTTTCATGGAGGTCAGGGTCAAACGCAGTGAGAGAGCTGAGCAAGGCTCCAGGTGCGTTATTCTCCATGACACGTATGGTATAAAATGACTGAGGGAACTGTGGGACATTGTCATTAACATCCAGCAGCTCTAACGTCATAGTTTCATTGTCAGATAAAGGAGGAGAGCCTCTGTCTGTGACAGTGAAGGTGATGTCATATTCTGGGACTTTCTCACGATCTAATGGCTGTGAAACTACTAATTGATAATAGTTATCAGAGGACTCCCTCAGTTTGAAAGGCATATTTTGTGGAATATGAAGATCCACCACTCCATTATCACCTGAGTCTTTATCACTGACACTGATTACAGCTATCACTGTGTCTAATTCTATGTTTTCATTGACTGGACTCTGAAATGATTTAATGGATATTTCTGGGTGGTTGTCATTCATGTCTTCAACTAGAATCTTTATGGTACATTGTCCTGATAAACTGTTGGCTCCTTGATCAGTTGCTATAACTTCCATATCATAAATCTTGAAATCTTCAAAGTTCAACATTCCTTTTACAGTAATTTCCCCAGTGACAGAATTCAGATTAAATGTTTCTTGTGTTTTTTCTGATGTGTATAAACTGTATGAGTATGTCAGATCAGCATTTGTCCCATCGTCTAAATCTGTTGCATTGAGGTGCATTACAACTTTTCCTATGGGCGCATTTTCCATTATTTTAATGTTGTAATTTTGTTCATCAAATTTTGGGGCATTATCATTTGTGTCTAAAACATGAACAATTACACTGGCAGTGCCAGAACGAGCAGGTGTTCCGCCATCTACAGCTGTGAGTATTAAATTATGAACAGCCTGCTTCTCTCGATCTAAAGCCTTCGTCAAGATCAAATCGGCAAACTTTGACCCGTCTCTTCCCGTTTGAACCTCGATGTTAAAATGTTCGCTTTCACTCAGATGATATGTTTTTACTGAGTTGCTTCCTACATCAGGATCGACTGCATTGCTGAGAGAAAATCTCTCTCCTTTTGGCGTCGCTTCAGATATGTCTAAATGTATGGCGTCTCTGCGAAATTGTGGGGCGTTGTCGTTCATGTCTAAAATTTCTACTTCTATGTTAAAAATTCGTAATGGGTTTTCTAGTATCACCTCCAGTTTTAGGTAGCAAGTCATTTTTGTGTTACAGATATATTCTCTGTCAATCTTCTCAACGATGTACAGCTCACCAGTCTCTTTGTTCACATCCAGATATTTCTTGTTAGCGATGATATCAAGACGCATTTTCCTCTGATTCAGTGTTTTTACATCTAGGCCGAGATCGGAAGCAAGATTTGCGACTGTTGATCCTTCTTTCATCTCTTCGGGTATGGAGTAATGAGTCACCGAGGTCGACATTTGTTGAACGAAATGAAAAAGAATAAAAATGACGAGCTGCACGTACCTTGTCCCCGACGCCATTATTACAACAGGACCCATTGTTACATGCAGGATTTTAGCACATCAAGCAATTAAATGTAGGTTTTCAGAAATCTTGAATTTTTCCGTAATGCTCTTAATCCCAGCCATAGAGAAGACTTTTTATCCTCGAAATTGTTTGGCAGCCCAATGCACGACTTCATGCTATGAATGGCGTTTTAGCACCACGGAACTGTCCGGTTGTTTTACCATATGCACCAGTGACAGCGATTTACTGTCATGGCGTCAGTGACCTGACATTCTTAGAAAACAGCGCCACCCTTCAGGCTTTGCAGTGTTGTATAAGTTTAACACAAACCTCCACAAACATAGACTATTATTAGTTTCAGCGTGACACAAAAATGCATTATCATTTCATATACACTACCTTACAAAAGTTTGGGATCACCCAGGCAATTTCATGTTTTCCATGAAAACACACATTTTTTTTCCACGTGCTAACATAATTGCACAAGGGTTTTCTAATCATCAATTAGTCTTTCAACACGATAAGCTAACACAATGCAGCATTAGAACACAGGAGTGATGGTTGCTGGAAATGGGCCTCTTTACCGCTATGTAGATATTCCATTAAAAATCGGCCACTTCCAGCTAGAATAGTCATTTACCACATTGACAATGTCTGCACTGTATTTCTGATTAATTTCATGTTATGTTCATTGAAAAAAAATGTTTTTCTTTCAAAAATAAGGACATTTCCAAGTGACCCCAAACTTTTGAATGGTAGTATATTGCTAAAGCTAGTGGTTGAATTGTTGTGTTTGAAACTAACTGATGAAATGTTGTAACTCTGTAACAATACATTGAGAAGTCATTTAATATTGATGAAGAATAAATGTAACGGGTGATGTGTACACTGGATTCCTACCTGCAGAGTGGAAGCTGCTGAATCACTAGTGTCTGTCAGTCCTGTCCCTCTCGGTATACTGGACACGATGTATCTGGAGCCCTTTGGTACAGGCTGTCTGACCACCAGCTTTCCTTTCCTGGTCTCTGCCAGAAACAGACTGTACCAGTAGGCATCATTGGAGACCAGAGTGGAATCTGCCACAGTGGAGTTCCTCTCACTGATCACACTGTTCCTGCTGGGAGGAGCAGCTTTGCTGGGTTTGGGCTTCTGACACTTGAGCACAATGGTGACCAGTATGGTGATGAGCAGCAGGAATGAGACGGAGCCCAGACCGATGACCAAATACAGGTTGAGGTCAGAGAAGATGTCATATTCCAGAGGCACCTCAGTCATGTCAGAGTAGGCCTTCACTGCAGTCTCCACTGTGGACAGCTTGATGGTGACTGTAGCAGACAGAGCAGGATCCCCGTTGTCCTTGGCAACAACAACTAGTCTCTGGTGGCGTGGATCTCTGTAACTGAACATCCTCATGGTCCGGATCTCTCCGTTGTATTGGTCCAGACTGAACAAGGTGGCGTCAGTCACCTGCAGAAACTGGTAGGTGATCCGAGAATTGTGCACTGAGTCCGTGTCCAAGGCTATCACCTTGGCAACCAGGGAGCCTTTATCGGTGGATCTGGGCATCTTCTCCTCCACCACCGAGCCGTGAGCTCGCCACGGAGACACAATGACCGGAGCATTGTCATTCTGGTCCACAATGATGATGTGAACTGTCACGTTGCTGCTGAGAGGAGGAGATCCAGAGTCTCTGGCCTCGATGTGGAACAGAAACTCCTTCTCGATCTCATAATCAAAAGTTTTCAGTGCGTAAAGGTTCCCGTTCTCTGGATTGATGGAGAACAGCATGGACATGGAGGTGTTGGCTATCTCCTTCTCTAATATGAAGTAAACCAGATACTGGTTTTCATGGAGGTCAGGGTCAAACGCAGTGAGAGAGCTGAGCAAGGCTCCAGGTGCGTTATTCTCCATGACACGTATGGTATAAAATGACTGAGGGAACTGTGGGACATTGTCATTAACATCCAGCAGCTCTAACGTCATAGTTTCATTGTCAGATAAAGGAGGAGAGCCTCTGTCTGTGACAGTGAAGGTGATGTCATATTCTGGGACTTTCTCACGATCTAATGGCTGTGAAACTACTAATTGATAATAGTTATCAGAGGACTCCCTCAGTTTGAAAGGCATATTTTGTGGAATATGAAGATCCACCACTCCATTATCACCTGAGTCTTTATCACTGACACTGATTACAGCTATCACTGTGTCTAATTCTATGTTTTCATTGACTGGACT
Organism: Amphiprion ocellaris; assembly: GCF_022539595.1. Taxonomy (NCBI): domain Eukaryota; kingdom Metazoa; phylum Chordata; class Actinopteri; family Pomacentridae; genus Amphiprion; species Amphiprion ocellaris. The sequence continues at coordinate 19,409,002 of NC_072778.1, forward strand.
CTGAAATGATTTAATGGATATTTCTGGGTGGTTGTCATTCATGTCTTCAACTAGAATCTTTATGGTACATTGTCCTGATAAACTGTTGGCTCCTTGATCAGTTGCTATAACTTCCATATCATAAATCTTGAAATCTTCAAAGTTCAACATTCCTTTTACAGTAATTTCCCCAGTGACAGAATTCAGATTAAATGTTTCTTGTGTTTTTTCTGATGTGTATAAACTGTATGAGTATGTCAGATCAGCATTTGTCCCATCGTCTAAATCTGTTGCATTGAGGTGCATTACAACTTTTCCTATGGGCGCATTTTCCATTATTTTAATGTTGTAATTTTGTTCATCAAATTTTGGGGCATTATCATTTGTGTCTAAAACATGAACAATTACACTGGCAGTGCCAGAACGAGCAGGTGTTCCGCCATCTACAGCTGTGAGTATTAAATTATGAACAGCCTGCTTCTCTCGATCTAAAGCCTTCGTCAAGATCAAATCGGCAAACTTTGACCCGTCTCTTCCCGTTTGAACCTCGATGTTAAAATGTTCGCTTTCACTCAGATGATATGTTTTTACTGAGTTGCTTCCTACATCAGGATCGACTGCATTGCTGAGAGAAAATCTCTCTCCTTTTGGCGTCGCTTCAGATATGTCTAAATGTATGGCGTCTCTGCGAAATTGTGGGGCGTTGTCGTTCATGTCTAAAATTTCTACTTCTATGTTAAAAATTCGTAATGGGTTTTCTAGTATCACCTCCAGTTTTAGGTAGCAAGTCATTTTTGTGTTACAGATATATTCTCTGTCAATCTTCTCAACGATGTACAGCTCACCAGTCTCTTTGTTCACATCCAGATATTTTTTGTTAGCGATGATATCAACTCGCATTTTCCTCTTATTTAGCGTTTTTACGTCCAAGCCTAGATCGGTGGCAAGGTTTGCTATTACGGATCCTTCTTTCATTTCCTCCGGTATGGAATAATGACTAACTGAAGTCGATACATAATGAACGACTGATAAAAGAACAACGAGCGAAACGTACCTTTTGTGTGGCTCCATTGTTATAACGGGCCCCACTGTTATGTGTGTGTTCACTGTTGGAAGCACATCAGCCCATAAAATACAGCTGGCTTAAAAAAAATTAACAAAAAAACCCTGGTGATGTCTTATGTTTCCGTTGTCATTCCCAGAGATTTCGTTGCAAATAACAGCCAAGATGCTGCGATTAGTGCGACTCTCAGCACCACGCCGCGTTCTTTTCTTTCGGTGTCTCGCCCACTGCTGTACTGTCATTACGTTTGTGGCCTGTTTTTTCTTTCGAGTCAACAGCGCCACGGCTTGACTCTTTAACGGTCTAGCCGTCATTGTATCATATATTAAATTAACTCTTTGATTTCAGACCACTGATGATTTTTCTTCAAATTGGTACTTAATGCATACATTTAAGTAAAAGACAATCTTTTCACCATAAATATTTCACATGCAAACTACATATATTGAGACATAAAAGTGCAAATTGGTGGCATACCTGCAGAGTGGAAGCTGCTGAGTCACTAGTCTCTGTCAGTCCTGTCCCTCTCGGTATACTGGACACGATGTATCTGGAGCCCTTTGGTACAGGCTGTCTGACCACCAGCTTTCCTTTCCTGGTCTCTGCCAGAAACAGACTGTACCAGTAGGCATCATTGGAGACCAGAGTGGAATCTGCCACAGTGGAGTTCCTCTCACTGATCACACTGTTCCTGCTGGGAGGAGCAGCTTTGCTGGGTTTGGGCTTCTGACACTTGAGCACGATGGTGACCAGTATGGTGATGAGCAGCAGGAATGAGACGGAGCCCAGACCGATGACCAAATACAGGTTGAGGTCAGAGAAGATGTCATATTCCAGAGGCACCTCAGTCATGTCAGAGTAGGCCTTCACTGCAGTCTCCACTGTGGACAGCTTGATGGTGACTGTAGCAGACAGAGCAGGATCCCCGTTGTCCTTGGCAACAACAACCAGTCTCTGGTGGCGTGGATCTCTGTAACTGAACATCCTCATGGTCCGGATCTCTCCGTTGTATTGGTCCAGACTGAACAAGGTGGCGTCAGTCACCTGCAGAAACTGGTAGGTGATCCGAGAATTGTGCACTGAGTCCGTGTCCAAGGCTATCACCTTGGCAACCAGGGAGCCTTTATCGGTGGATCTGGGGATCTTGTCCTCCACCACCGAGCCGTGCGCTCGCCACGGAGACACAATGACCGGAGCGTTGTCATTCTGGTCCACAATGATGATGTGAACTGTCACGTTGCTGCTGAGAGGAGGAGATCCAGAGTCTCTGGCCTCAATGTGGAACAGAAACTCCTTCTCGATCTCATAATCAAAAGTTTTCAGTGCGTAAAGGTTCCCGTTCTCTGGATTGATGGAGAACAGCATGGACATGGAGGTGTTGGCTATCTCCTTCTCTAATATGAAGTAAACCAGATACTGGTTTTCATGGAGGTCAGGGTCAAACGCAGTGAGAGAGCTGAGCAAGGCTCCAGGTGCGTTATTCTCCATGACACGTATGGTATAAAATGACTGAGGGAACTGTGGAGCGTTATCATTAACATCCAGCAGATGCACAGTTATTGTTTCATTGTCAGATAAAGGAGGTTTTCCTGCGTCTGTTACAATCAGCATGATTTCATATTCAGGGACTGTTTCGCGGTCCAAAGGCTCTGACACTATAAGCTTGTAATGCATGGGTCTATCTGATGATTCATTAAGAATAAAAGGCATGGGCTGGTGTATAGATAGACTCACTTTTCCATTATCACCAGTGTCTCTGTCACTTATTCCTACCAGCGCAATGACAATTCCTACCGGTATGTTCTCATCTAACGTATTTTTAACAGACTGTATGGTGATTTCTGGATAATTATCATTCATGTCTGTCACGTGAACGACTACTTTACACTGCCCCAGCAAAGGATGCGCCCCCTTGTCTCTGGCTTCAATGTGCATTTCATAAAATTTCATATCTTCATAGTCTATCGTTCCCTTCACAGTTATCTCCCCTGTGTTAGGATTCAGTGCGAACGCATCTTGTGTTTTTTCTGACGTGTAAAGGGTAAATGAGTACACTATCTCTGAATTCAGACCCTCGTCAAGATCTGTAGCGTTAAGCTTCATCACTAAGGCTCCTGTGGGGCTGTTTTCTGTCATGTTAATGGTATAAATTTGCTTATCAAACCGAGGAGGATTGTCGTTAGTGTCCTGTACTCTAACTATAATATTGGCAGTTCCAGAGCGCACAGGGACACCTCCGTCCACTGCAGTCAGTATTAAATTATGAACAGCATTCTCCTCTCTGTCTAAAGACTTGGTCAACACCAAATCCACATACTGAGTTCCATCGCTGCCTGTCTGAATTTCGATGGTGAAATGTTCACTCACACTGAGCTTGTACGTTTTAATTGTATTAATGTCAACATCTGGATCTACAGCATTGGGCAGAGAGAACCTCTCACCGGGTGTCGCCGATTCTGAAACGTCGAGCTCTACTCTATCTCGTCGAAAATGTGGAGCATTATCATTTATGTCCGTTATTCCAAGCTCAATGTTGAAGATACGCAAGGGGCTTTCTATGATAACATCAAGCTTTAAAAAGCATGTTGGTTTCGCCGGACAGAGATATTCCCTGTCTATCTTTTCAACGATATACAGTTCCCCTGTCTTTTTGTTAAAATCTAGATATTTTTTGTTGGTGAAAATATCAAGCTTTACCTCTCGTTGCGCCAAACCTCCAGGGTCAAGTCCTAAATCTGCAGCAAGATTAGCCACAACAGAGCCCCTGTCCATCTCTTCGGCTATGGAGTACCGTGTCACAGACAAAGCACTGGGCCATGCTGCGCACAAGACAAAGACTGTGGTCCAAAACGGCATCTTTTCCTCTGCAGGGAATCAATACAGATTCAAAAAGACTTTGGTGTTTCTGAAGACTTTTAAGGTCTGACAAAATGTGTTTGGTAAATCTTATATAAAGAAGAAAATATAAAATCTGTTGTTAGTTTAGAAATGAAAGCATATCTTCCAGAAAGCTGTGTGTTCTGCACCCTTTATAAATGGGTGTGTCATGACTTTATGGAAGGAGATGTACTACGCTTTAGTGGTCAACAGTGACACCATGTGACAAAAACTGTACATAGTACAGTGATTATTTTACAGCCAGGTTTGTGGCTAAGATCAAATATGGCTTTTCAGGACAATAACATGTATAAGGATTCACTCGTCTTTATTCTTTCTCTCTCTCGTGTGTGTGTGTGTGTGTGTGTGTGTGTGTGTGTGTGTGTGTGTGTGTGTGTGTGTGTGTGTGTGTGTGTGTGTGTGTGTGTGTGTGTGTGTGTGTGTGTGTGTGCGCGCGCGCAGTGGCATGGGGTTAGCACTTTCGCCTTGCAGCTAGAACATCCCCGGTTCGCGTCCCAGCCTTCCTGGGTTCTTTCTGCATGGAGTTTGTATGTTCTCCCTGTGGCTTTTCTCCAGGTTCTCTGGCCGCTTCCCACATTCCAAAAATATGATGAGGTTATTTGATTATTCTAAATTGCCCGTAGGTGTGAATGTGAGTGTGATTATTTGTCTCTATATGTAGGCCTGTCCCAGGTGTCCCCTGCCTTCACCCTGAGTCAGCTGGAATCGACTCCAGCCTCCCCACGACCCTAATTAGGATTAAGCGGTGTACAGATAATGGATAAATGCAAAGTCTGGCTGGGGTCCACATGGACCCCAAACGTGTTTTTATATATATGCACCACAAACCTGGTTGGAATCAAATAAGCTTTGGTGTATATGATGGCAACTAGGTGAGTGACAACTACCTAAAGGGACTGAAAAATCCATCTTCCAAATAAAAAGATATGACAAGTTATACACCCCTGGTGTACTGATGAGGGTTAACTTTTACACCTTGCTGTGGCCTGCAAAGTCCCCAAAAAATAAAATAAAATCATAACCTGGATTCAAATGTAAACATGTTTGTCTGAAAAGAGGTGCACAGAGATTGCACCTCTTAAAGTCTCGTCTCGGACTTCTACAGAAGACTGGCTGAAATGTAGTGGAGTAGAAACATAAAATGCAGTGTGCCTAACAAAAAATGTTGTTATGAATATCCCTCAATTGGGGAAGACTCAAATAAGAGAAAGGCTTAAAAAAAATTTAAATTCTTTGACACACACAATGAGGCCTGCCAGAAAACACAGCTGGATTTGAGTCAGAAATATATTTGCTCAGACTCAATGCAGTTTTACAATGGACAGACATGACTTTATTTAAAAAAAATCTTTCTGTCCTTGTTCATCAGCATCTTCAAAAGGTGGTCGACTTTCTTAGCGGACGAACAGCTCTGGTCCAGTTGGCGCCTATAAATGAACTCAAGGTCTGAAGATGAATAAATATGTGAGGATTCTTTGGTGATTAGATCCCACTGTGGCATTATCATTTTAAGGCCTGAGCTGCGGAGGAGTCTTGTTGGTGGTGTCACAGGGTTGAAGAATGATGCTAAAGATATGGATGGAGGTTGATGGGAGATGTATTAACCTAACACTGAAATGACAGCTGACAGCAGCAGAACAGCTTCAAAGCACAATGATTCATTGAGTCTCTGGAATTCACCTGGAGGGATGAACATCATTCTTCCAAACGTTGAGCACTGTCTAACACAACCATCCAAAATCTCCCACACATGATCCATCAGGTTGAGATCTGGTGTCTGTGAAGGTCATAGAATACATTTCACATTATTCATGCCCATCAAACGATTTAGTGGCCCCTTGTGCCCTCCAGATAGGTGCATTGTCATTCTTAAAGACACCTGCCAAGGGAGCTCTGTTTATGGATCAGAGCCTTTAATCTGTCCAACAGTAACTCTTTTAAGAATAGAACTTATCTTCGTAGGATAAAGATGATCACTTTGAATGATTTTGTACTTATTTATAGTGACCCTTCACTCGAAGGGGGCAAGTGGGCCCAAAACAAAGCCAGAAAATGCCCCTCACAGCATAGCAGAGCCACCAGATCCACTCAGTGAATGGGTTGGGTTCTTCTATTATTTTATCCCCATCTGTGGTTTAAGACAAAAACTGATTATTTAACTGAGGAAAGAACACCCTCAGTCAGGTGATGCAATGAGTGAGGAGGACAGAGAGGGAGAGAAAAAGTAAAAATAATTATTGTAAGTCTGAGATTGTCGCTAAGCTTCATTCTGTTATGTTCAACCACCATTTTATGCATATTGTGAACATAGAATTTTGAGCTATGTTTTGTTTACTGTATTTGTCAAGGCAATTATTATTAGTCACATCTAGCTGATTCATGTTTTCTCCTTCAGTCTCTAAGACATTGAAGATATTGATTGGTTTGCTTGGATATGTTACTGTGGTTAACTTTAGAAAATTCTTGCATCAGTCATTGTGAGCCAGACTACAGGTTCTAATCCACAGACAGGGCTCACTTCGCCATTTGAACATGTAAACAATCTAAACGTCAGTGTTTTCTACAACAACTTGTGCTCTGTTTCTGTGTTGGGTGCACCCAATACACCGCTGTCTGCTTTACACTGGTGACTGTCTTTACAACCATCAGGTCTCTGTTCCATATGCAGTCTCTCCCTGTAGTAAAGTCGCGCACTTCCAAGCCGCAATTACGCACAACAGATCTGTATGACGAATTTTGTACAGTGAGTGCCAGAGTGTTGTAAAACCACTAGCAGAAGCATCCCCAATTGTGCATACATCCAACTTGTAGACACCAGTCTTCTACAACTTCTACATCAGTCCAAAATGAATTCTGCAGCATCACAATGAGTGCAAACATACAGCCAGAATCATATAGAACTACACTGTCGATTTTCCCATCAAAAATGATAAAGAACTGCCAACACTGTTGCCAAAAAGTTACAGTAATCCACTGTTGTTAAAATGTACAGTTGTCTGCTGTTAGGGTATATATACCATAAATCTGTAATTTTCTACATTTAGATATTTAATACATTAAACTTGCTGTAAAGTGTAGTGCATACAATGCTGCTGTATATTTATGTAACTCATTTTAAATTACTTCTGTGGTTTAATTACCTTTAGGTTTGCCTCTTAAAACTTTAGGACAAATATGCCTAATGCATTATGAAGCATTTGAGAAACTTCTGATAACCTTCAAAAAGCAAAGTAGATTTAAGGCAGAAACAGTCAAATTTTTCCTGTTCATGAAATAAACTGACTGACTGACCGACTGAATGACTGACTGACTGACTGACTGACTGACTGACCGGGTTGACCTTCTTCATCCAGCCTTGCTGCCTCTTTCAGGATTTATCCTGATAAGCTGCCTTAAAAAGTCTGTGTGTTGGTGTTTTTTTTAAAAAAAAGTTTATTTTTCAACATAAAAGCAGCACTGTTGTTTGGAGACGTGCAGAGATTAAGTTAACATTAAATGAAATTCACCATGTAACTTAGAGGGTCAGAATAAGCTCAGCTCCATTATGTAGTGTCACACACTGAAACAAGTATTTTTAAAGGTACCGTAGCTGTTCCAGTATCATTGAGGTTTTCCGATTAGAGGATTTTAATGTGCTGTGCACTGTTAGTGAAGTATGAATTTCAATGAAATCCACAACATTCTGTGAAGCACAATTTCAAAAGAAGAACAAAAGTATCTTAAACATAAAGAATGATTGAACAGAAGAAATGTTAAAATAAAACAAAATACAACTTCAGATCTCGGCTTTCAAGACAAAATATTGTGTTGTACTGATATAAATAAAATAGCTCGTTTTGTTTTATGATGAAAGCTGATGGAAGACACCAGATCAATATCACAGCAAAATATGAGTTGAGAGGAAATGTGATGGATTTTGCCAACTAACAAACTTGGCAAAAAGGTCACACTTTTATTAATTTGCACCACGTAGATGGGTAAAATTCCAATCCAACATATAGGATTTCCTGTCTTCCCAAAATGCAATGCAAATACCATGTACAAATTTGCCTAAAAATTTTTAGGCATATCTGTTACTTCATTATATGAAGATGAAACACACAGCTGATGATTAGAAGCTAATTATACAAATACTGTTCTGCTGCGTGTTGCTCTAATCTTCGTGTGTCTGTCTGTCAAAAGAGACAAAAAGAACAACACAAGTTCCTCTGCCCCTCCTGTCTTCATTCTGTTGTTTTTATCAGTTTTTTCTCTCCGCAAATGCACTCAGCCAAAGGCCCTTTTTTGTGTCTGGCATTGTTTTGGTTTACCTCATTGTAACCCCCCAGCTCCACACGTCCTGATTTCAAAATATAAGATAAATCTACTGTTTCAACGTTTCTATGTTGGTCTGAAAAGATTCTTACTCAATGATGCCATCTGCTGGAGAACGTTGTTGTCAACCCAGGATAAAAACTGTGACTGAGTAATAATCATTGATTAATACAATTTCTAATAGCCAGCATTTCACTTCCGTTAGAATATCTGACCCCATATGATCATATTAAGTCTCTTAAGTTAAGTATTAATCATTTTTATTTGAATGGTGTTAATTACTCTAATCATTTTAATCTACAAATTCTTATGCAGTGATGCAAATTGGTCGTAAGTATGCTGATCCTGATGAAAATTTAATTTATTAATGAACCTGAGACCCAAGTAGTATTAAAATATAAATTTGCACATTTACTGAATTAATATACAAAGCACACATTAATGGCACTTGTGGTTTACCTGAGTTTAAAACCAGTCTACACTTCACAATAGATTATTATTATTGTTGTTGTTGTTTGTTTGAGTTCCAAATTAGTTTACAGAATGAGTTGCAAAACATCATTTTAGAAATTATGAAGCACTGTTACAGATGAACATACCCAACATTATTTAAAATAGCTAAAATGCTAGCCATACCACTACCAGGTGCAATATTAGTGTCTCTTCTGTTGCTTTCTTTTAGTGCAAGCTTATTTGAGCAGAGTTTTTGTATGTTGTTATATCGCTGTAGTGCTAAAAAAAAAAAAAAAAAAAAAAAAAAGGCTAAATCCTCCACTCAACACTGTCCTTCAAGAAAAAAACACTACAGCTCCAGGAAAATATACTTTATTCTTATCTTATCTGCACCGTTCACACTCCATGGGTTTGTTCCCTTGGCTCTGAAATAAAAGACACGCAGGTCACAGGGTGTTCAGGGTTCAAGACTGCTGGGTGTGGATGTGTGTATTAAAGAAGGACGACTCCAAAACATTGGATCCATTATACTGCACAAGTGTTTTTTGACTGGACGCGCCCTCTGGCGGACAACTGCAGACATTGCAGCTGTATAGAAAACAACCTCTGGCCGACGCAATTTCAGCACCACGACGACCGGACAGTTCCCACTAAGACGGTTAAGAGATGTGACAAGTGTTCGCAGTTTCATTGTGTTGAGAACTGCGTTGCTGTAAAAGGAAGAAAGATCTCATATCTTATCACAGCACTGTCATTTGACTACAATTTCCCTAGCAGCTGGGTTTGGGAGAAAATGGAAGTTATGTGATCTGATTCCTCTCTTGTATCCTTAAATGTTAGGTTTCTGAATATGCATAACGTTGTTCTTGGTGCAGAGTCTGAGAAATACTATTACACCTCTATTTTAGGATTCCCCAGCCATCTGAAAATAAGCCAAGCTGACCTAAATATGACTGCCCCTATGGATCACCTTACCGCAGAGAAGGTTAGCCTGCTCCCCTCCATGTTCTCTGTGGACACTAGTTTCCTTATTAGCGGAATTATTTTCAATCTGAGCCATAGGACGACCTAATTACCCCTCTCATTTTCTGGCCAGTAGCCAGCTCTCATCTGTTGATGGTAGGAACTAATTCCCTGAGAAGTAAGATGTAAAAGGGCACATACAGAGAGAGAAGCCACAGGCGCCCGAGCTCACATTCAGGTGTGGCATTTGGAGTTGAACCCTCCCACATTTCCCCTGATGCTTGTATTCGTGTTCGCGGTCTTAATTAAAATGGTATTTCGAGAGAGGAGGTTCTGTTTGTTCAGTTAATGAACCCCACTATTCTCTGCGGGCAAATGGAAATGCAAGCATTCCAATTAGCATATGTTAGCATTTTACTATGTTTATTCCTTACCGTGGAAAACAGCTTACCAAGGCGAAAAGCTTTCTACCCTTGTAGGAGTAGCTGTGGAACTTTTTCACCCCAAAATAATTGACTCAAGCCAATTAAACACAGATCTAGGAAACTTACATCTGAATGATTTATGCATGTAGATCGACCGGACCTGTGGGTTGGGTTAGACCTTGAGTTTTATTTCAAATTACTCTTAAATCATGCGTGTGTAGGAGGCATAAGCAAGACCATATGAAAAAAATACTTTATTTTCATAAATGTATACAGTACATGTTGGGGAAAATCCCCCCCATCATTACAGTAGTCTGCGTCATGGGGCAGCTTGCATATACATTAACATACTATTTGTCATATTCACACAAGCTGTGTTAACAAACACACATACAAAAAAGAAAGAACACCTTTTTCTTTTCATGTAACCAAAAAATATAAATCCGTAAGTATGTGCAAAATCATTGTCCAGTAATGCTTTTCAAAACATTTTGGATGTAACTGCTGCTCCAGTTTGATTGTCTAAATAATAATAACAATAATAATAATAATAATAATAACAGACACATTGACGATGTTGCAGTGGCATGTCACATAAATAGCCATCAGATTACATTTCCCTCCAGCCTTTCGGCCAAAATAGATTGTCCATCCATTATTTCTATTTCCAAGTGAATTGCAGCTCCTCTCTACTTTTCATACCACTTATAAATCATATGTTCATTAATTTATGTACTGAATGTTCTCTCCCTCTGTTTTCATATTAGGTTATCCATCATTTTAATCATCCATTTAGGCATTCGTTGAAATGTCAATCATTGTACAGGTCATTATTTATCATCGCAGCCTCTCCTTGGGGAGACATTTGAAGGCGTCGCTTCTTGCCAAAAGTGGAGAAGGAATTGTGGACATCCAGCTCACTTCGCTGCACGGTGGGCCTCAGGGTGCAAAAGCCTGACGGTGTCCCAGGGATGTAGACATTGTGGTGGTAGTCAGGTGGAGGGTGAGGATGTGGGTGGGATGGGATCGATGGCTGCTGCTGTTGGGGAGGAGGTGTGCACCGAGGAGTCCAGGGGCGAGAAGGGAGCCCACTGGGTGAAGGAGACATCTTATAGTCTAGATGTAGGTTGAAAGGAGAGGAGAAGCAGTTAGTCATTACAAAATATTGACTTGCTGCTGAAGTGCTGTTGTGATTTGCATTATGTAAAGCAAAGTTTAGTGCTTTGCAATCAGGACAATGAACAATTGCACACAGCAAAAAAAAAGAAAGAAAACAAAACCAGAGCCGTAATGTTGCTGAATATAACCCTGTTTATATCGGTTGAAGTGGGGATGAGGTAAGCCTGTGCCAATAAATCACTTAAGGGAGCAACAATGAGAAACACAATATCATTACATGAAAGCGTGGAGGTGTGCTGTAAACAATACCGATGTCAGCATGCGCATAAAATAATGTAAATGAAAACATAACCATAAAGTTGTGTAGTTTTGATGAAAGCTGTTTTTCATGCACCATATCTGGTCTCTCTTACCTTTCATGCCTCTCATGTGAGTTCCCCAGGTCCAGTACTGTCCAGGTGCCATGGAGGTGACATAATTTTCCGGGTCTGCGTGCATGGCCTTACGCATGAGGGTGCCATCCATGTTGATAGAGTTATAACTAGAAGTAAGAGAATAGTCCCTGTTACGACACACCTTACTAATAATTTTGAACATGCAATATCCATAAACATATTTGCAACGGGCTACTGAGGGGAAAAACTGAGATTGCTTTACACTACTTTGATAAAGGTTAAAGGTCAAAATGGTACCTTTTAATAGATGAGTTCTGATTCTTCGTGAGAGTCCAATCTGTGTTTGGCTGCTTCAGCTGCAAGGAAAAGACATGTTTGAGTTAACTGGAAATTACAAAGATTTAAAATGCAACATCATTCGGAGGAATGTGTCTCTTTAAAAATAAGTTTGACAACAAAGGACGTCTGTTCACTCCACCCTCCTGAATCGTAGAGGTCAGTGATACTCGACAGCAGCAGTCTATCATTGTGTTTGTACTGAAATGGAGACATGACTCTTTTTCTGATGGATCGTGGCTGCCGCCCTGTGGATGTTTGGCAGAAGACAATTTTTCAGAACGGGTGTGCTGTTGCCTTCAGCTACGGCTCGCCTGTCACTTATTTTTGCTTTTCTCCTCTGTGGCGCAGCGGGAAGGGTGAAGGAGAAGCAACCGAGTGATATTTATTCCTGGTTTGAGTCCGTAGTATGGATTGCACGCTCCATTAATTCACCTAAAGTTGTTAACACGGAGAATGCGACGTAAGCGTATTATTAGAATCGGTATTCAAAATACTCTCCTCGCCAACTACGCACAAAACCAATTAGAACCCCACCGGGATGAAACGAAACATGATTTTAATCTTCAAAGGAAACCGTGCCAGGGAGGAAATTAAGAAAATTACACACGTCATTGTTTTGTGGATTTTATGCATCATTTTACATTAATATTTGCCTGATGCTCCTCGAGCAAGGTTTTTAATTAAAAGTCTCACAGAGAGCCTTGAAAAGTTTGCGGCCCTTGCAGCTGTAAGAGCACCACCCAATGAAAAGCGCTCCACGTATTTATAGCACGGCACACATCCACGCACCTGTCCTTTGTGTTTTACACGCTTGAAAGTGTATTTAATCTCCCTTTTCACCTTCGATTCGTCAACTTAAGCAGGCCTAGGCGCTCGCTTTATGCGATGCCCAGATACTTTCAGTGTGATTCGTCTTTCGTGTGTCACTGACGACCTCACAGCGACACACGTGAGTGCGCTGAGGGACACTACCGGGTGAATTAGTGAAACCAATTAATAATAGGAAGGACACTTTCCCCTGAAGGAGTATAGCTGCGGGCAGAATAATCACCGTGACCTCGAAATCCCTCTGGTGGCCAGAGGTGTGTGTGCCAGTGACCGAAGTGACATTTCTCAGTCTGTCTGGTGGAGTCTGGTGTCACGGCTCTGAGTCTTTGTCCCCCCTCCTGCATTCTGATGAAAACGCGGAGACGAAAATCAGCATTACGCACACATTTGCGGTCTGCTGCTCCGTCTATTAGGATTAGAAAACACCCGTGCAGACTTCCTGCCTCCGTAAATTCCCTCTCTCCTTGTCTCCTGTCTTGCCCCCTTCTTCTGTTTCACCCCTCCTCTTCCCCCACCCTTGCTCGACAAATATGAACCCACATCTCTCTCCCTCTCTCTCCTCACATTCAGAGGACAACGCCGGGGCCGATCTACAGGCTGTCCACGTCTCAGTCCAGCCATGTCCTTGCACCCCCTCCTTCTCCTTGCCCCCTCCCCTCTCCACGTCCTCCCCTGTCTCCCCAAAACCGGCCATTTGCCATTTTTCATCAATAATGGACAGCCCCCCCTCTTGCGAATACGCCACATTGTGTGTGGTATAAAGGTTCGGTCGTGCTTGTGCCCTTGAGGCATAGTTAGTGAGGTTATCTGTCCTATATTGTTAGTTTGAGAACATGGAGGCGTGTGACAAACCCGACTGGTCGAACACGGCAGATTAATTCAAACACCTGTCATTTCACCTTGTCCGTCACTACATAACCTTGACTTTTTGCTCAAACTCAGGTGGATGCGCTGGAGGCAGGTGTGCGCGCTGCCTCACTGCATGGAAACTATTTGGCAATGACACTTGACTATTCTCGCAGGTCACAATCTGATATAATTAGTTCACTATTATTAAATGCTTGAATTGTTACCAAGACTGAACAGAGGAGTCAGCTTGAACTACATCTCTTCTTCCTCTCACACAGTAATTGACATCTCACTTCATTCTAAGACACGGCTTTTTGCACAGCATATGCTCCTCGCAAGATGGGGCTTTACACTTTCATTAACATGTCAATTAAAATGTAATCTCATGTCGTCTCATTTCATTTCCCCGGTGCAAAACATTACCATAGGCACCATAATTAGAATACATTATTGCCACAATTATTAGAAAAAAAAAGAGCCGGGACGACATTCTGTGCAACACACTAACAAGAGAGCAAAGAAGCAAAAACATGACTTTACTCAGTTTTTGCTCAAGTTGAGTTTAAAGCTGCGTGATTTGACCTTCATGGGAGAATGTCACAGTTATCAGATGGGAAATTGCGAGGCATTTAATTATGGAAATGAGTGAAACAGGAGGATTTAAACGGACAACACTATATGCTGATTTCACTGTACCTCGTTTGGAGTAGTTGCTCCATTGTTCACAGATGCGCTCCGGCTTTGCGCGTTCCACGAGTTTTCTGTGCTCTTTGCCTCGTTGTTCCTCGGTGTGCTGCTGGGGCTGCACGGCTTCAGAAACATAAAGTCACTTTTGGCTGATTCTGGGGTCAGACACACTTTATAACAATATGACTGAGACAGACTGCTATTTCCATTCACCTCCATGCAGTTCGTGGGCACTTTGGCGGCGGATGAAATCTGCAGGTTGAGGTTGGATTTTTTGAACACCTCCGGGGGCGGCTCCGGCTGAAAGCCCCCGCAGCAGCAGCAGGCTAACGGGGGCAGGTTGTACCCGCTGAGGGTCTCGCTGTCCTTGTAGCACTTGACCGCTGCCAGCACGATAATGGCCACCAGGAATATTAAAGATATTGTGCTCAGTGACACTATCAAGTAGAGAGCGAGGTTCGAGGGGGGCTGTGGGCTGAGTGTGAGGTCTCCGAAATCTGACAGCGACTCGGGCACGCTGTCTACTACTGTGAGGACAATGGAGACGGTGGCGGAGAGCGGCGGCTGTCCGTTGTCCTTGACTAATATTACCAGCCTTTGCCTTGTTGCGTCTTTTTCCACTAAGCGGCGAATAGTCCTGATTTCGCCCGTGTACAGAGCCACGCTGAAGAGCCCCGGGTCTGTAGCCTGCAACACCTGATAGGACAACCGGGAGTTCTGCCCCGCGTCTGCGTCTAACGCAGTTATTTTGGTGACCAGATACCCCGCGTCTACTGACCGCGGAACCACCTCTGTGGCCACCGTGCCGTTTTTGGGCAGCGGGGACACAATTACAGGTGCGTTGTCGTTCTGGTCTAAGACAAAAACGTTCACCGTGACATTACTGGCGAGAGGAGGGAAGCCAGCATCTTGCGCCTGTACTAAAATCTGAAAGTTTCTAAGTTGCTCATAATCAAAAGAGCGCAGTGCGTAGATATTGCCGTTGTCAGAGTTGATTGAGACATAAGTGGACACTGGCATGCCCTGAATCTGACCCTCGAGAATAGAATAAGACAGATAGGCGTTCTGGTTAGAATCGGGGTCGAACGCAGTTACAGAGCAAATGGAAGCGCCCGGGGCATTATTCTCGGTCACATAAACTGTGTATGAAGGTTGAGAGAACCGCGGGGGGTTGTCGTTAATGTCAGACACTTGAACAAGGATTGTTTTTCTGGTGGAGAGCGAAGGGGAGCCCAAGTCCCGGGCTGTGAGGGTGATATTGTACTCAGACACCGCTTCCCTGTCCAAAAACTCACTCGTCACCAGAGTATAATAGTTTTTAAAAGATGAATGGAGCTGAAAGGGCACGGTGCTCGGAATTTGGCAGTCAACGTTACCGTTCTCTCCCGAGTCGCGGTCCATGACACTGATTACGGCTATCACCGTGCCCGGCGGCGCGTCTTCCTGGACTGGAGTGGACACTGATGTGAGGATGACTTCGGGCGCGTTGTCATTCACATCCAGGATGTCCACCAGCACTTTGCTGTGCACTGCCACTGCCGAGGGCCCTCTGTCTTTTGCCTGCACGTACAGTTCATATACACTGGCTTTCTCATAGTCCACGATGCCTTTCACTCGGATTTCACCCATGTACGGGTCCACACTGAACAATTCGCGCACCTTGAGTGGTGCGTGCCCGCTGAACGCATAAGTAACCTCCCCGTTTGAGCCTTCGTCCAGGTCCGTGGCGTTCAGCTTCAGCACCAGCGTTCCTCGCGGTGCATTCTCCACCAGGCTCGCCCGGTAAACTGAGCGATCGAATACAGGCACGTTATCGTTTGCATCTAACACTGTAATAGTTATCAACGCTGTCCCAGAGCGCTCCGGTGATCCCCCGTCAAAGGCAGTCAGAACCATTTCGTGCTTTTTCTGCTGTTCCCGGTCCAGGGGGGTATCTAGCACGAGCTCAGCAAACTTGCTTCCATCGTTGCGTGTCTGGATATTCAGTATGAAGTGCTCGTTTGCGCTTAGCTGGTAGGAGCGCAGGGAGTTGGTGCCCACGTCCTGGTCCTGCGCGCTCTCTAACGGGAAACGGGAGCCGGGCGCAGCGGATTCTGTGATGTCAAGATTGAACTCGCTCCATGGAAAACTGGGAGAATTGTCATTCACGTCTAAAATCTCCACTTCCACTCTGTACAGTTCTAATGGGTTTTCAATAACCACTTGTAAGTGCAAAAAGCAGCTCGGGCTTCGTTCACACAGCTCCTCTCTGTCTATCTTTTCATTCACGAACAGAATTCCATTCTCCAAGTTCACTTCTAAATACTGCTTCTTTGCGCCAGAGACGATGCGAAACCGACGGGCTGACAGTTTGGCCACATCCAAACCCAGGTCCTCAGCGATGTTGCCCACAAACGCTCCATGCTCCAGCTCTTCGGGAATGGAGTACCGAATTTGAGCAAGAACCAGGTCCACCACGCATGCACACAGAAGCAGACATATAACCAGACCAGTCACTGGTACCCAGCTGCCTCTGGAGAGTCTGTGATCCATTTCAGCGCCGTGCGTAAAATCACCTCACCAAGACATCTTCTGCTTCATAAAGCCATTCACTTCTACAGCTTAAGAGTAAATATGGCAGGTGGGAAAAGCAGAAAAACAGCACAAAAAAAATCTCCAGATTTTAGTTTGTTACATCTACGTGTGTAGACAACTTTACCGAATACTTTAGATGAGAGAACAGGAATGGAGAGGAGAGTGAAGGCACCTCTCTCAGTGTTGTGCTCCACGCGCAACGCCGGTGGTGTGTGAACGGGGGAGGCTCGCTCTTTGATTTTCCAGTGTATTAGGCACTCGGAGGAGCTGGTGGGGAGGTGTGTGTGTTTGTGAGAGAGTGAGTGTGTGTGTATGTGTATGACAGAGAGAGAGAGAGAGAGAGAGAGAGAGAGAGAGGTGGAGGGGGTGGACGTAGCTCCTCGCAGCTCCGTATTGGAGGACGCAGACACGAAGTGCGACTCTAATTACTGTAGACGTTTAACCCTTTCCCATCCTCGTGTCTGCTCGTCTGACCCATTAAAGAGAGGAGAGGGCGTAAGTTTGACACCAGACGTCAGAGCCAGATTTGGATTAGGAGACAAATTGTGTTGGGGGTGTCGTTTTCTAGGCTGCATTTACCAGATGACATTTGATAAGGATTTGTCTCTATGGTGCCTTATAGGTCCAGGGTGGCAGTGATAGCCATTTTTATCATGTTTTCTTATAAACCCCCATTCTAGCAGCAGAAAAGAACAAATTATTCTCCGGGAGTTCCACTTGTGCGTGTTGCGATGCAGAAAACAAAACGCGGAGGCTTAAGCACTCATTCGCTGCGCCTCAAATGACCCAGCGGTCAGTACTAGTAGGCCCCTGGGACTCCATAATTCTCCTTAATTAGAGCCCTTTGAAGATGAATGCCCACAACTGCAAAACAGCCACATTCATTAATCATCACACACGAAATTGGGTTTTACCAAACGAATCTTTGATAGGTCAGGATATTCATTTTTAATCAACATTTAGATGAGTGTGAGCTACATTTTGGAGCTCAAAATGATTACACTGACAGCCATGAACTGACGATACACCATTACCACAACGCATTACACGACTTTAATTCACTTAAGTAGGCCTGAACATGGATCAACATAATCAACATAAAAGCAATGTCATAAAGCTTTAATCATACTTGTCTGTAATCAGGTGTTATTGTTAGGATTAGATGATGAATATCCCATAGGTGTTTACAGTTTGAGGGACAGAAAAGGCGCACGTGGTTGCTGAGAAATGGTTGCAAAAACTAAAACCTTTGACGAGATTATGAGTGACTCTACGAGATGAAAGCACTCCCACTGCTGTGTTTATGTGACCAAGAGGACAACTCTTTAGAGCGCAGCACATGTTTGTTCAGATCTAATCTTTTCCCTGTTAATCCTGGTCAGTTAGACAACCACTGAACGACAGAGAGCGCGAAGGAGAGAGAGGAACTGAAGGACGCCTTTGTGAATTCGGGTTCGTCTCTAGACAGACACGAGTGGCATCCTAATGTAAAACGGTGGCTTGAAATCTGAAAGTCTCTTCTTGGGACTGACGACACAGCCCTGGCCCCCGGGGCAGCGTTGGGCTTGTTAGCTACTAAAAAGAGAAAAAAAAAAGAGCGAGAGTGAGATGAGAGAGAAGGGACAAGAAACAAATAATTCCGCTTCCAGGGGCAGGTTTCTTTCACACAAGACGCTGTATTTTCTATTAAATTGCCCCCAAAACCTGGGGACTGCATCCTCTGTCGAAAATTGGGTTGATGGCTGGTCCTCTGTGAGAGTGATCAGGGAAACAAAGCCATGTCTTGCTTCTACTTGAGGAAAAAAAATAATAAAATAGGGCTGATGGGAATACTGCCAGTTGGAAATATCGCTTGTTTATGACATTTGCCTTTTGAACCAACTAAGAAAGAAACTTAAAGGAACGGAGGCAGTTTCTGTATATGTCATGTTCATTCTGGTGTTTCAAGAGGGGTAACAAAGGTCACCACCGGGGTCGTGTCTTAGTACAAACTGCAGTGCTACACAGTAATTCAAATCCTCTTTCTGGAAGACGATGCTGCATAAAAAGTATCACTCATTCTTCCCCTGTATGAGCAAAAGTTGTTGCCGGCCTATCTTTCCAACGAGCAGCCCAGAAATGCATCACCCTCCCCTTTTCAGGAAAAAAAAGTGAAATCCCCAGGTTTAAATAAGCAGAAAACACAATCTGCTTGTAGACTTAACCTCAAGCAGATGGTTAAGCTTCTCCAGAAATGATTACATTTCTGGAAAAGAAAAAAAAAATCACCACCAGCAGTTCCATTGCTTTCCCCTTCTTTTTAATTAACGGAGTGAAGGATTAGTGTGCAGCTATCCGGGATCAACCGTTCTCCGACGGAAGAATACAAATGTTTTGTGATAAATAATCCCAAAGCACTCCGGCCGGCGGTCCCTCGGTGCCTGTTACATTAACATGCATTACACGGAGCATTAAGCCGGTCTCATCCGCCCCTATCACCTCGCTCACCCCATTGTCCGACAGAAAGACAGCCATTACTTTCTCTGAACTGCCGCTCAACAGCCACCTGACCGTGACCCGGTGCTCCACTCCACTCTGAACAGAGCCACGGGAGGGGAAGGTGGCAGCGGCTGGATCAAGGAAGTTTCCAGGACTGCTGACGGTTAGGAACTCATTTGTTCTTTCACTCACTTAGAAATAAGGAGGAGAGTGTGTTCTTCAAGTGTTTTAGTTGACCATTCACGGGCTAAGTTTCATTTGGCCCAAAATGTGCAGAGTGTAGCCAACTGGGTCTTTGTTTTTATTTCGTGATCTCGTGGCGCCATCTACTGGACTTTATCCGGTATTGCGTGGAACAGAAAGGCCTTTTGTAGTGAGTGTTTATAATACGTGGTATGAAAAGCCGAGTTTTGTTGACGTCTGTTAAAGCACTTTGAATCAGGTTTCCTATGTGGATGCACGAAACCGCCTCAATATTGGCACTCTTCAGTGTTTAAATAACATTTGAGTTTTGTCAACATTGTACGGAGTTTAAAAAAAAAATAAGACTAACACTTTTGTGTCTGTAAAACACTTGTTAGATAATCAACACTAGCAGGCTACCCATGACTAAAACATAGTAGCATTAATGGGTGTACCAGAGTTGTCTGTAAGGATGTAGATAACAGTTCAACATGGAGAAATACAAGATTTCAGTATAAGTGAAAGTACATGAGCTTATCAATGCCTATCAAATGAAAAGTGCCCATCATAAAATCTGTAGTACAGCAGGTCATCTACAGAGATCAGTGTGAAGACGTCTGTGTTCCCTTCAAATGCATTTAGGTGATATCAAAATCCATTTTTGTGGCTTAATAAAAAGTATGCCGACATCCTAACCAGATACTCATCCGGAGCTTGTGATCCAGGACATTGTGGAAACATTTAAAGACACAATAAGAGTTTCGTTCAGCACTTCTTTGCGCTTTAAACTACTGACCAAGGCCTCAGTAATGGAGCCAAATTGTACTCTTTAAAGCATTGTTTTTTTTTCACAAAATGAAAAGCCAAGAGATTCTGATGTTTCTTCACAACTATTTTTGTGATGTTTTTCGAGTTCTTTCGAGACTTTTTGAAGAGGCTGGGCTTTTCTTTTGAAGCACGTGTATAAGTGCTGAGTTTTTGGATACACCATGCAGAGAAGAAATTTATAGGAAGATATTATATAGACACAAATGACAAAGTCAATAATGTAAACAAAAACATAGACATAGTCCTATATTAGTTCATTAATATAGATTTGAATGTTTTATAATCTACTTTGAAGGGACACTCAATGTATAAATACCCCAACACATCGAGTTAGTTTTCACTGATACTGGTCCTAATACTTTGAAAACTACTGACTGATTGCTCTGAAGGTTCATGACTGAAGCATAATGAACCCATTTAACTATATTAGTTTGAATTATTAGTGTTAAGGACATAAAGAACATGTTCTAATAATAACTGGTCTCACTAACTGCCAGTTCATGTGGCTGCATGAATCAAAAATGTTTATTAGGGAAACAAGACTGCAGTCTTCATCCTTGATCAGGCTCATTTGGGAAACTAGACTTCAATGTGCATTTAAAAACCTATTACAACATCTAAAAACATACATAATCAGTGCATTTTAAGCTGTGGCGAATTCGCTCATGACCATAATGAATTAATTCAGTTTGGGATTTTTTGGTTTTAAGCCTATAACACAGCCTGAATCAAGTAAGAGAGTCAGGCTGAGGTGTGTTATTGGAGCTGGATGTGATAATCAGTCTGCACTGCAGGTTAGATGAAATTATTGGAATAAATAAGATTATATATGATAATCAGAGAGCATGTGTCCTTCACCCAGAGTATGTCTCTCCTTAAAAACTTGATGGAGCTAATTTAAAAACACAACACAGTGAACGTTTATTAATTCTGTTCATAGTAAATATAATGTTTTTTCCATGTAAGCTTCTATACAGTCTGGCACACATTGTTTCCTCATGTAGAGTCTAACTTAAGAAGATTTATTTTTGTGCATTCTAACACCATTCATTTCAGTAAAATAGGCTGTGAATTGTCAATGCAAAACAAGTCTGATAATGTGATTAAGTTGTAAAGGTTTTTCTGATTACGTTTGACTTTTCACACTTGAGAGCCTAAAGAATTTTATTCTAATTGTGAAGAGCAGGTAAATCCACAAGAGCATAAAGTTACAGGCAATGAGAAATGTTTACTCATCAGCGACTTCCACTGGAGACAAAGATGCATTACTGAGCTGCTGTCTGTCACAAAAACTAGTGGTATTTTATTTTATGGGAGGATAAACTAATTTTATTCATTTTTCCGCGTTAGATTGGGATTGTAACCTTGCTAAAGTCATGTGATGGTGTCTGCCATCGGTTAAATCTCGTTTTCTAGAACATCGTAACACGACCCCAGCAGGTTATTTCTCCACAGACATGAGGTTTTTGTTGTAAATAAAGGCTGCTTAGCTTTTATCCTGAGATAAAGAGCTTTACAGAATTAAAAGGTGGAAAAAAGAAAACATCGGATAGTGCCCATGGTCGTACCCGGGCCGGCGGTCCGGGGAGTAATTTTGCCCGATCGGACGAAGGAGCCATTGAGCTAAACCGATGCAACGCTTTAACGAGTACGACTTCTTTAAATATATGAAAAAGTTACTGAATCTGCCGATGACTGATTTAACTCCATCTGTCACAGCCAAAAACAAGTCAGGAGTCACATGTTTAATAAACACAAAGCAGATGTGAAAATAAAGACTCATATAACGAGTCCATGATGAAATATCACAGGAGAATGTTGCTGGCGGAAGGACAGGCGCGTCCCTTCCTGGAAAGGTATCGATCACGTGGTCTGAGGTGACTTAGCGACATGACAGAACACAGTTTTATTCACTGACTGGTGATACGCAATAAAGACTGACTGAACAGTCCTATAGAGTAGAGAATCAGCTCATTTAATGAATACAGAAACCAAATTAACGCATTTATAACCGTATTTTTTCCCTCTGGCTGCATTGGTTAAAATATTATTCCGTTATATCTTATCCTTAAAATTTTTATTTATTTATTTATTTATTTAAGTCTTGTAATATTTATTTATTACGTAATTTGTTAAATAGATTTCAACATGTTCTGCAATCCTGAGAGTCACACAAGGTTGATGACATGGAATTGGAATATATGTTCTTCACCCAGAGTGTGTCTCTCATCACTTAATTTAGCTAATTGAAAGAACAACACAGTGAAAGTTAATTAATTGAGGGACGCACCAATCTGGATTTCTCATTTAAGTTTGTCACTGTGACCCCATCAGAGGTCGGGAGCGTTTTCAGTCTTTTATCCGTGATCTTAGTGCGCCATCTACCGGCTCTTTTGCGTTAAAACGTTACACATTTCAATGAAATAGGTTATGCAAGGGCAGTGCAAAAACAGGTTTCTTCATTTTTATTATTTTTTTTCCTTTACGTGTTTGAGTTCTTTTTTTAGTTCCCGATATTCCAACGTACAAGTTTGACTTTATCCACTTGATAGACTGCTTCACTTTAAAATAATTTTATTCAGTCTGTAAAGTAAAATGCACAAGAACATAAAGTTGTGAGATGTTTAATCATCAGCTCCTGCAACGAGAGGCGAAGGTGAATGACTGAGCAGCTGTCTATGACAAAAACTAATGTTGTTTCATTTTACAGAAGGATAAATTTCAATTAGAAAATTTGTTTCGTTTATTTTTCAAAACTCAGTTTGTCCTTACAGCCAAATGGGCAAAGAGCTCTCTTATCAAAGTGATGCAATGGTTTCTGGTTTGGGCTTTAGCTCATATTCTACAATGAAATACAGCCATGGTAGGATATTTTATTTACAGATATAACAGCCTTTTTATTCAGTTTTTTGTCAAATTAGGTATTTTTGTAGGAAAATCCCTATACTTTGCTGAAATGCTGAGATAAGTGCCTTACAGAAGCATGAAGGGAAAAAACACTGCAAACCAATGAAACTAACTCTCCAAGGTTGTTCTCCAGAAGTGTGTGTACAAAAAGCAAATGTTCAAAAACTGAAAGAATGTCTTAATCAATTAACATTTAATTTGACTTGATAGCTCATTTTAGTAACTGAAATATTCAAAATTATATAACATACTTGCCAATAACTTGAGTGAAGATGTGTGAATGTTGCATTTTGCTCTAATGTGCTTGATAGTCACACAGTAGCATTGGATATTCCACCTCCAGCTTGATCTGTGCTGTTCTTCTCTTTCAGAGCCACTTTCACCTCTTTGTTTAGATTGTGGTGGTGTTTAATGAATCATATTTATTACTATGCTGGCTATTAAATATCACATGCCCCATTTTCTATAACTGTTGTGAGAACTGATGAGAAGAAAATCATCACATTTTAAGGTTGTGCTTGTTTTACCCATTTACAATCTACAATTTTAGGCTAAATTCTCTAATCATTTGTGCTCTGAGTCTGACCGTGATGGTCAAAGCTGTTGTGGGAAACTCAAAGTTTCACAAAAACATTTAGTGAGTTCATTTAACTAGTTCACACTACGTAACACGTGAACACATCAAAGGTGCTTCCGCCTGCTCACTGCTCTCTGATGTTTCTGCTTCCTTGCCGCTGTCTTCATCATCATCTGCAGACTGCATTAATAATCCAGTTTTATCTTAGCACACTCTGCAGAATCACCCAGTGAAGCTTTTTTTTCTTTATTTGGTACCTTCTCTACACGTCCATGTGACATAGGAAGAATTTATTCCTGCATCACTAGTCATCTGTATAAAACAAAAACACTCCTGCATAATTTTGCCTTTTTTCACCTTTAATTTGTAGATAATGGTTGCCCTACAGTGCACAGTTTAAAAAAATAATGACTACCAATACAGTTTCAGACATCAAAGACATTATGCATGTGTAGGTTGTTGCACAGTCTTGTCCACTGTGTTTATTATTTTTGTAGAGGCTAACTGGAAATAATGTGTTTTTATGTCTTATAACATTAAACATTTCTGTCAAATCTTATATTAATTATCAGTACTAAATAAGCCAGTTGATTGTCTTGGCTTTTAAAGGTTTTTATTTATTAATAATTTAGCTCACGAGTTTGAATCTTTCCACTAAATGGTCAGCAACACTTTAAAGTAATTAATTCTACCTGTGAAGTGCAGTTAAATCCACAAAGTTCTAAAATGTTTACTCATCAGCTACTTTTACTGGAGTTAAAGATGAGTGACTGAGCTGCTGCCTGTGACCAAAAAAAAAAAAAAAAAATGATATTTGGTTTTTAAGAAGGATAAGCCTCAGTCCAAACACTGGAAATATGTTTTATTTGTTTTTCAAACTCCGATTTGGATATTAGTCAAGTGTTGAGCAACGTGATGTGATGTACTCTGGTTTTTCAATTTTTTCAATTCAATTTTATTTATATAGCGCCAATTACAGTCAAATTGTCTGGAGACGCTTTACAGAACCCATATGCCTGGTTTAGGTTTAAGCTCCTCTTCTAGAACATCATAACATGGACAGAGTATGTTACTTCCTCATAGGCTTAACATATTCGTTGTAATTAAAAGCTGTTTTACTTTTAATGTTGAGATAAGGCACCTTACAGAAGTAGAAGAGACAGAAAGATTGCGACCTTAAAAAGAGCAAGAACAGAGCGTCAGAGAAGGAATAAAAGGGTATACAAATGCTTGTCTGTACAGTTTTTAAAAGCTTTTCATTGACACTGACATTCGGTGGAGCTTGTTCCACAGTGTCAGTGAGAAAAATCTGTTTATAATTTTTGTGTGTTAGGCTTGACTATTAAACGATAAAACTCATTTTCCAGGGTTGTTGTTTAGATGTTTATTTGTATAGAAAGCAAAAAAAATCAAAATTGAAATAATATGATAATTACCTGATGCCTAATTTGACTAAATAGCCCATTTATGTTATCAGAAATATAAAATATTTGCCAATCATTGTATTTATTGTAATGCAGCAACCACTGTTCCCTCTAAGCTGCGCGCGTGCGCAATTGCGCACTGCTGACACGGTCTCCGCGCACAGAAAATCTGCGCTGCGCACAAAAAAAAATCCAGCCTAAATTGTAAATAAAATAAACACGTAACAATTCGTTTTGTGCTATTTTTCAATGTGAGTCAGTGAGTGACCGGTGACTGGCTGCTGCAGCCAATGATGCGATTCACATACGTATTTACCATAGACTGTATATAATGGTGTTTACGCAGCTAATCAACGTCAGGCGTCCTTATGTGCGGCCACCGTTGTTCTCATAGATATGAATGAGTAGATAGGACACGCCCCTTTGAGCTGCGTGCTACAGCGAGGCTAAGCTAGTGGGGGCAAAGTTTCAGTGCATTCCGTTGATGTAGACGGCGTGAAAACGGAAACAAGTGTGCCGTCTCACTGTGCTGCATACAATTACACACTGCGTCGTACGATTGAGACAAGGAAACTTGGAATGACTTTTCATAGGTAAGAATAGTTTTTGGCTCTTTTTTCATTATGAAATCTTGTTGAGAGCTTCCAGTCTATGAGAGCTAACTAGTTAGCCACTAGCAAAACGCTAAGGCGAGCTAGCAGCTTGACAACCAAATACCAGACGATTAATAGTAGCTGTAGTATAGTTGTACAAGCAGTAGTAGTAATACTAAAAGTACAAGCAGCAGTAGTAGTATAAACAGCTGTTAGAGTCGTAGAAGTAGTATCAGCATTTGTAATAGTATTACAAGTTGTAGTAGCAGTGCCAGTATCAGCATCAGTAGTTACTGTACTAGCACTACTACTAGTAGTAGTCACATTGCTATTACTACCACCAATACTACAAATAGTAGTTATAGAGCCTAACTCATGTATATCCAGATTACCATCTATGTTCTTCCTCCAAACCCATTTTATGATTGGGATTACAGGCAGTTCTTTAGGACTGCTCTCAAATAATTGAAATGTTACTAAACAAGGTTATACTTATCAAATTAAATAGCTCTGGTCTCCAGTATATTGGCGAATTCGGTTCTTTGTACTTAATTTATTAGCATGATTTCTTTTTAATATGTTGTGTACAGACTTAATTACTTCTCTGTCTACTTTTCTTACTCCATGTAGGTTTCCCAGAGACTATGGGTTGAGGAGGAATTGGAAGTTTGTCGGCTTAGACCTGGTGTCATTCCATCAGTGTTAAACTTCCCGGCTCATCTTGGAAGAGTACGTGCCAGAAAGACCACGACCAAGCAGCCTTGAGATCTTAGGCAGCGTCTCCCTGAGGTGGGTGTCGACGGTGTTCACGGTCAGGTCTGTGGTAATCCTGTCAAAAAACAAAACAGAAAAAAATCTAGATTATAAATCAACATGTAACCAAAGTACTCTGTGTATAACGCCATAGTATAGGATGAAGTTCAGAAAATGTCAAAGTATAGTATGCTTTACTCAAGAATAACATAGTATGGCCTGTAGTTCATAGTACAGCATGTTGGCAAGAAAAAAAACAAAACATAGATTATTATGTGGTTCAAAAAGCGCAAAATGATAGGATGTTGCCTAAAATTGTCATGTATGATATGTGGTTCAAAAAATAGTGCAGTATATTGTCAAAATAGTATGTAATTCAAGAAAACATCAGGGTATAATATGTCATCTAAAAAATGCCATGGAATAATAATTTCATTGCACAAGTAAAAGTGTCGTAACTTTTAAAACTGTTGGAATTCTTATATGTTGCTAAAAAAAAACAAAAAAAAGTCACAGTAATATGTCAATTAAAAAAGCCTATAGTATAGCATGTTGCCCAACAAACATCATAGTATAGCATGTCGCTCTAAAAACGTCACAGTATAGCCTTTAGTCCACAGCTGTCAGTAGGTGAGGAGTAACACAAAAACAGTCCAAACGCTGGTTTCCAGAGGGTTAGACGAGTATTTATTTGAAAGAGTAAGTTTACAACAACACAACATGTGAGGGGGTTAAAAACAAATGGGTGTTAGTAAAATAAAAATAAATAAACAGAACTAAAAGTGAACTTCATGTTGACATTGATGGGCATTCCAACCAGGAACAAAGTAAAAGATAATCAATACGAAAAAAACTTTTCCTGTTCACCTCTTAAAACCCCAAAACACACCGCAGTAGCACCCTAAACTAAAACTACCAATGGGTTCCCTGTTTTCCTTTCTGAACAATTCAAAGGTCCCTCTCTATCTCCCCACACATCCACCAACCACTGGAACACATCTCCAAAGTTCTGCCAGGCCAGCTCAGCTTCCTCTCAGAAGAAGTTCCACCAGATGAAAGAGCCTTTTGAGAGGCAGCTGGCATCGTGATTGGACTGTACTTTGGTCTGTTCCAATCCAGCTTCAGCTCCAGAGACGGCAGGCGGGACGAGTCAACGGAGGCCTGGTGGACAAAGGCATGCAGCTGAGTACAATCCAGAAAACAACAGAGGAGGAGTGCAGCGGCCAGAACACACAGAGTAGCATCCTATGTCTCTTAGAAAACATCATAGTATAGCCTTTGGTATAAAAACACCATCATATACATCGTAGATTGTACAAATAATAAGTCAAAGCAAAGAGACATACATTGTAGAATTATAGTAATTGTGGGCTGACTGATTTACTGATTATCAGTATTTTATTTTTTACTGATTTACGGTAATAAATAAATTTAAAAATGGCTCTGAACATTTATCTACCTGTGGTGGCTCTGTCTTCTGGAGCGATTTGATTGGTTATACGTCACGAATAGAACTCCTTTAACTTAACGTCTGTAAACAAAACAAAAACGTATCAACAAAGTTTTCTGTTAGAGTTTGTGTTCTTCTAAGTTTAACTCCAAGATTTTAAATACTTTCATTTACTGCAAATGAATATCTACTCCAAATGTCTCACTAATAATCATTATCAGCCTTAAAAACCCACAAAACACCCCTCTATACTCGACCACACTTAGTACAGTCCGGTTCCCCCTTCTATAAATCTGCTTGGAATCGTCCACTTCCTGTTTGTCAAAGTGACCTTCTACCTGGACAGGTTTTGTTGGAGCTCATGCAACAAACATTTTGGGTAACTGCAATTTAATATGGATGGATGACACTGAATTAGAGTCTGTTTTAATGAGATTGAGTTCAGATGTGTAGCTCTGTCATTAAATAGGAAATTATTTCCCAGAATTCACAGAGAAAAGTCTGAAATGTTTGCTAGGTTAGCGTCCCACATGTTCTTTGGCTCAGCTAAAGCTAACTCTCTCCAGCTTGTGGATCTCTTGAGTTGCTTGTTGTTAAAATATCTTGCTAGAGGTGCTGAAGCTCAGAAAGTCTGAGATGTTTGTTCAAAATAAGCTCATTCTGAAGTCTGATCTGAACTGTCCTCTTTTGTTTAAACTTTCCCTAAACTTATGAGTTAATGACAGAGCAGCACACCCAGACTCAGTCTCATTTATGTAGAGATTAAACTTCAGTGTCATTCATTGATGTTAAAGTGCAGTTTTTCAAACGTTTGTTGCACATGCTCCCGACCAAAGCAGTCCAGGTGGAAGACGATGTGAAGAGAAAGCTCCAGAGGATATCACACATTTACGTTGGAAATAAATGTCCTTTAATTAGACATTGTCAAAAGTTGGATTTCCCTTTAATGATGTTCAAATCTTTGTTGAGTGTTTTGTTGATGTTGGTTTCTAAATGTTTTCTGACACTCAGCCCCAAAGATTAAAACCTTTTACGGCTCACAAGCTGCAACAATTCACACATTATCAACTATCTTTCTGATTAAACTAAGATAAAAAGTGAAAAACTCCCTGATTCCTGCATCATTAATGTAAATCTTTTTGTTTTTTATGACAGTAAACTGAATATATTTGGGTTTGACATTTTATAAACCAAAACAAGAAATGAATTACTGGAG
Source organism: Amphiprion ocellaris (assembly GCF_022539595.1). Taxonomy (NCBI): domain Eukaryota; kingdom Metazoa; phylum Chordata; class Actinopteri; family Pomacentridae; genus Amphiprion; species Amphiprion ocellaris. The sequence goes on from NC_072778.1 coordinate 19,438,297, forward strand.
AAAACAATCAACAGATTAATGGACAAAGAAAATGTGTTTTCCAACATGTATGGCTGAATTAGTCCAACATTACAAGATACATACAATTTTAATTCAATTTTATTTATATAATGTCAATTACAGGTCAAATTGTCTCAAGACGCTTTATTTTTATATTTTTTGTCATATTTAAAATGTGATAAAGTAAGAAATTTAAACCTCTTGACTGATCCAATTTATTACTTGGTTTTTAAGAGACTAATCGACAACTAAAATAAGTTTCTCCACTAAAACTAATAAACATGAGGTCAAATAGAAGGAACAGTTTTAAATACTGCAGTCCCACGACGACAAGAATAAAGTTTGTCAACAAAAACTAAATCTGTTGGTGGATTCCATTAAAGTCCTAATAAATGATAATAAAGTGTGATACTAAAGGTTTGTGGTGCTAAAAATGTCCAAGTAAAGATATGAAGTTGAACATCTGGATGGAGGTTGATAAAAGTTGACCTCCCTTCATTTCTCTGGAGCGACTCCATGGATTTTATGGATGGTGGTTAAAGACCTGCTCTTCTAGTCGTCTTCCTTCTAGTCGCTGTAAAAAGTCAGTCCATCCTGGCAGACTTCAACACCTCTTCATGACAAGTTCTGCCTCCGACCTGGTGGAAACTCCAGAAACTCGGGAAAACCTGTGGAGACTCGAAGAACTCGTGGAGACTCGAAGAACTCGTCGGGCGGGGGAAGGTGTGGTGGGCGGTGGGGGAGTAGAGGGGGGAGGCCGCCACCCACCTCCCCGCCTACTCTCCGCCCTGACTCCACCCAGACTCCGCCTTGGCTCCACCCATGTAGTCACTTCAGAAACTACGATGTCAAAGGGACGACGAATTTATTTCTTTGTATCTGATCTGTAGCTCAGTGAGTTAAGGATTTGCCTATGGAGCTGCAGGTCGCTGGTTCAAGACCAGACCCTTCTTAAATTTTATCAAAATTCTGACAAAGACAAACAAAGAAAAATGCCAGGTGGTGGGTCTTGAACCGGCTACCTTCCACTTGGTAGTCTGTCTTCTTTTCCCCTGAGCTACTCGCTCAGATACTAAATTTTCTTTTTTTTGCGCATTTATCATCTATTTTTTGCCATTTTTGAGTTTTTTTTAAACTTGAGTCTCGACTCGACCGTTTTTTTCAGGAGGTTGGGCTTCAGCCTTTGTTCTGGAGGGTTGAACCCTCAGTTCCAAGACTTTCAAAGCCTCCACACCTCCCGAGTCCTCAGGACCTGAGCTTTCACACAGTCTGAGGGCTGAAATTTTCTAAGTCCCACAGTAGTTCTCTGTTAGATTTAACTTTGAGACAGTCCAAGGACTGATATCTTCTAAGTTCCTGAGTAGTTCTCTGTTAGTTTGAACCTTCAGACAGTCTGAGGACTGAAATTTTAAAAGTTTCTCAGTACTTCTCTGTTAGTTTGAACCTTCAGACACTCTGAGGACTGAAGTTTTAAAAGTTTCTCAGTACTTCTCCGTTAGTTTGAACTTTCTGGTTAACAGAAGCCTTAAAACTTGTGACCATGAGTCTTGATTTCACATTTAGACCATCCATCAGAGTTCTTCTCAGACCTTCACCTGTGGGTTTTTTAGAAATCCTCAACAAACTTTGATTCTCTTCACTGAACAGTAAAGTTTGTGGAGATCAGAAGGTAACAGTTTGATAAATGCCTTCAATTACTAGTAGACTTTATCTGGAAAGCAGTTTTCTGAAACGAGTTCTTAGTAAATCTGTCCACAATCAAACCAAGAACATAGAAAGAGGAAATGTTTGAAGAAACAACTTGTTTTCATTTCAGACTAGAAAACGCTTTAAGGCCTTTATCTCTTTTTGATCGTTTTATTGTCTCTTCTGTTGAATTTGATCTTCTAAAGTCTAACTGGTGTCTTTTCAAATGTTTTGTCTTTAGTTTGATTCTTCTTAAACGTTTAGTTTTGCTTTTTTCTCACCTTTTATTCTTTTCTAATGTCTGATTTGATTTCCAAATGTTTTGTCTTTTTAATGTTTGTTTTTTCAAATGTTTTATCAGCTTGTTTGAGTTTTTTTTCTTTTCCCAATATTTAATGTTTCGGTTAAATCTTTAAGGTTTTTCTTTTTAAATGTTTTATCACCTTTTGATGTTTAATTTTCTTTTTAAATGCTTAATGGTATTTCCTGTTTAATTCCTATTTGAAGTTTTATTGTCTGACAAAATATTGAATTAGATAATTCAACAAGATACAATACATGTCATTATGAAATTAAATAATTGTTAAAATACAAATATTAAAAATTACAGATAAAATATTTTCCATCATTAAACATTTAAAAAATACAATTAAACAAGGAGAACATTAAACATTTTAAAAAATGCAAAACATTTAACTAGATTATTAAACCTTTAAAAAGACAAAACATTTAATTAAAAAATTAAATGTTTAATTAGAAAATTACATCTTAAATTTCTTAAATCTTTTTAATAATGAAACTTTTTAAAAGTTTTATTGTATTAAATTTTTTTCCTTTGATTTAATTGCTTTTTGTTATGTAGTTTATTTCTTTAATCTTGTTTTTCTGTCAAGATATTAATCCCAACCTTAAAAATGAAATAAACCCTTAAATCACAATGAAAATACTTCTGTTGTCACAATCATGAGTTAGTCAATTATTCAGTTTATCAATTCAACTTTATTTGTTTAGCACCTTTTACATGACAAAACTAAACAATCAAAGAGAAAAAAACTATGCTAAAACTATGATTAAAACTCAAACACATATTTAAAAAAAAAAAGAAAAAAAAAGATTTAACATGGTAATAAAATATGTTGTGTCCAGGGGATGGAGGGAGTTTATTGAAGTCTTCTTGGGCTCACATAGTAAATCATTTAAAATATAAACTTGATATTCAGTCTAAGGAAACTGCAGAGCGACAGAAGAACCAACAATATCTCCTGTTTTCTCCTTTAATGAGTCGACTCTTCTTGTGCTTTCAGACCAAAGAACTACAGGCTCTTCACAACCTGCTCAAACTCTTGGTACAGGACCTCACCACACGGGTCAAGAAGGTTTCTGTCTCATTTCTACTCTGAAGCTCACCTTCTCCTGCTCAAACTGCTGACAAATGTTTCTGCTGCTCTAAAGTCTGTTCTCCAGAACTTCCTAAAAACTCTCAAAGTCTCTTCTGCTGCAGGTTGCTTTGTAGAACTGTTCCAGAAAACCTCACTAAACCACATGGAGGGGCCTCAAGATAGTCGTCCAAATGAAACCTTACAAAAACCAAACTAGCACAACCCAAACACTAAAGTCTCCTGCAGCCTACCAGAGAACCTCTGAGAACAGAGAATCAGGACAGGAACTCTTACCTTCTGGACAACCAATGTTGGTTCTCAAACAAGAATACAGAATGTGTCTGATCAAAAACCTCTAAAGACTCACTACAGCCAAGATAAAGACACAACTCAGCTGGACCAAATCCACTAATCACTGCACACATTAGCACCATGTGCTAACTGTGGCTAAAGAACCACATTTACCAAGACAACTATCCAGTACAAAGCCCTAAAACACACCAAGAAACACATTAAAGACGATTTTACTGCTGGAAGCTGCAAGCCAATGCCTAAAGAACAAACTAAAGCAATGGAGCCAAACCCGGTTCTGTGGTGAAGTGAAGCAGAGGAAATGTTTGACTGCAGCTAAATAAAACAGGAAGCGACTGAGCTGCTCAGGTGTTCCTGATAACACCAAGCAGCCACCTGGACAGCCAATAGGAACACAGCTTACTGGAAGTCCAGAGGGCTGGGTTAGTGAAGGAAATTTAATTTAAAGTTGAGGCAGAAAGTTAACAAAGAAAGTTGAAAACCACCTTCTGATACCTGAAATCTCTGAGTTTTCACACAAAGAACACCTGAACATGTCAAACTGGTTCCATAGTAGAACCATCATTGTAAAAATGTCATAGTATGGTGTGTTGCTCAAAAAACATTAGGACCCGGCTGTCAGGGGACAAACATGTAAGAAACATGAGAACAGAGAGAATCCAACCAGTAGGTCACAGTTTATCATCCCCCAGTCATCTCCTGAAGTCCATATGGTGAGAGACATCAGTATCTGGTTGTTAATTTACCAGAGGATGCTTATAATCATGCTGATGTGGTCTGTACTCTACAGTATTTTAGTGACTCAATAAATGCCTAAGTTGTTTTTTTAAAAATGCTTTTTAGTTTTTAATGAACATTTAAGAGCCTATATGTAATCAATAAATGGCCTTTGCCTATCTTAAGAAAAATTCACTCAGAACTCTGATATGTTAACAGTACTAAATAAATCAATAAATACATGCATACACACAAAAATAAGTTAATACATTAACTGTGTTAAGATAAGATTTAGATTTTTAAAAAAGTTGTTTATGTTTTTGCAGAATCCAGTATTGCTCACTGGTTGGTCATTACATTTTGTTAGTTTGATTTCACTGTTTAAAATGATGCCACCTCTTTTCAGACAGAACCTGTGATAATAAAACAATACAAAATTTTTAGTTCCGTGTTAATAAAGCACTTAAAGCTTTAAGTATGGCTAAATGCTTTTTTCAAAATTAAATATATCACTCCTTAGATGGTAGTGGCCCCAAGTTCAGTAAAGTTGGAAAGATATTCACAGATTTGGACTTCCAGCATCAATAACTCGTTAGATATAGGTTGTCAAAACATAAACGGTGCCTCTTTCCCATTGTTGCAAGGCAGACAATGTGCTACAAGCCCAGTTTTATCAAAAGTAGCTGTCTTTCAAGCTACAGGAATAACATTGGTGTCTATGGAGTGAACAGGGTCCGTCTGCAATTTGCAAAACCGCTGCAACAGTAAAGAGAGACAAATATTCAATAACTTCACTCTTATACATTGTAGTGTCACTAAAATCACTGCAACCTTCAAATGGCTCCTGTTGACAAAGTGTTTTAACAGAAATGTAAATGCTGTAATTTGATTCTTTTAATGAACCATGTAACTTGAATGGATGTGATGCTGGTGTGACCACAGTGCACACGTCTGATGTTGCTCACAGTGGTCCAAGGGACGCTCAGGGAGTTTGTGTGTTTGCTCAGACTCATGAAAAATTACAGGGAACATTGGCAGCAACTAAAAACTAGTATAAAGCCCAATACTATAATGTGATATATAAAAAAATAAATAAAAATCTGTGTTGCTTCCTCCTTTGCTGTCATTTCCTTTTCTTGTTCAGAAGCACTTTCACCTGTTTGTTTAAATTGTACAGTATTTAAGAAATCATATTTATTGCTGGACTGGTTATCAAATATCACATAGGCTATAATGACAATAAGTGTAAATAAGTAGCTTAGAAGAACATTATCAGACTTTTTGACTAAATTTATCTCCCCTATTTACAGTTGATGTTGACAACCATTTTTAGAACACTTTAGAGAAATTTGTTGTAAACTTCTTGAAGCATGTGCGTTTTCTGATTGTTACACCTTGATGGTCAAACCTGTTGTGAGACTCCTCATGGTTCACAGAAACATTTAGTTAGTTCCATTTTTCACTAGTTCACAGTACATAACACATAGGCATGCCTGCTCACTGCTCTCTGGTGTCTCTGTCTTCTTACCACTATCCTCACAGTCACCTGTAGTCTTCTTAAAAACATCAGTTAAGTCGTAGCATTTTCTGCAAAGTCAGACAGCAAAGCCTGAAAACACTCCTGCACAATTCAGCCCTTCTTCACCTTGAGTTTTTCCACTTGCTTTTTCTGCAGTCCACCTTTTAAAAACTACTGAGAGCGCTGACAGTTCACGACTTTAACATGATGAGCTCATTTAACCAATAAAGTTTGACTCATCAGTGTTTCAGACACGAAAAACATGTTATATTAATAACTGGGCTCATCAACCGCTAGTTCATGTGGCTGCATGAATTTTAAATGTTTATTAACGAAAGCAGTCTTCATCCGTCATCAGGTTCATTAGGGAAACCACATAAAAAATAAAAATAAAATCTACTCATCACAATGTAAATTGTAGTATTATAACACATAACCACGATGAATGAATTCAGCATTATATTTTTTGGTTTTAAGCCAATAACACAGCCTGAAGGAAATAATCAGGGTGAGGTGTGTTACTGGATGTAATACCAAGTCTGCACTGCAAGTTAGATAAAATTAAGAGAATAAATGAGATTATATGTGATAATCAGTTAATGTGTTTCTTCTCTTAAACACTTTAAAGAACAACAGGGTGGATGTTCATTAATTGAGGGAAGCACCAATCTGGATTTGTCAGTTAAGTTTGTGTAGTTGTTACTGTGACCCCGTCAGTGTTTTCAGTCATTCATCTGTGATCTTAATGCGCCATCTACCGGCTATTGAACAGCATAACAGCTACTGAGAACAACAGTGTTCTGTAATCAAATTCAGCCTTATGTCTGATTCAGTGCCTGTGTGTCTGAGAGTCATTTTAAAAATCAGCATCATCATTATTATTATTTATCATTATTATCATTCAAATGATTGTTACTTATAATGTTATTAGGCTGTTGATGCATTATTTCTTCGTTCAAATGTACATTTTTGTATAGTCTTCACCCTTGAAGCTTACTTACTTAAATTATATGTTGTGCGTTATAATGTGCACATTTCTGTCAAATAGACTATTAATTGTTAATACATTGCCTGATCATTTTAAAGATTAGATTTAGTTGTTGATATTTCAGCTCACAAGTATGATTTTTCCCCCCTCCACTTGATAGACTGCTTTATTTTAAAGGAATCTTATTGTTTTTGTGAGGTAAAATCCACATTACAAAGTTGTAAAGTGTTTACTCATCAGCGACTTCTACTGGAGTTAAAGGTGAATGACTGAGCCGCTGTCTGACAAAAACTAGTGAGATTTAATTTGTCAGGAGGATAAACATCAATGAGAAAGAACGTCAGTTTATTTTAGTAATCTTCCAAACTCAGACTGAGATTACAACCCAATGTTGGGCAACGTGCGCTGTTCCAGAACATCATAACACTGACAGAGTACATTATTTCCAAATAGACATTACTTTTAAGTTGTAATGAAAGACATTTTAGCGTGTAATGCTGATATAAAGCGCTTTACAGAAGTATAAAGAGACAGAAAGAAAACATCGGACAGCGCCCATGGTTGAACCCTTGAACCCGCGGTCTGTCAGATAGAATTATGCACAGGGAACCATTGAGCTAAACCGATGCGGAAGAAGGAGGAGCGCAACTTCTTTAAGTAGGTGAATAACCTGCTCTTTATACCGATGACGTGTTCGAATCATGTATTCAGGCCACAGGCAAGAAGTTAGTCAACAACCACGTGTTTAGCTGTCACAGTGGGAATATACAAAGAAAGAATCAGGTAACACAGGAGCAGACTGGCAAAAAAAAAAAAAAACTAAACTAAACAACCGTCAGTGAATACCACTTTTTTTTTTAAAAAAAGAGAGAGACAGAGAAATGTAAAACGAATGAACTAACTTTCCAAAGCGTTCCTCCAAATGCTTGTGGGTTCAGAAAGCAAAAAATAAATAAATCAAAGCTGAATGAATGTCCACCTAGTTTAACCTAATAGTCTGCTCTCATTGTGAGAAATACTATTGCACATTTGCATCCATTTCTTTGATTGTAATACAGCAATTAAAAAATACTTGAAACCCAGCATACGAATGTTGTATTGTGCTCCAATTTATTTTACCATAACATCCAGTAGTGCAGCTCTAACCAGATCTGTGCTGCTCCGTCCTTCATCCTCTGCCTTCTTGTTCAGGTTCATGTCCATGTGTTTGTTTTGTGGAGTATTTATTTTATTTAAGTCATATTTATTGTTGGAGTATTATATGCCTGATGGGATAGAGCCAAAAAGAAATGAGAAGTGTAGAAGAAACTGATTAAATTTACATGTTTATTTTCCTATTAAAAAAACAAAAGCAAAACAAAAGCAGCTGCATTTATTCATTGAAAACTTCTCTAAACGTTTTTTCAAAATCCTACACAATTAGACCTTTCTTCACTGCCTGGTCTACAGTCCACATTTTTAAAACTACTGACTGACAGCTCTGAGAATTCATGACTGAAGCATGATGAGCCCATTTAACTGTATCAGATTCAGTCATCAGTGTTTCAGGCATAAGGAACGTGCCGTATTAGTAACTGGGTTCATCAGTCATCATTTCATTTGGCTGTATGAATTTGAGCCAAAAAAGTTTATTAATGAAGCCAGACTGCAGTCTCTAGCCTTCATCAGGCTCATTTGGGAAACCATACTTTATAGTGCACTGAAAACATAATATATAATAGGCAATATATAATGATCCATTAATTAAATTCTTAATTTTTAATCATTATTAGGATTTCTGTTCATAATAATTATGATGTTATTTCATGCATTTTTTTAACATGTACGCTTCTGTACAGTCTTGCACATGGTATTTATTATTTCCCCATGCAGATTATAACTTAAGATTTATTTTTGTGCATTCTAATGCCATTCATTTCAGTCAAATAGACTGTGAATTGTTAGTGCAAAACATGTCTGCTAATTTTTATCAAGTTGTAAAGGTTTTCCAGATCACATGTTTGTCTTTTTACATTTCACAGGCTGCTTCTCTTTGGAGGAATTTTATTGTAAATGTGAAGAGCAGGTAAATCCCCAAGAGCACAAAGTTACAGGCAATGAGAAATGTTTACTCATCAGCGACTTCTATCGGAGACAAAGGTATATTACTGAGCTGCGGTCTAATACAAACTGGTGGCATTTTATTTTTGGAGGAGGATAAACTGATTTTATTCATTTTTCCGCATTAGATTGGGATTGTAACCTCGCTAAAGTCAAGTGACGGTGTCTGCTGTCGGTTAAATCTCGTTTTCAAGAACATCATAACACGACCACAGTAGGTTATTTCTACACAGAGATTAGTTTTTATGTTGTAAATAAAGGCTTCTTAGCTTTTATTCTGAGATAAGAGGTTTACTAGTCAAAGGTGTAAAAAAAGAAAACATCGGACAGTGCCCATGGTCGAACCCTCTGGTCCGCGGTCCGGAGAGTGGAAACTTCAGGGTAAGAAGTAACCATTGAGCTAAACCGATGCAACAGCTCAGAGAGTACTATTTCTTTAAATATATGAGGAAGTTACTGTGTGTAAATCCACAAGAGCACAAAGTTACAGGCATTGACAAATGTTTACTCATTAGCGCTTTCTACTGGAGACAAAGGTGTATTACTGAGCTGCTGTCTATCACTGAAACTAGTATTATTTCTTTTTTTTTTTTTTTTTTAAGGATAAATCTCATTGAGTTTATTTTTCCAGCTCATACTGGAATTATAGTCTTAAAAAACATATGACGGTGTCCACTGTCGGTTAAATCTCGTTTACTAGAACATCTTAACACGACCACAGAAAGTTATTTCTCTACAGACATTAAGTTTTTGTTGTAAATAAAGGCTGCATAGCTTTTATTCTGAGATCAAGAGCTTTACAGAAGTCAAAGGTGGAAAAAAAAAAACATCGGACAGCGCCCATGGTCGAACCCCTGGCCCGCGGTCCACAGAATGGAAATTGCATGGGTAAGAAGAAACCATTGAGCTAAACCGATGCAGTCGTTTATTGAGTACGACTTCTTTAAATATATGAGAAAGTTTCTGGCTCTGCCGATGACTGATTTAACTCCATCTGTCGCAGCCAAAAACAAGTCAGGAGCCACGTGTTTAACAAACACAAAGCAGATGTGAAAATAAAGACTCATATAACGAGTTCATAATGAAATATCACAGGAGAATGTTGCTGGCGGAAGGACAGGTGCGTCCTGTCCTGGAAAGGTATCGATCACGTGGTCTGAGGTGACTCAGCGACATGACAGAACACACTTTCATTCACTGACTGGTGATACGCAATAAAGACTGACTGAACAGTCCTATAAAGTAGAGGATCAGCTCATTTAATGAATACAGAAACCAAATTAACGCATTTATAACCGTATTTTTTCCCTCTGGCTCCTGTAGTTACACTATTATTTCATTATATCCTATTCTTAAAACTTTAATTTATTTAATTATTATGATATTTATTTATTTGTTGCATAATTTATAAAATAGATTTCAACATATTCTGAAATCCTCTGAGAAAAACAGGGCGAGTTGATGACATGGAATTGTAATGACGTCTTCCTTTTTGAAAATAGAGGAGTATTGTCACAAAAAGTCCACTAGGAGGTGCTAAAGACCAAGAAAACACAGGCCAACGTACTTTTTCCACTTTCCGTTGTGAAATGAAGGCATCTGCTGCTATGGATGCTTAGTATTTTATAAATATATTTATAGCGTTCACTATAATGTATGAGTATTTGGCAAATGAATGTCTGAGTATGTTTGTGAGCAGGTTGACGTGGTGTGGATTCAAGGCAGAAGGAAGTGAGTCAGGAGACAGCAAAATACAGAGATGTGATGAAAGGGAGGGTGACTTCCACCTGCAATTAGCTTCACCTCATCACTCTGCAGTTTCCATAATAACCTGCTGAACTTTGTCCACTGTGTCACCACAATATCTGCCAGGGAAGATAAACAGAAAAGAAGAAGTGTAAGGGGTGAGCGGAAAGGTGAGAGGTCATGCAAGACAGAGGGATCTGTGAGGGAAATCTTGGGGGAGGAAGGCAGGTGAGAAGTGATAAGAGTAGACAACGACAGAGAGAAAGCTCGGAGAAATATTGGAGACACACGGTAGCAGACTGAGCAGTAAAGTGATAGGAAAATGAAGAGCAGGGATAGGGGGAAAGGAGAGGGAGGAAAAAAGAGGGAAAGAGAGAGAATTGAAGTCTTCGTCCACATGCTCCTCAGCTGTGTAAACTGAAGGTCTCTGCTCCTTCTCGGATTCCCCCCGAAGAAGGGGGATATTTATAGGAGGCTGGCAGCGGTAGTGAATGGACCCTTGCTCTGTCACACCCACTAATATTATTATTATTACTTTATATGTGCAAAAATGGAAAATGTCAGCAACCTGAGAGGCCTACAGAGACAGTGCGTGCATGTGCTCTGTCCCACTCCTTGTCTGTCTGCTGCATGTGTGTGTGTCCTCATGTTCGTGAGAAACTCTCTGCTGGTGAGACACGGAGTTTATATGAAATGGGCAAAAGAAAGAAGACCGAATTAGAGAAAACAGAAAAACAGGGAGAAGCTGGCATGTGTCAGGGTATGTAACCTGACCTGCCAAACTTATTAGAGCTGTCAAAGAGAAAGAAAAAGGAAGAAAGAGAGCGAGAGAGGTGGAGCAGGGCTAGACAGACACAGACATGAGCACATATTCCAGTTCCAGATTATAAGATTCCCGCAAGTTGCAGACGTGTTGAAACAGACTGCACACACACACACACACACACACAGATGCATGCACACACTCTGACATACAGGTTCACAACCACTTGGTAACAGATGCAAACTCATAGGCACACATGCAGAAACACAAACAGTCTGATAGACATAACAGACGTGCACGCGCATGCACACATGCTGGGAAGAAAGGAAATTCCAGAGGGAACAGGTGGGAGTGGCGATAGCGATCTATCAGGATGACTTTGATCTCCCTCCTGCTTCTGTCACCACTGTTAAAATGCACTGGAATGATCAGGACGTACTAATCAATCATAATGTGCAAATGCACGCCAAGATCTAATAGCAGAACTGCACCAAAACACTTGCAGAGTAAAATAGCACTTTTCAGGAGTCAGAATGTGTCACTGAAAATAAACAGAACTGCATCCTTAGTTATACTGTTGTCTGTTTGTCTCCTCAGTCTTCCTTGTGTCCCTGCCAAAGTTAAAGCAAACAACAGAGGAACAGTGGCAATTATTTTCATTCCTTTTGAGTGCTTGTTCAAGGAGAGAAAATGGTCTGAGGGGGGCAGTGTTGGGAGAAGCTAAAGGGAGTCGAGTTGGGCTACACCTGAAACAGTCCAAATAACTTCATGGGAATGTTTTGTCAAGATAGGCGAAATAAAACAGCAGACATCCTCGCTCATGATAGAGTAACTTTTAATCATTTAATCTTTATATAATTATTTCGTGATTGTCAACAAGATGATCTGAGATCGGAGGGAAGAAAAACACGAGGAAGGAAAAAAGGAAGAGAAACGGGGAGACAGAGAGGAGACAGAGACATGGTTCTGGCACAAATGCAGAGTCTACTGAGGACAGAAGTCAAAGGTCAAGTGTTTGTGCACATGTGTGTGTTCGTGGGTGTGTATGCATGTGTGTGTCTGTGTGTGTTCTCAGGGCGACCTGAACTTTAAGGCATATTAAAATCTTTCAGTACAATGTCTCATCACAAGAAAGAAAATAAAAGAATGTCCGTTACATCAGCCAAGTGTGTGTCTGTGTGTACTTGTTTGATTGTGTGTGTGTGTGTGTGTGTGTGTGTGTGTGTGTGTGTGTGTGTGTGAGAGAGAGAGAGAGAGAGAGAGCGTGTGCGTGTGGTGCGTGGGTGAGTGCCAAGGCAGAGATGAGTGGAGAGCCCCTGCCTTAGGGGCCACAAAGACAGTTGATTGACAAGCCACATGAACATGAATGTGCCTGTGTAATCCTCTCCATACTAAATCCTCATAATCGCACCACTTCTCCGCTTTTGTCCCTCCACTTCCACCTCGTCCTTACCTCCACTTTCCCTCTTACCTAGTCCCCTTCACCCTATACACCCTTCTCCCAACCATCCTTCCTTCTCTCATCCACCTCTCTACCTCCTCTAGGTCTACTTTATGAGGGAGGCGGGCGTTTATTAATGACCCCCTCGGCAATTAGCTACTTTAAAGCATAAAAAATCATGAATGGAGGCCTGCCCATGAACAGGTTTGCACATAAACACATTGGTCAGCTCGCAGAGTGTGCTGCATGGCCAAAACATGAGCAGCAATCGAGAAAACATGCAAAGAGGGAAAAAAACTCAATCGTGACGGAAACTGTTTGCAGAAATTATTCATTTCCCTCCTTTTTTATGTTTTCCTTATGCTGACTGTACACCCTCCCTCTCCCCAGTCTCCCTCTTTCACTCTCACTCTTTTCCTCTTGCACATTCCACTCCGTTTTGCATATCTCTGACTGCCCCCCCTCCTGCACTATACCTCAACACTTTTAAAACAACTTGCCTTCCCCCTCTCATTCTCTGTTTTTTTCTTTCTTTTCTCTCCACCTCTTTCCCGCCCTCCCTTCACTACCTGACATTGTGGCTCGATGCCCAATGAGTCACACCTCTGCTAAAATCATCAGAGATGGAGGGAGGGAGGAGGGAGCAAAAGAAAGAAATCGTCAGGGAGAGAGAAAAAGCAGGAGAGTATGACAGAGAGAAAAATATAGAAAATAAAAATGGGAGGAGAGAAAGTTAGAGAGGCAGAAAGAGGGAGCCTCCGGGGAGAGAAAAGAGCATAGAGTGCATTTAACTTTTTGACTCCAGTAGTCAGTGTGTGCTTGTCAGTAACAGTTAGCCTGTAGACAACAACATTTTCCACACACTGCTCAGGCACACATGTGCATGCACAAATACACATTCACACACAGCCGTACACAAACATAGCCACGCAGTGACATCGCACATGAGCCCACCTGCATCCTCTGCAGGCGCACACACACATACAGCAATCAGACATGCAAACAAACCAGAGTAGAACGTGTGGCTGCAGCCCTGCCTCTCGGCTTCAGCCTCCCCCACCTCTCCCGCCGTTGCCCTTGGATACCACACAAACACTCCCTGTTGGGCAACACTGGGAGTCAGGAGAGGACGTGCGTGGGTCACACACCTCCCCGAGCACCACAAGTTTGAAAGCGGTTGCATGTGTGAATGTGCGCCACTGTGTTTGTGCATGTTGCTCCAGCCATGAGTTGTAGTGCTTTTGCATAATCCATTTCTCCTTCTAGAAATGTGTTCATGCAAAAAAAGAAAAACAAGTGAAAGCCTTTTACAAGATGTTGCATGAAATATGTGTAAGCTGGCATAGGAGAGTGTGAATTGTCCAAGAGACAAAGGATCAAAGAGGGAGAAGAGATAGATGAGCTTACCAAGTGCATAAAAAACACTGACACAATAATATATTCACAGTACAAATATTCAAAATATAAGGATTAGTGGTTGGATGGAAAAGTATTGTTTACTACAGTTCGTCTCCCTTGTCCTCTGATTTTGCTCAGGACGACCCTTTTCCCTGAACTGTGAACTTGGCTTGCTTGTCACAGTGGGGGCGCCGGCTGTAACGAGGCTTGTGTTTTATGAACCCTGAGGGATCGCAGCAAGCTGTGTGGATGTTGCAGAGTGCCACGTGCCTGTCATCATTCAGCAGTGTTGTTTTTGAATGTTTTTGTGCCTCAGTCAAAGAGGCGCACGCTCCTGCCAAACAGGCTTACTATTTCTGATGCTCAATCGACGAGTTTGTTGGAAAAAATCAATCAGTCCATCAATCAAATGGTATTTTCTGTCTTTCAGATCCTCAGGTTGGCTTATCACCGCACGTCCAGATGGAAGGGAACCAAACTGGTTTCATGTTTCCTTTATCTTGGGTTTTGCACTGAGGGATTCATTTAGATTTTAGGAAAACTGAAAGACTGCAGCTGAAGACTCTTTAGTACCTCTACAAATGGCACAATCTATTCTGCTTTGATGGGGTCAATCCCAACTGAAGCCCTGGGCTTAGGAAGTGGAACAGGCCTCTACCCTTAGCTGTAATGTTTTAAAGCCATACCAGCCAGCCACAAAGCTCCTTTTGCCCTTTGTACAGAACACACCAGACAAAACCTTGGAAGCCATCCACTGCAAAGCACATTCCCAAAGTATTTCTTTTTTCTCCTTTTTACAAGTGTGGGATGGGGTCGAACAACAATTACGGTAAAATGTGACTAATATGTCACAGACATACTGTGTTTTTTTTCTAACCTACTCTTTCTCTTTTTTTTCCTCTTTTCCATCCATCCTGTTCTCTCTTCTTGAAAATTCTTCCCTCTCACTTCAAACCCCTGTAATTACAAACAAAAGCGCTGACTCTTCTCCAGCTGAAACAATGATAATGATGGAGAGTTTTGTGTGTGTGTGTGTGTGTGTGTGTGTGTGTGTGTGTGTGTGTGTGTGTGTGTGTGTGTGTGTGTGTGTGTGTGTGTGTGTGTGTGTGTGTGTGTGTGTGTGTGTGTGTGTGTGTGTGTGTGTGTGTGTCTTCATCAAAGCGGCGTTGACGTTGATGGGTGTAGAGAAATGTGTGGAGGACAGAGAGGATTAACACAATCTGGGCATGAAGCCCCACAACTGAGAGAATGGTGAGTGTGTGTCTGTGTGTGTGTACATATGTTGACTCTGTCTTGATAGCAACGATCCAACACACAGCTGCTCTCTGAGCTTGGCATTTAAATGAGGCAAACAGACACTTGGAGCAAATGGAATACAGACAGAGGCAGTGACAACACAGATAGACTGGGGAGATTTGAGGAGCAGCAGCAGCAGACTCAAGAGCAGGTTGCACTTACACATGAGCTCTAAAGGCCGTAAACAACAAAACTAGTGATGTGACTTGGTCGTGGCTGGTTTTTGTCACCCATTAACTTCACACTCTCACACTAAAACCCAAATGTGCAACTGAACGTTAGATTCAACCCAGAGAGAGTGTGTGTTGCAGTATCTAGGCCACATGTATGCATGGTTGCGAGGTAGAGAGAGTGTACTGCCTGGTTGTGTTTGGAGCGAGCCCAGGCCAGAGGAGCTCAAAGCACTGAATGTCATCATCAGAGCTGTCGGAGAGCCAAGCAGTAATCACACCCAGATCACCTACACGCTCACGCCAACTTACAACACCAGTCACTCCAGAGTGGTGTGTGTATATATGTGTGTGTCTGTCTAAAAAAAAAAGAAGACTGATTGAGAGGGAGAGAAAGAAAAATGAAAGACAAGAAGTATATGTCCATGCAGCAAGTATGCATCCTATGTTACTGTAAGAAGTGTGTGTGCTCAGACAGGCATGTGGTCATAGTGCGAGTAGTGAGTGAGTGAAAGCTTAAGGATGTGTGTGCTGGAGAAGAGGGGTGTATTTTTTCTCTCCTCTTTCTTCCTCCCTTTCTCCATGTCAGTCTTACATCCCACCCCTCTATTTTCCATTTTTACATGCAGCTCCAGATGTGAAGGCACTGAAATATTAAATTACAGAAATAGGATTTTTTTTTTTTTTTTTTTTTTTTTTGCTCTTTGGCTACATCAAAAACACCCCAGCCTGCTCTTTCCTGACCTGACACACACACATTCACACTTTTTGATAATTTCAGAATGTGTATGATTATTTAACTTTAGGTAAAAGGAGCAAAGTATGGTGTAATTGCTTAGTTTGTGCCGTGGCACTTTTCTCATTTGTTTGAACTAGGTAGCTTGACTGTGTGTTCTTGAATTTTTATTTTAAAATCATTGTTCACTTTTGACTAGAAATTCTCCATAAACACCATTGCAGATCAAAATCAGACAACAACCACAGCATGGACCTTTGAAGAAGTGCTTTGCAGTGCAGTCCTTCTAAATGCCACTAGATGCCGGCTCCAAGAAAACTTACTACACTGAAGTCCAGCGACCATTCCACAGTTGCAAGTATGCTTAATGGAGTCATGTTTATTTCATGATGTAGTGCTTATTGATATAAAATGGAAATAAAATTGGATTCAACATGTTTCATAACAAACCAAATCAGAGGAAATTAAATATACTGCATATAAAAGTGATCTGTATCTGGAAGTCGAGGCTTCGTACCACTGGGATGATTGCTGCTCCATTAAGGGGAAGTTAAAGATACTTATATGTGGTGGGTGTGTTTATTTAATTTATTTGTCTGATTGTCTCTTATTATCAGGTGCAGATGTTGAACCCAAAACTAGGCTGCAGAAACACACGGATGTTCATATATAAGTCATATATGAGTCTTGTCATCCTTTTAGCACCGCAAAAGCTATTTGCTTTGAAAATGACTGAAACTGGATGTATGCATGCACCAGTTGTGTGATCTAAATATGACAATTACATTAAATATGTGGCAAGAGCATGTTTACACAGAAAACAGCAAGAGGCAGTGACATATAGCAAACATACTAATCAGTAAATCAATGTACAGTCAGTGGACACTTTTTTTAGGTAAACCTCTGCCTTATAATGCAATATAATACATGAAATGCTCAGTGTCAGCTAAAATGTTATTCTTGCAAATTAGCTGATTCAAATGTATGTTTATTAATGAGATCACAGTTGCTTTAATTACACTGAACAAAAATATAAACACAGCATGCAAATGATCTCTTGTGCTTTAAGAAAAAGTTAAAAATCTAATTTTAATTATGGTTATTAGAGGAGGGTTAAATCTAGCCATTTCTATGAAAAATGTTTTTGTGATGTTCTTATAGTGACCAATTTTCAAACAATGAGTTAACACACACTCTGATCTGGTTAAAGGACACTCATCAGATAGTGTGACCAGCACACGGACACTCCTTTGACCAGTGACTATAAAAAGGCCACTTTAAAATGCAGTTATATTCTAATGACATGATGCCACAGATGACAGGAGAAAGACAGGAAACAGACTGTTGGCTGCTGGATGCTAACATGTCAGTTAAGGTCATAACTAGGCACTTGAAAGGTCACAACTCCACCATTTTTTGTCTAAGAAATCATCTCAGACAGCATGGTACAACAAGCTGTCTGTCAAATGATGCTCTGGATGTCCGATGATGTGATCATGTCATCCAAAATATCTGCCAGTTAGTATCAACAGCTTCATTGAAATTATGCGTCACAGGTGTGTGACTTGTTCCTGACTTGTGATTTCTCCTCTATGATTCCACTCTTCCTCATCTGTCCATTATCAATTCCAATATAGTGCATACTTGGTTGATTCATTACATCCATTCAGTTGCAGTGATGCCTTGTGTTGGAACACCAAACATTTATCCCCATGTGTTAAAAAGAATGGATAGAATTTCATAAAATATTACATGCTGTGTTTATATTTTTTGTTCAGTATAAATGAAATGCATTCCAGTACACCACCGCAACTCACTCTGACCTCAGAACTGAGCACTGCCATGACAGTGTCAACAAAACATAACATTATATGCATCATAAAAGAGGCTTTTATAGCACAACAGTTGTGCTGGATTGCAATAGATTGTACAGATGTCTCATAAAGTGTAAGCTCTTAATTAGGGAAATCATGCTGCTTCAGACCATATAAGCACTGTAATGAAAATATTAGCTTGTGCAAGAAAAATATGTGGTGTTCCTGTTCTCTGCAGTACTTTTCACATGCTGTTTCATATTTTGAAAAGTTTTAAATATTATATTAATTGCTCTAATCAAGCAAATTTTAGCTAAACAGTATAGCTAAACGGTAAGCAGACAAAATAAACATTTTTACATGTTCTCACTTCAAAGACCAAATTTTCAGACCTGAGAATAGAAGAAATGGTTGCAAGCCACTTGTAGCAGTTCAGTTTGATTTGAAGTTAACTGTTGCACTGTTTATAGCATGAACTCGTAGCAAAAATAATAAAAAGAAGAAGAAAAGGTGAGAAAATTAAAATCAAAGAGAACTGGAATGACTACATGAAACTGAATTCTCTAAATGTGAAATCAGAGTATAGTGTGATGATGCTTCTAGGTGATGTGATAAATATTTGTAGAAGTAAATAAGAAGCATATAGAAATATGTGTACTCCTCAGTGTAGCAACACAAATTATATTATAGGAAAGTGTTTGTAGTAGTGCTGAGTTTTTAATCTTGCCATGTCAGTGTGCTTGACAAAACCAATTCACTGATCAGAATCGATGCAAAAACGTCCAAAGTCAAGGGCGGTTGGCAACACTATCAGACATGTATAATGACTAGCAGTTAGATTACAAGACAAATGCAAATAAGAAAATAGATGAAAGACCCAGTCCTAAGATAACATTAAATTTGTGGAAATTGTATATATTTAGAGAAAAAAATAGAAAGTGAAAAGACCATAACCAATGTGGTCGTCATCAGACAAACAGTAAAACAACAGATCTTTATCTATCTGGAAACATCACAGGTCGAAAACACAGAAACAGACAACAAAACAAATCTGCAACTCTGATACGTACCAAGAGTTTAAAACCTCTCTTAGTCTGCTGTTGCTTCAAGGATCCTGCAGCATTTTTACAATAATTGTGGTGGTCTATAAGAATACTTTACTCAATGACTTACCAAAACTGAAACAATGAGTAAGGTTTCTTCAAAAATTAGAAATGATCCAAAATTTTGTCAACTATTTACTAATGACAGCCAAATATGTGTATGCCAATAACAGCGTTATTGGCCTCCAATAAATAACTTTGTCTTTTCTGCTGCTTCTAATCACAATTCTTAAATATATAGCAGACAATATAGCGTTGCCACACATTGTGCCATAACATCGGAAGCTAACATAGCATCAGTAGCTGCCATTATGATGTTACAACATCCCCAAAAATCTATGCTTTCCCTTTTGCACATATTGTTCTGAAAGTGTAGCCCCCTGCTCACCTCCTCCATAAACCCTGAGAAATCCTGGGGATACACATGACTTACTGATTGAGTGTAGACAACCTGATAGCAGTTTAGGATCACAGTAGAGTTAACACACTGTCAAATGCCAAGCAATGAGCACCTCAACAGGGGACAGATGAGAGTAACATGTGAGCGTATGCTGGGCGTGTGTACGTCTGCGCATAGTATATGTAAGGGGTGAGCATGAAATGAGTGTGTATCTTGTGTGTGTGGGAGTGAAGTGTGTGTATACGTCTGTTTGTGTGTGTGAGGGCTACCCTGCTCAGGGCATTGACTGAATTGTTTCCACATGTGTCTTAACGCAGAGTTCTGGGCGGGTTTGGAGGACAAGGGAGAAGAGGGGGCTGCTATAGTTGGTTGGAGGGGGGGTCAGGTTTCATAGCACCATGCAGCACATCTGGGCTGCAAGAGCAGAATTGAGTTCCCACGACTGAAAACACATAGCCTACACACACTCGCATGCATCTACACACACCTTGATAAACCACAATTGGTATACAAACATCTGTGATGTGTAAGCAGTCAGCATGTGCACATCCTCCGCCGTAAACATCACCGAAACACGCAATACACACGCACACACACATACCACACACATTGTACCAGCAGTTACATAGTTCCTCATTTATGCTGCGCAAGTGCTGCTTATTGTATCATGCTCTGTTGCTTTTTAACTCCAGTCTCCCTGATGCTTAAGACGCACACTGTCATGCATGCTCGCGCATGCACCCAAACAGACGCACGCACACACACACACACACACACACACACACACACACACGCTCAAACACCACTTCTTCCCTGGCACAGCTGTCCCAAATGCTGCGGGCACACGGGCGTTTCACTGGCACGACACATGGAAGGAAAATCTGAATGTGTTCTCACTAATCATTCCCCTATTCCACCCAGAGAGAGAGAGACGGGGGGAGAAAGATGTGGAGGACGAAAGGATGAGGACAGACTAGCGCAAGGACTGTACGACCTGTATAGCAGGTGTTGAAAGGTGAGGAGGCGGGAGACAATGTGAGTGTCAGAGTGAAAACGCGAGAAGAAAGAGGGAGTGACAGAGCGAGATAAAAGCAGGTTAGAGGTGAATGGATGGGGAGAGCGGGTGAGAGAGAGAGAGAGACGGAGTGAGATGGGATAAATGGGGGCATGCCAGTTCCATAAATGTTTAATTGCCAGCAGGTTTATTCAAGTTAAGAGTGCAAGAGAGAGAAAGAGCAGAAGAAAGAGAGAGCTTAAACAGTACAAAATCTGTCTAGAGCCCCCAAATCTAATTTACACAACAAACAGAGAGAGGAGAGAAGAGAGGGCAAAAAGGGAGGGACAGGAGGGGGGGAAGGAGAGGGAGAAAAATGCTAATTGGCTACAGTTGGGCATGTCTGGCCTGAGATGAAAGAGGAGGAGGACAGAGAATGAGAGGAGGAGGGATGAGAGTGTAAAGAGAGGAGTAAAGGAGAGAAGGAGGACCGTGGACTACATGGAAGGATGGAGGGATGGACTGGAACACACATAAGTGCCACTGTAGTTTATACCACATAATGTGTCCCAGCCAGTGCTCCTGCTTCCTTTTTTTTCCTCCCACACCTGTTACTTAAGCCTGTTTTTCTTCCCCCAAACGAATGAAGTAAGATGCAAAGATGGGAATTCGTCTGAATAAAATAAATAACTGCAGAAACTTTACGAGTGTTGAAACCTGAAGATGGTACTACTCAAATCCAGTTTAATAGTCAGAAAATAAACTCTAAATGTAACGGAGTTAATAACCACCATCACTCTTAATTCACTGCTGTTCTTTAAGCAGGTTCTTGTTCGACTGTGTCATCACTCTAAGTACATTTAGGACTCTTTTAAATGACATTTTTGAAAACTGAAACCCATTTTAAATGTCAGTCATCTGATCAGGATCACACGTGGCTGACATTTGGTCGGTAGCTACTGTTCGTTGGCCGATCCATCAAAATAGATGAGAGGAGAGGACGTGCTGCATGGTGTTGCATTTCACTATTCCAGCCTTATTTGCACTGCAGCAGTGTTTCTCCATCTGTAGATGCATTGACTTTGAATGCAGTCCACAAATGAGTCAGATTGGACTTTCCCAGCTGTGCAGAGGTTTGGCGTTGTCTGCTGTACTGGTGCAGGAATACTGGAACTGTTTTGGAGAGTCCTTCCTGAATTGCAACAACTCGTAACCTCAACTGCTGCACAAAAGGCTTAAAATTCTATTGGTCTCCTGCGCACCTAGAACTCCCTGTGTTTGTGACAGAACCTTCTCCTCCCTCACCTCACCACATTTTGACTCTCACTCTGTATATCTCTCCCATTGCGTTTCTCCTCATCTCCTGTTTCATCACATTTTACACCTCCTCCTCTCTGCTTCCCTTGTGTTTTCACTTAAGCTTATTCCTGTATTACTCCAAATCCCCCCCCCCAAGAGCCACATGTGGAGAGCAAAGCCCAAATGTCACAAAGAAAACATGATACCAACTTAATAGGTCAGCTTTGTCCCGAGAAAGGTCAAAATGTTTTTTTGGCTTGGCCAGCCTTTGGCCCTGGCTCTGTGAGGTTGTATGTTAAGGACATTCTTAAAAAGTCTATCTCCTTGTCTTTCTCCCTCTGTAACGCAGACTTATGTCTTCAGGCTAATGCAGCATCTGTGCTTTGTTAGACATATTACTGTTACGCAAGAATCTGGGGCAAAGAACAACAACACTTGCTAAATATGTTGTTTATTGAAGTTAAAAATGCATTCAATTGTGGTCATGAATTTTGCTTGAGAATCCTTCACTCTGATTAATCATCAAAACAAAGCAGCATGTAAAAGGTAAATAAAGGGGAGGGCACTGGTGGACAATTTGCCTTTGGTGTGTACCTGACTAGGTTTGGACTCGGGCCAGAGGCAGGCCAGGAAAGCAGGTCAGGGGGTGCTGTTCAGCAGGAGATCTGCTCAGAGTCTGCTCTGTGTGTGTTTTTATGTTTAGCACGGTTTAGTCAGTCTCCCATTTACAAACATTTAAGGCCCCGCTGCTGCGTTGTTTCATTTTTCATTTAGTTGCAGCCCAAGGCCATGTCCCAGATTGGAGACGGCTACACAGCACACCGCTGCACCACACCGAGCCGCTCCCCTCCTCATTGTCTGGTCTGGTCTGAGTAGATGAGGACCTGCCGGTGACCCCGTAGCCCCAAACACACACTCACAGACGCAGACATTCTTGCACATTTCTATATGCACGCTCACACACATACAAACCTGTGCAGACATTTTTCTGCCTGTGCACGTGAACATACACGAGCAAGCGAAGGAAATGCAGACAGAACACACACATGCAGACAGCATGTGGAACAAGCCGTCTAATTCCTCTAATACGAAAAAATCTGCAGAGACAGACAGGTATAACACAGCAGCCACTACAAACACACACACAGAGACATTACACACTGTAGTGCATGGTTATAAGTTTAGCAAGGTTTAACTCTCACACATAAGTACACACACAACATGTGACTCACAAACACCTGATAACTTGTCACATCCATACTATGCAGTTCCTAAAGCACACACCACACACAAACATGAAGAAACACACACAGAAGCGTGACCACCACGTTTGAACCTGCTCACACCAAAAGAGAACACAGAAAATTTGCACACACACACCTATAGTATAGTAGATGCAAGCATGTGTGCACAAACACACACCTGTGGTTTGAGGCCAGCACACAGAGAACTCTTTAGTCTTCGAGCTGTCTGTCCCACTTAAAGTGAGCAGTGCTTGTGAAGAGGACCTGACAGACAGAGAAAACACACACATGCGCGCACACACACACACACACACACACACACACACACACACACTGCGATGAGTACACTGCTGGAGCAGAAGACCTGACTAAGCTGAATTTCCCCCTGCTCCCCTTTCCTATTTTCCATCTGCCTCAGCGTAGGAGAACCTGCGTAGGGAAAAATAATGCCCACCATACACCCGCCATGCTTCACTTTCTTTACTCTTGCTGTGACACTGCTTTAAACACACGCACATTCACACACACGCTGCTAATCCAGTCTGTCAATCTTTACACTTTCCCTCTGCTTTTTATTCACTGATTCCTTGTCATGCGGCCTGTCTGTATTCCGTCTTCTCCACTCATTCTCCAATTTCCTTAACTCCCGCCTTATCTCTTTTTTGGCACCCTATCGCCTCCATCTCTCCATCCCTTTGTTGTTTCTGTGGTGCTGTGTGGTTGACCAACAGCCAGGGAGCGACAAGTGCAGGAGTTCTGGCCAAACTTGCCTGCCTCTCCGCCCAAATTACATGGGACAGTCCCAATTACCCTGTGGCCAACCAAAGCATTTCCTGGGTTAGCAGTAGTGACGCGTGCCCCCCCTTTGCTGTGGTTACAGGGGGTGTCATTAGACGCTTGTTTTACTGCAACCCCAAGAACGTGCCCGTCGGCCGCATCCACGCCACGGGAAGCACAACTGCAACGTTCCAATAACTTCGCTGGGCCTGATGGATGACAAATGGGAGAACCTTAGGGGTAACGCTGGAGCTTGTAGTAAATTCATGCTGGCCAGAGGGAGATGCAAAAGGGAGTGTTGCAGAGAAAATAAGAAATTCTAGACAGACTGCTTTGATTTCTGGGAAGAAAATAAGCGTGAGCTGTCATATTTTGCAGGATTAAAGATATTGAGATTAAATAAGCTTTTTGAAAAGTTTATCCTCTGTACAATGCAAGGTGTAAAGAGCTGATGTGGAAGGATTTCATCATATATGCATAAAAGTTTGGTTTAAATAGCAAGGTTGGGAGGGGTGCGAAAATAAAATACACAGATAATGTAAAATTGTAAGAGATGGAGATATATCTGTAACATTTTTTTTTACAAAAACAAGAATGGAGGAACATATACACCATTGTGTTTTACAAGCTGATTTTTCAAAACATATATTGTGTCTGTATCCATTAATATATCTGTGTATGTGCAGGGTGCATTTAACCTGTAGTGGAAATTAAGATTAAGGGCATACTGGATGTAAATGCACTTTATTTGAGGTTGTATGTTACTTTATACTTTAAACAAATCTCATTTTTGCCTTTTACCTATCATAATTTATTTTACAGCTGCATTTACTTTCTAGTTAGTTTGTAGATTCCATTTTTATTAGAAAAAAATGTTACTTTGCTCAACAATTTATAAAGTAGTTAAAATTAGCTCAGTTGGCTGCTTATTTGTAATGCATTAATTACAATCCAATATTACAATATATTATAATATAAACAAGAAATGTGCACAAGTCTAGTGATGCCTGTGCTTCTAACATAAACCAGATTTACTATTTTATATATAGGACCAAACAAAGGAAAGTGGGAGTAGGGGAAGGAGAGAAAACTAGAGAAAGAGATGAATCTTGGAGAAGAAAGTTGGAAAACGGAGAGGGGAAAGAGTAAGCGGCTGACGCACAGAGCAGGATGATGGTTTTGGGGGGGGGTTTGCCTGGCGAGAGGTAGAGTGACGTAATGGATGAGAAGAGAGAGGATTAGCCGAGTGACAGAGATGAAGGGATGCTCTTTGTGTCACCCGTCCTCATTCTCACTCCGTCTGTCATTCATCAGGAGCATCACGGGACAAGTGTGTGGCAGCTGTGCATGGCAGCTGTGTGCAAGTGTACGTGTGTGTAATCAATTTGTTTGCATACATTTCAAAGTCTGTTTATGCACATGTGTGTATTGTAGGTATTAATATTCCCTCTGTCAGTCTGTCAGCATTAATATGCACCATGTGTCTGTGTACAAAGTGTGTGTTTTATGTATATATGTGGTGTGTGTGTGTGTGTGTGTGTGTGTGTGTGTAGTGTGAGTCTACATGCAATGTGTCTACTTCTAGTTGCCCATCTGGTGCTGCTATGCTGTGCTCCTCTGCCAGCTCTCTAATAGCTCCAATAAGCTTGTGGTTTGCTGCTTCATACACACATACACACACACACACACACACACACACACACACACACACACACACAAATATATAGTATGTACATACATATATGTTATGTTATGTACACACTGACACATGATTACACACACATGCTTATACACTTAACAGAAACCTTTACACACATGCCTGTCTCGCTGTTAGTCTTCTTCCAAGAGAAAGAGGCCGAAAAATGACCATTTATTTACTTTGAGCTCTAGGGCTGCGGCAACACCGCCTGCCAGTACCAGGAGAAAAAAAAAGGAAGAAAGAAAGCAAGAGTCAAAGAGGGAAACAGAGGAGGGAGTAGGAAGGCAAAAGGTAGGCGAACAACAGAAGAGGACAGAGGGAGGAGCGGTGGACGAACAAGAAAAGAATGAGCGAGAGAGAACTACAGGTTGAAAGAGAGGGAGCTGGTGGATGTGGAGTAGTGAGCTGTGGTTTGGTCCGGTGCAGCGTTTGGTTGTGTTACAGTCTGGCTGTGGCTTGTGTGGGTTGGGCTGCAACGAGTAGGGAAACAAACCCGGGCAAGAAAGTAGGTGAATCCACTCCGAACACTTGAAAACACACATTACAAGTGCTTAATAAACTTATCTTCCAAGTGATTTTCATCCGCGTTGAGGTTGTGTAAGTGTCTGATGAGACAAATTAAGGTTCACCTCAAGCATTTCAAATATTTTGAGGCATATTTATGTTTGTCCAAGTCTGCTGGAGAGAGCACTCTGCCCTACCCAACCTGCTCTTGGCCCAACTGTTGAGGCTTCGTTCAGTAGCAGAGTGTCTTTCCAGCTCGCAGGGCCACACCGGGTCCAGTTCCAACAAACTGAGAATGTATTTACATTTGGGGGAAAACACACCTTTTCAAATATGCCTTACAAGTCATTTCTCGCCAGAGAAATATTTCTACACATGTAAACAGGACAAATTGTCAACTTAACTTTGACGTGATTCCCCTGGATGTGGTGGATTACGCTCGGATTCAAAGCTAGGTTGTTCCAGTTTATCCAACAAAACAGGTCTCTCTTCAACTAGATGTTTATTTGAATCCCACTGGGAAAAGCCAGGTGTTGCCAGTGTACACAGGCCTAATGTGGTTTGGGGAGTTTACCTCAGAGTGCAGAATACAGGTGCTTGTAGGACTGTGCTCTACTACTCAGAAGATAAGATGCTGGAGAGGGAGGAGAGCATATATCCTAATATTTAATATGGTTCAAGTCAGCACAAGGACAAGAAGACAACCAGATTGGTCGACACACTGACAAATCCACACTCGCAGGCTGCCTGTTGACTCTGAAGGCCAAGGTTGCCACAGTTACCTGCTCTCTCTTTCTGTTCCCTCTTCTGCTCTTTTTCATCCCTCTCTCTCCCTCCCTCGTCTTCTGTTAATCTGTTCCAGAGCATTGTGATCACATGGAAAAAAAACATAGCAAGTGCACATATTTCCCCCTTAGCCAACAGTGAAAAAACACACACATATACACACACACAGGGGTGGGGTGTAGAGGGGGTGAGGGAGGGCGGAGTTGGGGGGGTGGGTGGAGGGGGGGGTGATGGGGGAGAAAAAAAATAAAAGCGAAATAAACTGTTTATTCAAAGGCAGCGCTGAGCTCTTTTGTTGTGGTGGGGACCTGTCTTTTATTAGCAGCCTGAAAAGCCTTCAAAGGCTGGAAAGACAGAGGACATGCCAACAGACGAGTGTATACAAGGCAGAGGAGAGGCGGAGGAGAGGGTTTGGTGGGGGGTGGCAGAGAAAGGGGGACGGTGAAGGGGACAGGGCGAAAAGGTTTAGAGAAAGGCAAGCGAATGGGGTCTGGGGACATGAATGGGAAGAAAGTTCTCGTGGAGGAGCTGATGGAGGGTTGAGAACTTGAAATTGTGCCACTGGCAGTGAGGACACAGAGCAAAGACCAGTGCACAAGGAAGAAGGGGGGGCTGCTGGGACAACTCCAGATGGAGCATAATATGGGGAAACTGTTCAGGCCTGTTCTCATATGTTTGCAGGTTTTTACACTGGCAGGACTTTCACAGAGACTTGTAACTGATTTTGTCAGTGTGTGTGCATGTGTGTGTGTTGTGGAGGTTAAGACAAGAATGATGCTTTATATCAAATCTGGATAGTTAAAAAAAATTCTGACAGGGGCTATTTGTTGTGTGTGTCTGTACCTAAATCTGCACACAGTTAAGAGATTGTGTTTATCAGCGTGCTGTGTGGTAGCTGTTTGTGTGCATAAACTTCCATGTGTGAGGGAGATGGATGTATTTGGGGATAGCTTGGAGAGGCAAAGGAGACATTCCATCATTGCGTAACTTCATCTCTCTTATCTCTGCTCTCAAAGCAAACTGTCAATGCTGAGTTCCCACCTCTCTCCCTCTCTCGTTCTCTCTTTTTATCTCCCTCTCTTTGTCAGAATCGAGTCTTCAGGGGCACAACCTTTTTGCTTTCCTCCCCTCTCACCCTGCTTTCCATCTCATCTCCTGAGTATTCAATCTATTTGTCTACTTTGGAAAAGTGCTGTGAAAGTGATGTGGCCACGGTGATCCAACCTTAAAGCACTTTGTGTGTTCGTGTATGTGTTGTGCGTGTGCTTAAAATATGTTGACAGCATGAGCCGTACGTACGTGGGCGTGTGTGTATGTGCATAATGCGTGCAATCTATTTTAGTGTTTGTTAGTTGTGTGTGTGCATGCACATGTGTGTGCACGGCAACCGCTCTTGAAGCTGAATCAAAGTGCTCTGCTTTCAATAAGAGTCACAATCAGCAAAGTGGCAGCAAGCAATGACATCACTGCAGCTGGGTCCCCAGCTGGAGCACAGAAAGGACTTTGGTGTGCGTGTGTGTGTGTGTGCGTGTGTGCGTGCGTGTGTGTGCGTGTGGGCGTGTGTGTGTGGACATATGTGAACAGCCAATGTATGCATAGATTATTTGTAATATGCATATTTCATGCATTTCGTAAACTTTGTGGCAGAGCAAAACGCAAGCAGGTTCATGCCAATGCAGAGCCTGTCCTTGCAGTGTTTATGAATGCGTGCGTGTTTGTGTGTATGTATATGGTGGCTGAGAGTATAAGTGAGATTTCCAACCTCAGTTGTACCCATCAGTCTCTCTGCACATTCTGTGCCTTGTTTCTATTGGAGCAGACAGTGCTGCGGTGAGAAAAACAACAGGAATTTCATCTGTCATTGATTAAGCCCATTAACGGTGGTGTCTGATGTCTTTTACACTCATTCCACACACACCGACACGCAGCTGCACTCACAAACACACAAAGTTACACACAACGCACACCCTGACTCCCCCCACACTGCGCTGCTACCAAGACTACCATACAGTAACGGACACAACATGGAATATCATCAAGATCCACACCATTACTCTGTGTGTGTGTGTGTGTGTGTGTGTGTGTGTGTGTGTGTGTGTGTGTGTGTGTGTGTGTGTGGGTGTGTGTGTGTGTGTGTGTGTGTTTGTGTTGGGTGTGAATGGATTTTCACACGCTAAGTCATGCAAGCCGGAAAATACTGATCATAAACTCCCAACCAGCATGAAAAACCGACAACCCCACAGAGAGCCAACACACACACACACACACACACACACCATGCTACTGGACGCACAAGCTACTGCCTCGATTTACAAACACGCATGCACACATACAGTCACAGATTATACACTACACTTATATGAACGAACCCCGCTTTCAAACACACACATACACACGAGACAGCCACCAAACACACATTGCTACTGAGCATACAGTGCAACCAGATACTCCAAACTGACTAAACAAACGTCTGATGTTGTCACTCTGGTATTTACCACTCCACCACTGTCAT
The DNA here is from genome assembly GCF_022539595.1 of Amphiprion ocellaris. NCBI lineage: Eukaryota > Metazoa > Chordata > Actinopteri > Pomacentridae > Amphiprion > Amphiprion ocellaris. Next base: position 19,467,680 of record NC_072778.1, read on the forward strand.
TTTATAAGCCTGTCTCAATACTTTGAATGTGCGAGCATTGTGATTTTAGCTGCGTGCTGAAAGTACAGCTCACATAATGTGACAGTTATTGGTTGAGAACAGAGCTGCAGAGCTGCATCTCATTTTCACTGCAGAATAAGAACAAAGACCACAAAATTAATGTATTAATCATATGTCTAAAACCCTGACTTTTTATGTAAACACTGAAAGCACAAAACTTCAAAATCAGTGACTGCATTTACATTGACTCAAATATCCTGGATATATCCTGATTTTGGAAACCTGGACAAGCACTTCTACTGGTTTTAAGAAACTTGGTTATACTAGTTGAAGTGCTGCAAAAAATGTTGCATGAGTAGATCTTATCCCAGTTTCTGGCTACTAATGACTACTTATGCAGGTGCAGCTACAGCCAAACCAACAGAAACACAAACCATGCACTGTTCCCCACAACTGCTCGGTTGGTACAACATTATGGCCACTCTCATCTGTAATGACACTGCTGCTCATACTGTTGTTTCATCTAATCTCATGGTCTGGCTGCACCACACTATCATTCTGCTATAGGGGCAGGGGACACAGTGGCTTGTTTTGTGATTCTTTAAACCAATTAAAGTTGTCACAGGTGGGGTGAAGTGAAAGATGCGGCTTTGGTGGGATTGTTTTAGTGGAATATATGCTTGCAGACAGGAAGGACAAAGTCGCCTCAAATCAGTGGCCAATGGGAGGTTTATACCTGCATTCTACAACCGGTGAGTCAGACTCACAGCTGGTAAAACAATGCCGTACAATGCAACAAATTTTCAGTTCACTTCCCTCACTGATCTTTATTATGACAACTCTGTCTCACCAGCTGTGCATCTTAATTCACTGCTCTCTCATTCTACACAGCAGCAGTAAAAGCCTGACACCGGTCAAAGTAGAGGACATGTTCAATCTTGCTGCTTTGTCCACCCATTTCTGGTAGTAAGGTGGATGAGGAAGTGAAATCCACAACACCATGTTGGCATTTAGTAGTGCTAAACCCGCCATAAGCCAAAGTGGTGTAATTTTTAACAGGCCCAGTCAAATTAATTTGTGGTTAGTGCTAACAATTACAGAAATGTCAGATTAAATTGCTGGTTTGTGTTGTAAACATCACAGGCGCCTGTGCAAACAGCACACGGTTATTAGTGAAAGGAAACCAGTATTTATCATGTATACAGGGATATGAATAACCAGATGTCTCTGTGCTGCATGTAAACCCAATTTCACAAAAATGATCAAACCAGCATAAGGCTCATGACCGGCATTCTGGTGCACGTGTAAATAAAGTCAGTGTCACAAAACTTTGAAACAGCACCATGTGGTCTCATATAATCTAAAAAGCAAACAGAATCTACTGCAGTCCAAATTTCAAATTATGGCTTGTCTAAAAAATGCCATACTCAAGAACAACTTACTCACCTGTTAAGAGGGTTCATCAGGTGGAACATTTGAAACTTTTATGCATTGGTAGATACACAGGTAGTTTGACAAACTTCTCCCCACAATTACCAACAGTCCACTCAGGTTGATAATTGTAGAAAGATTGTATTTGCCGTGTTATAAAAGCTGCAGTTGTAGTAAGTCAGTGAGCTGTCAGTTGAGATTTTTTTGTCAAAATTCGGAATGAACTTTAATGTTCAATTGCATATTACAGGAAACAGTGTTTATAATGATGCATAAGATATTGTAAAGGTTCCATTATATAAAGCCTAAGATTGAGCCAAAAAAAAACGTAATTTCAGTTCTTGATATTTTACACAGTACTGTAGCGTATGTATGTGGCAAACATTGATTTTTATTACTTTTAATCTTAAAGAGGACCAACAGATTTGGGAGGGTAATAAAAAGAGGAGATATTCTTTTACTTAACAAAATGTAAAGAACAGTAGAGTTAAAGTAAAGGACACTAGAAGGTAAACGTTACAACAAAACATGGAATCTGGTAACTATAAAGGCCATCATTTTCTTACTCATTAAACTATTTAGTGCACCTTGAGGCCTTTACAGAAGCATCCATAACTTGTTTGATTTCTTTTGCATCTGTGGCATGTATGTTTTGTCTCTAGAATTCAGATGAAGATGAGTTATTTGTGTTTAATCAAAGTTTGTCTGTTCTTTTCCATTTTCAGTTCTTTATCCAATATGTAGCTGTTTGGGTATTTATAGTCTCTGAAGTTTCCTCTCACTTCAGTCAGAGCAGTTCTCACCGGATCATTAGGGTCCAAAATAGTTCCTTCATAATAAAATTTATTTTCCTCCGACTGAGCTGAATACAGGCTATTGAGCTGAAGAGAATAATTTAACCAAATGGTTGTCTACCAGCTGTCACTACTTGATTCATTCATTCTTTTTATTGCAGAAGCAAAAGGGGAGTTATGTCTTGTACAATATAAAAATAGAGCTTTCAAAACTCATTAATTTATCATGACTGCAATTTATTCCTACATTAATCCAACTCTAAGTAACAAACCAAAGATGAAAAACATTATCTGTACCATAAAGTACATTGTAAGCCCTTTACAAGTGCTCCGTTAGTCATAGTTTCAGCAGTGGAATAGAATAGATTCAAACACAAAGCATACAGCAGCATATAGAGAGTGAAACCAACAGCAGGGACCTGAGGGAACAGAGCAGCGATGAGGGATGGCTACCAGAGACAACCAGCAAGTCACATGGGTTTGCAAGGCAACCCATGCACATGAGTGCATGTGGGCCACAAGGCGCACACACAATTATACACATATACAAGACATGAAACACACACATCAGCAGAGCTCACAAGTCCATACATAAGTAATTACACAAACAACACATCTGACACACATCTTGGTTTTAGTACACCTTGAATACATACTGTTAAACTCCTGCTTGTTGCCATGAATCCTTTTTTACATGATTATTTCTTTCATTTTATTTTTTCTGTGCCTCTTTCTCCATCTCCGTACTTCTTCTTCTTCTTCTTCCTCTATCAAATTCCAGAAATCCGTCACATTCCATATTTCCATCACAGGAGACAGCCCCACGGCCCTGCCGCTCTCCAGAAGTCCACAGCTCTGTCCAACACACCGGTCTCACTCCAGAATCCTGTCATGTGCTATAATTTAGCTCTCTCCAAAACACTTTACTTTCCCTCTGAGTGTCACTTCCCATATGTCACTGTCATTCAGCTCACTTGCCAGGGGTCTAGGAAAAATGGCTATGGGTGACTGAACAGAGGTGTCATCAGAATCCTGTCTGGGTCTCTCTCGGTTGGTTACTCTGATTCTATCGTGCACTCACGTCAAACCTAAGTCTGAATGACAAAGGGCAGAGGGGAAAGGCAGGTGGGTTTATATGGAGTGGGAGGTTGAAAAGGGAAAAGGGAGAAAGTGACAGAAGCCGACAGAGAGAGTGTGAGCGAGGGGGAAGGAGCGTGAGAGAAAGAGGAAGAATGAGAAGAAAAGGGAGAATAAAACAACAGGCAAAGTGGGAGAGAAAAGGAGAGGGAGAAATCCTCCGGAGTGCTTTTTCGCTCCAACGGGACAAAAGGTTACAGCATGACGGGGGTAGGTGTCAGGTGATGTGTGACAAGTCCAAATTAAAGATGACATAATGGCAGGGGCCCGGATGGGGTCCAAACTGGGCCCGACTGAGAGCGAGGGTGGGGGCAGACTGTGGCAACCGAGTCGAGCTGGGCCATGCTGGGCTGGGCTAGGCCGGGACTGGGCAGCAGGGGGCTACCCTGCAGGCTCCTCCATATGGAACGTGTTAGCCTAGCGATTGCTAATGAAATGCAGGCTGACGTCAGGCAGACATCCACCCATTGTTTTGCTGCTTAATTTGTTATAATATTTGTCTTACAAATGAGGATTTTGCCTGGACAGAGGAAGAATAAGAGGCTACAGCCATGAATGAGAAGAAGGTGGGCAAAGGGTACATTCAGGCAGCAAGTGGGGTTTTAGTGTTCACAGTAGAGGTTGGGGAAAGCTAGGGGTCTTAGCATAAGTGCTAACACAAGAAGGACCAGGGCCTCAGCTGTCTAAGTGGGAGGTAATGTGACTGGAGGACTAGCATGGGTGGGTGCGCTGGAAAGGGAGGGACTGTTGTAAGAGTATGTGTTAATTGCATATGGAAGTTTTTAGCATAAACAAACATTTCTCATTACTCACAACAATTTGTTTTAGGAATGCATCTTTCATGCCTGCAGCTGCCTGCCTGTTTTATGCATCCTCATTTACACTCCTACCGTAAGTGTTTTTCTTATAATTCACTCTCTCTCTCTTCCTCTCCCTTTTGCCCATTCACTCAGTTTCCAACATACAGAGAATTCTTCCTAAAATAGGCTCACTGGAGCAAGTTTAAGAATGCTTTTGTTATTCCAAAAGGAGTTGTGCTGTAATTGACCACCACCTGGGCATCTGGCAGAAGTCACAGTTAGCCTGAGAGAAGGGGATGCGGGCGGGAGAGAAAGGAGCTGTGGATGGAAAGAATGAAAGAAACGACAAAACAAAAATGAACAAATGGAGACAAGAGGAAAGACAAGAAAAGAGGAGATTAATAGAGAAAGGGGGGTGAATGATGGAAAATGTGTGCTATGCCCCTCTCTCTCTCTCTTTCTTTTTCTCTCGCTCTCCCACTCTGACATGTCAATTCAGAGGTGCTTTATTGGCATGAGTAATGATGGGAGGTGTTGCCAGGGTAATTACATAGCACATTAAAGGGTTTCATAAACATTACAGTTCCTCCTCTGCCCGGTGGCAAGGCTAAAGGGGCAGGAAGAGGGAAAAAACAGAATGGGAGAAACGGACACAGTGAGAAGGAGCAGAAGCAGCACAAAAGAGAGCAGAGAGGAGTATGGAAGAGTAAAGGGCACTTCCAGGAGAGGAGGGGGAGGAGGAGGAGAAAGGAGAGAGAAGGGAGGAGTGTGGAAGAGATGAACAGAAAAGATGACAGGAGTGAAGGTTACCATGCTCATGGATTCCATCGCTGAGCGCCTGAACATGAAACAAGAAGAAAAAAAACAACATGCCGGATCAGCGTCCAACACAAACCACAGCTGCAATTCACATCACAGTGCATTGAGAGCACAGGATAACTCTCTCTCTCTCAAACACACTGCAGCCATGAAGCACACACTTACACAACTTTGTATACACCCTTGTTGACACAATCTTTGCATGTAACCAGCACCCATTCACACTACGGCCACAAACCCCACACACTCAGCTGTGCACAGTCTGTCACTGAAGGTCATGACACACTCACTCAACCAAACACACACAACCACAAGGACCATAATTAAACAAACATCCACCCAGTTACTGATCATTGCATATTTATGTACAACCTCACTGGTCAAAAGCAATTAACTTGTACATCCTCCCAGAGCACACAGAGCAGCCTCTGCCAATCAGTGTGAAATCTCCATCTCACAGATATGTTCACCCTGCAGCGTTGTAGCATCCATCTTTAGTTTTTTACATCTGAATGTCAAATGAAATATTTAGATTGACCCTGTTGTCGATGAAATCCATTCCTGTCTTTGGTTTCATTTTATTATGATGGTCAGACGCTGTTGAATAGTTGGCCCCAGTGATGAGGTTCTGTCATGAGTTCCTGATAATACTGATATATGATCCAGGTGTACAAAGTTGGTGCCTTCCAAGCCTGATGTCTTTATGTTTTTACATACCACTTCATCAATGTAAAATGTCCAAACTTCAACAAGTGGTCCTGCCAGATGGCACAGAGGAAAAGATGAGAAGGTCTTGCTGCTGGATTGCATATGTTTTTCAATATGAGGGCAGTATTATGGTCTCGGTTTATCTGGAAGACACACATGTTTTGTGTTATTAAGTACTTTGGCAAATCTCATCCATGACAGTGACAATAAACTCCTGAAATCATTGAACAAGTCATATTTAAATTATTGTACTATGTGTCCTGCTGAGTGTACAGGTGTAACTCAAAGAAGACAACTACCTGGGAACAGTTCACTGTGTAAAACCAACATTTGGCCGAACAATGACAAGCTAGATTGCATGAATAATTACCCTGACACGAGTCCAAAGCAGCATCAAACCCTCCAACTTGAAAGTGTCAAAGTAAAGTTATTCCAGTGCTTCAGCTGGGCTATGTATAGAGACAACAGCTGCAATGGATTCCGGGATGGAGCAGAGTAAACGTTCATATTCACTGGATTAATCTGGCTAAGCGAGAGAAGGGTGCAGGCTGCGCACCACCAACATCGCCGCTAATAAAAACAATATTTTGCTTTTCTCTTCATCTCAACCATGGCTCACTATCGCTCTCCGCTAATTAATTCCTGCTCTTACTTAGTTGCAGCTGTCGATTCTCTCATCTCGCAGACGCGGACAAGTGGCGAACAGGTTCTCATTTCAAAGCCCGGCACACTGTACACATTCCTTGACTTCGCAAGGGCCCCCCTGTCATCAAAGGGCCTTTATTAAGTGTCTCATACATTTACACATTGGGGAACAGTTTAAACTTGGCCCATGATTAACAGAGTAGGGATATCTATCCCAGAGACCAATGTTAGGCTGACATCTCAACATCTGATGTGAAGTTTAGGGTCCATGTCTGCAGGTATTAATCAAAGCCACAAGTCTCTCTTTCTCCCTCCAGATCCCACATACACACAGGCCTGTCTCCCTGATCCCTCCCCGCTTCCAAACATATACAGCCCATACCTTATAGACAAAGCTAATTGGATGCAATCCACTGCACTTGACACATCTGAAAACTCCAAATCTGCACAGTGTGTCACCAGAATGATGGATTGCATTTATACTGTTCAAAGTTTTCAAAGTGTCTAACACTTTAGAGCACACAGCAGGAGGATGGATATGCCGTCTGCCAACTTGTCTTGGACTACATCTAAACCAAAGCATATCTAAACTTGACTCTTTACCCGCACCTTTACACATTCACTCACAACTGCTGTAGTGAGTCAACAGCTGGCCCGCGGCTCAGAAGACTCTGAGCTCACATTAGGTTGTACTCCAGTCACCCATAACATAGAGTCCTGCATGATGACCTTGGGGTCAAGCCAGAATGCCCTCATATAATGAGAGTGCTGTTTGGGGATTTGTTGGACTGTGATAGAGAAAGGGCGAGCACGCGCAATGCACCCTGGGTCTTTGTCTGGGTGCTGACGGTATTGACGAGCGCTGATCGATGTTAATTGCTAGACAGAATGGCCATATTGACCAGGCTCCCTGGATGAAGAAGCCTGCAGGCCCGGTCAAAGAGAAAGAGAGAAATCCGAAGAAAGAGAGAGAGAGAGCTGGGCTGAGACCTACAGCAGCTACAGGGCCCCAGACACACAGCGACACAAACACACACACACACACACACACACACACACACACACACACACACACACACACACACACACACACACACACACACACACACACACACACACGGGTCTCATTCACTTTAATGAGTCGAGAGAGGAGCACAAAGGCATAACGTCCATCAATGCCAAGACTATTCAACACAACAGAGGGTATATGCAAAAAAAATATCTGGTGTCCTGGTGTGTGTCGCTTCGGCTCCGTTTGTGCACATGTGAGTGGATGCACTTGTGCATGTATGAATAATATGTGTGGCAAAGTTGGTCTGCATGAATCTGAGATGGTTTTTGCATACGGGGAGATGGGAAGGGGATATCCATGTATGCGAGGACGTTTGTGCATACAAGTTTGTGTGTGTCTTAGCTAAAGATCAATAGGCAGGAGCTGCAGAGGCAAAGACATGGGTAATCAATATGCTGGCTGCAAACAGAGGGAGGGACAGAGTGAGCAGATAAAAAACAGCCGGGGAGATTAAAGGGACAGATAGGGCAGAAAGAAAATGAATGGGAGACAGAGTGATGTGATAGAAGGAGAGAGAGGCAAAGAAAAGGCCTGGTTGGGTTTTACGTGAGTTTTCCTTAACTTTGAGGAAGTTTTATTATTTCTGAGCAAAGGTGACACTCCTTCAGTATACTCTTTCTGCAAGCACATGCCAATCATTTTGCTCATTATCCAATCTATAGTCACAGCAAACAGTAAGAAGACTGACTATGACAAAATTAGGTAACTTACTGCAGATATTCCCTTTAGTGAATGGGCCTTTACTTTTTCACTTATCCTTTGTTTTCTTTTTGCACCTCAGCCTCAATGTGAGCTCATGCCGCTAAGCCAGTAACATTAACTCTTGTTTCCCCAAAAGAATGTTTGTGTAACATAAATTTCCTGGATTTACAATGGGAGTAAAATCATCTCAGCGTCAAGATCCTTTCGGAAAATGTATTACTATGTACAAATCTATGTCTACAATCTACTGCTGTAGAGCCAAAGCCTACTACTGTCAGGCTTTCGTGCACAGAGCAGAGCTGGGCTCCTCTGCCTGCTGTTTCTTACTCCAAGATGTGCTGCAGTCCCCATTCTGAACTCTTCCATCTGGGCTTAAGAGTACCAGACAGGCCCATACCTCATCACCAGAATGTGGTTCAAATCCCTCTCCACAACATTTACACTCGTGTCCCTCGCAGCATTGTGGTGAGTGGTGCAAAAGCGCCCAGACACAGGTGCAAAGATGGAGGGAGCCAGTAGTAGGAAAGAAGGCCAGAGGCTTGTCTATGGAGCATGACTGGAAAGGCATTCAACCACAGTGCCCCTACCCAGCCCAGCTCAACTCAGTCCAGTTGCAGAAGTCTGTGTGTGTGTGTGTGAGTGAGTGAGTGAGTGAGTGTGTGTGTGTGATTTGAAAGTACAATGTTGAAAAGAATAAGCCTACACTTGGAGCCAAGATAACTGTCCCTGATGTATGAGGCCAACACCCTCCCACCTCTACAACACACACACACACACACACACACACACACACACACACACACACACACACACACACACACATTTACTCTCTCTCTATTCTTTCTCCGTGCGTGTGTGAGGCAGAGTGTGTACATGTGCGTGCGTGTGTGTGTGTGTGAATGAGAGGTATGGCAGGAGTGTTGTGTTGGCTTGGCTGACCGTCTGCGGTTGTGCGGCGCTGAGAGGGAGTTTTGGGAGCGCAGAGCGGGCGTTGCTGCCGAAATCCCTGAGAAATGTTCGTTTTGGATCCGTGTCCGTGCTTACATACCTCCCTCCCGACTGTCTCTCATTCTCCTTTTCATTTTTCCCTCTTAAGGTTTAACTTAAAAGTTATGAAATGGGGAGTCAAAATACATCACTTGAAAGCGCGGCGTCTCTGAGGAACGTGCGCGTGCGTGTGCGAGAGGGAGCTCTACCCTCCATCCTGACTGTGAGGCCACTGAGGCTGCAGGAGTGTGGTTATCTTTAGAGAGATAATGGAGGGCGAGAAGTCCGCTTGGTTCTCACACAGATGTGCATCTAAGTAAAGCAGGTGTGTTCTGCAGATTTTAAGAAACGGATTTTTTTTTTTTTTTTTGCTACTTTCTCTTTCAACACTTTCAAGAAACCCAAATGCACTTCCAAATCGTTTCGGTTTTTTTCAGGAAAGTGAATTATTCCCGGTACCATGACATCATTCTAATTGTTTCCAATGCATTTTTTACTTGTTTCAGGAATTTCCACAAACAAATATTAGCTGAAACAAGGCGGAATAACGCAGACAATAGTCTAAAAGAAAAGTGCCCAAATGGAGACAATTATTGAAACAAGTGGGTTTGCATTGTAAATAAGTGAAATTATCTCACCTCATTAACAGATGTTTGCGCATAGAGCGGAACACTTGTTAAAATGAATATTTTTGCAGTGTAGGCTAAGTTTTGTCGGCATCGCATAGCGACTGACTAATCCCATTTTGATCCAATAAGTGTGTGAGTGCGTGTGTGTGTGTGTGTGCGCGCGTGTGTGTGAGAGAGAGGGAGAGATAGAGGGAGAGAGAGGTGGGAGGGAGTGAGGAGAGGAGGGAGGGAGGATTGATCCGCGTCTGTTAAAATCTTGTTCTGGTTTTTCTTGGAGTGAGGTCTGTGCCTGCCGACGCGCCTCTCCTGTGCAGCCCCCCTCAAGAAGAGCTTTTTATGAAAAGAAACCTCGGAATTTTTTTGAAAGGGAGAAGAATCTGCATAATACCAGTGAAGTGGATAAAAGCGCACGGCTGGGTTCTTTTTTGCGTTCTGTCTTGCGTTTTCTCCCCTGGTGTCTGAATGAAACAGAGAGGCAGATATACGAGGGAGAGAGGGACGGTGCAGGTTCTGGACTGGGAGTCGATCTGTCAGTGTGATTTTGAGTAAACACGTTTCCAGCGCGCCTCGCTTTAACTTTTATTCCTTCACAAACTGGCTGAGCTCGACTCCTCTTCTCTTGCACCGCGGAGTTCGTTTTTTTTTCTCGGAACGAGGAGACTTTGGTGTTTTTCCCCCTTCAGAGAAACTGCTTAAACTTTCTACGTTTAAAAAAATAAATAAAAAGATCGGATTGCATTTTCCCCCTTCAAACATTTTGGAGGTGATGTCATCGTGCTGTGTTTTGGCAGGTATTGTGTCGAGAGGGCGCAGGGAGGACTGCTGCAGCCAGGCGGTAACCAGCGGCTGAAGAAAGCGGGGAAGTCCGGAAAATCAGGTGCAAAGTGCGGCTGTCATTTCCTCGCCGTGTCGCGGGTGGCTGAGTCCGCCACCCAGTCACAGCTGTTCCCATCCTCTCCAGCCACCCCTCCCTCCCTCGTCTTTCTTTCCCCTCTATTATCCCCTCCCATTCTCATTCAGCACTCTCCATATACCCCTCTGAGCTGGACCGCTCGGGGACCTTATCACCCTGTCTGTCGAACACTGTCGGCCGGTGTCACCTGAGCCACACATCCGTTGAGCCAGCGTGGGTGAGCAGACATGACCCAGGCCGCCTTGCATTACCCTGCGCCCGCGGAGCCCCCTTCTCCTGGTCGCCGTTTACTCCACCAGCCAGTCCAGGTAGCCCACCTTCACCAGCTTCTGACCCCGCTCTGCTGGGACTAAGCCTTCCTCCTGCTGCTGTCTGTGGCGGGACAAACACTCTTTTATCATCTCACCAACTGCACTATTCGTTTTGGAGACCAGAAGCTTGCTTTTGCGCCCAAACGTTACGCATTGGATTACGCAAAAGATTACGCACGCATCGCATCTGTTCACGGGGCCAAGCATCACTCTGGGGTTCAACAAGGTCGATTGGAATTGGCTATCTGTGACGCGTGGGCGCGCTTTCACCTGTTCATCTCCTAGTCGGGCACGCGCAGCGTCAGCGTTTAAAGTCCTAACCCTTTGCTCCCCCGCCCATCCGTCCTTCCACTCGTCTGGACAGCTGTTCGAGGTTGCCCGGCGGTCACAGTGGCACAGTTATCCCTGCTTCGCACCCCACCTTGCCCGTGTCCTGCACACCTACCCACGCCGGGGAACCCGGGGCACGCCGCCGCCGATGCCAACAGGAGTGTCCACTGACTCTTGGACTCTTCACAACATCCACAGGATTCAGAACACAGAGGGGAACTCTCCGGACTGTCGGACTGGCTCAGACCAAGCGAGGAGACTGTCTCTGGGCCAAGTTCCATAGTGGAGGGGGGAAGCAATGTGGTCCCTTCTTTCCACGCTGACCGTCTTGTAAGTTTCTTAAATCTTTTTTTCTCCACGCACGTCTTAGCTTTGTTTTCATTTGTTTAAATTAAATTTCTGAATAATCTTAGCGACTGATGGATAAGATGGAGAGGAGGTTTGCAGTGTCTAGCGATTACATCACTCCTCATCAGTCCCCACAGAAAACATGTCATGGAAGGCCCTGTTTTGATTGGCTGACAGTTCAGGGTCACTGGGTCAGAGTCAGGGCCGTGTTACTCATAAAACCTGCCATAAACATCTCCATCACCATCTGCACTTACTTCAGGGATGGCCAGGCTGGCTTAGAAAAGGCCATTTTCCCATCGCCAAGAAAATGTTTTTTCCTATTAAAAATATTTCAGAAGTTGAGTCAAATAACATAGGCTTTATCTAGTGGGATAGGAAAATGATAAAGTGCCAAGAGCAAATCTAAGGGAGGAGGATACAGACTCAGGGGGTTTCGGTTTGCCCATTTGAGGTGTGTCTTGTTAAAAGCCAAGGGATTTATTTTTCTTCCTTTGTGTCGGCTGTATTTCTCCCAGATGGCAGTCATCTTCAGATACTTCTCATTCCTTACACAACCTGGACAGGGTGTCTGCTGCTGCTGCTGGTGTCTCTCTGACTTTCTCTCTCTCTTTGTCTATGTCCCTCACCCTCTCCACTCACCCATATAACTGCCTACATCTGTCTTCCTGTCTTGCCCGTACCCCCTTTTTTTCCCCACAGATACTCACTCAGATAAAAAATATGAATTAATAACTGATGAATGATGGCGCCCTTGGCAGTATCTGAAGAGGAGCAGTCTCACTGTTTAGTCTGCTGGTTTTCGTTTAGGTCTCCCAGAGCCAATCATCTCTCCGCTGATTTCCCTTCTCACCTGTCAGTCTCACCGCTGCTACTTTTCTTTATCCACATGCTGTTTTACCAACTCAGTCTCTTCAGCCAGTGAGAAAAGCCAAGGGCCTTTAGCCACAACAACCTGTTACTGTTCTTCACCTAAAGCCACAGCTCCATGTCTGGGCCTTCTGCTTTTCCAACCATTGCTCTGCCGTAGGCCCTATTACTGCTGAAACCACTCACACACCCACCAGCCTAACCAATATTCATAACCAAGGCTCACTGCAGAACATCTGAAACTCTTGCTCTGTGCTGAAGCCCACTGCTCCAGTGTTGGCCTACCACGTTAACCACTGCTACACATGGCTGAAACCGCTGCTCTGTGTCAAGTCCCACCAGGTCGACCACTCTCTCTCCACATCGGTGCCCAGTCCTCGGTGCTGAGGCCTCCTAGTCTAACCACAGCCTCCATATGGTAGATCTGCTGGGACGCAGGTTTATGATGTCAGATTGTTGCTTGTTTTGGAAGCCGGCCAAGGCGCACCGGGCTTTCCCTCTCTTCATACCTCCTTCTGTCTTTGCTCTCCCCAATTTTTACTCTGCGCTCTCTTATTTTCTCATTTTCTCATCCCTCCCCCACCGCCGGCCGATCCTGTCTCCCTCTTTCCTCTCTCCTTCTCCCCTCTCTCTGTGGCTGGCATAATATGGAGTGTCTGTGGTTTTTGTGGGAGCGGGGGAATCCAGTGCTGAGGCACTTTTCCTACAGTGTCCTCGGCGGCAGTGCAGCCGTGATGTTTTAACAGCTGAGAGTCCTCACAATGCACAGGCGCTCAGGTTTTTTCGGCTGCGCAGGCAAAAAGTGAGGGCCAACGACTCTACTGCATTTCCCAGGATGTCTGCATCTATTAGATGGACTCAGGAGCCAACACACCAGCAATGGGAAAGAAATGTTGAGAAAGAAGGATGAAAAGAGAAAGGAAACAAGAGGCTTGTGATGGCAGTGACATGTGTTACAATATGTATGAGCTGAACACCCGTCCTCTTCTTTTCCGTTATCCATCTTTTTGTCTATTTCTCACATCAGTCTGCGCTCTGTGGTTACACCTCTGTCTCTCATTTTGCCACTTTTTCTTCTCCCTCCTTTGGGATGTGTAACCTCATTGTTTTTCGACCCTGTCTCCTCCACCTCACATCTGTGCATCTGCTTGTTCTTTCTGATTTTATCTCCAACCTCTTTTCTTCTCTATCAGTCGTCTTTGGATTCACCTCCCCTCTATTTATTCTTCCATCACCTTCCTCTGTCCAGATTTCTCCCTGTACCTTTGTGTACCTCTCAGTCTACCTCTCTCTTCTCCTCGCTATCTCCTTCTCTCAGCAGTGCGTATGTCTTTGCTTTGGCCCAGCTGTCAGCTGCCTGCTCCACTTGTATACACATATACACCCTGCACACATCTGCACATCTGTGTGCATGCCCATGACAGTGTGGAGGAGTCGCCTCGCTAACCCCAAACATAAAGGAAGATTGGAGGCAGGGAACGGTAGGACAAAGGTGGAGTGGACAGAGAGACGGGGAGGGAGAGATAAGTTAGAGGAGCGATAGGGAGGACAACAAGTCAGAAAAAGAGAGATATCGGAGAGAGAGCAAGAGAGAGAGAGAGAGAGAGAGAGAAAGGGATGTGCAAAGATAGCAAAAGATGAGGTGGAGAAAGACAAAATTCACAGAATTGCTTTTTAGCCCACACACTTGGTTCGGAACTTCATCAAGTCTTCAGTCACTAATTCAGAGCAGTTCAAGGACTGCCAAAGTATATTTTGCGCAACACAATCACTCCCTTACTAAAGTTGTAAATAACATTTGATACATCCAAGGTCAAGGTCTAAACTTCAATTAAGCAATGTGACAAAGTGAGAAGAATTTTAATTATAAGTTTAACCAGCTGTTTCAGTCAAAATATCTGTAAAAGCCCAGCTAGATGGACAACTAAAAATAAATAATACACTAGCACATTATCTTTTCATATGGACAATATACAAGAAGTCTGCATGCCACATCACCACTAACCTGAATAAATTTTCTTTCCACACATTTTGGTGGTTAATGTTCTCCCTTATTCATAGCATCTCTAAATGTAACCGCAGTCAGCTGCTTTCAAAAGCCACATCACAGCAGAGTGTACACCTGTAGTCCAGCCCAGCTGTCTACATAGACGGAGCAGCCAAATAAGGCAGCCCACTCCCTCAGATGTGCAAACCAAAACATGTTCTAGATGTCTCGGCATGTTTGCCATTTCACTACGGTCCAATCAGGTCATTTGCAGGCCAGATTTTGGTGTGGCAGAAGTCACAGACGGGTCAGAAAGTGGGATCAGTGGGACAGAAGGTTGGTAGCGTTACTATAAACACTGCTCTGGGTGTTGTCTGTCTGCCGATCCCTGGACATCTGCCTGTCTGTATGTCAAGTCACTGTGCCAGCTGCACACCCAGTGGTGGTGAGTAATCACCCAGCAGGGAAATGAGATGTCGAGCAGAAAGAACGGCAGAGAAGAAAGAGATGGAAATGATGGTGTCATGCCGGACTCTTCCAACATTCAATTTTGCTTACATATTTCTAAACTCATCTGTTTCTACTTTTTCCAGATGTATCCAGATGTTGCTGGTGATGTGCAATCCATTACAGGTGAGAGTCAGTATGCATGACAAAGGCTGATTGTGTGGTATAAAAGACAAGCTGTGCATTGGTTTTACGTGCAGTTTCTCAAGTGTGTTCGCGACTGTGTTTGGGGGTGTTCCAGCAGGTACTTGGTGTGGATGGAGTCAACTTCAGTGTGCATGTGGAGAACCAGACGCAGGTGCGAGACACCATGAGTCGGCGACACCACAGAGTCTACCAGCTCTATAGCCGCACCAGTGGCAAGCATGTCCAGGTGCTGGGACGCAGAATCAGCGCCCGAGGAGAAGATGGAGACAAATATGGTAAGACGCACACACAAACACACAGTGGAAAACACACTGAGATGTGCATGTATGCTGCACTGGAAAAGATGCTTGCTTGGACATACATGCAAGCGCACATCATCTAACAGCTGCAAGTACAAAGACTTTAAGGTTGACCAAGTGCGTGCATGAACGGAGACAGAATGCAACTGTGCAGGCGCACTCACAAAAGCACACACACATGCCTCCCCAGGCTTTGGCAGAGGGGCAGTGGAGCTTGTCTTGGGAGTACAAAGGCCTCATCGACTGGCTGCTGACTCAATGATTCACAAGAGAGCAAAAGAAAGAGAGAGAGACAGAGAGAGAGAGAGAGAGAGAGAGAGAGAGAGAGAGAGAGAGAGAGAGAGAGAGAGAGAGAGAGAGAGAGAGAGAGAGAAGGTGTTAGTGAAAGAAAGTGTGAGTTAGAGGGAGAAGCCTGGCAGGTAGAGTGTTGGACCGAGTGTTAGAAACTCATCTCCTTCATCGATCCCTCCATTGATTTTTCATCCTCCCTGTTGTCTCCTCTGGATTTAAAACAGCAGGACTCCTCTCCCTCCCTCCATCCATCCTCTAACACTCTCTCTGTCCATCCCCCACATCCTCCCTCCTCCTTTCCACCTTCTCCGTCTGTAATGATGGCTAACCCATTCTTAAACCACATAGAATCAATGGGGAGAAGAAAGCCAAGCCATAAAGCTAGAGTTCGTATTTCTGTATGTGGTCCAGAAGTTGCTAATCTTTCCCATTCACAAACATGTCAGGTCGCTTGCGTGCCACTTCAAGCCAAAGATAAGGCTGCAGGCATGGAAGCTGCTGTTTTTTTGCCAAATACTGCCTAAAAGATGAAAAATCTACCTAAAGCTGACCAAATATGTCAATGAGGTATTACACAAAGGAACTATGAGCAGAAGGAGAAGAATTGAAGTAAGCGCATGAGGATATAAACATGAAGTGAAAGAGCAGAAGGGAGGTGAGAGGAGAGTTGGGGGAAGAGAGACGAAGAGGGCAAGAGGGAGGGAGGTATTGATTTCTCTTGACCCCTTTGTTGACTAAGGTCATGTAGGAACCGTTTTAGGGATTTATTTTTAAACAGGCACAAACGCTCTCTAAAGATGTGTAGTTAGTGAAGCGGTATTGCCTGGAAGGATGAACACGCGTGCACCTGCACACACGCAAACACACACACACGGGGCACAAGTGCACATGCACACACCTTAAAACAACAGTATCACAGACACTCAGTGCGAGTGTTCTGTGTCTCCTTGCAGCCCACCGTGCTCCATCTACTCTCGGCTGTTATCTCTTTTACAAGGCCCATTTCTGGTCAGTGGCCTCATCCATGTGTGAGAGCGGCCTTATCTGACAACCATCTGTCCAGCCGGAGACATTTACATATGTCTGTGATTTATCCGCACGTTTAATAGAAACTATGAAAACTGTGATTCAGCTTGAATGCCTTATCTAGTTTGAAAAGGCTTTGTAAATTTAATGGTGGCTGAAAATCTGCACTATTTGGCAGTAGGGCTGTCAAGTGATTGTTTACAAGTAAAAAAGCTCTGAATTTGAGATACCTTTATTTTTTTGTCTAAAACTCATGAAGAAATCCTTTAAACACCAACTACATACTGTACTTTTCCACATTACCTGTGGCTCTAATGTCTGTCTGTCCCTCTGTCTGTCCCTTCACAAGCCCAGCTCGTAGTGGAGGCCGATACCTTTGGTAGCCAGGTGAGAATCCGGGGCAAAGAAACCAATTTCTACCTGTGCATGAACCGCCGTGGCAAGCTAGTAGGAAAGGTGAGACTTCTTTCTTTTAGAGGCATGTTAGTCAAAAATATCTTATGTTATAGTTTCCTGACCAGCCTCTCTTTGTTTCTCTGTGCGTTTGTGTATGTGCATGTGTGTGTATATACCTGGGGTTTCTCTGCTCTCTCAGAAGGCCAGCAATCGCAGCGCCGACTGCGTCTTCGTGGAAAAGGTTCTGGAAAACCACTACACAGCTCTGATGTCAGCGCGCTACACGGGCTGGTATGTCGGCTTCACTAAAAGAGGGCGTCCTCGCCGTGGCCCCCACACACTCCCCAACCAGCAGGATGTACACTTCATGAAACGCTTCCCACCTGGGGAGCAGCCTGACTTCACCACCCCATTCCGCTTCACCACCATCAGCAAGCGGGGCAAGAGGGTGCGCGCTACTGGGCCCCGCTAGTAGTGGCTAACGCTAGCACCCACTGTCTTGTCATCCAAAGCCTTGACCTGAGCCTGCCAATGGCTAACCTAGTCATCTCTTCTGTCGCACATGATTGAACACCTCTCTTTGTTGGGACAAACATTGACCAGAAAGTTGATGAATCATTCATGGGGTTTAGCTTTACTCTTCCTAATTTGCCACTACAGCCCCCTAGTTAGTGATCATTCCTCTCAGTTATAACTCCCTCACTGGACCAACTGGACGATAAATGGCCCGATGCTGGAAGCTCTTTGGATCTGGTCTGCTTCCCTTCATAGGCCACAAAGACTGACAAGAGAACCTGAAGGGCAGCCAGAGTCCCAGGCTCTAGAAAAGCCTTTATTCCACAACCACAAAAACCACAAGGCCTTCATGTCTCCTGTTGTTGACCAGGTGGATGATGTCAAGTATGGGATTACAACTGGACCATACAGAGAGAACAAGGGTGGGAAAGACTGACTAAATAAGAGAGTGTGTGTGTAGCCTACGGATAAAGGGAAAGCAGGAAGGAGAGGACAGGAAAATGGTGGAGTGGACAAAGGGATAAAGTGATCTGCACAGATCAAATGGACCAATAATGGACTGTTGACATGTGACGCACTTATTCGTCTCACTGCTAAATTGGTGAGAACCTGTGAGACTGTGGATGAATGGCAGGGTGGATGATTACAGGATGAATGAGGGAATGCTGGAGCGAGTGACGTACCGAGTAAATGCATGTTTGTAAGAAGACGACGATAATGAGGAAATGTATGTTAGAGTGTGTGTTTGTACGAGTGAGTGCAACAACCATGAGTGAAGCTGGATCACAAGGGACTCTGGAAAGGGACCACACAGTCCCTGCATGAACCCGTGACAACTCACCGCAGGGACTGAAGCTTTAGGAACTGGAATGTATAAAAACCAAGCTGCACCAAAAACAGCCAGCCAATCACAGCAAACCAAACCGACGACCAACCAAAGACAACTGGAGACCTTCTTCATGACTCCTCCTCATGCCCTGCCCCCCTCCCCAAGGACACTACACCCTCAGCCTTCAGGTGCAGAGGGTGATGAGTGCAGGGGCAAGCCCGGCGGGGAGGGTGCCTTCTCTATTAGCATTGCTATAGAAACGACCCAGGGGATGATGCTCCTGTGCGATACCGTGGATACAGAGTGCTGCTACTAGGACATTCAGTGGAACAAACCAAAGTCTCATGCATACACACAGGAGAAAAAATATTAAAGGGAACAATTTATTGAAAGTTATAAATATATATATATATATATATATATATATATATATTATATATATATAAAAGAAGACAGAAACCCTAAATAAGCAATCTTACTATGATGGTTACTATAATTATTACGATAAAATTATTTCATTTATTTATTTCAGCTCTGTGTGCAGCAGTCTTTCTCGACTCAGTAAACCTTACAGAAACATTTCTCGTGTCTCAGCCTCTTTGAACTGCCTCGTCACCTGTTCTTTTCTGTTTAATGAATTTAATGTAGAGAGATTCAAGTCTACAGATGCTTCAGATGTGGCCGGCTGCTCAATACGTTCACCGACAAAATACTAATCAGCAACCTTTTCAGTAACTGATTCATCATTTAGGTGATTTATTCAGTAAAATGCCAAACATCTGCTGGCTCCGGCTGCTGTAATAAGAGGGTTCGATGGTTTCTATGCTTTATATCATTTTGAATTTATGGTCTTTTGGTTTTTGAAAAAAGCAGAAGAAGCAATCGCTAGACATCACTTTCTAGTTTGGGTAATGTTGAGCTGTTTTACAGACATTAGGTTTGGGCAATATGGTGATATATGACATGTTATGATATAATATACATTTTTGGCAACCATCACACACTGTTCCAGACTCACCCTTTATTACTTGTTTGTATTAAATCATTGTGAGCAACGAGCATGACTCACTTATGGCAATGTCAAGTTTGCAGGATTTTTCCATCAAAGTACCTTAGTTTTTTTAAGCACCACATAGGTCATTTTATGAATTAAGTTTAACATTTTCTGTATCACGATATCTATAAATATTTTGAAAATGATTTGTAATCTACCTTAATAGATTTTATCCATATTGCCCAGTCCTAATAGGCATTCTTGTTCATATTTTTGCATTTTATAGACAAATTTTGACAGATTTATCGCTGATGAAGGTTACTCAGAAAAGATTGCGCTGCTTGCAGGCTTCAAAATTACTACAAAACTGCATTATTGATTTGACAAGGTTCCCTTGGTCAATAGCAGAATGTCAAGAAATTCACTCTCTTCCTCCAGTCAGGTAGTGGATTAACTATGAAGATATGAAATTTGACAACAATTCATTGTTTGAACTGGGAGAGGTTCTTTGACCAGCAGACTTCTAATAGAGACAAACACTGTAAGCCCTCAGTGGAGCAGATTATCAAGTTTTCATAGCTTTCAGTTTGGGCTGAATTAGTTACTGTAGCTGAGACGTTAAACTAACTGGGTTTTATATACCTAAGATTTACCTGCCACACATAGGAACCTTTGGTAATTCCTTTAAAAACTGCCAAGCATCAGTTGTTGTGCAGAAACCAACCATCACCTCCACATTGTCAAGTTTACCATTAATATACAGGATGAAGGGTCAGAGAGAGCAGTGAAAGTGGATCGGGCGGTATAGAGGTAGAGTTTCATAGTTGCTTCTTCTCTCATCTCTCCTGCTCTTATCCCCCCATCCCTCCCCTTCCTTCCCCATCCTAGCGGGAGGTCACTGAAGAGATGTCACTGCCAAATGACCCAATCATGTCGGCAGACACAAACAGCTGACTCAGGGGGAAAAAAAGGTTGTACCAGAGGATTCCTGTTGCAAGGCAGCAGGAATCTGCGCTGGGGGGTGGGGGGTGGGGGGGTGGGATAAAGAAGAGCGAGCAGGGGGGCGGCGGTGGTGGGGCGAGTTGTTCATTTCTGGAACGTTGCTCCAGTTCCACTCGGGAATGATGGAAATATTCTGTGTAGCCAAACCCAGAGTGGAAGGTGTATGGTAATCATGTCGGGGAAGGAATGCCAAATATGTGCGTGAGAACGGAGCTGTGACCTGAGAGCTGCAGGAATTATGGGCCAAAATCCCACAGACCCAGAGGAAGCACACACACCCATATCCAACACATACACACATCATATATTAATGGTGCTCCACCAAGCACAAATCCATCCCACATAACTTGTTCCCAGAATTTGAAACATTCTACTATACTGAACTAAACCCAGAAATGTTGAAACCAACCCCCTCAGCAGGCCACCTCCCTCCTTCTCCTGGAGAATACACACTTCACAATAACTGTACAAATGTATTATAAAACTCAGCTGCACTACACGCAGCTCTGCTATAAATGCACCACTTTAAACATTTCAAATATACATCCCTCCTTCACAGTTACAGTGTTTACAAGACTGAGTATGTGATCTACTGTAACAGGTTGTTTAGACTCCAAACTTGGCTCACCAACAGTCACAGCCAAAGTCTCATAAACATGTTGCACTGTGGGAGAAAGGTGAGTTTATACTCCCACCTGGTGGCCATTGCTAATACACTGACAATACCATCACACAGTAAGGTTTCACCAACACGTGTCCTTAAATGAACATGGCAAAATTGTATACGCTTAGTTATGAAATGAAGTTTTTGCACACTGGTAAGTCTTCTTGATGTGCATAGAAACAAACATCTTCACAATGAATTTGCAACTCATGAAATTTGCCTACAAAGGAATCAAAGCTGGCTTTCATGTTGTGACTTAACAGATGCAAATCAAATACTGACAATCACTCACTTTATGAAGAACTGAAGACTGCAACATAGAATGAGTACAAGTAATCACAAGTGTGCAGAATTGTTTGGACTTTTGAGTGAAAAGATGCAGAATAAAATTAACTGAAAGTAAGTTACAGGACATTTAGTGGTTTTTCATTTGGTCCCACACAGTTTAATAAAGAATTTCAGGAGGTGGTGAGCTGCTGTAATGATCACTATCTCCTGAGATGTTGTGGACGACTCCTTTTCTAGAAAAATGTTATAGGGACAAAAATATACAAAAAGCCTACCAAATCTGCAATCCATAAAGACGACCACAACCTACAGATCATCTGCATATAGCCAGTATCTGCATTTTAAATTGCATTCTTAGCGTAATATCTGGTGTAGCCTTCTAAACACACAGTTCTTTCCAAGTGCTCTGTCACAGTTTAAACAGAAATCAATGACTGGAATTGCATTTAAAGAGCCTTTTTTGTTAAACAACTGAGCTTTCTAAATTCTTTGTTATCTTTAGCAGTCACCCTGCTGTTTGTGTCGAGTACAAAGGAAATAAACTGACGGCCTCCTGAGTATTGTATCTTCATATCAGATGGAAGCAGCATAACGCAAATCCACACACACGCACGCACGCACGCACGCACGCACGCACGCACGCACACACACACACACACACACACACACAGACAAGACAGGTAGACAATTAGACACTCATTCATGTTACAGTTGGCTCAACACTCCATCACTGTCAAGTACTTTATTCACAATAAGGTCATTTTCTTCTTTAAAAAATCATTTTTAATATACAACACAATTTTTGACAAGACAACTCCGTTTACAGCTAAATTTGAGCTCTTGAATTCCAGCTTCTCTCATAACCAAAGCAAGCACGTAGATGATGTGGGAGAGAAAGATGGCGTGAAAGGGACAGATGAACAAGGGTTGAAGTTAGAAGAAAGAATGAGGAAAAAGACAGCAAGAGAGAGAAAGAGAGAGAGAGAGAGGGGAAGAGAAAGAGGACTACGCTTAGTATGATTTTTGTACTAAGAACCAAAATACTCAAATAAAATTAGAAAATAACAGTAATAAAAAACAGTAAGAAAGTAAGAGTTAAAGAGAAAAAAAAAAGCAGAGGTGTACCGGGATGCTGTATCCATGGCAACCTCACATGCATGTCTGTCTGACACTTCTGCTCTGTTCTGCCGTTTCACAAGTCCACATACACAAACACACACTCACGCAAACTTGAGTGTGTGCGCCCCCATATTACAAGCAAGTGTGCATCTCTGGGGGGTGTTGGGGGGGGAGGGAGCAAAGGGGGGAGGAGGGGTGGAGAGGGGGAGAGAGACAGGGAGGAGTGAGAGGGAGTGAGAGGGAGCTTGGAAGTCATCCCCAACACATTCCTCCCTCATTCACTCCCTCCGTCTCCCATCCTTCTCTTCTTTCCTAGAGCTGAGTAAAGAGTCTCTGTCTCCCGCATCACAGCTCCAGTCATCCTCTGTCCAACTGTGCCACTGTGTGTTTATGTGTGTTTGTTTGTGTGTTTGTGTGCGTCTGTGTAATATGTATATAAATATATATCTATAAGCGATTCCATATCTGTGGGAACCTGGTTTGGCAGGGGTTGAAAACTGAGGAGCAGAAGCTGCTTTAAGTTTGATTCAAGGGGGACAAAGGGGAGCTTGTGACTTAAATAGGGTCTAAGTTAATACTGTCATTAGTGTAGTTTACAAAACATAAATTAGTAGTAGAAGGTGAACTTCTTGGGAGATTGCGTTGGTTCTGTAGTAGGGAGTCCTCATCAGTGTTGACCTGTGTGTGTATGTCACTGAACTGGCAGGAAATGGGCACAAGCTTAAGAGTCTATCAGAACGGGCAGGGAGGAGGGGGTGACGGGGGGCTGGGTTGGAGATGGACAGAGAGATGACGAGGAGGAAGGAGAAGAGATGGGCTCCTTTCCATGATGGATGCACCCATCAGCCAATCAGCATTGGGTTCCTCCAAGAAAGGGTGCGGTAGATGGCGCCACCTGTGAGGAAAGCAAAGGAGTCTGCAATCAGGCACAAGAGGAAAAACCCCAACAACATGATACTCTTGACTATGCTAAAGCAGAAGGATGCAAGTGGATTTCAAGTGTATCTGGGTACCTGCTATCTAGAGATGTACGTGTAGGTGCGGGAAGGAGACCGTCCCTCTGACTGGCCATTGGTTGAGACGTTCAGAAAGTCCCAGATCAGAATGGTGTCGTCGTGAGAACTGCTGATGATCTGGAACTCATCGAACTGCAGACGGAACACACGGCCAGAGTGCTCCTAAAAACACAAAAAATTAGGGAATTATGTTAACATACGGCCTGCATACAGCTAGATCACTCATGTGTCCTATAAATGGTTGATCCAAATAAATTGTTTTCTTTCTCTTTTAAATGTTTGTATAGAAATGCAGATCAAATTGCAAACAATAATGTTCCAGTGTTAGTGTTCTGTGAACCCACAAACTAGCATCTGAGTAGGCATCTCTTTAATTATCTCCTTAGACACACATCAGAAGAGGTGAAATTAGATACTAGTTATTGCTTTTAAGTGATTAACTCAATGCTACTCACCACTAGAGTGCGCAGACATAATGTGCTGGCGGGGGCTCGTGGGTCCAGGGCTGCCTGCAGGTCCCACACCTTAATCTTACTGCAGAGGGAAACATGGCACGACAAAATGTCAGATAAACAAATTCAGTCTGTGCTCAAAACTCTGTGTGTTTACAAGACTCACCCGTCGTAGGCGCCGCTGACAATCCTTTTGTTGTCAAAGCGAATACAGCGCACCAACTCCTCATGACCTTCCAGCACTCGCAAACATGCGCCGCACTCTATGTCCCATAACCTGCAGAAAGACAAGCCTTAGTAAACAAACAGCAGCAAACACACCCTTCAATATTTACATAGCAATCAGTGCTGAAAAACTCTTCTAAACAATGACGCTTCAAAGCAGGATTATTCTTTGGAACTTCATATTCCATGACAGAATAAATTGAAGCTTTTTGAACTCATCAATGTCTAGTTGAGAGCCATGTTGATGTTAAAACGGTCCAATTTAATGAAAATGTTAGAATATGTAATTTATAATAGACAACTAACAGCTCTCGCACAGATGACTTGGCAATTCAAATATGCTGGTTTTGACATTTATGCTGCGTCTGAGTATCACAAACATACCGGATTGTGTTGTCAGATGAGCCGCTGACCACAAGACGATCTCTGTACTGTAGACAGGCAATTCCCCGCTTATGACCATTTAGAGTGCGCACAAACTCACAGGTGCTGGTGCTCCATACCTAAAGAGGGGGGGGAAAAAAGAGCAAGCTCAATATAAAATAGCCAGCATTCAGGGAGGCGGGCTTTGAGACACTGGGTTTGTATTCATAAATGGCTGAAATATTACAGATAGAGAAAAGCTAAATAAAGCACTGTCTCCTATTTTGAACGTAAGATCTAAAACTGTATATGAAATTAATTTGATAACATTAATATTTTACAAAAAAAGATCTTGTAATCAATTTAGCAGAGAACAATTTCTCTAGAAATCCCTTTATCAGCTCTCATCACCTTGATAGTACGGTCCCCTGAGGCGGACACGATGTATTTGTCATCAAAGTCAACCACGTTGACAGCAGCCCGGTGTCCCACCAGGACACGACGTAGGCTGATGTCGGTAGGTGAAGCCATGTCCCAAACCGCAATCGAACGGTCCTTAGAGCAGGTGACCATCAGGCCATTGGCGAAACGCAGGTGAAGAACAGCCTCATTGTGGTGGATCAGTGTGTTCAGTACCTCACCCGTCGTCACCTCCCAGACCCTGCGGAGGAGGAGAGGAAAGAGGAGGACAGACGGGAAAACAGTGGAGGGACAGAAAACAGAAGCGAGGAGAGATGTCAGCAAGGCCAAATGTTGAGGGCAAAGGTGACAGAGAGAGGAAGAGATGAAAAGAGGCAAGACGGAAAAATAGGAATGTTGAGGGAGGGGTGTGAGGCAGAGAGGGGGAAGAAATGACAAAAGGGTGAGAAAAGTGGAAAATGATAGGAGGAAGGGGTGAGTAGGAAAGAAAAATGAGATGGGGGCAGCAGGAAAGGTGGTCAAAAAGAAGAAAGAGATGGAAAAGAAATGTAATGGGAGCAAAGGAAAAAGGAAAACAATGAGACATGAGAGGGAATTATGTTTATTGGTTCTACAATGGAGAGGAACTCAGACTTCACACGTGTGCACTGAGAGGTTGCATGTGCACAAACACACACATACAAAAGTGGCTGTGAAGAACATGTTACTGAACTGCACCGCTGGGCACTGAGAGTCAAACGCAGAACACACTGGAAAAGCTGACAACCAAACCTACAAACAAAGTGCCTGTCAAGCTGTTGCTAAGGAAGTGAAGTCACATTTTCCTTGGATACCGCCCAATGAGTACGCCTGAAGTGTGAAGTAATAAGAGAATTAATGTTGAGCTTCTGTGTGCAGTAGCCAAGCAAGTGTCAACATATACACACAAGCCAGGTTCTGAAAAACCTGCACTAAAACATACCCCACTATCTCCAGCAATGACTGTAAACCAAAGAGACTAAACTAAAGGAAAGTTCTGTGTTTTTTATTTCATCTGATACATGCAAATAGGTGGGAACTAATTGTAAATGAACTAATAGGGGCTGAAAAGCAGGAATCAGAACTGGCTGTGAAACAGGTTCTAAGCATGCATTATGTGAAGTGTTGACCGCAAACTGAACGTACCCACAGTTTAAAGATTATAGACTTTGAGTTTGACTCAATGTTGTTAGAAAGGCGACATTTAACAGATGCAATCAAGTCACATCGTAATCTATTTTCTACAAATTATTTTGCAAATTTATACTGTTTACTGCACTTTACTTATCTAATAGCAGAAATGTACTTTGCATGAGATATTTTGTAACAAGTTCACATTAAGGCTTTGGTATGATTTGCCGTTGTTAGTGAGAACAGAACAGGGCTTCAGACTGCAACCAAAATGGTCGTCTATGCAACTATTTTTTTAAAAGTATGCAAGTTATAACTTCACGTTGTCACATTTGTCCAAGTGTATGATGATCGTTGGGCTGTTTTATGGGTAGCAGCGACATTAGCCATAGGTGTACTTTTTCTGCATTATTGGCATCTCTCCTTACCTGACACATCACACAATCTATTGAGCTGTTGTATGTTTCAATGATGAAGCAGCCTTTAGATCAATGTTTTTTTTTTTTAATTAAGAGGGAGAGGAGGAGGCTGTTGGAGAAGATGCTACTGATGAAAAAAAAAATACGGGATGACATCGGCTGACCCAATGAAGAAGATAAAGTACTACATTCAAATACAATGGCTAACAAAGTACTAGGGCTTCAAAATTAAACGAAAATTAATTACAATCATGGTTTTAACTTCCCACGATTAAATGAACATGATCGACTGGAGTATTGCCCTTTAGAATGGCCTTCGCTCATGGAAAACTCTGCTTATAGAAAACAGTCTATGTAGATAAACAAGTTAGGAGTTTAGCCTGTGTCCAGTTTCAAAAGTGTTACTAAACAATCTCCAGGAAAACACTGGTGACAAAACAAATTTATTTTCTGATGGAAATATTGTGTCAAGTGTGAAGGCACCATTGACATTTACATCTATGCAAAACTAGAGTACGCTAAGGCAGCTATACATCAACATGCAAGGCTGATTAATATCACGCTGCACCAAAAAAAAAGGGATGGGAAGGTTTAACCAAATCATGTGCTGGTGTGACCAACGTTCGTAGCTGGTGCTACCAGTGAAAATCCTATTCTGGAACATTGAACAGACCATCTTATACCAACAGGCCAGTATGTAGACTCTGATACAGGCGGAGGTGATACATGTTTGCTTATTTATCTGTATGCTCAAAGAATACGATTTTTTCCAGAGGCTGTTGGCACTATTTAATACCAAGCAAGGCTTCCGATTCTTGTTCTTAGCACCTTCACCTGCCTCAACAAAGAGCACCTGTTGGATCAGCCATCAGAGCCATCCAGTGACCCCTCCATCCACTGTAAACTGTACACTATGTAGTTTTAGACATTTTATTGTATACAAATCATTTTGGGGTTTTTTTTATAGTCATGGTTTAACAGGGATAATACACATTACTTTCATCATATGGGATTAAACTAAAATAAAGAAAATCATTTCTTATTTGTTATCAATATTTCTTTAACAGATTAACTCAATTTACTGAATTATAAATCTATCTTCAGAATAATTTATTTAATTGAAAAATATCAATCTTACCTACTAATGTGTGTATACACTCAAATGGTACTGAGGTCTTCTACTCTTGTGTGTTGCAGCACTTTAGGTAAAGGTAACCATTGTTCAACATTTACTAGCTTCACTCCAAGTTCAGTTGCCATTGCTTGAAGTACACAGAGAAACTCAACACAGGGGCACAGGAACCTCACTGCTAACTAGCACTTCAGAGGTATAATTGCAGAGTGACACAGACACACCAGCACCCAAGTAGAAACGCTCACAATGACGCAGGCCACTTACAGGTCACGACTTAGAGTCTGTGTAGATTCAGGGCAGGAATAAAAATCAAGCTCGACGCAGAAAAGCAACAGTGCTGTGAGTTTCATGTATTTGTTTTATACAATGTTTAAAATGAGCTGTGGCTTCTCTTACATTGAAAACATATATGATTACCACGTGTAGTAATTTATTACTGATATGTATGATTCTGTGGTATTTTTTTGTCCTCTGATTAAACCCGATTTAACCCGACCTTGGTGGTAGCTGCAATATCCCAAGAAAAACTTTAATCAGCATCAAGAGCACTCACAAATTAGATTTAAAGCCTGAACACTTTACTATCTATTACACTGAGAAACAACTTTTGCTTCAAAAATTTTAGTATTTTTTTATCTTGCTGATACAATATTCCAAATACAACACGTGCCTCTTTTTTTTTTTTTTTTTTTTAACAAGATGTGTTTCGTACCTGACAGTTGAATCAGACGACCCGGTGACAATGACCCTCTCATCATACTGGAGACACAATACTGAGCCTGTGTGACCGGTCAGTATCTTCAGACACTCCAGAGACTGCTTATCCCAGATCTAAAAGGGAGAGGGTACAGAATTAAGAAGATGAGAGAAGCAGAGGGAGATTTTAACAGAGGAGAACATGGACAAAGTGGAAGAATAAGCGGTTTTTAAAAAGATGCAGATTTGGGTCACGCCAAGAATGGCCCATTCTCACAGCAGTGTTCATTCACTGTTCACGCCCCATTTCCCTACTGCTGTGCTGAGCCGTGTACGTAAGAGCCATTCAGCTCTTCTGTGGCTGTGTGTCAGCCTCCTCCTTAACAATAACAAGACAAATCTGCTCTTCTCCTCCCTCTATCCCCCCTTCTTTTCTTCATCATCATCATCATCTTCTTCTTCTCTTCTCCCAGGCCAGACAGATAAATGGAACACACAACAAGTCTGGAGCTGAGCCCTTTTATCCTATAATTCACTTGTGCTCTGTCTCACTTTCTGCTGGTTCAGCCCAGCGCCATACACAATAAGATGATAAGCCATACTGAGCCAGAAGAAAAAATTGAATTCCTAAATACACAAACATAGGCTGCAAGAAAACAACCACAAACACACACACAGCATGCATGTCTTTCTCATAGCCAGCACTTCTTGGCTCTCTCTGCTGCTGGTACTTAAACGCACTAATGGGATCAATGTTAATTACGTCTACATTTACCATTCAGTTTGGGCCAGCAGGGCAGATTGATACATGCCCACAGTACATTTCACTGATTCAGCAAGTTTTAAATACTAACAATGTCAAAGTCCAGTACACTTTGATATGTACTGTGATAGTGGTCTTTTCACCTATGAATCATCAATAATACTTCTTTAAAAGTGCCATTAGCAATATCACATAAAATATTTTTGCTTTGTTGACATTTGAGGAAGCAGTAATTTGGAAATGTTGTTGGCAGATAATAACGTTGCACTGGCTTCATATATATTTGCACAAACTGACAGTGACTCTCAGAACAAAAATCAGTTCTGAGAGGTTAAGATAATCCTTCCTTTGAAATTTGTAAAAAAAAAAAAAAAAGATTTTGTGATCACTGATAAAACCTGCATGGAAAATGTGGACCAATGCAGAGCGATGACAAAAGAAGAAATGCCAGCTAAGCCTGCTCAGTACTTTGCAAACATAAGCAAATGTAACAGCACTTCTTTGATTAAAGCTAGGACAGACTATATTTTTTGGCCATCACTGGGCAAATATTCCATAATAATACTTCAGAATAATGTAATTCAAGTGGCCTGAGCAAAAAACGAGACATCTGCACCTCTTTTTGGCTTTGTTTTTATACTTTAGAAAATCTTAACTGTAGTGGGAAACTTCAGCCAGTCACAGGGCTTTTTACTCAGATGAGGTGAAAGAATAGAAAAAGCAACAAAGTCCAATATGGGGATAGGATCAGGTGGTGCAATGGGGTGAACTGAGGACTATCACTCAAAAGAGCTGGGTTTGAATCATGTAGGGGGCCAAAAGGGAATGTTGACTTTTAGCTCAGCTTTTTTTTGTTGTGTGTTTGGGCTAAGGACCGAGAGGGAGGACCTGTGGTGGAGGACTACATTTTTAAATTCTACTGGTGTTTTTGCAGTTTCCAGACATCTGCCTAGCGCAACTTTAACGTTCCAGAAAGTGCAGTTGAGTAGAAACTAAATCAGGCTGGAACAGACGTTTAAAACTTTAAAACGCACACATACCTTGATGGAATTGTCCCTAAGGCCACTGATGATCTTGTCATCGTCGTACTGGAGACAGTAAACCCCTTTACTGTTTTCTGAGCGACACTGAATCCTCTGCAAGTTGTGTCTGCCACATCGCCAATTAGCCTCAATAGTCTGGAAGACAGAAAAACAAATGAGAAAGACAAACAC
Source organism: Amphiprion ocellaris (assembly GCF_022539595.1). Lineage (NCBI taxonomy): Eukaryota > Metazoa > Chordata > Actinopteri > Pomacentridae > Amphiprion > Amphiprion ocellaris. The sequence continues at coordinate 19,498,093 of NC_072778.1, forward strand.
AGGACACATACATAAAGACTAAAGAGAAAGAGAATCACTGTATTTTAGGAAATATAGTAATAATAATAGGAAATATAATAAAATGTCATGTTATTTGAGGCGATAGAAACAGACATGAAATCTAGCAAGGCAGAGAGTAGCTGTGGGATTACAATTTAATACCATAACAAATATCATGCTGTATGAGTGGAGCAACGAGTGAAAAACTAGCTAGGTATTAAAACACCTCATTCAAAGAGAAATATTCAAAAAAGGCATTTCCTCCTTTCTAAGGCCAATAAATGATCTAAATGAAGGTCAAGAAATGCACACGTGGAACTAAATTCTCACATTCACATGAGATACCAGATGTGCCACTTCATGTTTTATAGTTTTAGAAACACTAGATTACAATCCACACGGAAAACAAAATGTCATTTTCAACAAGACAGATAAATAACATCCAGTGTAACAATTAAAAATGAACTAAATCCCTGATATTTACAAAAAATCCTTTCAATTAATACTACAAACTATGTAGCTCTTGTGTCTTACCTCTATGTCTTGGATGATCTTGGGATATAGGGAGTGATAGTAGGAGTTGGGGGGGACCTCTGATGTGCGGTTCTTGAACAGATATTTCTCCCTGCAGAAAGAAAAATATAAGAATGGCAGCTGCTTCGTGTGCACTGGTATTGCTTTAACCTACAAAAGACACTAAAGACCAAACAGGTGTAACTTTACTTTCACCATCTCTTTAACCAAAATTAACTACAGGCCAACAAGCACACTAAAAACAAATGTTGTACCCTCCATCCTCAACTAATAGCCACTTAATTTCTTCCAGTGTCTGTCATTCTTTGATCTCAAAGGAAACTGCTCTGTGTCAGTGTGTGTGCCTGCATTCTCACCACTGGTGTCTCTCCGACAGGCCTTTCCAAAGCGGGTCAGTTCGGACCATGCGTTCAATGAGCTTCTTCCACAGCATACCCTCAGAAATGACCCTCTGCCATTCCTTACACACCAACTCTGCTGAGCAGAGCGAGCGTGCATCCAGGAAAGACAGGATGTTCTCTGCTATGTGATCCAAGCCTTGGGCTAAAGAACAAGAGAAGGAGGTGAGTAACTGTGTCATTTTTTTTTTATTTTTCAGAGATAATCTGTAAATTAATTGGAATAGATTTTTTTTAATAATTCAAAGGTAAAGGATAAAATAAAGAAAATGCATAACATAAAAACTGAAGTAAACATTGTAAAAATCAATTTGTTGCACAAATTTCCTGTAGCATTTTTTTCTGTTGCTGTGCTCACTGAAAGAATTTACTCCAATTAGAACAATATTGGTCTTTATGTAGCAGGAAACAAATTTTGGCTGTGTGGTCATAAAATCTGGAAAACAGTGCGCTTCAAGACTCTTTTCTTGAATAAAATCCGAGCGTTTCACAGGGAAATCAATGAAAATCTGAAACAATGACTGACTGTTTGCCCAGCTGTATTCAGTCAAAATTGCAGCTAGAGAATATGGACATTACACTGGGTTGCTGCTACTAACAGGTGCATTTACAATAATGTGTGCTTCTACCTGGCAGTGCAGTGATGAAATCCCTCTGCAGCATGGGTTTGAGGTAGGAGTTAATGTGGCCGTGCTGGTAGTGGCACATACGGGAAATCAGGCGCTCAACAAACTCCACCTGGTCTGCCTCCGACCACTGGTCAAACAGGGCGATGCAGTGTTCCTTCTCCTTCTCATAGTTCCCTTCTGACGGGCGCTTGCGAGACCCCACAACAGGGCCGTTACTAAGCTGTAAAGATCAGCAGCACATCAGGATTTATTACATGCTTATTTGTGTTAGATTGAAAGTATTTTGAGATATTGTAATAAAGCAAGTCATTAAATTTCAGTCTTTAAGTGTCCGTGTGCTCCACAGGATCCCAGTTTGGCTGGACACCAAACTTTCGAGAGTGTCAAGTTATTTCTAAATAAGCAGAAAAAACTGGGTGGTTGCATCATCCATGGATTGGGTGAGTATATCCGAAATTTATCAATGCACATTTAATGCTCAAGCTTAGCATTACGTTTAGATTATGAAAAACAAAATTTAGTAGTAGTTACTACAATAATTTAATGTAATAGTACTTTAAATTGTTGTTTATTTTCTCCCTGTTTACTGAAAAGCATGCGTTAATTAAAACGGGACAAAAGTTCAAAGTTGCTGAATTGTGTTTTATAGTAGCCCGTGTATAGAATTGACAGGAGCCTCTTTTTGTTGCAGAAAGTTAAAAATCAATTCTGACTGCTACGCATTAAAGCTTGTTACATGACTAGAAGCCTGCAGTAGTGAGGGTGTATGTGTGGGAATAAGAGAAACACTTTAAAATAAATGTTCAGATCAGCATTTGTCAACATCAGTGTTAAGTTGTAACTTCAATAACCATAAAAACTTCTGATGGCACAATAAGTTGCAAACTAAAAATGCTCTGTTTAAACTAAGTTAAAATTGTACTTTCTTCAAATGCTGATTTTTGAAGCCAGCAAACCTCCACATTAAGTTGTATACAGGTGAAACAAGTCATAGAAAAGTCTAACACAGCACGCACATTTGAAATACTATGAATTTAAATCAACACACACCTTGATAACTGTATTCTTCTTTGGCGACAGATCGTCCACGAGGTTCTGTGACTCCATCCCTGATGTGTTCTGTGGATAAAGAACAAAACAAAGAGAAAATGCAGGTCAGTGTTTCAATCCGACTGAGTCTGTGTTAAAGGCACTGTGAGAGCCAGGGCAGCAGTGTGGATAGCGCTTGACGCAAGAGTGCCACAAACACAGCCAAGGAAAGGTAACCATCAAGACTTCTGAGGCGTGCACGCACAAACAGCCGTGCATACACACACACATATGGAGTGAAATAAACTGAGCACTGCAACAAAAGGAATCTATCTGCTTGTTTGTCTGTGATGTGGGCTAAGCAGGCTGAACAGGAAATTAAAGCGCAAAATCTTGGTTATGTCACTGGCACCAGCTCAGGCAAGAGCATAATGAAACAGATAGTGGTCTTACAGAATATACAGAAGCTAGGCGGGAAAAAAAAAGGTAACCGCATCCCATCCATTTCTAACATGTCTTGAGTCTCACAATTGTTTGAGTTACTTCAAAGTGGACTGTAAACACACTATAGAGACTTCAGTTATTTCAGTAACAACAGGGTTGCGGCGCAAATCATGTACTGACGGTAACATAACAGAGCGCACACACTACTAAGCACACAAAAAATATCTAATTTATCATCAAGTGGCACGTTTACCATACTTATTTGGTAAAAAAAAATCTGGTTCTCTAGCGCATGTCAACTTCTTTGAAAGCCATGGACAGTCTGACAATAATATCGTGAACTTACATTCATCATTACAATCAAACAACACCAACACAAAGACCAGCTGTATTTTAAGAGACTTGCTGTTTACTGGTTTCACTTGTGACTCAAGATACTGTTGTTACGAAGGAATCTTGAACTATCGTGTTTCTGTAAATTAAAATTGTCATCCCACTCGCATAACACCGTACTATGGACTCTTTGAAGCATACACTGCCTATTCCAGAAATTAGCAGAAACCCTGTCAGAGCACAGCTACATCTCAAAACCACAGGTGCACCAGTGGTATCTGCAGGTTCACTTCTAGTTTTTGATGTTTATTTTTGTTTCCATATATATTCAGAAACAAATATGACACATGGCATACACAAGGCTTTTACCTGGAAAAGGTTCGATGCTATTGTATATCCCGTGGAGGTGATGACTGAGCCAAGGTCAGCCTCTGAAAACAGCTATGCTGGTGAAAAATCTAGAATAGAATCCTGTTTGTCTATATATTGTAATGGCCCATCTGTTAGTGCTCCTCTAGAGGTGGAACAGTTGCCTTTGGCTATCTTTAACTGGGGACTATCTTAAAAGGAGCAATAGTGAATTATCTAGATGTTGTTTTTTCAGTGAAACCAAGAACCCTTTCAAATTTGGAGACTAAAGTAAGAACCAACAGAGCATATCAGTGGTTGCCATCAACACAACCACACAAACGACAGGTCCAAGTACCAAGACCAAAGCAGACAGGACAAGAAGCCAGAATGGTCTTGCTGGTGTTGATGATCATGCAGAGCAGAAGAAGAGAAGTAAGGAGAAATAAAAACAGACAGACCAGGTTTGGCCAGGCAGGCAGGCAAGCAAGCATGTAGCCTCTCAGAGCTTGAAGGAAGACCCCCCACCTCGGCCCTCACACCTCCAGGTAGAAGGGGAGAAAACATTACTCCTCAATGCATGGCTTTTCTCTGGTACCTCTACATCCTTCCTCCACTCACATTTAATTAATAAGTAAAAAGTATACTATCCAAACTTATTTGACAGTAAAAATGTCCAATTTTCATTGACAGGCCACAATTACTGACAACTTGAACTTTTTAAGTGTTTGTTATTTGACAGAATTAGAAAGAAGTCTGTTATGATTTTTACTACTAAAATTCTGTTTCAAGCAGAGAGAGTTTGAGGATGTACCAGAGAAGAACCTGAGAGCAGAGTGCTTCCAACAGGGAGGAAAGGACAACGGAAGGTGAGGAGGTAGGAGGGTGTAGGGGTGGGTGGGTGCAGTGTGCACCAAGGTGGTATGAGGAGTCGTGTGGAGTGGGCGAAGAAAAGTGAAGGGTGAGGAGATGACGAGGGAGGAAGGGAGAGGAGGAGGAGCAGCAGAATTAAGAGGAGAGAGGCAGAACCTGGTTGTGAGCCCGGGTGGAGGGGATGCTCTGCAGGCACCTGAGTGCACACAAACTCTCAGCCACCGAGGAGCAGCCCAGCCAGAGAGAGCGAGGCACAGAGCACTGTGTGAAAGAGAGAGAGGTAGGGAGGAAGGGAGGAGGAGAACGAAGTGGACAGGGTGAGGGAGGAAGAGAAAGGGAAGAGCGAGAGACCAGAGATGAGAGGCAAAGGAAAAGAGGAGAGGGGTCAATGAGGGAAGTTGGGAGGAGGAAACCAAAAGAGATGAGTGAATGGATGGATCAATGAATGGAACAGATGGGTGGACGTGTAGGGGAGTTGGTGAAGGAATAGGACGTGTAGTGTGATTATGTGAAAGAACACAAAAATAAAGGGTAAATAAATATGGTTTGGTTGAAATTAAGAGGGAGTGAGTGTGTAACCATCAAAAGTGAGAAGAGGAAGAAGGAGGGAGGAGGTGGGGAATAGTGAGGGGAAAAACCAGTATTAGAGCTACACACATTGGCACAGTGAGCGCAGGAACACACACTCCTTCACACACAAGATACAGACTGATAAACATACACACAGAAGCATTATTAGACATGAACTGGGTGGGGATAGGTAGAGGAGAGGGAGGGGCACCGGGATTAATTGTCAATTTTTGTCACTTGATTTGACAGAAACCCCACCCACTGTTCTGCCATCCCCACTCTCATGAGTGGTTAGTGAATAACACTGGGACAAAAAAATAAAATCAAAGTAAATACACAGACATCCCAGACAAAATTCAACAGTTCCTGAACGCCTACAAAAATTTGGTCCAGACATGCTGCAAGTGTATAACATTTCAGTGGTACAGTGTAATTTTCTTTTTGTGTAAGGACATAAAACTGAAGTATGGAATTCAAATCCATGGGCAAAAAACACTTATCAGAGAAAAATACTTTTATACTTAAAATCGCTTTTCAGCATTGGTTACTTTAGCTATGGCTGTGTAAGCACTTTGGCACATTCTGTTTTCAGTCAATATTATTTATTTCATCCAAAGATCAATATGTTTAATAAGCCAAATATTCTGTTCGTTTTTTGATTTTCACAAGGTGATTCATGTTGCTGTTAAACTCTGGTGAACTTTTAAACTCTGTAGTAAAGTCTAGTGAGAACATGCTCTACAGGGTGATTTCATGAATACTTGTATAGTCAGTATACAAGTATTATTGGTATAATTACTCTCAACTATGCCTATTCACGGACTACATGGCTGGAGTATATGACACTTTATACGAAGTAGGTAAGAGCTCCTCATTTGGTCATATTAGCGTCCAGCATGATGGGATTCGTCCATGCAACCAACTAAACCATCCCAAGATATGATTTTGGGCCTAGCTTGCCATCTAAGAATCGTAGAAACGCTTGATTTGGTTTAACGAGAAACGAGGGCTGTGCGGTGTTTTAGATATATAGCATGAATATCGTCAGGACAGAAGCACATCGTAATTCTTAAAATGTGAAAGTTCACTGACAAAACACATCTCTGCCTTATCTTAACTGACGTCTTCTTTATGACCACAGTGACCCCTGTAATGTTAATGATAGCTATTTATAAGCTAATGTTAGGCTAACTGGCTAGCTTATCCATCATTGAACACTAAAAACTGTTTTTCAAGCTAAATCTGATCGTCTCTAGAGGAAAAAAAATGCTCTAATCACAGTTTATATTTTGAGTTTCTACCGACATTACCAATTGTCTGTTTTGCTATGGAAATAGCTGTCAAGTATACCTAGCATATTTAGCACGTTAGCTATTAAGCTAATTGCTAATGCTCGCTAATCGTGGTAACGCTGTGAATGAAAAGGCAATACACTTCCTTCTACGCACTTAAAAATATAAACAGAGAAGCAAAACGATGTTAGAATTTTAGCTAAATCCCGTTTCACTATGGAATTCGTTAGATTGCCCCACATATATACTGCCGTGTAGGTTGTCTTCCCATTATCTGCAAAATATAACGTAGCGTTTCCCGTAAATTTACGTGGTTCATCGCCTTGTAGCCAGTGTTAGCAGGATGGCTAGCCGAGTATCAGACAGGGCCCAGTTAAAGTGGCGCAGCGTCACCGCAGTGAACGCTACCCCAAGAATCCTCGGCTGTCTTCGGCTGACGACTCCACATCAACCTCTTCATTTACCCCGCAATTTACGAATTATGCCCAAAACAATACATATTTACATTTATCAGATGATGATGTCTACGTCTTGTTAGTCGACCCGGCCATTATGTGAAGCATTCTTAGCAAAATGTATCGATAATTTCAGGCCCTCTGATTTCTGGTCCCCCCTCCTTTCTCCTCCACCTCTCCCGACAAGCCGCTTCAGACCATTCCGGCCGTCGAATCGAGCCTCGGCGCTTGGCCCGAATAAAAGACCGATGGCGATCCCCTCGGAAGTTGAGAATGCCATATCGAAACACATCTTACCATCAGTTCCACCGTTTTGTCCTCCATCTCCGGCTCCATGTTGACGATCCCCCCCGAAACTCGCTATGAAAATGGAAACCCAGCCCTGCGTCGGCGGCCCGCAAATTCAGAGACGTCATTCACTTCGCTCAACCACACAGCTTCGGTAGGGCAGTGTCAAAAGGGTGGGTGGGGGATGGGAACGCCCATGCATTTAACGGACGTGCTGATTGGATGGATTTTGTCTAAGGAGGCGTGGCTTCGCCGCTTTGCCTTTTATTGATTGGCTTACCGTGCTACCAAGGCTTCCCCGGTGACTCCCCCAAACAAAAAGGCAAATGGTTGAAGATGCTGTTGCTATCCTGAAGAGGAATACACTAAGGCAAAATCAATCATCCGCATAGCTTTGCTAGGCGATGCTGCAGGATGTTGGCTATTTCAACATGATAAATATAATTAATTGAACAATTAAATAAACTCTATAAAATTGTAACAGAAGTTGTTGCTTTAAAAAAAAACAGAAGGTTCAGTGGTGCTTTAGCTTTGTGACCATATGATCATAGATAATATTTAAGAAGAGGTTTGGGTCGTTTCGATATGTGTCCACTCAAATATGCATATTGTCCCACAATGGCCGTTCATGATTAAAATAAATGCAACCAAATAAAGAGACATAATCAAAAATGGCACAATACTGACACTCAACCATTACACACCAAGAAGGTCACTGAGGTAACTTTGCAGACCGTGGCACTGCCTGAACCTGGACAAAAAGACATGGGAGGTTTTATTCAGTCAGTCCAGACAATGCAGTAAACCAGGCTCCCAGGCGCACCTCAGATAACACCCTTTACCTCAGTTCACCTTTACTGATGCATCCCTATGAATATCTCAGGCATTTGAAAAAATACGACACATCCCTTGAATGTACATTCTTACTCATCTCCAACTCTCAGGCCCGTTATGCTATCTTAAAAAAAAGATTGTAATCAGGATGTTTTTCTTCCCTCCTCAGCATTCACTGCCTTAGTTCAGTTATCCTTAGCTTGTAATGTGAATAATTTATTTCAAAATGGATGTTTGGTGTGTTTAAAAAGGTCATTTTTCATAGATCCTTAGGGAACTAGTCTTTACAATTTCTCCACAAAGCATTATTAATAAATTCATTAAAATCTCTGCCATTATCTTCTATCTTCTTTTCCTAATAAAGACAAGCAAATATATCAAATCACATTTTCTAGCTGGCTACCATATCAAAATTCTTTTATCTGCAATAAAGTACTGACAAATCTGGATTTTAAATGAATAAGTGCTAACAGACAGCTGTGAGAAATTCACAAATGCAATTAAATGTCACAAATGGAATCCGATAATCCAGATTCAAACACTTCAGTGAATTTTATGAGAATATATATTAAGGCAAGGGGGATGTAAAGTAATATTGTATCCAATATAGAATTCAATTTCAAGATGAGGTGGCTGATCTGGATTATCCAATTATACAACGGAATCCCACACAGGACCATCTCAACATCTTCATTTGATGTCAGGAAAGCAAGGAAAAGGTCAACCTTTTCAGTAACACGTCAGACACGGCACAGGATTGAGACCACAGCAGATGAGGAGGTAGCAATGGTTTTCAGCAGTTCAAATTTAATACTTTGTCCCCCTTTCTCTACAGAAACCCAGGTAAAAAAAATCCCCCACTCTCATAAAATACAACAGCAGCAGTTACCAGTAAAAAAATGAAATGCAAAAAAAAGAGAGAGAGAAAGCATAGACAGGAGAAAGAGAGAGAGGGTAGGGGCATGATGAGGCAAGAAAGGAAAATATATTTTCTATATGTGAGGAGCGAGTCCAAAGTTCATCTTCAGACCGGGTTAAGGGCAGCGAGGAATCTGGGAACTTGCTGTTGTGTTCATTCAAAATGGAGGGGAGGAGGAAAAGAAGAACAAAAATGAGTCGAGTCCAATCCAACTAGGGGAAGGAACCAGCACTCTAAGGCAGGGATTTATTCAGGAAGGGCTTTCTCCCTCTCTGGATGAAAGAAAATCTCACTCCTCTTCGGCCTGTATGATGCATTTTGTTGTGTGTACAGATGTATGTGCAAGTTTGTGTATGCAACAGGTAAATTGGAAGGTGTGTCTGTCATATATATGGTCAACACAGTTGCACCTCTCACTTGCTGCAAGAGAGGTGGCATTTTTCTTTCCTTATTTCTTCATTCATTCCTTTCTTTTCTTTTTTTTTCTCCCAATATCAGTCCAAGACTACCTAGTAGTCATCCAAATCAAAGAACTCATCGTCCTCTCCTTGGTACTCCATGCCCTGGAAATCCACCCTGTACCGCAAGATACCTGAAGAACACAAAGATGATAGATTAACCAATGTAATGTGATAACTACAGAAATTCTGTAACGTTAGGGTCTTTTAAGTGCTTCCTACTGAATTACAAGCCCAGCAATGTAACATTTACTTGTAGTTGAGGAGAACTTATTCAAGGAAATACCTGGAGGCCTTTTTTTTTTATTTAAAAAAAAAAAAAATGCATTAATCAAACATTCTGCGTGATGAAGGCTGTCATAATACAAATCACACCACATTAATATGCAAAGGCCTTACCTGTGGTAAGGAACCGTGTTAACTTTGTTTTTTAATGGTCGGATTTATTATGGCACTTGTGTTCAATCATAACACCAAATAGACGAAAAGATTAATAAAACAAACCTTAAAGTGATGAAGTTAGAAACAACATTAGAACACTTCGTAAGGAAGAGACAATGTGACAATTTATTGATCCCATAAGAAATTTTTAGTGCCTGGCTGCCCTTCAGATGAGAATTACAACACGGCAACCTTACGATTTCCGGGTACTTCAAATCTGCCTTCACTACAGCTAATTTCTATAAAATTTGTATCGTAAGAATCAAATGTACATTATATATTTGAGCAGACTTAAACCTGTACTTTCCAGCTGAAGGTTAGTACAGCTACTCAAATAGGCCACAGAACATTTGTATAAAAAAAAAAAAAACCAACACAGAGCCACATTTTCTCCATATTTCTTAACTTGATATTTGTACTTCAATGGACAAAAAGTGTGAAAAATCCTACTATAAACAGGGTGCTCACCTCCAATGCCTCCAAAGCCCTTGACGAACTGGGACCCTTCCTGACTCTTGTCTGTTACTATCTCCAATGTGGCTCCAAATTTCTTGTAGTTGTTAGCAAACCACTCCAGCAGTGGCATGCTCTCGATCAGCTCATGTTCCTGCCCCGTCTAGAAACAAAATCAAAAGTCAGGAGGATATTGCATCATGGGTAACGGGCCTGACTTAACTCACAGCGATCTGTCATTTCTGTGTAGTGCTCACCTCCTTGTCTGTGAAGTGAGACTTGTCTTTCTCCTGCTCTGGCGTTAAGTACAAAGTCTTTTCATCTGTAAATCAAAGGAGGAGAATAAAAACTCTTGGATCCCAACATCTTATTATTATCTTGTGTCTCGGCTATGATAGACAAGGAAAATGTGGATGTGTACCGTTCTCTGCTCCATTACTCTCTGCCCCATGCACACGTAGAATGTAACGCATGGTGTCTAAGTTCTCGTAGACTATGAGGATCTCCACTGCTCCCATTTCCAGGGCTTTAAGTGTGTCCTCAACACCAAAGCAGTACTTCCCTGTGTCCTGACTGATCTCATCAAAGTACCGCCCTAAAGACAGAGACAACCATTAGAAAAACCTCAACAACAAAAGCTTTGTTTCGTGCCGCTGACACCTTTAAACTGTGTCAAACAGACAACTCACCTATGAGCTTCTTCTCCTGGATGAACTTGACATTTGAGAGAACTTCTGCTGAGAGTTCAATAGCCTGGTTGAAACCATTCTCCCCTCCGTACGAGATGTCCACAAGCTTCAGAACCTTGGCCTGTAACCTCTGTAGAAACACACACAAACACTTCTGTTAGGACTGCAGTTAAATGAATTTCAATCAGTCACAACTTTGACTTCTCTCAGATAAAATAACATGACTGACTTTGATACTGATGTTTCAAATGTGTGCTCCACTCACAAAACTCCACTCATTAACGGCCTCTAGGTAAAATCCCTTGGTTTCAGCTTGTGAAAGAATCTTTTCAAAATAATTTTTAGCCATATACTTGTCTAAGTTGTGCATATTGCAGGAACTGAATGGGAATAGCAAAAGCCTTTCTTTGCACAGCCACATAGCTACCATTTACCATAGCCTGGATGTGAGCTGTTTAGAGTACGTCTGTTAAATTGTAGTTTCAATTTTTAACCAGATGATTGGCAAATGTAGTTTTTGATGCAATTGTATTTACATTTAGTTTCTAGAGATGCACTGAATCTTATTTAATTTTTATTTTGATATAACGATTTGTACATTTGCAAAAATGTAGCCCAACATGACAGTGAACCCATGGCTCTGGTTAATTAAATGTGAAAGTGCAATAAAAATATTTTGTCCCTAAAATAAATACATACTTGTGATCTCAACATTAAGCAAAATAATTGTGACTACTGTTTTGGCCAAAATCAAACAGCCCTTGCTTCTGTAAGCTGGAAAGATATCCGCACAGATGCACAGGGTGATAATACTAGAAGCACATACAAGCAGCTTAAGAATGTTTTCCAGTGCCTGATGAGAAAAAATATGACAAGGCTATCATCAGAAATATGCTGACAATAATGATAATTCATGCTGTAGTTTTGTTGCCACTACAGCTGTGAAAAACTCACTTAACATTGTTTTTCTACTGCCATTGTTCGAGGCTTAGTGCAGCCAAAGAACTGCCAACACAAGCGTCTACGCATCTTGTGTTTCCTATGCAAGTGTGTTGTTCTTTTAGCAATATACTTAATAAGGCTTTTTGCTTATCAACACCTGTAGACATCCCTGACATTGGGGAGCTTTGTGGTGTCTTTCAACCCAAAGGCAAAACCAAACTACAAATTGCACTAAAATGGGCAGATTAAATGATTTTGCAATACAAAGTGGATATAACAACAGGCTAAAGAAGGTACTCTCCATTATAGCATGGCTAAGTTTAAAAGGCCTTTTAGTATAAACAGCCACAAGAACAACAAATGCAGATAGTTAACCCCATTGTAACTACCCAGAATACAAACTAAAAAGCGTTTCTTCTACGTGCAGGATGCTAAAGCTATAATACTGTCCTCAAAAATTTTGTAAAATGTTTTAAGAAAAAGCTTTGAAATAAAATGTATCAGTATGGTACTGAAAGTCTGTAGGTTTGTTTTCTTAATGACAATAAGAAAGTTATAAAATTAGGTGGTCTTGAGTAAACATCTTAATTTTTTTTGTATATTTGTATATGTTGTGCAACAATGTATTTTAAAATGTAAACAAATCCATCTGCCTTACATTTATTCACAATGGTGACAAGGTTGTGTCAATAAGAAATTTTAGAGTTTAAATGAGTCTCAGAATTTACTACATGAATTCACATGAATTTATCATTGATATATTACATAGTAAATACTTAATTAGTACTGTATTTTATCAGAACAGACTCAAACTTACTGGGTCAAACATATCAGACTGGCTGAGTTCAGTCTTAAAGTCTGCAGAGCCAGCCAAGACCATTCCTGCCACGTTAACTTTGTCATTTGACACAAAGAGCTGGACAGCTGTCTCAGCTACTTTTCTCACATAGTTGTGTCTCTTCTCCATTCTCAGACGAGCAAAACGCAAAGCAGACTGTCCTCCTCTACCTGTAAGACAAATGAAGACAAATAAAGACCAGAGCCACAAACTTGAGATGTTTGTTAAAGTGCAAAACTTTAAGCCTCAAACTAATGCAGAATAACATTAAGCAATTTAAAAACATCCCTGCCATGTGGCTGAAAATATCAAAAGTTCAGTGTTCTGTTATTGTGAGTATTGTGGGTCAGTACCGTGCTTCTTGGGTAAGTCCACAGTGAACTTGTGCAGCACCTCCCTGGTGTTGCCCTGCAGTGTGCCAAACAGTGCCCCACTACCGTCGATCACAATAAAACCAAATTTACTGTCGTCAGAGAGCAGGGCTGTCAATGCCTGGTGTTAGTGGGTAGTGAGGAAAGATAATGGATAATGAGAATGTGATACAAAGTGAAACAAAGATACCAGAAGACAACACTGCATCCCATAAATCTTCTCTACAAGAAAAATATTGTACAGGCACCCAGAATTCAAGTATAATTTCTCACCTCGGTGTGGAACTTATTGTCGCAGAGGTACAGGGAGGTGTTGATTGGCTTAAAAGGCTCAAAGTCAATATTGACTTTCTTCTCCTTGCCTTCCTCTGTCACAATGGTGCCACAATACACAACCAAACCATTGGGTGGCACTGGCAAGAGAGAAAAGTCAGAGGTCAAATGACTAGACATATACTAGGCTTTTGTAAAGACACATACACAATGTATAATTTCTGAAGGAGAAGCTAGTAATGGTATAAAGAGCAGTACAGTATCTACATAGATGTTGCAGTTGAAAGTTCTGAAAGGTCATTATATTGTGTGGCAAGTGTTTTTTTTTCCAGGACAATTTTTCTTCTACGATGTGAAAATGTAATAATGTACAAGAATTTTCCAGATAAAGGTGTGCCTAACGGGAATTTGATCTGTTGAACTGAGAACCACAATCCCACAGCATAAGCAGCATTTTCATTTCAACACATACCCTTGTTGTAGAGTTTTAGTCTTTGCTGTACGGAGGTGATGGCCCCAAGTACAGAGAGCCTGTTGACTCGACTCTTGATGTTGGAAGCAGTGCCAAACTCATCAGCCAACATCTTGGCCACTCTGGATATCTGGTCCTTTGGAGGGATGATCAATGAGATCATACTGGTGCCATTACTAAACGAAGAAAGTAAGGATTAAATGTTAGTGCTTATATGAACACAGACTTGCATACAGTCAAGATGCTATGGAATGCAGACTAAACATTAATAGTTTATGACTATTACACAGTAAGTGGAAAATGCCACGACTCAATACATGTCTGTGTCAAAATCACACTGATATGATGTGTTATTGGCAGCAACTATAGTTTGATTACTGCAAATTTGACCTGATTCATCGAATCAATTTATTACCTCCAAGATAACTCTTATTCTGAGATAATTTTTAACACACCCTTTTCTGGTAAAGTACCACCTCAACAAGGTCTGAAAAGTTGAGGGACAAACAGAGTGGGATTTCAGCTACACAGTACAATCCCTGCCCTTGAAACCAAGGACTGAATTTCAGCTTCACACTGTTGTATCTGTGTTCACGACCTGTCAAAAGACAAAGCATACCGGTGCAGGCTGACACTGCGCTCACACACACATGGGCAGGTAGCAGCGGCTGGATGAATGTAGGGCAAATAGTCAACTGTGGGTGACATGGCAGGCGGCGGAGCACAGGACAGCAAATCCTGCGCAACACTAAACGGCAAACTGTCGCAGAGCAAGCTACAAGCCAGTATAGCAACACCCACATTTCACATGCCGTGTTTGATAATTCAAGAGGCCCAACCGGCCAACATCTGATCTTGAATTCTTTTCACCTGACCATTTTGAAGCCGGTAGCGCTTTAATGTATGGCTCAGCAGCTCGGTTGCCATGAGGTGACGAACTTAGTGGACTCTTGAGGGAATTAAGAAGCTTTGTCGTATATTTTACATGTAAAATGACCTGGCAAACGACATATGAAGTTGTGAAATGTATCTGGGAACATGTGAAAGCCCAACTTTAAGCTAGCCGGCCCTCCTATCTCATCAACGTGCTTTTTTTTTTGTTAAAGACACCCATGGCGGCCTCTTTCCAGAGATGACGTCTATTAGCGGGTGTCATTAGCAAGAAAGCTAGCATCACCGCTATTAGCTTTGTGGGACTCAACACTGAATTATCCGCAATGTCAGCCATAACACATAATCGTGGGCAAAACAAAACACATATTCTCCCAAATCAACACAATGTTTCCAGCCAACTGATAGATTAAATGCGACGGCAGTTAGCCCATAGCAACCGGCTAACTGGATAGCAGCAGAAGCTAAGATAAGCTAAGTTAGCAATGCTAAGCTAACCACTCCCAAATTCGGCCCCACTTATCCGAGCTCCAGCTGTTGCGGCGGTTCACAGTCACATCATCACTCGAAATCTCTAACACCGATACAGTCTGCCCGGCCATTTCATCAACACACAGCCCAAAATAATTACGTACCCACGGGCTGCTTCCAAACTTTTAATCAGCTTCTTGATTTTCCATATCTCCACGTTCCTGTCTGCCGCGCTGGGGTCGTCCGCCATCTTCCTGCTGTAATCGCTTCAGCACCTGAAAAGACGTGAAAAATGAGAGACAAGCGTATGAGGTTAACTGGCCAATAGACAGACTGACCAATATTCAGAGTCTTATTAGGCTGACAAATATTTAGTCTCAGCTAGCTGGGTTGGGTACCTCTCCAAACTAGTGGCGCGGTGTCCGTTAAGGCACCTGACCAGTACTGGCAACTGGACAGACCGTGAGGGAAAGGCTTTGCCCGGGCTGCCTGTGTCAGTACAGAGCGCGGAGAATAGCAGGCCTGCAGTCTGCCAGGCCCTAGCGTCCACCCTGTTCTTATCTAATACGACCTACTTTCCTCGTGTTCCCCTGGAAACCATATGGAAACTAAGCAGCAGCTTTGCAGATGTCAGCTATAACGGTAAAAACGGGGCCGGTACATTACCTGCCTCGGACAACGCCGCTCCGCTCCGCTCTCTGTCTGCTGCGCTACGTCGAGTCGGTGGTCCGAGGAATGACGTTGCGTTCCCGACCGGTTTCTCTCTCCTCCACACGCTGCGCGTGGTGCTATCGACGAGGGCTCACATGTGGGAGGTGGTTAGAATTGTGGCGTTCACTTCCTGGAAACCACATAGAAACCAATCACGTGTCTCAACCGATGTGTCAATCATAACGGTCTAAACACCAATTGGACAGAATCTAAATAACTTGGGCGGGAGTCCGTAACTGTGAATTGTGGGATTAGTAGTTAGTGTGATGTGACCCAAAGATTTAAATTAAATAGAAACCAGCAGAGACATCCTAACCGTTGCTTTCTGCACTATAAGCTGAATACTTAATGTTACGTCTTCTCAGTGTAGGTTTATGCATTTACTGGATTGTTATCAGTGATTTTAAGTTTGATGTCGCTTATGATACATATTTAGGCCATGCATAGTTGGTATAGGGAGTGACATCTGCTGGACAATTTAAGATAAGAATTTTCCAACCAGAAACGAACACATCATCTGCTGTCAGCGTGTTTTTGTAAAAAAAAAAATAAAAAAAACAAAAAAAAAATTACATGTTACATCTCTAAGAAGCTGAAAAGGTTGAGGCACAACCAACAAAGCAGGTAGTCACTTGCAGAGTAATCTTTGCACTTTAAACCAAGAACTGAGTTTTCGTTCTGCTGCTACACACTATCTTTCAGGTCACAACCAGTCAAAAGACAAAGCTTACCTGTGAGTGCTGACACTGCACACGCAGAAAGGATTTCCTTAACAAAATATAGTCTGTATTTTGAATGTGATATTGAAGTCACAAGTCCAAAAGACCACCATGGCTATAATCCTTAGGCTTTACCTGTCAGAAAATCACCGAACATATTGCATAACCTACATTTACTTTTCTGCCTGAGGTGTTTAAAGGAAAGGATTTTCAACCCACTCCTTATTAAAAGATTTGCCTTGCTAAGCACATCTTTCTGATTACTTTTGTTCTGAAAAAGCCTCAGTGGGTTTAACACAGTGCGAAATTTGCCTTTGTAAACCAGAAGTGGTTAAACTAAGGCCAGGTGAACAAATCATGGGGACTGTTTGCTGGAACATTCAATGGTAGACACTCTTAATGCAATTTATGAGAAGCAAAAAAACAGATGTGCTTCTTTATAAATAATAAACCCTTAATCCACCTCCTTTGTAGGACGTTGGCTGAGATCTCCTGTCTTTCATTGCTGTCTTGTAAGGCTGTTGCTCAACATGAAGGAAATAACAAAAGAAATTGAAAAACTGGCCAAGTTTTCATTTTCTTCTTAATTCTGAACTGAAAATCACTGATGAGATGTGAAGTGATCCCCTTATAACAGGACTGTCAGTCATACTTTTGTCATCAGTGTTTAAGCATTTCACTTTTGTATGTACACACCCGCTGTTTCCAGTATCAGTGCTGATGGTCATCGACCAGATATCATGTTTAAGGACCACATTAGCCTGAAATAACCCACTCAGCAGCTTGGAAGCCCCATTGTCCTGTACATGTAATGTTCAAGACACCTGTTACATCATCCAGAGAAAGGTTAGCTTCCAAATAGCATGACTGGTGGTATAAAAGCCTTTTCTAAAAATATTTTTAAAATACCATGGTGCTTCTAGTCTGGCGACTCAGTAATTTGGTTGGTTTTGCTGTTGAGGTTGATGAGGCAGATGCAGATTACTGGGTAAGACGATGAGTGAGCTTTTTGCAAGCCAAAGATGCCTAGTATGAGTACAGTGTAAACACAGTGTGGTTAGTTGCAAACTCTTTATATACAGCATTTCATTGCAATACAGTAATTAACTGCAGAGCCAACCAGGGTCATATTCAATAAAAGCATCTGGCTTTGACTTTGGCAGTTTCTTTTTTTTTTTTATAGGAAAACGTTGGATAGACAGTTCACTGCTATTGTTGCAAATTAATATTCTGTGATCTGTGCATTATAGCTTTTTTCCAATCTGTCTTTGCACCCTTAACCCTAGATGAAAAGACACATTAAAAATCAAAATGTAATTGTGTACATGTGTTTTTCTCTTTCTCAAAAGTTAAAAACAGATTGTCCAACACACATTATTTCTTACTTTAAATGATCATACTAGAATTCAGATTTGATGTGTCACTACATAGTCCCTTTTCCTTTTTTTCACTATTTTTCTAAACAGGCAGAGAAAGCCTAAATAAAAAAATACATAACTAAAAAAATATATGGGGACATAACATTAAGTCTAATGTGTATCAATGGAAGCTGTGCACAGAAGAAACCTTTATTTTTGTTTCCTTTACATGGAGCGGTGCGGGAATATTATGACCTAAGCAGATTTAGACCACTAGATGACAGCATTGGTTAGTATAAAAATGAATGGCCTCCATAGTATCTCACTTATTCTTGTTAGCTGGCGAGCTACATCATATCTCTGAAGCTTCTGTTTATCTGCGTTACTCAATGGGACATTCAGAAGTCAGGTCTTGTTGTGTGTTTGTATTACTAATTGTGGCATGCAGTTTGTTAGATGTTATTAGGTTGCCATATGGTGGACATTAGTCAGTGTCTTTAGTGAATTGTGACTGTTTCTATCAGAACAAACATCTGTTTATGCATCAAGTAACAAGCTCAAGGGTGATCCCTGCAGTATTACCCATCTCTGGTGAACTGAGGGAGTGGAAGGAAGTGTAGCGGAGTTCCCAACATTATTTGGCACTATGAGGATGGCTACATTGTGGAAAAAATGTGACAAAGCAGTTTGTGCAACTCACTGCCTCCAAAATTGCCCAGCACTGGTATCAGTGCCAATTCATCACCATCTGTCGACCATCAGAGCTGTAATGATCTGTCGCTTGGAAATGGATGGCACTTGCTGTGCTGTGAATGGGAGCTGTTCTGGCCAGGGAAGCCATTTCTCATTTCACCTGGTCATCACACATTAGCATTGGGCTGAGCAGAGAAGGTTGACAGGTTTATGAAACCATAAATTTTAGGTAAATCAGACAAAACAGAGATTTTTCTAAACATAATAGCAACATATCAAGGGTTTCAACCTTATTTTGGCCTAACAGGTCATAAAAAAAAATCCAATAGCTGTTATTTCCTTATTGTGTCATAAGCTTTCTTTTTTTTTTTCTTTAAGAGAATGCAGGAGGTCTCAGATCAATTTACCTGAAACAGTATTTCCAAAACATATTGTATGTAGGCTATGCAGTTAAACACACACGGTAACAGATAAACCAACAAAGCAGGGATCAAATGGATCATGGTTATTTTGTTTGCAAGAAAAAAATGCTTACAAGTTACAAGTACATGATCATGTGCTTAATTGGGCCTCTTTTCTTTCTCATTTTCTTAATTTCCCCTTTTGCTCTGCTACATGCACTTTCTGTGCACATAACCAAATGTTTCAGTGAATCCAGGTATTGATGCAACTGTACATTTTACGTTATATTTTCCTGTCATGGTACATTTATATTTTGCCAGCTTTTCCTGATCCTGAAGGAACAATAGCTCCTGTAAAATGTATACTTGTGCAGTTAGAATGGCAAATAAAACTGACCTTGAACTTGTACATTCTGTTTATTTGGGCTCCTTGTTTGGTCTCCCGCAACCATATTTGGATTAGTGCATAACAGTAGGGAGGTTAAGTGACTTTTGACTTCAAGTCATGATGCAAAGGTCCCCTTTGGCATGGAAGTACCTTAGGGCCACAGAAATAAATTTATGCTAAGACACAATTGAGCTTCTGTTATAGCTATAATGACAAACTTGGTGTCAAAGTGTAAATTTTTGGGGGTCAAGGAATCCAATAAAATAGGTTCCAAGACTAAAAAAAGAATAACATTCTCCTTACCATGACAACTGAAGGTAAAATATGCAATTTTTTTTAAAAAACGCATGCCAAAAACACAGTTGATTGACAACTCAATAATAATTTAATAAATCGCAACTTAAAGTGTTGAATATGTGTAGTATGGATGCAGAGAAACTGAGTAGTGAGACAAGTTCATAACTACAGTCATGGAAAAAATTATTAGACCACCCTTGTTTTCTTCAATTTCTTGTTCATTTCACTGCCTGGTACCACTAAAGGTATCTCGTAGGAGATTCTGATTGGTCGGCAGTGACAGACCCAGGAGGAAGTGTAGGAACAAGTCCAGGTGTTCGTTTGGACTCTGTAAGGCCTCGTCCACAGCTCTCTGGTAGAAAACTATTGAATAACTTTGGGACAGTTCAGTCCAATGGAATGTTGTTTGTTGTTCTTCCAGCAGGTTGATTCCAGAGTTGATGAAGGTCTGATGGACATGAAGAGCAGCCAGAAACTCTTGAACGCTCAGATGGATGAAGCAGAACACCTTGTCCTGGTACAGCCCTCTCTCCTCTTTAAAGATCTGTGTGAACACTCTTGAGTACACTGAGGCTGCTCTCATTCTGATGCCATGATGTTGGACTCAAAGAAGATCAGGTTTCCTCTCTGCAGCTGATTAAAAGCCAGTTTTCCCAGAGACTCAATCATTCTCCTGCTGTCTGGACTCCAGTGTGGATCTGTCTCAGCTCCTCCATCATACTTGACCTTCTTGACTTTGGCCTGAACCACCAGGTGGTGGATGAACATTTCAGTCAGAGTTCTGGGCAGCTCTCCTCCCTCTCTGGTTCTCGGCCGCTCCTCCAGAGCTGTAGCAGTGATCCAGCAGAACATTGGGATGTGGCACATGATGTGGAGGATTCATGATGTCTTCATGTGGGAGATGATCCTGCTGACCTGCTCCTCATCTCTGGATCTCTTCCTGAAGTACTCCTCCTTCTGTGGGTCGGTGAACCCTCTGACCTCGTCATCCAGACCGTCAAAGATCAACACAAAGTCTTCAAAGCTGCAGATTCCTGCTGCTTTGGTTTCACTGAAGAAGTGATGAACAAGTTCCACCAAGCTCAACTTTCTCTCTTTCAGCACATTCAGCTCTCTGAAAGTCAATGGAAACATGAACTGGGTGTCCTGGTTGCTTTTGTCTTCAGGACACTCCAGAGTCAACTTCTGTGTTAACACTGTTTTCCCGATGCCAGCCACTCCCTTTGTCATAACTGTTCTGATTGGTTGGTCTCTTCCAGGTGAGCCTTTAAACATGTCTTCTGGTCTGATGCTTGCTTCTGCTCTGTCTGCTTTCATGGATGCTGCTTCAATCTGTCTGACCTCATGTTCATCATTGACCTCTGCAGTCCCTCCCTCTGTGATGTACAGCTCTGTGTAGATCTCATTCAGGAGGGTCAGCTGTCCTGCTTTAGCAATACCCTCAAACACTCTCTGGAACTTCTTCTTCAGGCCACATTTAAGTTTGTGTCGGCAAACTGCAGCAACAAGTTCTGAATGAAAACACAACAAATGAGTTCAATGAATAAATGACAGTCCACACTGAGAGAAACACCAGCTACGACACCATGAACGTCTTCAGGAGACTCTGAAAATGGACCCAGTTATCTCCAGATTTAAACCTCATCATGTCTCCCCCTCACTGTGACGTGGACGTTCACAACAGACAGAAACACTTTGGATTTCAGAACAGGTTGGACAACACGTCATACAAACTGGTTCTTTTCTAGAATAAGTGACTCTTTCTGTCAGTTGCAGCTTACATCTGATCAGCAGATGGACGGATGTCTTTAAAGTTAATCAATTCATCCTTCGACTGGTCGCTCTTGAAGGACAGACAGCTGGGTTCAGGACAGTCTGGACTCCGCTGCTGGATCCTGAAACAAAACTAGAACAGATAAAAACTGATGAAAAACATCTTCAAGCTGTTAATAAACATAACAAAAACTTTGAGTCTGAAATGTCTTTCTGTCAGTTGTTGTTATGCACCTGTCTAGGGGGAAGGTGAATAGCATATTTGTAAAAAAAAAAAAAAAAAAAAAAAAGTTTTCCCAGTTCCCAAACCAACAGCCAGGATCTAAGAAGTTTACCGAAATTTATTTACAATGTTTTTTAAATTAAACAGGCCACTCAGTAGGCGATACATTCAAACAAGAAAACTGAATTCAAACTAAGGAGGCGATCTAGCACTCAAACGTAAAACTTATCCAAAAAAAACCACAACTACTAAAAAAAATGAAATGCTGTTTTTTTAACCTTGAAACCAGAAAAAAAGTTGTTTTAAATTAAATAAAATAGAAAAGAACAAAGACCACATGCAGTTAAGTTTGTGTCGTGTCACAGTCAGAAACGAGGAAACAGGAAATTATATTGTATTTACTAGTTTTTGCCACTTTGGATTGAATCCACTAACAAAGTATCAGACGTTTGATCAGCTGAAATGGTTGGATTTAGTTCAGACACAAACACCAACATTATTCTGGACTGCTGCTGGTTGTCAGGATTGTTTCCTCCTTCAGCTTCACACTTGAATAAAGTAAGCACAGAGAGCACAGTACTCCGCCAAGGCTGCTCAGTTGACGTATCATTTCTGACGGATGAAATCTTTAATAAAAAATGACCTTGTGCTGAGCACAGGCATGTGTTATGCATGTGCATATTATGTATGGATACGGAATTGCGTGTAAATTACACTTATAAAGTTCTGTTGATCAGTTCATCGCTTTTGCCAGTCCTTTGTTTCGCTAGTGATAAAATAACCGTTCTCTCCATGCTTTTATTTTGAAGGCGTATTTTTAATGTTACAGGCTTTTATTTTGTCACCATTCCAGCAGCACAGAAAGTGTTTATCTAAGAAGCTGTTTCTTGACATGACGAAGACACTGCCAAAAAGTCCGAAAATTCATGTAAAGATGAAAGAAAACGGTTCCGCATTGTTGCTGTCTAGCAGAGGATATGTATAAACTTAAAAGCACTTAGCTGCAATGGGGACACGCTCTTCAAAATAAGGCAGACGGCTGAACATAAATAAAGGTTTTGTGAAATATCAGGAGCTTCACCATTTTCTAGCTGGGGTTTGCTACATTGTGTGACCTAAATATGTAGCAGGCGGCAGGAATTGATGGGACTCAGAAACACCCCACAGTTTAATCATTTGTTCCTTGTATGATTTCCAGCTGATAAATCACAGTCAATTTGTAGTAGGATCGCAATCATGTGATTGTCAGCAGGTAACAGACACAGTGTTCACGTCACGGTTACAGCGATGCTGTGCCGGCTGCTATACCTCCCAATGGGAAATCCTTAACAAAGCCAGACTATAAACCACATCACTGCAAAAATCTAATCACTTGGTCCTTGTGTCATTCCTGACCTTCCCTGAAAATTTCATCCAAATCCATTTGTCCGTTTTTGAGTAATGTTTCACACAGACAGACAGTCAGACAGATTCAAAGACAAACATATGCCGATTGTCACATAAAGGCTGGGTTACACTTTCCGCACGAACGAGCCATGCAGAAATCAGCCGCACGGAAATCCGCGCGAGAGAACGTGTGTGTAATCATACTCCGTGTGTGTCTGCTCCCAAACTGCAATGCTTTAACTCTGCCGTCCCTTGGCAGAGTAAACAAAAGTAAAAGTAACAAACTCTCCTCGTAGCTGCTGTTATGCTGACATCTGCTGGACAAATACAACAACTACACTGTACATAAAGAGGAGCAGTTGGCTATAGAAACAGGATTTTAAATGAGGTACTGAGTCAACCTGCTGCACATTCATTACAAAGACGTGTTTGTTACTGGTTTTGTTTCACTGTTGAAACTGGTAGAAAAGCATTTAGGTTTATATTAAGGCTCCTCAATGAAATTGAATGACAGAAAACCAAGAAATTAGCCACTTGGAACAACATTTAGCTGCACATATGTGGAATCATTACACAAGTATTTGATGGATGTTTATAATAAAATCAGTATTTCTGTGTGCTTTTCTTTGATATGAGGTTATTTTATCATCCTTCCTGCATATTCACACCATCAGATTAAAGTAATCATTTAAACAGCTCAGCAGGAAAGATGCAGTCGAACACTCGTGCGGGGATTCACCATGAAGCCAGCATGAGAAGGTAGAGAATCCAAAAAGTCTTCATCTGCTCCTTTAAAGTCTCATGTCTCACAATGGCAGCTCTGTCTCCACACTACATAGATATTGTCTGCAGCACAGGTGAGACACCTGGTTGAATGTCTGCTGTATGAAGAAGTTTCAAAGTTCTTCAACCAATCAGGAAGTCAGTGGGAGGCCGAGTGCTGGAAACAAATTCTTCACTACAGTAATGGATCCAACTGCTCCAAGGAGAGTTCATATTTAACATCTCTCAACTATTAACTGCCTCAAACTGGAACAGTCACCAAGTCAGACTAATAAACTGAAGCGTGCTTCAACATATTAACATCTATCTGAGAATGTGCACAACTGTGACAGTAAAGAGAATACACATCATGTACTTCTGGATGCAACGTGTTCTGTACATATGCTGCGTTCCAAATCACTTCCTTCTTCTTTTTACCACCAGTCTGAACTCCAGCTGCCCTCATAAAGTCCTGATTGTTTTATGCAGCATGGATACGATTAGTAATCACTTCAACTTTCACCGTCTGTAGAATGAAATGGGCTGTCATCTGTTTGCTTTCTAAGCTTATTGATACTCGTGTAATGCTGGTGACGTAACTGTGCAGAGGATTGTGGCTCAGAATGGACAGAAAAGCATGTTGGCTGCACACTTCAGAATCCCTCCACATGTAGTAGAAATCCTGGTTTTAGTAAACTATATTTAACATGGTGTATATCAGGACAGACTAAATCTGTTTCTGGTGTCATACATATATGGAAATACTGGAATGCAGCCATAGTTTCGAAGTTTTCTTCAAACTCACTAAAAGTTTAAAGGACAAACTAGATTTAAACTGCTTTAACAAGTAAGGTAAAGACAGTAGAAGAGAAAGTTCTTCACATCCACACCATCGTACACAGATACACACGTGGACAAAATTGTTGGTACCCCTCGGTTAATGAAAGAAAAACCCACAATGGTCACAGAAATAATTTGAATCTGACAAAAATAATAATAAATAAAAATTCTTGGAAAATTAACCAAAGAAAACCAGACATAGCTTTTGAACTTTGGTTCAACAGAATTATTTAAAAAAATAAACTCATGAAACAGGCCTGGACAAAAATGATGGTACCCTTAACTTAATATTTTCTTGCACAACCTTTTGAGGCAATCACTGCAATCAAACAATTTCTGTAACTGTCAGTGAGACTTCTGCACCTCCCAGCAGGTATTCTGGTCCACTCCTCATGAGCAGACTGCTCCAGTTGTCTCAGGTTTGAAGGGTGCCTTCTACAGACAGCATGTTTCAGCTCCTTCCACAGATGTTCAATAAGATTTAGATCAGGGCTCATAGAAGGCCACTTAAGAATACTCCAGTGTTTTCCTCTTAGCCATTCTTGGCTGTTTTTAGCTGTGTTTTTTGGGTCATTATCCTGTTGCAAGACCCATGACCTGCAACTGAGACCAAACTTTCTGACACTGGGCAGCACATTTCTCCCTAGAATACCTTGATAGTCATGAGATTTCATTGTACCCTGCACAGATTCAGACACCCTGTGACAGATTCACCAAAGCAGCCCCAGAACATAACAGAACCTCCTCCATGTTTCACAGTAGGGACAGTGTTCTTTTCTTGATATGCTTCATTTTTGCGTCTGCCAAAAAGTTCCAGTTTTGTCTCGTTTGTCCATAGGACATTCTCCCAGAAGCTTTGTGACTTGTCAACATGCAGTTTAGCAAATTCCAGTCTGGCTTTTTTATGATTTGTTTTCAACAATGGTGTCCTCCTTGGTCGTCTGAAGTCCACTTTGGCTCAAACAACAACGGATGGTGTGATCTGACATTGATGTACCTTGACCTTGGAGTTCACCTTGAATGTCTTTAGAGGTTTTTCTGGGCTCTTTTGTTACCATTCGTATTATCCGTCTCTTCCATTTGTCATCAATTTTCCAACTGTGGCCACATCCAAGGAGGTTGGCTACAGTCCCGTGGATCTTAAATTTCTGAATAATATGTGCAACTGTAGTCACAGGAACATCAAGCTGCTTGGAGATGGTCTTATAGCCTTTACCTTTAACATGCTTGTCTATAATCTTCTTTCTTATCTCCTGAGACAACTCTGTCCTTGGTTTCCTCTGGTCCATGTTTAGTGTGGTACACACCATGTCACCAAACAGCACAATGACTACTGTAACCCTATAAATAGGCCGACTGACTGATTACAAGTTTGTAGACAGAGGTCTTGAAATTGCACTTACTTTAATCTCAGGTTGTTCATAATATATTTTTTAAAAGGACAGTTTATTACATATAAAGATTTTTATGATATGCTTGTTCTCCTTTGCACTAAAACATCGGAAAAACTTAGACTTACTGTTACTTCTGGGTAATTACGCTATAAGTTTACTGGTCCGGCCCCCTTGAGATCAAACTAGGCCATATGCGGCCCACGGACCAAAATGAGTTTGACACCCCTGATTTACCCCATAGGATGCTCAGCTTCATCAGTTTTAATTTCCTTGTATGTAACTGTTTTCATTGTTCACATAGAGCCACAGTGTTCACTAAAGGTGGGTGCCCTTTCCAGAATGTCACAGTGTGCTTTGTGTTGTATCAACAGAGACCTTTTCCTATACAAGGTAATGATGTCATAGTGGGAGTGTTTGCCATCTGCATGTGCTATAGCAACCAAGCAATGAGCAGGAAGGAAGCACCTTGCATGTGTATGGTGTAAGTAGATATACATGCAGGAGAGTAAAGCAGAGAGTGACCCAAAACAGATGCGACTAGGTTCACTGGGGCTCCATTTCCCATCTGTGGCCATCTGCTTTAGCTGAGTTGAAGGGGAAAGGATGAGTGAAGGTGGAAGGAGGTACTCTCAGGGGTATTCAAGGACACACTCCTCCCTGTCATCAAGAGATGTGAGTCGTGTACAAAGACAGTGGGAGTGAGGATGCATCCAATCAGGTGCTTGTAGAAAGTGAAAACAGAAACTTCTTGAAACATAAAACTCTGTGACACCTGTTTCTGTGACTCTTGTAACCTTGCTGTCACTGACATGTTAAAGCCTTGATGCTTCTCCTCTCATGAAAATGTTTGCTCTTCAGTGTGTGCAGTGTAGCTCACAAAACACAGGCACCTTTGAACTCCTCAGAGGGAATTAAGCAGCACTTATTCTCTGCTGACTGGCTAATCTGTGACTCAGTATGTGCCTGTCTCTCAGGCTCTCTTTCTCTGTCCTCCACAGTAAAAGAGAGGATCATAATCGTCAGAACTTCAATAGCTTGCTTATGACTTAAACCAATCTTCTTAGGAAGTGCAGTATGGGTATGATAATGTACAAATGTTGGAGTCTGCCAGCCATCCGCTGTGCTTCTGTGAGTTTTTGGTTCTCAGACAAGTGAAAAGCTTTGGCATTGCAATAGATGGGGTGTTTGGGAGCAAATGTGTTTTTTGAGGGTTTTTTTTTTTTTTTTTGCAAATCTGAATTGACATTCTCGTCACATCCCAGGCTCTCTTACTGCTCACCACAGAGGGAGAAGGAGATTTACGGATCTGCGTCCTAATATTAAGTGGATTAATCAGGAATGGAGAGTCGAGGTTGTCATAAATATAAATGAGGTCTTTTGAGGCATAGGGCGAGACATGCTTCATGTCCACACAGTGTAGGCTATTAGGAGTTTATCGGTGCAGTGGATTAAGACCAACAACCTCAATTTAGAGGCCAGGATACACAGTCGATCTTAATGATGCATTGGAAAGGGGTTAAACCCAAAGGTAATATGGACCAGCTGGCCTGCTTGCACCTCTGACTGACCCAGGGCATAATCCAATTGTCTTTCACGCCTCAGGAAATGAAGAGTTTAGTCTGTTTACAGTTACATTTTGACTTTAAAACTTAGTATTTTTTCATTTTCTGTCACTGTCATATAGACTAATAAATATTAAAGTAAAGCAGAATTGTTTGGGCAAACAATGTGCTACCTGTCATTGTTAGCCTGCGGGATTGTGCTATGGTGCAGTCAGCACATCCAGTTGATAAAGCCTGGTTGCCATCAGTCACTCCCCAAGGAGAGATTACCAGATGCTCCCATCAATCTTATAGCTTTTCAGGAGCCTGACACTATACAATATTATTGCCAGCAATCTACATTGGAGAAATTAATGTACATTAGACATGCACAAAAACATATATTTGTGTAATGCATCTGTTCCATCAATGCCTGCTGCATGCATAAACACTACAGATGCACTACACAAAGACTGGATGTCTTCACCCATTAGCATAATTACTGAAAGGCACCAGAAGAAGGAAAGGAATTTAAACTGCTATAATTGTTAGGCTTGAGATCAATATACACCATGAAGTGAGCCAATTTATTTACTGTAATACTATCTCTGGGCATGATAGAAAGTGAGGTCTTGGTTGTCACTTCCCGGTAAAAATCAAATTTTCATACCAGTGAGTTTGGTACATACAGTAATCCATGCTATCACTCATGCAGCGCAGCTTTAAACCAGTCTGAAATCATTATACTGAAGCCACCACCATGACAACCTCACAGATAGTATGGAAGATGGGAGGAGGGGCTGAAACGGGAGAAAGATGGTGGAAAATTGATTTTCTTTGAGCTGCATTAATCAAATTGACTACAGAAAGGGCATTATCAGTTGAATGGAT
The DNA here is from genome assembly GCF_022539595.1 of Amphiprion ocellaris. NCBI lineage: Eukaryota > Metazoa > Chordata > Actinopteri > Pomacentridae > Amphiprion > Amphiprion ocellaris. Next base: position 19,526,715 of record NC_072778.1, read on the forward strand.
TTAATACGGTGTATTAAATGAAGAGAAAGGCGTGTCTGGTGAGGCAAACTTACTTTGAAGGATGATGATGGGAATGATCAAAAGTCAGTGCCATTTGGACGACATGCATACATCTTAGTGTCAAATTATTTGCACAAAACTCTACTAAACTTGTATCATATATGAATATATGTATGAGTCACGTTTTTGAAAGCCATTTTAAATTGCGAATGTATTCCTGTAGGAATGTGCACGTATGTGATCTTTGTACTGTGAATATATGACCGCTGTTGCTAAAATGAGGATGCTGAAAAGACAGCATGAGACAAAAAGACTTAAATTGATTGAAACGCTGTGGAACTGTAACACAGTAAAGGCAGCATTTCATTAGAATTTCAAAACTGTGCAAAAATAAAATTGAAAAATACATTCACAATGTTTGTATGGAGAGAAAACTGTGATAATAGTAACAACAGAAAATCTCAGACTTCTCATTTTATTTAAATGCAATGTGACAATGCAAAACAGCACATTCATAATAGCCTTTTGGATATAAACAAGATTTATTATACTATGTAAAAACTGCACATTCATAAAACAAGTAAACAGATTAGCAATTACGGCCATTTATTAATGTGCTTGTGAAGCATCTGTCTGTATGTGTGCATAAATATGTGCTTATAGAACGATGCAGCATCACTCCATAACTAAAAACAGCAGTCAGGCAGGACATGATTTTTCACACCATGAGAGCTTAAATAGGGAAAGCAAGGGGGACTACAGAGCTCAGAGAAGAGAAGGAGGAACGAGCTTATCATCATTTGCTGTATTTGTCTCTTAAATGAGTGGGTCAATATTTTACATTTAAACATACAAAAGAGAAATTTATGGAATGAAGCCTATCGCAGCAGAGTGTTTCATAATAGATGTCAGCGATCCCTGGTTGGAGGTGAAGACAGAGTGAAGAGAGATTATCATTAGTAAGACAAAAGCTGGAAACATATGGGAAAGAGAAGAGTATAAATGTAAATGTGGGCAGTGGTGTATCATTATTTAATAAGCTTTATCAGTGTAATTGAAAATTTGCAGAACTTTCATCCTTCTCACAGAAGAGGATAGAGCAACCCTGCTGACTAAGAATTAGATTTCTATGTCTTCTGGGTTTATCAACACTAATAGCTACTATTGTAATATGCAAATGCAAGCAATATTGATGCCATTAATCAAATAATTTATACCACACACAAAATGTTAATGACTTATATGTCCTGCTGCTCTTCAAATATTAATATACAGCCAATCTGCCTCTCATTCATCCATTCTCACACCAACTCTACCATCTCTAAACTTCATTATTTAGAATGGGGTTTGGTGCTTTGCTCAAGAGCGGTTCATCATGTAGTTTTATGAAACCAAGGAGTGAACCCCAACCCTGTGATTAGCTAACCACCTGACCTACCTGGTGAGCCACAGATGAGCAATTCTACTGTGTAAATAATTCAGTACGTTTCAGCCTTTGTTCATCATGAGTCACCAATCCAAATGCATTTGCTATCAGCACACATCAGCTCTAATATATGAAAGTACTATCATATGGGTGAGTAATCTGTCTAATATTAATTATTATGCCACGAATGGTGTATAGTTGAGTTAGCAGTCAATTCATGCAAAAATGTCACTGCACAAAAAAAAGTCAGTGACTGTTAGCATTGGCCATCTTTTAATACAACAAAGCAAGACCCCTGGAACAGTGCTGGGTTTGTGCTGCCATTGCACTATAGTCACCAAACTGCATTACTACAAATTCACAATTTTTTCCCACAATTTTTGGAAAAGAAGGGACAGTAAAATGGGAAGCACAGGGATATATATCTCAGTTCTGCATGCTCTCACATGGCTCATCATAGAAGGATGATACTGCATATGGTCTGTTGTATCCAAAATTGCTTAAATGTGCAAAGCATTCAGATACACACAGAGGAATTTATTTATTTTATGTTAATGTGGCAATAAGCCACTTTCATTCAAATAAATGTAATGCCATCTGGTAATATAGTATCATGTTTTCCTTAAAACATCCATGTAGCAAAGTGCTTAATGCTGGAAAATTGCAAAAGGGGTAAGTGCCTGATTTAAAAGCCACTGCTGTGTGTCTCATTGCTTATCAGTTCTGCCATTGGTTAAATAGGGGCTCCCACAAAATCATTCACCAGCCTCTTTTTTTTTTTATCCTGTTTTTGCTACATCTAAATATGTTCAGGATTTTTCAGCAGCGCAAAATTGTCCTGCAAAAACATAAAACTGGGTATTTTCATCACACCATACAACATTCCTACAAATATAGAGCAGCGCTGATTCGCTACTTACTTTATTTGTGACATATACCCATTTGAATAATGCCATAAGTTGCGAAACTGAGCCAGACTACAAGCAGTAACCGTTCATACAGGAGACTGCATCAGGCCAAAGGAGTGCATTTTGGATTTAATCAGCAATCAGATCAGACAGTGTACTGATTGTGACAACTGGATCCTCGGCTTAAGTAGGGGTCAAGATCAAGATCCATCCCTACTGTGACAGCCTGAAAGAAGCTTAGTGTTGAAATACAGAAAAAGAATAAATATCTGCTAGAAAGACGGACAAGATAAATCAGTATAACATGAAAAGGCCCTCCTGAAAGAAACATGCAAAATGTGTTTATGGCCTTACAGATTGAGACAAGAGAATCTAACCACTAAGACAAACAAATGAGACAGAATGAGAGGAAAATGGACAAATACAAAACAAAGAGAAAAATCAGCAGAAAGAAAGACGTACAGTCACAGTGTGGGTTTTGTCAGGGTTGAGAGGAAAGAAATAGCAATTTCAATTTCAGAAGAGTTTCCTTTGAGCTATAAATGCAGATCTAGGACACATGAGGGCCACTCCAGAGACATGGGGAAAAAGAAAAATCTGCCAAAATTTGAAAATGGCCACTTCAAGCACACAAATTGATTGAATTCTACATACACAGAGTGACATTGTAGAGTGCCAAAATAAACAAATGCCTGGCAGAGAGACTCAAAGAGACCTGGATATCTTTTAGCTAGCAGGACAGGTGCTAAAAAAATGTGTTAGTATTGGATTTGTAGGTGAGTAGCAGCATGACTATATTGAGGCTAATCATGTAGGTTGTACAAGATGTATACGTCATGTTAATGTTTGCCCCCTAAGGGTGAAGGATTTCTTAGTACAGACTTAAATTTCTCCATTCGCCACTCACACATCCTCCTATGATGTTCAGTAGAAGACACTACTCTTGTTTCTGTGATTCAACACTGTTTTAGAATAATTTTTAAAGAGAAGCTCTGCAGGCTGTCTCAAGCAGTCCACATTACATGAGCCGAGAGATGACAGTCTTACAGCACTCAACTGGATCAAAGAGCTTACTCTGTAAAGGGTGGAGAACTCCCAGATTACAGCAGAGGGCGGATGGTGGCATTTTGGTTTTCAAATGCAGAGGAAAGGGCTAGATGCCACTTGTACTTCTTGATTGTCAGTGACAAGTTAAGGATTATGTGGCATTTACATAATTTATTATAAAATTTGATTAAAGAAACTTCATGACAAAACATCAAAAAATCTGTACTCAAGCCCCTCAAGTGCAGCTGAATAAGGTGCTACTTTTTTGTCCATAGGTGATGATATTGTTGCTTTAATACGTCTCACATGAAAAAAGGCTGGTGCTGCCTTGACATGGCATGCGGCTTGAATAAGCCCTCTTCAGCACAGCAATGAATAAGAACTGAGTGGCGAAGGGGGAGAAGGGAGAAGTTTTTAGCCTATTAAATAGTGAAAAAGTCTGAACAGAATCAAACTTGCCTCTGTGTTGTAGTCCAATAAAACCAATGTCATGTCTCCTCTTGCTGTGGACAGAGGTGTTGCAACCAACAATCACTTACCACTGTGAGGACTGCAGGACAACAGTCACCTTCAGAACCATCTATAAATTTAGACACACTCACACAAAGGCTATATACAAAGCGGTGTGTTGTTGTGATGACAAACCAATGGCCAATAGAACTTGTGTATGAGGTGGTAAATGTGTACAAGGCAAGGAAACCCCTTGTTGAACTGCATTTTCTCAAACCCCTGTCTCTGGACACAGATGAGTGAAAAGTCAAACTCAAAATTTGTGCACACAAAAATCCATCAGTTTAGTTTCATTCATGTCTGTCTTGCTGTTTTCCTTCTCTTTTCATGTGGTACTTTGCCCTTTTCCCCATCGCTCTGCATCCTGAAGCAGGATGCAGAGTGTTTTCATCACTTGCTCCCCAACTCCTGCTGTGGCGGTTCACTGACAATGTCCTATTTTTGAACTGCTGTCGGGTGTGGAAAAGAGCAGAAGTAAAAATTTTGTGGGCCAATATGACTATTCCTAACACATTAACTGCTGAGACTTTGATTTCCTGCCCTCTTAACTCAGCTACGCATCTCCTTACTTCCCCCAACTTCATCATTCAGTATGTCAGAATCCATTCAGTTTTGGAAAACTCACAACATCCTCAGGCCTTTATTTCTGGAAGCAATAGCATCACTTCTTGTTAGATAGCTTGCTGTCCTTAAAAGAAGCACAGGAGTTGAGGAGGGTCTTCAGCTCATACTTGTTCAGGTAAATGGCACTCAGCTTGGACAGGTCCAGCAGGAAATCAAATCTCATGTTTATGTTGAGCCCACTGAGTCCCTTAAGATGGAGATAATGCTGGTGTTGAAGTCTAGAAATCAGTAGACACACACAGAGAGAACAGCTGTAAATGAGAACATGTTTTTAATTTAGATCTGGCTGGTCTATAATTAGTGGGAACAAAATGACAGCTAATCACAGAAAAAAAGGAGGCAAAAAGTGCAATTTTCAGGTTCAACAGAACGTTTTCTGACTTTTAGCATGTGGTCATTTTAATACTCATATTGGACCTAAAAGCAGTTAAGAATTCTGCCATAGAGCAAACGGTGGATTTTGGTGACAAGGATTACTAAACTTAATAACCAAGTCAAAGACACTTGTAGGAAGCAGTCATGCATTTGTGCTGTTTCCATGGAGCCCAACTGACTATTCTAAGATTTTAAAGTACATTTGGCCAACAGCAGTATAAACAGCAGCATTTTGTATTTCAGAAAGAACAATTTTGCACTACCAACATAATAGAGTTCACATAGTTTTGCCTACATCAAGTCCGTTGCTGTTCCACATGGGAACCTTCAGAGTGAATCACTGTGTCTTATGCCAGTGATTCACTAGATTAACATTCTGTCAGCAATTTCAAGTTTCCTCTTTATCAAATAGACTGTGCTGCAGATACAGCGTATATATGAATGTGATCCAGGAAGCTCAAACCTCCTTTCTGTTAACACAAAACAAATATAAGGTCTTGTCTCTTACCATAGAAACACAATCTATGTATGTGTGTCAACTACTCCAAGAGGCGTGTTATTTTTGATCATCCTGTTAAATAAAAAAATGTCGTACTACTAAGGCTAAACTGAATTGGATGATGTGTTGCTGCAGTTGTGATTGCCATGTTTGTTAGGCTTGCCCTGAATTCTGAATAAATCTTCAACAGTGTCACCAGCAAAGCCCCCCACCCGACATTATTACACCTCTTACCCATGCTTCAGGGAATAATGCATGCAGATACCATCTTCTCACCTTCCAGCATTTGCAGGAAATGTCAAATTTTGACTGATTTGACCAAAATACAGATCCTCAGTGGTCTAATGTCCATCCCCCACGTTTCTTTGCTCAAGAACTTTCATATTGAGCTTTGTCAGTAGTGGTTTATTTTTTTCAGCAATGCCACCGTGAAGCCCCAATTCACACAGTCTCCTCCAACAGTTGATGTTGACATGTGTCCGCTACTTGAACTCTGGGAAGTGTTGATGTGGGATATAATCTGGCATGCTGTTAATTGGCAATTTCTGGGGCTGGTAAGTCTCATGAGCTTGTCCTCTGCAGGACAGATAGCACTTGATCTTCCATTCCTGCAGTTATGAGAGCCAGTTCTATTGTAGTGTTTTTTTTTCTTTTTTTTTGTTGTTGTTGTTTTGTGGCGTGGTGACCTTCATCTCTTAAAGGAAGGATGGACTGTCATTTCTCTTGCTGACATAATATGGATTACTACAGTGGTTGAACAGGGCTATTTGTTTTAAAGCAGCTACCTCAGCAGAAAAAATCTCATGGTTTTAAAGAAAGGTAAGAAATTTCACCAGTTTCACCTCACCAGATAGTGAGGAATATCAAAAGATTAAACACACTTTGCTTTGTTTATACTTTTTTATTACCACATAATAATACATGCTACATATGTATTATTCAATAGTTTAGATGTCTTCAGTTTTGTTCTACAACGTAGAGACTAGTAAAAATAAAGAGTAGATGTGATGAAATGTTTTACTGGTGCTGTATATAAGGTGACTTCAAAAAATTCAGGAACTTGGCTTATGCAAGTAAAAAATCAGAGATGATTTAAATTTCGCCACCAACCCTGTCAAAGTAATTTTCTTGTGCGGTGACACAGCGCTCCCAGTGCTCCTGCAATGTTCCCTGGAAGTCACGACATGTAAACATGTCAAGCATCATCTGTGATGGATTAATCTCCGCCACACAGCGACCCTTCAACTTGAATTTGTTTTGAGGGAGAGGAAGAAATCACAGGGAGCCAAATCCAGCGAGCAGGGCAGGGGATGACTGTGTTGTGGTAAAAAAAATAAATAAAAACCTGTGCGTAATCGCTGCAATGTGACTGTGAGCACAGCACAGTTGGAGCACCCACATGCCAGCGCACCAAAGTTCAGATTGCTTGCGTCAAATGTTCTCCTGCAGACACATCAGGACGTTACACTAGAACTCATTTTCCTCTGACTCACAAGCTGAGGTATCTGTCTTGTTCACTTTAATATCCCCTTTCACTCTGTTTCCATTCTCTCCCTTTGACAGTCTTTGGTGTTTGGTCACAAATGTAATTTGTTCACTCTGACACTCTAGTCTTTCATCCTCTGATTCTCCAGCTGCTATCTTCTCCTTCTCTCCATCTTTGCTTTTCTTATTCCCTTTAGACTTTGCACTGTGGTCCACAATGAGTCTCAAAAGAACCCCTTTTTCACTTGGTGTGATTCAAATTGTTTTGGACAGGCACAGCGCTGCTGCCTGTGATGGAAGTCCTTTGGCTGGGCAGTGAGTCAGAAAGCTGGAAAAAAAAAACATTTGCACACTGGGAGGCACACAAAGGGACAAGATACAGAGACAAAATGTCCTGTTAACTGTTTCTTTCAACAGCACAGCAGGTTCAGGTCAGCTTAAAGATGTCAGAGTCAGACACACAACTGACATCAAAGTTGTTCCACAGGGAATACATGAAGACCTCTTGTACTTTCAGAGCAAAAAGGGGATTAGTGGTTACAACAGCGCTTCAATGGAGGCCCATGTGAGAGGAAGCATTCACCCTGCTTAAGTCTTCTTCAATGAGACACTCTGGCTGATCCTGCACTCTCTGAAATGACAGAGAAAAAACTTAATTATGTACACACATATATGTAGAATATATTAGTCTTATACATACTTTGGCATTTTCAAAACCGCAGTTTTTTAATATGCCAATACATACATCAAAAAAATTACAAGTATTATCTGCAATAAGAAATGATTATAAGATCCATCCCTAGTAAACAAAAGATCAACCCAATTCTATGCCCATGGAAACTGTGAAGCTTGTACTGTCAAGACTTTGATATATATGTGTTGATTTTAACTTTATGGTCATTAGTGAGGTATAAGTTCAGTAACCAGAGTATATGCACTGTTTAGTCTCAGTGAGGTTGAGAAAATCTCTGACACTGATGCTAAAACACATCACCACTGATGTGCTTCTCAGCAGGACATTTAGAGGTTTGCCTTTTTGTAAAAGTTGTGCACATTAGTCGTCACATAATTTCTTTTACTTCCTTTTAAAAGTAGTGTGGACTGTGCCAAAGTGCTTTGATTAATTTGCGACAGAAGATAGTTGCCCAATGCAAAATCCTCTGTAGAATGTTATCAATGTCCTTGTTTTGCAGGAGCAGAACTGCAATGAGCAAACAGTATACTGCACTGTCATTTGCTTAATGTGGAATATTATGCTTTGCTGGACAGTTATTCACACCAAAGCCTCATACATACCTGTACATAAGTGTCTATGGCATTAATCAAACATAACAACAACACACATAACAACACAAATTTTCTTATAAGAGCTCTGCTAACTTTTAACTGCCTAAAAGCTTCAACATGCTGACAGTTAAGCAGAAGACAAAAGTGAACTAACTTTGGATGTGTAAGTCCTCTTATGAAACAGGACAAGGGAGATATGGTAAGCCTGGCAATTCATCTTCACAGTCAGGACGTGTAGGTCATCCATTTGCCCTTTACGCAGAAGTGTCGCCATCAAAAATAAGAATGGAGAAGAAAAAGGAGAGGGAAAGATGACAAGGAGATGAATAGAGCAATAGAGCTGGAGAGGGAGAGCAAAATTGGGAAAGTGAGATTTAAGCAACCATGGGCACAGATTTCAACTTTTTTTCATCTGTTTGTTACTGAGACCTAAGAAAGAATGACCTCTTCAAGAGTTTAGTTGATGTTTATAGGACACGGCAACCACATTAAACCCCAGCTTTTGAGGACAGAACTATTATTTAAGTGACCTATGATTGTGGTAAAGACAATCCAGTTTTATACTTGTCCTAAACCTTAAATAGTGATAAAACACCAATAATAATACATGGTTTATAGGGTTACCAAACACAGAGTGCCTTCGCCTTTTCATCTTGTTTGCAAAGCCATAAAAAGTCAGATCAGCACAAGCTCACACAGCTGCAACATTCTCATGGCTTTCAAAATTGTTATGGGAAATATGTTGGTAAACAATTAAAAGAGCGATGTGGAGAATTAAGTGGCATCTAGTGGTGAGGTTGCAGATTGGAACCAGCTGAATATTTCTCATCTCACCCTTCTCTTCCAAGCGTGCAGGAGAAATTCAGTTGGTTCAGACCTATGTCTGTTTTGGGTTCATGTGGAAAGACGGTGGTGCAACGTGGAAGAGGGATCATTGAGAGGCAACAATATGTCTTCACAGTGATTATTCATGCTTAGAGGGAAAAAAATGAGCAGGAAGTTGAGATGGGAAAAGAAAGGGAGTAAATATATGGACTGTACACAGAGTAGTGAGGATGTCTGTAGATATTTCTTTGTGTCTCAGGGCATCACACACACCAAGGAGAAAGCTATGGTAAACAGTCAAGCTGGAAGGCTGTGTGTTTCTCGTCAAACACACACTATTGATCTGAGCCACAAGTCAGATATCAAACACCGGATCATGGCTGGGAATTACCCTCCTGCCTTTCCTTTCTTCTCTTTTCTTTCCGTCTCCTCCACCCCTCTGTCTTTCATGCAGTATTTGTTCACTGAGATCAATGGAGAATGACAAGAAACAAAGTAAAGAAAATACAATATGTTTTTTACTCTCTCACACATGCTCACTCTTATATTAGCTTTAGTCACTTTTGAAAGGACTATGTTGTCTCACATGCATTCACAAGAAGCTACACCCAGCTCTAGTTAGGACTGAAACAACACAAGCCATTTCTCATTGTCATTTCCCATAATTAAAGAGTCCATGCCAAATTCAAATTACTCTAATCTGATAAACCACATAGGTACAATCCAAACAGGTCTTCTAGTTGATCAGACTTCCTGCTGATGCAATTCACAAGACTGTCTACAATCAAGCTGAAATACAGAAAAAAAAACTAATTATAACAGTGAATGGTAACTTCAATTAAATGGTTCATACTGTACAAAAAGAACAATTTACCAGAGCAGCTGTGATAAAGAGAATTGTGTTTTAACTTCCTCAGGGCTTCTCAAACTTCTGCCGCAATTTTGTAATCACAGAGGTGTTAAAAAGAAGATGGTAGGTAGTGGTCATAAAAGATCAAGTCTGCTTCACGGTAATAGATCAAATGCTGAGCTTTCAGATACAGATAGAGACACAGATGCAGAGATAAAAACATAGAGTAAATACACTGATATCACCACAGTCGCTTTGAAATGAAAATTTTAATCTCTGAAATCAAGGACACATCCAAACTAATGAATATCATTTCTGCATCATACAGAAGCGTAGTGTGCTGTGTGCAAATGGGTTTACAGTTAGGTTGGGTGGAAAAAGGCCCCCCTCTTAAGATAAAGAGATAAAGATGCATTAATACAATCTCAGCAGCAATGGCAGTCCTCTTGAGAAAACTAATCAACCTTAAAGAAAATCAAGGTTGTTTTTGTTATTGTTTTTTTTTTTTTTTTTTTTACATTGTTAACATGACAGTTTGATATTTTTATATGTTGTATAACACGTCATGAGTGAAATAAGAAGGAAACACTATGGCTGAGCATTTCCAACAGGGATTCTGACCTCCAGGAGTTTCATGTACAATAAACCTAAGGAACTAATCCCTTTAGCTTGTGCAGTGGTGCGTATTGTATCATTATACTGTATCATTATTCTTCTTCGGCTTCTGGTTCAGACACTTATGATATTTCAATATTAGATCTTGCCACTGTGTAGTTTAAATAGTTTTACAGTGTTTGAGCAGAGTTATAGATGAGCTGGTACGCTTGGAAAACAGTGAGTGGGTAAGAATGGTTGAAGAGAGAGGTGGGAATTTCATAGATCTGCACATTCTAAAAGAGGCAACAGTGTAGAGTGACATCTGAGCAACTTTACAGCATGAAATGTAATTTTGATACATAGAGATGAGGTATAGGAGTTTAGGGAATGCCTGGGCATGAACTTTAATGAATACATGTTCATTAAAGCTGCGCTGATTCAACAATTTTGCCATTAATATGAGTATTAGAGTATAGTAGAGTATTAGTATAAGAATGGAGAGTAAATTGAAAGACAACTACAAACTTACCAGAATCTAAATTAAACATCATTTTTTCTAAAGGAAAAGCTTCTTACCAGTTTTCCCAGCATTATGCGGTTTACTGAGCTCCTGGCCGCTCTTCGCTTTTCACTCATCTTCCCAGACAGGCAGCTCTCCAAGTTGAACTCGTTTCAAGGAAGTTTGGAGAAAGGCACAGCAACATCATACTGACATTTGAGTCTTCACAGAACAAGGGTGAGGGAAAGATGTACTTAGATACGATTTATCTTCAAGGTGTGTCCATTAGGCAGCTATATAGTCACACCATTAGACACGGAGATGTCCGGTAGCATGCTATTATTCACTGCAGTGCAAATCTAATGCAATGCAAAAAGCAAGATTGGCTTCTTCAGAATGTAATTTAGCAGTATAACTCTTGTTTCAGGTAAGGGAGGGATATGCAATTGTTTGGACTAGTTAGAAAAAAAAATCCAATTATACAATCCATCCAAGGAGAATAATGAAAACTGAGATTGGTTATGTAAATCCAGCCTGTGAGGTGATGCTTACAAGTTTAGCCAGTGTGGCTATATGACTATAGATAAACATGCATACACACCTCTTACAAAAACATACATGACAAAGACAGAGCTTCCTCCAAACAGTACTTTCAGCTCTTAAAATTCAAATTCAAATCCATCATTTGTACCCACATCTCTTTTATAGTCAAATGCTGCTTAGCGACATTTGTTGTTTTGATAGGGAGAAGGTGACAAACCAAGGAGGTAGATGACCTCCCCCGTCACTGTCAACCTACTGAAACATTTGAAGCTCTCTGTTAGTGGGAAAGGACTGAACTGATGTTTGAATACATATTTTTGTCATGTAGAAGAGAACAGGAAAGGGCAGAGTTCCTCACATTTTTCCTTGCTCTATAGGTCTTCAGCCACTGCATACGTGAGTGTATAACAAACATGAAAGCACTATCTTTCAGCCACAGTTCTTTAATATTTTTGTCAGTGAAGGTGACATGGACAATGTAAAGAAAATAGAAGGACAGTCCTATTATCTTTCTTGTCCAGTGAAGGATAGTGAAAGCAGAGGACAAAAGTGAGACCAAGGAATGATGGGGAACATTTTTTAGAGTACAAAATAAAATACCCATTTTAAACTGTCATATCAGACTCAAAGTCAAAGTTTAACACTTGAAGACATTGACTGAAAGTGAAAAAAAAGAAAAAATAGTGTAAGTTTGAGTCTGACAGTCACAAAACACAAAGACTATCTCCCAACTGAAGGTTTGATCTTGCTATCAGATCTGCACTGGACCAGAGTTTGGAGCACAGCCTACATTTCTCAACCACATGAGCTGTTAGTCTGTTTAAGGCTGAGTCTAGCTCTCCTTGGCTTCACACTGAGACAGAAACAGTGGGGAAGATTGAGTAACACCAACAATCTGTGCTTGCTCAGTTTAAAATTTCGTTGTGTATTTTTGACCACCAGGGGGCAGAAAGAAGCCAAAAACAACATATCCTAATGCAGCTTTGAAAGCAGAACTCCAGGTCCAAATGCTAACCTAAATTTCACAGCTACAGAACAATGGATTGGAGCCTATATTCCTTCTGAAAAAAATGACAGATGCTTGATTTCTTAAATTAGTATAGCTGCCTACATTTTCCAGGCATTTAAAAATGCAAAAGCACAACAATGCTTTTGTAAAATCAATTTTTTATCCGCTGCTCATTTGTTCATGAGATTTCGCGTTTCAGTCACTGTCAAGATTGATGGGTTGTTGCAATTCAACATTCAGTTCAGTGCCAATTTTGTCGTAATATATAATTTGCTGATGCATCCTGTAGGTTGACTGCTCATGATTGGTACAGATGTCTGAAGTATGCAAACAAAATTTACAGAACACAAACACAAAGCTAAACTACATATTTGTTATTAACGATGTCTCCTAATTCTGTTCAGTTATTCTCTCTCTCTCTCTCTCTCTCTCTTTATATATATATATATATATATATATATATATATATATATATATATATATATATATATATATATATATATATATATATATATATATATATATATATATATATATATATATATATTTATACTCTGTAAACTTGTCAAACTAAATCTCAAAATGTGCCCAATGTGACAGCATGGGACTATCCATGTGAGAGTCAGTGTGTCATAATTTGTAATTAATTGGACATGAGACAAACTTGGATGAAAGTTTTGAGATAACATGGGAGATGTAACAGAGTAAAACATGCAGAACAGCTGTAACCTTTATACTGAACTGGAGCTGTGCGTTTTCAATTTTCCACCTGGCAAATCCATCCCAATCACACACACACACTCACACACACATGCACAAAATACAGAAAACTGGTGAAACAGACAGAGTAGAACTTCTTGTGATGTTTATCTTCGGTATGAGACACTACAGCGGCACTTCTTTCGGAGCATCAACACCATCTTCCCCCACCATCAATCTCCACGGTGATGCTATCATTGTGGCACAGCTGGCGGGACTCAAGGTGACAGGGATCAAAGCAGCTCATTGACTATGAGCATTATGTCATTTCACACTCGACTAAAAACACAGGCTCACACTCAGGTGGCAGACTGAAGAAAAGGAAACAAGTGAAGGAAGAAGAACTTTTAAAGGATACAGCAGTAAAACAGCAACAAGAGTGTGGATGAAAGAGACATGTAGCTGTTACAGTACACGATCACTAGAATTTAATAGCTACAAGACCATAGAGGAAGTACGTACAGGAGAGGAAGCAAAGGTACAACCCTGGCTATTAGGACAGAGGTGTAAACTGTCACAGAGCAACACATTTACTCTACCACTCGGCCTGTGTGGAGTTTGTTGTGGGAATCCTTAGTTTGAGAGTTGTTTGTTCTCAGAAGGATCAAAGACTCATTGTGAGGAATCATATCGATTTTAATTTTCATGCAGCATGGAAAGAAGGACATAATGTGTTGGCTGCTTTCTGAAAGAACTTTTTAAAATGTGTCACTTTAAATACTGTCAGGGAAGTAAACAGAGAAACATCAGATGCTGATTTTGTTCCAGACAACAACAAAAATTCTAACTGCTGTGTATGTGAATATCATAAAAAATATATTCAATCTTCCCCAGTTTCTCACAATGGAAATTCTTGGCAAAGATGTAAACTTTGCAACAAGACAGACTTGTACCATTCTTTTGATGAATTAGCCATTTTAATAAAAGAGTTAGTCTTCCCTGCATGCAGTCCCACCATACACTATTTTGAAGGAGCACCGTTGCTGCTTCTAGAGCTTAGTGCCACCCAAGACAACTGTGACTGGTTTAAAGATATGCAATGCAGACAAGACAGAGCATTTTTTCTCCCCATGTAGCACAATGATAATGTGTGCAGCCAGACCATTCTCCACTGCGCTGTGCAGATAAGTCTGTCTGATAAGTCTGTGAGTCTCTTAGCATTTGGCTACAAACTTTGTAAGAGGAGCATGGTTTTATATACATAAAGGAATGAATGGGTTGTTTTCAGTCATAGCTATTGTCTAATCCAAGCATCACCTAGTTCCTGACCTGAGGAATGTACCAGGAAACTAGTTTGAAATAGCCCGGCCTTCTCTGTGTAAGTCAGCTCGACAAAGCCTATAATTCCAGCCAGAGATAATGGGTATCATGACAGTGATTATCAACTTTCTTTGTTGACCCTGGCTTCATTCTTCACACTGTGCACATGCACATAAAAGGGAGCATCAAACGCATCATGTGGCCCTTCTTCTACACAATATGGACAGATGGTGTCCCACCTACTTCAGTCAACAGGTTGTTATTATGGAGAGGAATATAAAAATGTATGACAGTAAAAAGCTCTGTTACTAAAAACAATGCCAGAGAAGAATGCTGCTGGAAAACTGTTAATTGTGTGTTAATATATTTATTGTACCAATCAATGCAGCCATTTATTTGTAACATGGCAGCTGCATATTAAAGCTGTTAGATTTAAATTTTATACATGATATCAAGGTCTAACACTGTCTTATAATGAGGGTATCACTTTCATTTTTGTACAAATCAAAGTAAAATTAATGTTATACCAAAAGAATATTCAATTTTCTAATCTGTGTTCAGCACCAGCAGTGTAAACCGACTTGGCAGCAAATCAACACTAATGTAGCTTCCCATGGCAATGCAACAAATACGATGTACGATACTATAACTGCATGACATTGTTCAGTGATATTAGTCACATACAGCTCATCAGGTTCAGATATAACACATTCCCTCACCTGAGAATCTGAATCTCTCATAGAGAATCATCAGGAAACATTTTAGTTAGAGGGTGATGCTTCTTACAGTTGAGTTAAATCCAGAACTCTGAACATCATCTCCTCCTTACCAGGAAAGAGCCACATTGTAAGTTACCAAAGAGATCTAGCAGATTAAAAGAGAGTCACCTCTATGACTTTAAAAAGTCTGGCTTTACCCACAACATGCCTCACTAACCCACTAATCCTGCTATGCAGTACAGCCCTTTGATCACACAATATGTTCCTGTTTATATGCTAGGTTATTCCTATGAAATAATGTTATCAAATCTGCCAAAGACTTAAACATGATATATTTCACTATATTTTCTTCCTGATTCTGTCTAAACAACCACATTTTCTCCTTGCCCCACCCCTAAATCTCCGAACATTGCATCTTAACTGGTTAAATAACTGCTACATCAATAAACTAAACAACTATCAGTGAGTAAAAGCCTGCATGTGCATGTTTTTAGTCACAGCTTTGGATTATTCAAGGTAGAACTGTGTCTATTTCGGTTCACTAGATATTGGGTTTTTTCGCAGTTGGAGTCTGCAAAATAGATTTCTATTGTGAAATAAAGATGCACTAACTTTGGGGAAGTGACAGAAGGAAAATTAGACACATAAATAAAGGTGCCAAAGAGTATTCAATCAAAACAGTCCACTGAGAAGGATCGCCTGGTCATGTTGTTTGTTTCTGTGACATACTGTGAAGAATGTGAAGCATGAAAACTTCACAGCAAGCAAAGACACCTCTCTGAATGCTTTGGTTTTTAAATTTGGTGTGTTGCCATTTATCAGTGGTCAAGGTGATCTGAGAAACTTCTATTTGTCTGTGAGAAAGTGATAAGGCAAATGAAAGGATAAGGGAGAGGTTTAAACGTAATTTAAAATAAGTACACGCTGACATCGACCTGCACAGTCAAAGAGACAAATATCGAGATATCAAAACAATCAAAAGAGACGACTGACTTGCGCCTCAGATGGAATTTAATCGTACATATCTGAATAAAAGAAGCCCGGAAATCTAAGGAAAGCTAAAAGGAGAGATGACCGCATCGCGTAACCACAAAAGTGGGGAGAGAAGAAAGCTGAAGTCACTCATAAAGGAAGAAGATGACAGGAGAGGTCAGAGGAGTAGACGGGAGCAAAGGGAAGGGCAAGAAAAATGTAAGAGGCTTTGAAGAATGATTACTAAGAGAGGGAAGAGTTTGATCCATTTTGAACTGGAGTGACTTTGTAATTAAACATTCAATAGTAATGCAGGGATTTCTCCACTACACTCAGGTACATCACAAATCCTGCCTTTCCACTCTCCTTTCTTCACTTATCTTTCAAATGTCTATTCAGACCCCAAACCACAGTGCTGTGGCTGCTACACATTTTCCGCCTTTAAATCTCTGTTCTCTTGCATGTTCAATTTGAAATGAAATAATGGATCTGACATTAAAGTGCCAAGTCTCAGCTTTAATTTGATTTGGCTTCCATCAATACCAGGAAGAAAATGGTATAGAAAGAGAACTATGTGGGAGAGATAACCCTTTTAACAAATAGTTTCCAAAGTACAGGACTATAGTAATTGGACACATGCACACAAAGTGCCTTGCAAAAGCATCTCATTTACAGTTTTTCTCAATTGATAAGACACTAAATTCCATTCACTGCACACAGCCACCAACTGACTGCACACATTTCTCAAAAACAGAACTCTGCTGTCAAAATTTTGGACACTATTCATGGTTTGCACACAGTTTCCAAAACTCTTGCACTCTTCTTGCAAAAGACTGAACATGTTTTTTGCTCATTTGAACACACTTTTTCACTCATAGCACACATTTTTCAAAAAGTGAACACTAGGAAGCAGAATTGGGACACTGTTCCAACACTGCTGTCACAATTAAGACACAACAGGTGAAAGCTGCAAACACTTTTGCCAATGAAGTGCACACTATAAAACCTGCTGGGAAACACAATTAGCTGTTCAGAATGCAATCTGTTGTTAAGGTCAGCAGATGGTAAGGATGGTGCATAAAGTAAATGGTTTCAGGTTTACTGTAGTTTACTTTACATGTATGTAAATGTTGTTTGTCACTTCAGTGACATATCTATACTGGAACTATACAAGCAGTCAGAAATGTTCTGAGAATACTGTAAAAAATCTAATGCAAAATTCTGGTTCACAAGTGCTAGTAAAATTACAGAAAGTGTACTTGACTGACTTTTTCTCTGTTTCATGCGTGTTTGTTCCAGAGAGTTTTTCAGTTGGATTCTGATGATACACATGAATACATCTGGGACAATGTTAGTTTTCATAGAGGACTATTGATTAGGTAATGGTTCGAAATGAACCCTCAAGTTATTGTGGTTTTTCTGCCACCATATTTTTCCTTTCTGAATCCTATAGAAGAATTCTTCTCTACAAGGAGGTGGAAGGTATATGAGCAGCAGCCATACATTTGGGAAAATCTATTGTAATCAGTGGTCTTGGCATGTGGTGATGTTTCTGTTGTTGCATGTCAGGCTGGATCAGACACACTAGGTCTTTCTTTCCACGTTGCCTGGCCAGAGAAAACATAGCTTGTGATGTTGATGAGGTCCTGTGGCCTGACCAGGCTGAAAGAACTGATGCAGACATGGTGTAAACATTTGCATACTGTACTGTGTATAATACAGTGCTGTATTTTTTGTCTAACATTATTTTTATTTTGTAATGTACAGTCAGGCACTGTAATGGCCCCCTCTGATTCATTTTTAGGATGCATTTGTGTTTAAGCTGTCATTTTTGAGAACTGTATCACTTTTTTATGCTTCATGTGAAAACACAGTGAGAGAGGAGTGTGTTGTATTTTGCAGTGCAGTGTCCTACTTTTGCTTCGTGTGTCAAAAGTTCAGATTTTGACAATAAAGTGCGCTTTTGACACAAGTGTGCAGTGCTTTGTGAATTGTGTTCAAATAAAAAAATAGTGTGCAGTGTGTTGGGAAATGTGTGCTATTTTTCAGAAACAGTGTCTTATCATTTGAGAAAAACTGTAATAGTTTGTATTAGGTTCTATGCAGTCACTCAGTGCTGCAAGTCTTCACTGCAGCCACCTTCAGCTTTTTCTTAGTGTGGCATCTTTCAGCTCTTAGTCTACAATGGAATGAATGATCAAGACCAGGTGAATGACTCAGCCAATCACAGATATTCCCCCTCTTCACCATGAAAAGTTCTTTCTTTATGTTGGCAGAATATTTGGGATCACTGTCTTGTTATCCAATAACATTTGCTGTATTTTACCAAATCCTAGCCCACAGAATGTCCTGCTCTACTCTGTTTTCATCCTGTTGCTTCTCTCAGCAGTGATATCATGAATAAATACTAGCGTGTCAGTTTCATTGGCAGCCATACATGACCAAATCATTACAGGAGCATGTCTGTGAAAGTAGATAATATACTATTAAATAGCTCATTAGCTGATTTGTTTGTTGTTTAACGGTTTTGACTGAGGTTCATTTTAGTCTCATCAATCCACAGAACTTGGCTCTATAACTCTAAGCATATAGAAAGAAACCATGTTTTTGCTGCCATGACCAATACGTGTTAAGACATTGCATACGTATCTCCTATATACATGCTGCACACTAAAAGTGATCATTTAAGTGACCTTATAATACAATGAAAATAAATAAACAATGTCGTGTTCATATAATTTGCAGAGTTGCTTGGTGTTAAGTTATAGTTTACTAGTTTAACTTTTGCATTGGCAAAAAGTGGCAAAGATTTAAAAAAGAAATTTGAGACAGTGTTGAAGCCTTGGCAACCATTAGAAGAGCTGTCAATGTGGTGGCGTTAGAATGAGTTAATCTGACAGTAATCTGGAAGATTTTACTTGGAAGGAGGAGGCTGGGGCAAGTGCATCACTTTCCTGACTGTGATTATATTAGTCGCATTTAGAGAGAAAAAAGAGGTGACAGAGACAGATTTCAGCAAAAGTGCTGACAGTTAAACTATAAATGACATCAGAAAAGAAAAATGCTTTGTTCAGCCGCACAAAACCGCAAGGCAAACAAAAATACCATTAATGCAATAACTGTTATTTCTCATGTTATTATTGCTGCTTCTTGGGACCGTTCTGCTCTATTACGTATTGTTCCTGACATTGAGTCACTCACAGCAAAACCGCTCAATGTATTATGATTGAATGTGCCAATCATGCAGTTTTTATATACTGGTCATTTTGTCAGCCAGTAATCTGAGCTAGAGACTTTCACCTTGGTCATTAAATCAGAACTTAAAGCATTATGGGCGATGCTCAATAGCGGCTAAATATAAAACACTTGTCCCTCCCTGGCAACTGCAGTCATGTATTTATTTTATTACATACTTTATGTGATGTCCCTTCAGACAAAAAGTGAGTATAAAAGAGAAGGACAAGATAAAACACTCTTCCTGTGTCCTCTAATACTGGATGGAGGCCAGCAACGATTGGATAATGAAGATTGAGGGCCAAAGAACCAACAAGCTCTTTCAGCCTATAATTTATTTCTACAGAACTGAACATGTGGGTCAGCAGGAAGTTTTTCTTGCATTTTCATCTTCATAAGAAGCATGTCTATTTAGTTTAGCTACAAAAATTCAAAGTGATGATATTGTTGTGATCTGAAGCCCTTTCGGGTAGTTTTTAGGTGTTAGCCCCAAGGTTATTAAAAAAAAAAAAATGCTGTTCATTAGGGCTGATGTGAAATGGAGCATATGCTTGTGTTGTTTTTCCTCGTGGCTCCCCACTGTCTATTGGCTCAGCCAGTGATAGCAAATAAACCAGTTTAAAATTAAATAAATGAGAATCATTCCCGCAGGGTATATTTCTGACTGTTATTATAAAAACAAGCATCACTTTCAGACTGATGAAAGAACGTGTCTTCTCTTTCACCCAGAGGGTTACAGAAAATGCGATGAAAGAGCTGAAAGATGACCAGATCAGGAGGAGATAAAAACTCCTTCACTCGCTGCTTTGTGAACATTCCTCAGGGTCCCACTGTTTGGCCTGTAAGAGGCACTGGAGCGAGTGATGTCAGAGACAAATGATGGAGGGATGAAACCACAGAGAGGGCCTCTGGGAAGAGAAAGTGAAAGAACAAACTTGATTTCCAACAAAGTAAGTATCGAACACGGCTGCATGTTGCTGTCAGTCCCATGGCCAAAATAAAATGGTCATATATTAGAGTGGATGCAGTTGAGGAATGTTTTTCTTTTTTATTCGATTAAAGAATAAGGTTGAATGAGTAAGCATGTCTTCATTTCCTAATGCATCAATGCTATTATAAAACAAAAGGACATTGTATCAGTGTGATCATCAGCAGGTAAGATGAGAGCGTTGAACCTAATATAGTGTTTCCTAAACTACCATCCACTGCAATGCACAACGCTACTAAAGCAGACATGAAGGGCATCTTTTATATATCAGTATTATATTATTGGTCTCAAGCCTCAAATGGCTGTTCCAGCAGTGCATTCTCTGATCAATAAACTCATGTAGACATCCTGCTGCAAAATCAACTGGACTAAATATAAGGCTTCTTAATCAATAAATTGTCCTCCAGTATTTGGGATCAGCTGGCTGGTTAAACAGATTCCTTCAAGCGTGGTATTAAACTCACAACGGACACTGAGAAATGCATCCAACCTTCAGCCTAAATGCTAAAATAATAAGGCTATAGAGCTACTTGTAGCATATAGAGCCTCCTATATAAGAGATTAACTCTAATGTGTCCTTTCATCATATTAATTTTAGAATCATTCCAACCACCAAAGTCATCTATATAACCTGCAATACCTGGATCAAATAATATTTTATTTGGCAAGGAAGTTTTAACACTTTGCCAAGGATAGTGAGGGACATCTGACATCTGATACCACTGATTATTTTCACTCTCACAGAGTCAGAGTTACCTGCCACACTGCAGAAAGAATGATCTATTTCCAAAGGACACTCTTCTCACACAACAAAGGTTTTGGAGTGTTTTGTTTCCTGTTTTTAATTCACCAGAGCTTCACATATTTTTTCTATCAGCCAAGGTGTTAACATTTTGTTTGGAAGCCATTTCTTGTCACATTTCACCCAATTCAGTTTTATTACTGTGAAAGAACAGACCACAGTGGGACAATTCAGAATGAAAGATGAGGCTCTGCAGATCATAAATATCAAGCCTCAAATTGTGATTTTTTTTTTTGCCTCCAATTGTCTAGAAGAGCATTGAAAATGCGCCGAATTAATCCTTTTGGAACACAGACATTCATGAGAGACAATGAATAGGCGTTCTGGAGGTTCTCACCCAGATCACACCTTGCATCATGTCCTCTTTGTCCCTCTCCCTCACCTTGAACAAGTCTTTCACAGCAGCCATCAAAGAATGAATTTCTTCAGAAGAGCAGAATGTAGAAAATTAAAGTCTAATTTATAGTAACTACATGTTATGCAATATTTTTGCAAAAACTTGAAAGATCAAAATCAATTCTGATTTTAACACTATATAAAAATCCAACCAAACAACTAAGTTCACATTAGTTTAACCTTATTCAATACACACATTGACTTCATACTCATTTAACATCTGACACGGAATGGGAGCATATTTAAAGACAAATTCAGTCACATATTTCAATCTCACAAGGTCAGAGGAAAGGATTCAAGACTTTCTCACAATCAGCCAACTGGGAACTACACTGTACATCTGACAAATTGTAAAGCTATGAAGGGGCTCCTCGTAAAACAGGAGGCCAGTCGTGGTCGATGCGGTGGTTGGTCTGACCACTTAAAAGATTTTAAAAAGTTTTGTGAGACTGTGTGGCATGTGAGCTAAAGATTGACGCCTAAGACTACTAAACTTGGTGTATTTCAGTGTGTGTCTGTACACTAATGCACAGATGAGAGTAGGAGGTTTATACCTTTCCTATAACACAGTCATCTTTGATATCAGCTGTACTCCAAATCCCAGAGACACAGAACACTGACTTCAGAGAGAAACAAATGACTCTCAACTGCTGACAGACAAGGTTGAAGTGTTACTTTTTACTAGATGACAATGAAAATTTCAATGACAGACTACAAAAAAGTGATAGTATGTTGGAGACTGTTGATTAGTCCGGGCTAAAGTGAACTCTGTATGCATGCAGCTGTTCTGGTGTTCTTGTAGTCAGTTTAATCGCTTCTTGTCATATTTGTATATTATAGATCTAATATATACAGTACATGGAAATACCCAAATAACACTGTTTTATTAGTAACAGTGCTGTCTGAAAGCAGAATTTTACTTTGTTTTTTTGAGTGCTGAAACAGATTATTATTTTCATTGTCAACTTATCTGAAGATAATCCATTAACATTTTGGTCTTTAAAATATCAGAAAATACATCAATAGATGTCCAAGGAGACATTTTTAAAACTCTTGAGTTGAGAGTTGTACAGTTTGCAGCTGTACTAAACAAAAATTTGCTAACTTTAACCCATTATAAGCTGAACTTAGAAAAATGGGGATTCTTTACTGTTTTTTTATAGTCAGCAATTATGTACAAGTATGGTTCTCTAGACTGTGATCTCCTGTCTCTTCTGCAAATCCACCTTTCAGCTCATCATTTACACACGTGGACAAAATTGTTGGTACCCCTCGGTTAATGAAAGAAAAACTCACAATGGTCACAGAAATAATTTGAATCTGACAAAAGTAATAATAAATAAAAATTCTTGGAAAATTAACCAAAGAAAACCAGACATAGCTTTTGAACCGTGGTTCAACAGAATTATTAAAAAAACAAAAACTCATGAAACAGGCCTGGACAAAAATGATGGTACCCTTAACTTAATATTTTCTTGCACAACCTTTTGAGGCAATCACTGCAATCAGATGATTTCTGTAACTGTCAGTGAGACTTCTGCACCTCCCAGCAGGTATTCTGGTCCACTCCTCATGAGCAGACTGCTCCAGTTGTCTCAGGTTTGAAGGGTTCCTTCTCCAGACGGCTTGTTTCAGCTCCTTCCACAGATGTTCAATAGGATTTAGATCAGGGTTCATAGAAGGCCACTTCAGAATAGTCCAGTGTTTTCCTCTTAGCCATTCTTGGCTGTTTTTAGCTGTGTGTTTTGGCTCATTATCCTGTTGCAAGACCCATGACCTGAGACTGAGACCAAGCTTTCTGACACTGGGCAGCACATTTCTCTCTAGAATACCTTGATAGTCATGAGATTTCATTGTACTCTGCACAGATTCAAGACACCCTGTGCCAGATGCAGCAAAGCAGCCCCAGAACATAACAGAACCTCCTCCATGTTTCACAGTAGGGACAGTGTTCTTTTCTTGATATGCTTCATTTTTGTGTCTGCCAAAAAGTTCCAGTTTTGTCTCGTCTGTCCATAGGACATTCTCCCAGAAGCTTTGTGGCTTGTCAGCATGCAGTTTGGCAAATTCCAGTCTGGCTTTTTGATGATTTGTTTTCAACAATGGTGTCCTTCTTGGTCGTCTCCCATGAAGTCCACTTTGGCTCAAACAACGACGGATGGTGTGATCTGACACTGATGTACCTTGACCTTGGAGTTCACCTTTAATGTCTTTAGAGGTTGTTCTGGGCTCTTTTCTTACCATTCGTATTATCCGTCTCTTCCATTTGTCATCAATTTTCCTCCTGCGGCCACATCCAGGGAGGTTGGCTACAGTCCCATGGATCTTAAATTTCTGAATAATATGTGCAACTGTAGTCACAGGAACATCAAGCTGCTTGGAGATGGTCTTATAGCCTTTACCTTTAACATGCTTGTCTATAATTTTCTTTCTAATCTCCTGAGACAACTCTCTCCTTCGCTTCCTCTGGTCCATGTTTAGTGTGGTACACACCATGTCACCAAACAGCACAGTGACTACTTGTAACCCTATAAATAGGCCGACTGACTGATTACAAGTTTGCAGACACCTGTGATGCTAATTAGAGGACACACCTTGATTGACCATGTCCCTACAGTCAAATTATTTTCAGTCTTTTCTAGGGGTACCATCATTTTTGTTCAAGCCTGTTTCATGAGTTATTTAAAAAAAAAAAAAAAATTCTGTGAACCACGGTTCAAAAGCAATGTCTGATTTACATTGGTTAATTTTCCAAGAATTTTTATTTATTATTACTTTTGTCAGATTCAAATTATACCTGTAACCACTGTGGGTTTTTCTTTCGTGATCCAAGGGGTACCAACAATTTTGTCCACGTGTGTCTCTCTAATGTCACTGTAAGTCTGGTTGTATCCATTTATTACATATTTAGAGAGTGAGAAGAAATATTATTTACTCTACAACAGATATATGATGTCAACTAAAGGACACCTTGTTTACTGATGGCTTAAATTAATTAAACTAATCAATTAATGACCAGCTGTTTTTACAAAAACTCATAAGAGTTATATGATACTCTGCAGTAAACAGCAGCTCTGCCATCACTCAGTTGTCCAGCTGCAGAGTGTCCTTGATTGCTTATCAGCAGTAAATAAAAACAAAGACGGTGGGTTGAAAGATTGATTCTTTGGTGGAGATGCAGTGCCCATTTTGCTGCAGGAGTTTAACACAGCTAGGCACCATGCTTCAACTCAGCCCTGTGCTAATTAAGGCACAACAGTGTGACTGGGAAGCCATTCTGGCTGCAGGCTCCATATTTCCTCCAGAGATGGTGCATGGCTTTAGGGCTGGCCTCCAAACTCAGGAACACAACTAAACTGAAATTCAGTTTGTCACAATTTGTAGTGTAGTGTAGTCTCTTTTACTTAATTTATTGGCTGATAAACAATTCCAGTCTTTCCAGGACATGCAAACTTGAGTGTGTGAGTCCATTGACCCACAGCTTGATTTTTGGGACCAGATGTAGGATGTGGGTATAAGTCACTGCTCATTCTGGACGGTCTTTCCTTCCACTGTCTGTGAGGTACTGTTTTCTTCATGACAGGTAACAACAACAACAACAACCTCCGAGCAGTAACCTACCATACTGAAAATTTGAAGTTTTGCAGAACATTTGGATCTTACATGCAGGCAGCCCTGCTAGTGTTTTTTGGTGGATTATCCATTTTAATGACACTGCTCGCCTCCCTGTTTGCAAATGTTCCACCAAAACAATTTCACCTGTCAATATTTTGAGAGATCCCCAAAGTCATATCCTTCGCTTAGCCCTGCCCTACGACAACCGTGAATGGTTTAAAGAAATACAAACAAGATGGAGTATTTTTTCCACTACAGCTATATAATAGTGTGGCAAAACCAGACCTTTACATTCTAGGCTGGCAAAGCAAAACTAAAACTGTTGTTGACTTTGGCTTTGCTTGTAAATTGTAAGTACATAGCAGTAAATTTAAGATGTATGTGCTGCTTCACTGTATATTCTGTAGTATTTGTTCAATCACTGCCCGCTGACCCTATTCAATACACACATACATGCGGCCCTTTTTACTTTGCCAAAATCAAACGCATGGCATCCTATTAGTTTGAATGGAATTTAATTGACTGTATCTCCCTTGAGCAGTCTGCATGCTCAGTTCACAATGCCTTAGTGCTTCCTTATTCCTTTCTCTCTCTCTATTGTCTCAGGGTGTCTCAGTAGAGTTCGCCTCACTGAATATACAGCATGTATGACAGGGCAATGTGATGTGGGGGGAAGCTTGTGTCCGGCTTTAGCTTTGCTTTGGCAGTACAGATCTCTGAAAGAACACACTTAAACCTGAGTAGCAATAATTAAAATAACCAATGATAATGAGGTTGTAGGTGTTGATATCAGGTCACTGTTTATGTACCATTTAATAATAAACAAGTGTAAAGCCTGAAGAACAAGATGAAAACTGTCAAGACCTTATGGAACCTTGCTTCTTAATATGCTTTCAGTCTGATACGGATTGTGAGCCTCTAATTGTTATTTATTGTGTGCTTCATGTCGTCGTGTTTAGTTTCTCTTCTAATTAACTCCCCATGGCAAAGATGAAATATTATGACATTACACAGCACTAAAATGGAGGATTTTAAGTGAAACGGGGTGGAGAGGTGGAGCGTGACAAGCAAATGGTTGTCTAACAGCAGAGCCAGATAGTTTGGGTGGGCCTATTTACAGCCAAGTATGAAGACACAGGATCTATATTATTTACTGACTTTAAGCAACCTCACATGAACCTAAGCATTATATGGTGGTATTATTTTACAGCATTGTGTTTTCAGAAGCAAATTATAGTCAAAAAGAACAACATTTTTTCTTTAAGATGTGCCAGAGGTTATGGATAATGTAATGCAAAACACTGGGAGATACTTAAATATATTAAACACTAATTAGATTTTTTAGGCACTTTTTCCATACACTGCCATGTCAAAAATATGCTGCCAACAGAAACACTGTTCTTTCTTAATATGGCTACTGATTTTAATCATATCATCCAGCTCTTTCTCAGCTAAGTACTTTTCAAGGATTGTGTTTTGCCCATGATCAATTTACAGCAATCAAATAAGAAATAAAGCAAAACACTGCATAACAATAACCAAAAGAATGTAATAAATGAGCAACATATTTCATGAACTAAAATGTATCAATTAGAACAGACAAGGATTAAACAGCGCAGCAATGGAAAACATTATTTTGCTCACTCATAGACTCTAGTGAGATAATGAGAACTCAAAATCAGCCTAATGTAATTCTTGCCATATCATTATTGTGAAACTGGATTGTTACACTCTGTTACAACAGTGACATCCCTGCCACCAAGAAGACTCACAGTTTATGATCACAACTAACTGATGACTGGATGTGGTGACAACTCCTAATCTGCACACTAAAGCCAGCTTAACTTGACAGGAATAGCAACATATGAGGAAGAAATGTACCCTGACTGGACAATAACATAACTGATCACTATTAACACTAACTGTAGTTCAATCAGTCATGTCTTTCTTCATTCACGTCTTTATTCTATGTACACATTTCTCTGCATCATGTTCTCTGTTTGTGTCTCTGTGCCACTTTGATTCTCCTGTGCTCCTCTGGACTGGCTGTGATAATGGGACTCAACCATTTGCAATCCTCTTGTTGACTGCCTTCACCAGATAATGCATTACAATCACAACCTCAGAAATCTCTTGGGCATGCCAACAGACAAGGCCTCAAAGTGAAATTTGCTTTGCTGACAGCTCAACTCTTATCTGCTCCAAAGGACTCTTCCTCTACTCTTGTCTCTCTCTGTTTGTTCAGGCCTAAAGGCCTTTTCAGGGCAGCTCTCCAACCATCACTGATGGGACACTGCAGCAAATAATGCAGATGATGAAAACAAATAGGCAGAAAATAAATCAGAGCTTGACTTTGGAAAGAGGCTGCACAAACCTAGAGGACATCATAAGCTGGACACTGGAACCCATACAGCACCGAACACAGTGAAAAGTGAGTGTGTGTTTTTTAATGTCCCTGCATATTTCTCTTTTTGCAGTTAGGGTGCTGAATTGTTTTCAGAATGAGTTTCTTTTCCTCTTGCCTGTAAATGGGAAATGAGGTAAATGTCAGGACACAGCTGACATTTTAATGACTACAAGGCAGCTGCTCCAACCTTAATCGCTGCAGTCAGTCACACCTTGGGGGCAGAGAGCAAGGGCAACCACCACAGTGTCTGGTGTAGGTGTGTGTAGGTGGACATTTGTGCGAGCAAGTCTTGTGCATTAGTAACAACAACAACAACACCAACAACAGCATTATAACAATAATAATTTTATTCATATAGCACCTTTAAAAATCAGATCAATGAATAAATAAGTAAATGAAGAGTACAAGAGAAAAAAATGAACAATAAAATACAAAAAGTAAAAAATAAAAAATTAGGCGATAAAAACAGATGATTAAAAAATAACAATAAAGAAAAATAGAAATAAAAATAGAAAAATAAGCGTAGAAAAATAGAAACAAGCATATTACAGTTAGTGTGCATATGTGATTCCTGGTTGAGTTTTTGTATCATTACCAAGACTGTTCTGCAGTAATTGTGTTCCTATATAATCTTACTGCATTTTCATTTACATTTTGAAAGGAATACATTCTGTCTCTTTGAAAGTTAAGATTATGGTGTCTTCTAGTTTTTAAGAGCCACAAAGTCCATTTCAGAAGGACTTTTACTTACTGAGGTTTGCGTCCTGTGTGTGACCATTATTCTCAGTAAGTTTCATTTTCACTGCTGATTTTTCAGGTTTACGCACCAATACTATTTTATTACGTCAAGAAAATATCCTGGTTTGGGTTAAAATACCAGCCTTTCACAAGATGTTTCAAGCTTCTCTTCCATTTTTGGGGCACCTGGGTGACCACACCTAATATATGATTGTATGACTAAAAAGGAGAAACAGTATAGCAATGAAATAAATGGTGACTATATGTTGATTAGAAAAGTATTTGTGAATTATTGGAATCCAGGAGAGAATACATTTCCCACAAAATAGAATGTAGAATGCACTTTAGTAGTACAGAAACAGATTTTTTTTTTTTTTAGGAAACAGGTTGTCACTACACAGTCTTGGGATTTTATGAGCAATGTGATGCTGACAAGAAAAATGTTATACTAGATGGAAAAGATCAAAATTGTGGAGAGTATTTGGTCCCCTCGCTTGGAACAACTAATCCTCTGCTATAAGGCCTTCTTCGTGAAGCTCAGTGACAGTGATCGCATGGCCTGGTACTGATCTGATCAATCTTCCGATAACAGTGTTACTGCAAACATATGAAGACCTTATCTGACATCAGTTCCACACACTGAAGGTACAACTCCTAACCATCGCTTCAAATCTCTCTCTCTCTCTCTCTCTGTGAGTGTGTGTGCACGAGCGAGGCATGCTAGCTGGAGCTGGTCTGTCTGTAAGTGTGAAGTATTACATTCATTACAGAAACTGTCATACATGCACACGCGCGCACACACACACACACACACACACACACACACACACACACACACACACACACACACACACACACACACACACAAGCACGCATGCACGCCCCGCTGTAGTCGCTACAGGCATCCTCAGTTGAATGTCAAATCAAATGTGCTGGCCAATAGACCATCACCATGGCAACGCAATGGTATTTAACACAGGCATCACTGCATATAACAGATTACAGAGGTGGTATACAAATGTGAACTGTTTAAATTTTTAAAGGCTCTGCGCAAACTTGTCAAAAATGTAAGACTTTTCATCAGACATTCAGATCATAGATCATGATATTTAGATAACAATGTCTTCAGTGTTTGCAGGGAACACTGTCTCACGGGACTGAATAGGTAAAAACAGAATGGATGAAATCTCCTTACAGTCTACTAATATTGAAATACAAAGAACAAGTTGAAGAGAGGTGGGTCTAGACTAGAGCGCATGATAATGGTGGATAATATTGACTAGAGCTGCAAAAATCTAGAATAAAAGATCTAGATACCGTTTGTTACCGGAACTGAAAACAACATATAGTCTTCTAGATGCTACAGTGGTTAGCACTGTAGCCTCAAAACTAGAAGGTCCTGGGTTCGCTTCCTGGCCTTGGGTCTTTCTGTGCGGAGTTTGCATGTTCTCCCTGTGCCTCCGTGGGTTTTTACTGGATTCTTTGGCTTCCCCCCACAGTCCAAAAACATGCTGTGGTTAACTGGTGATTCTAAATTGTCCTCCTGCCTTCACCCTGAGTCAGCATGGACAGGCTTCAGCACCCCTGTGACCCTAATGAGGATTAAGCGGTGTATAGATCATGGATAATGGACATAGTGTTTTATCTGAAGAAACTGGAAAGAGATCATCCAGGACATACACTCTCCACCAAAATAGAAGTGATTTATCTGCATTTGCAGTTTAAAATCATTTGTATATTACAATGTGAAATATTATTGATATGTAGCCCTGCGACAGACTGGTGACCTGTCCAGGGTGTCCCCTACCTTTGCCCCAAGTCAGCTGGAATAGACTCCAGTCCCCCGTGACCCTAATGAATTAAGCAGTGTAGAGAAAATGGATGGATGGACTTACTGGCATTATTTTTTCCTGTAAACTTTTGATTTGTGAGGGGTTGTATAGCAACAATGCCTGCTTGTCTGTGATTGTCAAGACTAAGTAACCTGTGAGGAATTAACTATTTGGAGGTTTCACTAACACTGAGATATGTCCACACCTTGTAAACAAGTCAGCATTGTATTTTGGATCTAAAAAATATTTTACGCAAGGTTTAAGCTGAAAGGAGGAACACCAAAATGGTAGTAATGGTCCCTCACTGCTCAAGTCAGTCACATTAAAAGTGGTTTAAACCGGGTGCCCGTATAGCTCAACATGTTAAGCGGCGACCCATGTACAGGGCTGGTCCCTGACGCAGCTGGCCCAAGTTCGATTCCCGCTCATGGCCCTTTGCTGCATGTCTTCCCCCGACTCTTCTCTCCTGTTTCCTGTCTCTCTCTCACTGCGCCTATCCAATAAAGCCGACAAAAAAAATAACTTTAAAAAAAAAGTGGTTTAAACTAAATCAGCTTCTTTATTTTTGGCTGATTAGTAAATGGTTAGTCAGTGTGCCTTGATTAAGGCCTTCCCCTTTTGAAAGAACTTTATAGGGCAGCTCAAATCTTTCAATCATAGGAACTATTCAAGTAGAACCTCCTTCAAGGCAACTCCAGTTCTGATAAACTGCTGTGTGGCGTGGAGAAGACAGGAAACAAGCACTCCTTTTCTGTCCTCTCAGTGTCCTCTTCGAGTAGCTGTACCCCCTCTCAAACACACATCAAATTAAAAAAAAATTCCATGCCATATAAGTGAACACAACAAACTATTCAGTATTCCATAACCATACTGTCCAACACCTACTATTTGTCATTTTCTTTGGGCACTTGGAATTGATGCTGCAGTCGAAGCCGTTGGGTCCTACACTGCAATGGAAACAGAAACGCCAAAAAAACTGATTAAGTTGCTCCAAGATCCTGCAGAGGAAAGATGCTTGATGTTTGCCCATCATGTGAACCTGGATAGACAAGACTGGTTAAAAAGAGAGAGAAGATACAGGAGAAAACAATATGCTAAACACTGAACACAAACGTAAGCCGCCAGCACAGGAATGAAAAGTTCTTAATTCTCTGTGCTGATGTTGTTTAGACTGTGACAAAACTTATGATAATAGGAGCTAGACACTGTCACAAATCCACTCTAAGCAGAAAAAAACCTCACCTATGTTTGTGATCTTAAAACATAAAAAAAAAAAGAAGAAATTTGCATATTATACATAAATATTTAGCCAAAAAATTCCATAACAGCTCTGAAATTGTGTCTGGATATGAATTCAAATGAAGACAAGGGAAACTGGGCAGATGGTTACAGAGCTTGTTTGGTCTAATGAAGATTCAAAACAGTGCATATGAAACAAAAGACTGGTGGGAAAACAATGAGCAAACCACTTTGTTTAAGAATGTGTGAAATACATGCAAATAGTTACCACCTAAATTCCACAGGTCTTTGGTATGTTGACTCACTATCACCCATCTACTGGAGAAGAATTTCTTTACACAGAAAAATGCAAACAAATTTCCTATAGAAAAGAAGAGAAGACAGAGTGAAACACATAGACAGTGTGGAGGATAATAAGCGAGACAGGAGAGTGACAGAGACTTAATTATAGTGAATAACAGTCATTGGAGAAGGAATAATCAGTTTATAGAAAAATACAAGAAAATGATACAAAGAAAAAGAAGTGTGTTCAACTTGGATAAATCATTTTTATTTCTTATCTTCTTTTACTTTTGATCATTCTCCAAAAGACATTTTTACCATTTTCCCAACATTGGGAGTAGAAATTACTTGCTGCAGAACTCAGAGAACCAAACAAGAGTTCCATAGCCCACTGTCTAAATCAATGATTGGAAAGCCACTGAAATGCTCCACAGAGCTGATGACATAATTTTCTGTGTTTTTGTGACTCGAGCAGTCTCTTTCACATTATATTTGGTCATTGGACTAATAGCTTGTAGAAAACCATTTTTACTACAGGTTAAAGGCTACTGAAACAAATCGAGCTGTAAGCAACTTTTTTTGTCATTTTGACCACTGCTGTAAAGACTCCCTTGATGGGAGAGACTTTCTTTAACATTGCCAATATATGAACTCTCAGCATTTTGGAAAGGGCAAAGGGGTCTGTCCTCTGAGCTGCTATCCTCATTTAAACTGTAAAGGTGAATCATGACATATTACTTTAGCTGCCAGGACTGCAAAGGATCTCAAAAGACCTCATTTAATAATCATTTACAATTACCTTGTCCTCACGGGATCATTTCACCTTCTACTTCAAATGACTTCTTTTGCTTGATTCTCCATTTCTGGTCATTTTTAGAGGAACTAGTTCTTTCAAGTTGTTATCAGTAATGTTTTACAATAATTAGAAGTGCACTCAAAGAGCACAGACCCTTGCCAAGGCCAGTGGTCTATCCTGATATTTATAAGAAAGTGGTCCAGATCCACACTAGAATGTAATGGGTTCGTTCTTTGATACTTTATCTACCCACTAAGTTTAATGGATTTTGGCATGGCAGATTTTGTGCAATTTTGCTAACACAAAACAACAAATAAACAAGTGGACACTGAAAACATTACCTCTGCTGTGGTAATAAGTCAGAATTAAGTAAGAAATGTCGACAAGTACCAGATTTTACAGGTTTTTATTCACACATGTTCAGTGTCACTGCTAACTTTGGTCTAGTTTAAATGATTTTTACTGAAAACTTTGTAAACGCTGGAATTTGTAAGAAGTTGTGTAGCAACAAAATCTGCTTGTCATTGAACATGAAGACTAAGCCACTTGTAGGGAATTCACTATTTGGAGGTTTCACCGATGTTGAGGTGTGTCCATAGCTCCAGTGTGAGCTATTTGTGATTGCAGACATCATTTATTGAAAGAAAAATGCCATCCAGCCAATCTTGCCCTA
This sequence comes from Amphiprion ocellaris, assembly GCF_022539595.1. NCBI lineage: Eukaryota > Metazoa > Chordata > Actinopteri > Pomacentridae > Amphiprion > Amphiprion ocellaris. The sequence continues at coordinate 19,559,911 of NC_072778.1, forward strand.
TGTGGAAAAAGTAATTGCCCCTTCAGGTACCATTCTAGAAAATGATCAAATTTATTTGGCAGTTGGGTTCCGTTTCACCAGCCATACTCACATATGATTACTGTTTGCTGAATCTAAACATCACATAAATAGAACCTGCTTGACAATGTGAAGTAGCTGAAGAGTCTCAAAAAGCATCACATGATACCATGTTCTAAAGAGTTTAAAGAATAAATGTGAAACTAAGTCATTGACATTTATCAGTCTGGAAACAGTAACAAAGTCATTGCTAAGGCTCTGGGACTCCAGTGAACCGCAATGAGAGCCATTATCCACAAATCGAGAAACATGAAACAGAGGTGAACCTTCCCAGGAATGGCTGGCCTAACACAATGTCTGAAAGAACACGCTGATATCTAATCACTGAGGTTACAAAAGAACCGAGACAAACATCAAAAGAACTGCAGACCTCACTTGCCTCAGGTAAGGTCCATCTACAACCCCTGGAAAAAAATTATGACATCAGTCTTGGAGGATGTTCATTCAGTTGTTAGATTTTGTAGAAAAAAAACAGATCACAGACATGTCACAAAACTAAAGTCATTTAAAATGGCAACTTTCTGGCTTCAATAAACACTAAAAGAAATCAAGAAAAAAACCTGTTCTCAACAACAATTGCTTTTTTAGATCAAGCAGATGGAAAAAAAAATATGGAATCATGCAATTTTGGAGAAAAAATTGTGGAATTACTCAATTCTGAGGAAACAATTATGGAACCATGAAAAACAAACAAACAAAAACACTACAGCACACCACTAGTACTTTGTTGCACCACCTCTGGGTTTCAAAACAGCTTGCAGTCTCCGAGGACTTAACGACTGACAAACAGTAGTCTTCATCAATTTGTCTCCAACTTTCTCTGATTGCTATTGCCAGATCAGCTTTGCAGGTTGGAGCCTTGTCATGGACCATTTTCTTCAATTTCCATCACAGACTGGACTATTTTCAGGCCATGATATTGACCGTATGTGTCTTTCTTCAAGGCAGGTTTTCACAGTTTTTGCTCTATGGCAAGATGCATTATCATCCAAAATGTCAATGTAAACTTGTGCATTTATTGAAGATGTAATGACAGCCATCTCCCCAGTACCTTTACCTGACATGCAGCCCCATATCATCAATGACTGTGAAAATTTGCATGTTTTCTTCAGACAGTTGTCTTCATAAATCTCATTGGAACGGCACCAAACAAAAGTTCCAGCACCATCACCTTGCCCAATGCAGATTCACGATTCATCACTGAACATGACCTTCATCCAGTCATCCACAGTCCACCATTGCTTTTCCTTAGCCCATTATAACCTTGTCTTTTTTCTGTTTAAGTGTTAATGATAGCTTTTTTAAGCGTTTCTTTCCAGTTCGTTCACAGACTTTGACTCCAGTTTCCACCCGTTTGTTCCTCATTTGTTTTGCTGTGCATTTTCTGTTTTCAAGACATATTGCTTTAAGTTTTCTGTCTTGATGCTTTGATGTGTTCCTTGGTCTACCAGTATGCTTGCCTTTTACAACCTTCCCATGTTGTTTGCACTTGGTCCAGATTTTAGACACAGCTGACTGTGAACAACCAACATCTTTTACAACATTTCATGATGATTTTGTCAGGCCTGCAGCTGCTGGGCCAAGATAGTGCTCTTTCGCCTTTCCCTCACCCCTTTCTCCCTCTCTAGGTGTGTGCGGTTGAGGCTGCAGCAACAGTTGTCTTCAATCCACAATCATCATCAGCTGGCAGGAGCAGGTGGAATGCAGCCAATCAAACTCCACCCTCACCACAATATAACCTGACGCCACTCACCTCTCAGTGCTGGATTGTGATACAAGCCAGCAATCAGCTCGTTGCATGTTCACTCCAGCCTCTGTATTCACTCACTCGAACCTCTGGTAATCTTGGCTGTTTTTCCCTTTGTTCCAGCATCGGATCCATCCGCTCCTGCTTTGTTCCTCCTGGTTTCCACGTTGGTCAGCTCCAGTCCACAGCAGTGTCATTCCTTCAGTTGTTCCGTCCACCGCCTAGGATCTACTCACCTGAACCATCACCCACCTCTGGCATCCTTCAGTACCAACCCGCCGCTGCAGTCTCTCCATCCACACACACTCTGGGTTTCCAAACCGTCAGCATCTATGCCTCAACCTAACCCCTGTCCAGCTTTCCCCCCTAGAGAGCCTGTTACTCACAGTTACAGCTAAGACCCCCAGGTCGAGCATCTGTTTGTTCCTGTAGTCTAGCAGTTGGTCTTTGTTCTGTTAGAGTTCTTGTTTCTCGCTTTGCTAATTAGTATACAAGATTTTGCGTAGTCTGTTTTGAATACCTTGGTTATCAAAGTTCTAGTAGCTAAAGTTAACCTAGTATCAGTTTTGGTTTATAGGGTTCTCGAGTTCTGCGTTGTGTGTTCTCCGACGTTCCTAGTATTATCTTTCTTGCCTAGGTAATACCTACAGTGAGTTAGAGTTTTTTGTGTTTGTGTAATAATACCTCCTAGGACCCTTAGGAGTCCTCAAGAGTTAAGTGAAACCTTAGTTCCAATTTAATCAGAGTATGTCCGGTTGTAGTCTTCCGGTCTAAGTTAGTAGTTCAGTTTTCTGAAGCCGTGTAAATAAACTCATTTTTTGATTGTTGAATGTCTGACTTCTCATTTCCTGAGCCTGAGCCTCTCGGAGATTGTAACAGATTTACCTTCTTTAAGAAGTTTGATAATCCTCTCCTTTGTGTCAATTGAGATCTCTCATGTTGGAGCCCTAATTCATGTCAATCCACTTGGTGCAGCAACTCTCCAAGGTGTGAGCACTCCTTTTTAACTGCAGACTAATGAGCAGATTTAAATCTGATGCAGGTGTTAGTTTTGGAAATGGAAATTTACAGGGTGATCCCATAATGTTTTCCTCAGAATTGAGTGATTCCATTTTTTTTCACTCTGCTTGATCTAGAAAAAGCAATTGTTACTGACTACCATAATTTTTTTTCTTGATTTCTTTTAGTGTTTCTTAAAGCCAGAAAGTGGCCATTTTAAATGACATTAATTTTGTGGCATGTCTGTGATCTTTTTTTTTCCCTACAAACTTAAACAACTGACTGAACATCTTCCAAGACTGGAGATTCCATAATTTTTGCCAGGGATTGTACATGATTCCACAATAAGGAAGATACTGGGTGAAAATGGCCTTCATGGGAGAGTTGCAAGGTGCACAACACACTCCTGGCCTAAAAGAACATAAAGGCACATCTGGTATTGGCAAAAAATATCTTGATGAGGCCCAAGACTTTTGGAATAAAATTCTGCGGCCCAATGAGTCAAAAGTTGAACTTTATGGAAGACATGGGTCCTGTTAAATCTCTTGTAAAGCTAATACTGCATTCTACAAGTGAAACAACAGTGAAACATGGTGGTGGTAGTGTGATAGTTTGGGGCTGCTTTGCTTCCACAGGACTTGGACAACTTGTCATAATTGATGGAGCCATGAATTCTGTTCACTATCAGAAATTCCTCCAGGAGAATATCTTCCCATCAGTTCATGGCCTCAAGCTCAAACACAAATGGTTTATGCAGCATGATAAAGACCCAGAGCACACAGATAAGTCCACCTCTGAGTGGCTCAAAAATAGCAAAAATTAAGGCTTTGTTTCTAAGCCAAAGTCTGGAGTTCAGTCCATCTGAGATGCTGTGGCAAGACCTTAAAAGTTCTGTTCATGCTCAAAAAACATCTAATGTGGCCAACTTAAAGCTATTCTGCAGAGAAGAATGGGTAAAAATTTCTCCATGGCAATGTAAAAGACTGATGACAAGTAAAGACAAACATGTAAGGATGGCCCAACAAGTTATTAGGTTGAGGTGGGCGATTACTTTTTCACAGGAGTGATATAGGTATTCAATAAATCTTTAATAAATCATAATTTAAAAACTGCATGTTGGTGTTTTATCGATTATCTGTCTAATATTAAATAAATATAAATACTAATTTGATGATCTGGAACATTTAATATGCAAAAATAGAAAACATCAGCAAATTCTTTTTCACAGCACTGTACAGGAAATTAAAAAAAAAAGCAAACAAACTCACAACTCTTACTTTGGTCTGATGATTTGGCACAAGACTGGCTCTTCCAGTCGTCACCGGGAGAAAAAATACAGCAGAACAATAACATGAAAAATAAATGTGGCTGAATGTGAACAGACACAGAAAAAGAGAAAAATGTGTGTTGGCCTTTACAGATAAATATGTGCCTTCCCGCTAGACTGTTTGATTATTTGACAAGTTGTAAATACGTGTCACTGAGCTATTGAGCATGAAAATAAAAGATTAGCACAGCTCCTTTGAAGCTCTGTAATTTCCCAGCTGTTTGCTCTCTACCTATTACTAAAATGCAAATATTTAAAGAGCCTTAGGAATTGTAGGTCCTCATGAAGTATTTATCCTTTCAAAATTCGTAATGCACCAAGGAACCACAACACAAAACGGATGCCAAGCAGTATTAGTGTAACCAGGTTAACACACTGTAAGAGTACACATAGGCTTGTACTCTTCACTCAAACAACAGCATCCTTTCCACTGGCTTTTGATCTAAAAAAAATGTTGCAGCATGCAGTTGTGTTGTGCTGCTCTCATCTGTAATCAGCTTGGCTTATCTGGTCCAGCAGTTCAACAAGAGTTGAAAAACAGACTACAGTGATTTGTTCACCTGATTATCTCCCCTCCCCAGACCACTGATCTGTCCCATTGAGATGAGACAAATCACAGAGAATTAGCCTCCAATTACACTCGGCAAGCCAGCTAGCTTCTCTTCATCTGTCATCCTCAATTAGCCACACAAGCAAATGTTTGAAGTTAAATACTGATTAGAGGGTTGTACTCTGAAAATGATTCCCCCTCTCCACCCACCTACACAGCAGCCCTCTATCTAATGTAGCTTTCAATGCTTTTTCTCCTCTAAGGGCAGAATGTTGGCGTAATTACAGTCAAATTGGTGTATGATCAAAGAGTGCATGTCAGCATCAAAATATTTCTAATAAATCACATTTTAATGTTGCATATTCTGCAGCTGGGATTTGGCAGACAGATGTGAGATATGTATGGTGATGTGCTACAGAGGGTTAAGAGGGTTCTTCCAGAGTTCGCTGCACTGAGAAGCCGCGAGCAGTCCAACCACACCAGCACGATGTGAGAGATTTCACACTGAAGGCATGGTCATGTTGCTGACCTCAGCCGGTAATGAAGCTCTGCTAATTTTGTGATTAAATGTTGCATATCCTATGATTTCTTCACAATAACACTCAGCACAGATGTAGTCTGGCTGAAAGCTATCAGTAAACAGTGAAATAAGGCTGATATTTGAAAGTACAAACAGGAATACAGGAGTGAAACTAATCTCCAAAACATACAGACTCAGGTAGAAGCCTCAAAAGTAATAACATAAGTAACATAAGCCAAAGAGGACACAGCTAAGAGGAGGACACCATCACAGGCTGTAGTGAAAATGCAGGTCAACATGGTTCGGTCATGTAGGGTGATACTAATGCTGTTTGAAATTCATCTGGATTTACAACACATTTGGGTTTTTTCTGCAACACAAAAATCTGTACCAAGAACCCCTTACTGAAACGCAGAGTTGTTATCAGCAGCAGCAACATCTAAATGACACCCTAGAAGATCATCAATGCTCATCTTGCATATTCTGATTTGCGTGTCAGTTTTACTCGAGGATTTAGGTCAACACAGAGAAGGCGACTTGAGTCAAAAAAAAAGTTGTAAAGTTGGTGTAACTGTTCACTCATTCAGCACATGTACACACAAACATGCATGCATCCTGTAGGCAGCTGTTTAGCCTGTGGCACCGTGACATCCAGCTCAGAAAACACTTTGACAGATACCCTTGTGTCAAAACCCAAAACCAGTGCTTTGTTCCTGATAAAGCTGCCAGGCGTATGCTTCAGCAGAGAAACCGCTTCATCATCCACACTGGATCCAAATCATTACCCACAGCTAAAGTCCCCCTAGTTCATCAAAGTGGCTCAGCTGATTTGAGCCTCATGAAAAAGCTCTCTCTCTCCCACTGAGGCGTGACACAACAGCTCAGCCAGTTTCCAGCTTTGGCTTTTCAGAGTTTGCTACCTGGTGCTGCTCCAACTGACTTTGTATCACCAACAATTTGTCTTTGCCTCCCCACCTCTCTCTCTTTAAAGGCTCTATTTTGTCTGACTCTCGCCCTAAACACTGTCCCCTCCTTTCTAAAACCCTCTTCTGCCCGACCTCCAACATGCACATTTGCACTGAGAGGGGTACAAATAGCAGACACACAACACCCACTGGAAAGTCACTGATGCACCTGTTCACCCTGGGGCCAAACAACATATTCCTGCAGACTGGGATTTTAACCACATGCTCACCCACGCACAGTTCTACTGGCAGTGTCTACACTACTAGGAGTCTCTTGAGAGAGTACTATCTGTGTCAGCAGGGAGCCACATGAGATTGGCTCCCTTTCCACTGGCTTGGTATTACACACTTTAGTTGCACCATGATGAGTGGCATTGCCACTGTGTCTATGATAACTGTGCTGAGCTGTGATATTATGGTTCTGTTTATGAAGAGGGCCAAACTGTGACAGGCTCTACAGTCAGCGTGCTACAAAACATGCATTCTGGCAAGGGATGAAACTGAAATGAAATCTGTAAAAGCCTTTGCTGTTTAGATTTTAGTTTCTCAAATGTCCACACTTAGACTTTTAGAACAGCAGCCTCACTATTTTCTACTTCACTCTATTTTGGATCAATAGAGGAGCTGAATTTGCTGTGTTAACCAGCTTCTAATGCAAACAAAATATTTTCTGGCATTGCAAGAGCCTTCAATTTAGACAAATACATGAACCATTACGATAGTTTTGGAGGACTTTGTCTTGGTTTGTGCGTCGGCTTTAAGTGCAACAAGGGACAAGTGGTAACACTGAGCAGCCAAGGTGAGTACATAAAGAATTACAGATAACAAGTGCTTTTAGCAGCTTTATAACAATAAACAGCAACTTTTACAGTGCTATCCTATTTTGTGTAAAACACTACAACAGCATTATGGGCTCTTGTTAATGATACTTATGACCAATATCCCAACTTAACCCTGTCTCCTAAAAAATGACATTTATAAAGAACTAAACTGCATCCTCAAGTGTGTTTTGAAAGAAAAGTGTGTTCTCTCAGTAAGACAACATTATAAAATAGGAGCAAATGTTCCCATTTTCTAAGAGCCACAAAGTCCAAATAAGCAGGTTAGAAGAGTGGTGGTGACACTATTCTGACAGCTTAACTTTCATTCACTATGTACTTTCATTTTCACTGTTTTGTTTGGATTAGGCACCAAATTTTTTTGGTCAGGCTTAGGAAAATAGCACATTTCTATTGAAATAGGAGCCTTTCTCAACCTGTATGAACCTTCTCTTCTATTTTTTGGGTTATCAGTGTCAGAATATTCACCTCATCTAAGTTGACTGATGGGCTGGAAAACAGTAACAGCTGGAAAGCAATGCAATAAATGGCAAAGTATGTTGATTAGAAATCTATTTGGGACACCCTACAGACAGAGTCAATCCTGATGAAAATGCATTTCCCTCAGAATTGAGAATAAACTTTACTTATATACATTTTTTGGGACCGGACTGCCCATCGATAAAGATAAATTATACAGAATATCTGAACCAGACGGTGCTGCCATTTTCAGCTTGTAAGTAGGATCTTTATCTCCGTTATTAAATAACAAATATGGGAAGACTGCAAGAGAAAGAGAGCACGGAGGATTAAGAAGAGAGAGCAATGAATGCATAATGAAGTCAGGACAGGTAATATCTATAAATTTTGCCTCCTGCCCCTAAAAGAGAAAATTGTCTATCTGACTCTAAAAGTTCTTGTCCAATAATCTGCAGCTGCTCAGGTTTTAGCACTGATTGTTCTGTTAGCTCGTCATGAGATAATGAAGCACCTCTACCTCTCTATCTCTACCCCTCTATCTGTATCCCTCTATCTCTACCTCTACCCCTCTATCTCTACCCCTCTACCTCTTCTGTCCCTCTCAACCCGCCCGGCCAGCAGGCAGATGGGTCCCCCCACATTAGAGCCGGGTTCTGCTCGAGGTTTTTTCCCTGTTAAAAGGGTGTTTTCCTTGCCACTGTCGCCTTTTGGCTTGCTCTGGGGGTCAGGCATATGGGTTCTGTAAAGCGTCTCGAGACAATTTGACTGTAATTGGTGCTACATAAATAAAATTGAATTCAACTGAAAAAAAAATAAAGCTACCTTCCTGTCTGTTTTTTCACACTATTCATCTCTCACCTTTCATTCTCTTTTTCTCTTATTTAAGTTCAATTTAGCATTCTTTCCCAGAACGAAACAGAAGCTACAAGATTGCTTTAAGCCATGAGGGATGGTAATGAATATAAAATGTTTTTTTTTTTTTTTTTTTTGCTTGTATGTCAGTTTGTGGACAGTAGAGGATCTGGGTTATTATTTAGTTCTCATTTTAAAACCACCCTACTGAACACAGTGAATGATAAGTAGTTATTTTTTGTGCATGTGGACCAATATTTCAAATAGAATTCACAGCTGGGATTTTTGCAAGTTATAGACAGTTTAGATTCTTCGATTCTTGTCCATCAAAAATACCATCAGGGAGGCGTTTGATCAAAAGCTATCTTTAGCCTCTAAAAGAAGCAGGAGTCCTGCAACAAAGCCCTTATCTCAACATCATCTTTTCAATTAGAGATTACAGAAACAACTGAGATTCAATCCAGAGAAGAACTGTTTTCTGAGATGCTTAGAACAACATACCCCCAAGTAGCTTCAAAACCTGTATGCAAGTGTTCCTATAGGAACTGGCTTTAAAGTCAAAGAATGATTGATCTAAATATTGATTTTAGTTAAATTTTCTTCTCTTTACTGCAAATTGTATGATGTTAACTGATCAGTAAAAAACATTCATGGCATTATCTTTCTGTCTTTCCATCTATCAATCATGTTTTATATCAACAACTTGTTGAAATTATTTTTCTTAAGGCTGACAATATATATGTAGTCTACTTTACGTGAACATTAAACTCCTTATTAGTGTGTCTGCTGCTGTGAAGCTGATGGTCACTGTGTCTCAAAAATACTTGAGAATAATACTATCAAATCAATTATGGCTGCAGAGATCCGCCTGAAACCTCCACCAAGAACTGTGTCATCTCATTACTACGAGCAATTTTTAATGTCATTTAATGACCTCTTATATCCTAAACACCGAATTCACACAGTGATGTCAAATTAAGGGAACAGGCATTTTGCATTAAAATACCCTACCTCACCCACTATGAAAACGTGCTACATGTTTTTTCAGATATTTATGAGGCATGCCTATGAGGGGCCATCAGGGACATTATTCAGGATTACCATTCACACACACATATGAAACTAAACATATTCACACATTATAGTAAAAACCTCACACACTTACAACTGAAATGCTCTCACACTTACAACTGAAACGCTCTCACACACACTACTGAAATGTTGTGCTCTCATACACACAACTGAAACGCTCTCATACACACAACTGAAACGCTCTCACACACACTACTGAAACGCTCTCATACACACTACTGAAACGCTCTCATACACACTAGTGAAACGCTCTCATACACACTAGTGAAACGCTCTCACACACACTACTGAAATGCTCTCACATACACTACTGAAATGCTCTCACACACACTACTGAAACGCTCTCATACACACTACTGAAATGCTCTCACATACACTACTGAAATGCTCTCACACACACTACTGAAACGCTCTCATACACACTACTGAAACGCTCTCACATACACTACTGAAACGTTGTGCTCTCATACACACTACTGAAACGCTCTCATACACACTACTGAAACGCTCTCATACACACTACTGAAACGCTCTCATACACACTACTGAAACGCTCTCATACACACTACTGAAACGCTCTCACACACACTACTGAAACGCTCTCACACACACTACTGAGATTTCAGTGTAACCGGAAGGCATTTCAGTGTAAACGGAAGGCATTTCAGTGTAAACGGAAGGCATTTCAGTGTAAACGGAAGGCATTTCAGTGTAACCGGAAGGTGGCCCGTAAGAGGAAGTGGAGCGTCGTTGGAGCGCTCGGGTGGTCTAACAGAAGCTGCAGCGTTACTTAGCAACATTTTAGCAACGTCGGAGACAATTCGAACATTGTCTAATGCAACAACAGGCGGGCAACAGTCTCACGCTGCCTCAGGGACCAACACAGTGGAGAGTCAACTCACTACACTGTTCCCATCTCGCGGCCGCATCGGCGCGCCGCAGCCGTCTGTTGGCCCTTTACGGACCTCCGTGCCGCGTTATCAAGCTCAGCAGAGCTTCAGCACATGGACATCGAGCACACGGAGAAGAAGGTAAGATGGATGTTTACACTGCGTTACCATTCTAACTATTGATGCATATTCTGTTTTTTTTTATTATTATTATTATTTCTGATCGATGACGAAGCTCGTTAACTGAGTTTTAAACCGTTAACCTGCCGATCTGCTGCCATTGTCTCTGAATTGTTTCAGCTATGGCAGCGTGACCCTCACCGTCTGTTTACGCGCAGTCTGTTCTTTTGTTATTATTTCAGAGTCCGTGCACATCAGCATGACGATTTCAACAAAGATGTAATACTACTCCCAAATCCGTCATGGGGAATTGTGTGCCAACAAGACACAAAAGTTTGGCTGCACAAACATGGACATATCCTCAGTGCCTTTGAGTTCCAGAAGGTCTGGGACCACCAGACTGTCATACAACACATCAGGGGTGGATTTGGTGAGTGTATTCCAGAAGACGACAGGTAAACCCTTTCTCTCTTTGTATCAATAAAGAGAAAAAACACACTTAGAGTTTATATTGTAAGTAGAATGATAGCCCTATAGGGGAGACTGGGGTAAGTTGAGCCAAAGAGTAAGTTAAGCAACCCCCTGTTGTTAGGAAACGGTAATAAAAATTGATCATGTGACCAAATATTTAGGAGCTGGGCATCATTTCATAGAGTCTGTGAAGGTAAGAAGCACATGGGTAAAGGGGTTAGACATTTATTTAAAAAAAACATTTTTCACTCTTGAAAGTGAATTTAGTCTATCATATATTTCATTAGAATTGTGTTTAGACCAAAAAAATTCATTTTAAATTTGTTTTATACATCAATTGTGGTGTCTATGAGCTACATCATGAGGTCAGAAACCTAGCATAAAAGTCCACCATTTTAGCTAATAAAGTCATAATGGTAGCTCTGGGGTAAGTTGAGCCACCGGCTCAGTGTATTTTACACACATTGAGGCAAATTACTGAGCAATGTAGTTTTCATTTGAGTCATTATTTGCTGTGTATGTCTCTGTGATTATATTTTCTCTTATAGTTTACTTAACAAAAATCTTTGAAAGCTGTAATATGCTAACCTTGCAGTGCAGCTCGAGCTACCGCATACAAAGTATGTAACTGTAAGTAAATCAGGTTTTTAGTTTTTAAAATTGCAGATTAAGCTTAATTTTACAGTTACTGTTAGAAATACATTTTCATATTATGTAGGTGTAATCTAAAAATAACTACTTTGGGTCATTTCTATATATACCCTACAAAATACGCTTTTTAAACCTTGATTTAGTTGCAGATATTCCTGGAAAGGATCGAACTGGTGCCATTTACTGCCATAAAGTTTGTTCCTGTAACAAATTGACAATGTCAAAAATTCTGAATGAATTCAACAAATACAATTGTTTTTTGTTTGTTGTTTTTACAGATTCCGTGAAGGACTGAGAACTCTAGGGGTTCTGGAGAAAATCCAAAAACATCCAGACAGCTTTCGCCCCCTGTTCTGCTATGAGCCAAGCACGCTGACTGCTGACCAGCTGGATGATCTTGTCGCCATTCGTCTGTCACCAGAAGGGAGCAACAAGAGAGTTGTAGAGGACGTGGTGATTCCCTGCCTGCTGAATTCTTGCCAAATAAACATAATGCAGACAAAAAAGATGTAGTTCATTCAATGAATCAAGAATACCTTGTTCTTCCATGAAGTTAAAAATGTTGAAGTGTCTGCAAACAACTCTATTGAGTTCTGCCCATAGTCTTTCAATTCTCTGATTATGAACTGAAACACCTGTAATAACACTGTTCAGTCCCCTTCTTTCCAACATAAAACGTGCAACAAGTATATTTTCCATGCCATAATCACATCTGACCCTTGCAGGCAAACCAAAGTTCTCAACACCCTCTAAAAATAATGATAACACACTTGAGGCCCTGTTATTAGATGAGCACCGCAGGTATATAATAGTCCGACTGAAGCCATCAACACAGCCGTGCATGACTAGATGCCACCTCACGAGCTTGTGGTTTCCATCGAAATGCCTGTTGGGAGACCAGAATCATCATCATCATCATAATTATTATTATTATTTACTTTTGACCATAATTTTGTTTTTGTTTCTCAATATGGAATGATTTTTGTAGTAAGGTGTTTTTCATGACAAGTGTTAATATTCAAAATCAGATTTTTTTCAGAGGTCAAAGGTTAAATGGGGCCAAAGTTATAATAAATGTTGGAGGGCTGGGGATTTTTTTAAAGATCAGGCTTAAATATACATAAGACCTGTGACAAAATAGATTTTCATGCATTTTTTTTTTGCAGTGTCAGATTCATAATTGACGACCCTTTGAGGTCATCAGGACATAAATGTCCTCTCCCAAAAACTGCTATAAAAACATAACAGATTCATATTTTTTGTACTTTTTGTGCTCAGATCATTCAATCAACTTCAGACCTAATGAAAAATATCAAATATTTAATTATTTCTTTTATTTCAACTTTTTAAATGCCCATTTGATTACAGTTATGTCACTGTTGTATTAAAAAAATTATATTTTTTTATGGTTTTTTTTCATAGAAACTGACATCATGTAATCAAATTGGCATGTAAAGGGTTAAAATAAAAGACATGATTAAATATTTGATATTTTTGATTAGGACTGAAGTTGTTTGAATGATTTGAGCAAAAACATTCAAAAAAATATTGTATTTTTATAGCAGTTTTTGGGGTATGACTTTTATGTCCTCTGGTGACCACATAGGGTCGTAAATTAAAGCGACCCACAAGAGTTAATGGTGTGGCATGGCACCTTTACTGATCTTGGCAAGTCTTTCATTGTGAGCTTACCATAATTGGTTGGGGGACTGAACATCATAGACCCTCCGCCTTATAGCATGACGACGTCGTAATGATCGCCCAATGGGATCCACTCGATAAAGGCTTTCTCTGACCCGCCAACACTGGATCCTTATGTGGCGTGATCTCAGGCTTCCAAGAACATAAGATTCCCCTGCATTTGGGGTATTCTGTAATATTACAGTCACAAGGGTATCCAGTTCTTGATTTGACATAACTGCATATCTCCGAGGTTCAAATCCCAGTAGTTGTCTGTGTCTGTGCAGAGTTCTACTTATCCCAAAGCAGAATGCAATTCTCTGCCATGTCATGCCAATAGACACACAGTGAGAAATCTGTTGACTGGTTATGGTGTATCTGGGACGGCCAGGTTGACCAGTGAAGGTTGTTGGGGGTAACAAATTTGCATCAGCAGACCTCTGCCTGGCCTCGTGTTCTTGAAGCATATTGCAAAAACACCTGTGCAGCGATTCCAGTAGGTGACAGACGTCCCTATTTGAAGTATCATATCTGGACACCACTGCATGCAGAGCAGATAAAGTTCTTGTATGGTCATCAAGTACTCTATAGAGACGTTCCTGGTCAAAATTATTGGGCTCATTTCTCTGAAGCGATTCAATACACTGCAAAGTGCTTGAAAAAAAACGTATTACATTCTCTTCATTCCCTTTTACGTCATATAATAAAGTTTGCACTAAAAAACAAAGAAGACTAGATGAAAATTCATTGTTAGCACTGTCACTTAACACTCTTCCCTCCAGTGATTATCCACCATGAGTGTCCCCAGAATGATCAAAAGAAGAAAAATGGCCTAAACTTCCTCTTTTAAGACACCTTCCTGTTACACTGAAATCTCAGTAGTGTGTGTGAGAGCATTTCAGTAGTGTATGTGAGAGCGTTTCACTAGTGTGTGTGAGAGCATTTCAGTAGTGTATGTGAGAGCGTTTCAGTAGTGTGTATGAGAGCATTTCAGTAGTGTGTATGAGAGCGTTTCACTAGTGTGTATGAGAGCATTTCAGTAGTGTGTGTGAGAGCGTTTCACTAGTGTGTATGAGAGCGTTTCACTAGTGTGTGTGAGAGCGTTTCAGTAGTGTGTATGAGAGCATTTCAGTAGTGTGTATGAGAGCACAACATTTCAGTAGTGTGTATGAGAGCGTTTCAGTAGTGTATGTGAGAGCGTTTCACTAGTGTGTATGAGAGCATTTCAGTAGTGTATGTGAGAGCGTTTCACTAGTGTGTATGAGAGCATTTCAGTAGTGTGTATGAGAGCACAACATTTCACTAGTGTGTGTGAGAGCGTTTCAGTAGTGTGTATGAGAGCATTTCAGTGGTGTGTATGAGAGCACAACATTTCAGTAGTGTGTATGAGAGCGTTTCAGTAGTGTATGTGAGAGCGTTTCAGTAGTGTGTATGAGAGCACAACATTTCAGTAGTGTGTGTGAGAGCGTTTCACTAGTGTGTATGAGAGCGTTTCAGTAGTGTGTATGAGAGCGTTTCAGTAGTGTGTATGAGAGCACAACATTTCAGTAGTGTGTGTGAGAGCGTTTCAGTTGTAAGTGTGTGAGGTTTTTACTATAATGTGTGAATATGTTTAGTTTCATATGTGTGTGTGAATGGTAATCCTGAATAATGTCCCTGATGGCCCCTCATACATGCCACCCTGGAGTACGTCTACATACGAGCAGTTGAAAGTGTCGCAGCAGCAAAACTCCTCATTAGCTCTCACTGGGGAATACAGTCTTGCAGTGAATGTAAAACAGCGCATCTGTATGCAGATGCATTGAAAAACAAAGTTAGAATTATAGAGGTTACACTGAGGTTATCAAAAAGCAGAGTAGTTCAACACAGTAGTACAGTATTTATGCAATAAGTGCACACATAGCACGTAATGCACCAAATTATGTTGGATCATACACTGAACAACATCTCTCCAGCTCTGCAGTAATAGCTCATGATAAAACACCCACTTTGGGAGAAACTGGCTGCACTATATTTCAACATACTACACCACTGGATACAAACAGAGAGGCTTTATTGTCATTTAAATGGTTGCCTAAGACTGCAGAGTGGCTTGGTGGTTAGTGCAGCTAGAAGATCCCCAATTAACGTCCCTGCCTTTCCAGGATGGAGTTTGTATGTTCTCTCTGTGCATGTGTGGGTTTTTTCCAGGTACTCTGGCTTCCTCCCACACTCAAAAAACATGCTGAGGTTAACTGGTGACTCTAAATTGTCCGTAGGTGTGAATGCAAGTATGACTGTTTGTCTCTATATGTAGCCCTGTGATAGAATGGCCACCTGTCCAGGGAATACCCTGCCTTCACTCCAAGTCAGCTGGAATAGGCTCCAGCCCCCTGCGACCCTAATGAAGATTAAGTGGTGTAGAGATAATGGATGGATGGTTGCCTAAGAGATGAAGCCATATCCATAGAAAGAGCAGAGATAATGATATACTGTATGTCTGTCAGATTACAACCCTGCGCTATTGATTGTGAATACTGAAGTCAAAGTGGGGATAGACTTAATGGAAATGCGGTGGTGGTGCCACTGCACTGCTGGGTACACACACAAGCCCTTCCCATCACCTCACATGGCATTCCCTTAATTTAAATTAATTTCCTGGAGTTTTTTACCCTCACCATAAATGCAACTTGCCCATCCCTTACTCTTGCCTTACCTTACCTGAACTTAAATCTAACCATATCCTGATCTAAAACTGAATTGCTTTTTGACCTCATAAGGGAAATGTGTTCTCACAACGTCTTGCACGCTGAGGCTGCTGAAGCCAGAAAGCCTTATTTGATGTGACACGTGATTCCAAACATACTGAGGGCAAATTATACAGATTGAAAGAGAGAAAGACAGAGAGTGGAAGATGAAACCCAGAAGAGAAGTGATATAGTTTCCTGTCCTTCCCTCATCTATTTATCTACCTCAGATACTGTAAATCTTTACAAGTGGACAATCACACACAGCTCGGATGCATTAAACCCAATAAGTCGATTTCTAAAGGCAATTTATTTCTAATAATTGATAGGAAATCTGTGCATGTTTTAAATCATAAGGAATTGCTCAACTTCCAAGATATTTATGAAATAATTACTATGCTGATTTCTGTATCATCAGGATATTCCTCCATCTGCACTTGTTAATGATGGTTTTATTTTGCACCGAGTAAATGCCCAGTTCTAAGTATGACAAAGCTGCTGGCAAGCTTTCTTCAAACAGGGGCACTGCAGTGATTTAACACTGGATTTACTTTCAGTCAAGAGACTCACAACAGAGGAAAAAAAAGCCAAACAGTGAGCACACCAACTGCACATAAACTGGGCATATGTCAAACTGCACTACACATCCTTGGCGCTATTCCTGTTCTGCAGTTGCACACACAATTTTTAGTAGTTTCTGATGTTTTCCAGCCAAACACAATGAACAAAACAGCTCCTTAATTCAGCTGTCAAAAGATCATCATTATGTTTTATGCATGCATGAAAAACTTGATTGCAGTGTGTACAGAAGCACATGCAAGTCTCCTGTTGTGAATAAAAGTCTGCAGCTGTGCATGGACACAGACCAGAAACCATGAGATGGCTTCAAGTATTGTTGAAATTAATGCAACAGGGGTTGGAATATCATAATATTTATCTCCTATATAGGACATCAAGTTCTAGGAACAGTATTTTTTTTTTTAAAGAATAAACTATCCACTGTTTTCATAGATAAACTACTTTCTGTACTAGATGTTTTATATTTCTACAATTCTTAGCGTTCTTTTAGAAATGTTTTGTGATTGTTTGAATGCATTGACATGATTGCTGCCTAATTTCATTGTACACTGTGCAATGATAATAAAAGAATTCAAATTCTAACACAACAAAGTGGTCTTCAAGTGCGCATCAGTTTCCTGTAAAACTCTGATCTTGCACAGGCCTGCAGCTACAAAGCTACTCGATGCTATGATCATAGCAGTTGTTACTACTCTCATTATTCCACCAGAGTCTGAGCAATGACCTTCCTTTTGCAAGAACCCCATTAATATTTACATGTGCTCATTTCAAAAGCATTAACTTAGCCTCTCTTGTGGTCGCCCTGATGTCACTCAAACCTTTCAAAGCGATTTAAAAAATATAAAACTGTCTTTTGTGATCTTATCATCGTTTTATTGCTCCTGCCTGTTTCCTCTCACACGACTAATAAGTAACAGAGTTATGTGTGTGTATTTCATCCTGCTGCCTCCGAAGCCTGGACAGTTGTGAGGCAGATTTAGAATACCATCAAAATAAATGATGCATTTGCTGTCTGGTGTTACATTGCAGTGGTAAGAAAAGCAGATTGTGGCCGTTACAAAAAATGGCCAAACACAAGACATAGAGATGAGCTGCAGATTTGCATTTAGTCCTACAGTCTGTGTAAAATCATATAAATGAATTCACAATTGCATGGCACATTCCTATCCTGCTGTCATTTATCCAGTAAAGCCAAGCAAGCATAAACACCAAAGAAGTCAAACAGAATATATTCATTGAGTCCCACAGGCTTGAATGAAACAGTTAGACTCCAGAATGCTGACTTCTATATGAATAATGAGAATGGAATTTAAAGCAATTCGCCTCCTTTGCAGAACTAAGTGAAAATCATTACGGTATCATTATGCCCAGTGTTTGCAAAGAGACGGGGCCTCAATCACTGAGTTGTGCCACAGGTTTGTAAGTAATATCTCCAAAGTGGCATCCTTCCAGTATTTCTGCAGGTAACATGCATCCGCTGCATTCTGGCAACAGCTGCTGCATCAGCTGCACAGGGTGTCCTGGGGTACTCTCTAGATTATTGCAGTTCTCTGTATCCATTAGGAGATAGACTGATATAAACCATTTGGTAGTAGCTCATTTGCTGCCTTTACGGTACAGTTAATAGGCAGATGTGATTTGCTGATGTGACAGCATGGATTCGGTCGGATAGATGACTGGATTTCACAGTGTCTGGCTCGCACAGCTGCAAAGACGCTGAAATAAAATATGATCTTCTGGAAACGGATATTTCATTAACCTCAGAAACTGTGTGCTTTTGCTCTACTATCATGATGATAGAATGAGGATGTAGACTTTCAATACAGGAGGAAAAGCTGTCTTTACATGTCTTATGTTGTTTTTTACTCGTACAAAGAGTGCATCGTGTATTAGGAATGCATTCAATGTCTTCACAAGATCAGTTAACAGATCATACCACAGTATATCCCTGATGTGATGTAGCCTATATAGTGATTTAGTTCAGAATTGTGACAGTATGAACTCATCTTTAATGTTTTAATTGATAAAATGACACTTTTATCAAGATTTTTTTGTAAGTGAATACATTCAGTCATGTTTGTTCAAAACTAACAGTAGTACCTTGCTCCTACCTGTTTAAGTTGTGTGTTTGTGTGTCTGTGATTGTGGCAAATAGCAGGAGGGTGAAAAGACAGTGAAAGAGAAAATCTGGGTGTAGCTGCACTAAAAGTTTAATGATTGCCGGCCGCAAATGCCTCAGAGCTAGATAGTTATGATAACACACACACACACATGCACGCACGCACAAACACACAGCTTATAAGAAGGCCACTGGGGAGGAGATATTACAGTGAACTATAACTCCCACTAAGTAGGTTACTTACTGTGCAACTACAAAGTACAAATTAGGTCTCTGACTAGTGATGTTAATCAAGCTGTTGTGTTCAGATATAAACACTGCAGTTAGACAGACTTTGTACAGCAAGTCAGAGATAAACAACAGCGGTGCAAAAAAAAAGAATTTTATATAATCTACAAATCCAATTGCACAGCGGCCGAGTCTATTTTTTAGGACTCTCTCTCTCACTCTCTCTCTCTCTCTCTCTCTCTCTGTGTATTACTTATGTTGTGATGACATAAAACTGTTTACACTTTCATATTGTGGGGACTCGCTCTCAGCTTTGGTTGTATAGCGCCAAATCACAACATAAGTCATCTTAAGGCACTCGACATAGTAAGGTAAAGACTTTACAAAATTAGGTTGAAGAGAGAAGCCCAGCAAAACCAAGGATTTCCTCTGAACAGCTCTTTGGTGGCAGTGGGAAGAACAAAATGATCCTTTAAAAGGAAGAAACCAGGATCAGGGAAGGCAGCCATTTGCCGTGATCAGCTGGGATGAAGGTAAAGGGGAAAAAAGCAGGGTAGCAAAGATAAAACAGACAAACGGCATATACAAGAAGAAAGAAAGACTGGGGAGGTGGGTGATGCTCTGCAGCCCAAGATACCTGCACAGAAAACAAAACACACACTAGCGGCATCCTGGGTCTATAGCAGCAGAAACATGGAATGGTTCACGGTTACCTGAGCCAGCCCTATCCAAAGGTTTTATCTACATGGAAAGTTTAAAGGATAATCTTAAAATTAGAGAGAATGTCTGCCTCCCAAACACAAACTGGAAGCTGATTTCACATCAGAGGAAACTGATCACTGAAGGTTGCATCTCTAGGATCAACAAGGGCATCTGCACACTGATGATGATATGGTACAATAAAAAAAAGTCTTCAAAACATGATGGAGATAAGTCATTAAGAGCTGTTTTTGTGAGTAGAAGTATTGTAAATTCCATTCTCTATTTTCCACAATTCCCTGTAACTTTTTAGTCTGAAGACTTGATTTACAGTGAGGGTAGGGGTTAGGCAGGGGGACTTCTGAGTCACAGCGGTGTGAGTCCTTGTTCAGTCAACTTAGCTCTACTTTTTTTCTTTCTCTTAATGCTGACCGAAAAATCATGTTTGAGCACATGGGGATCACATATTCGCTAGCAGCTTTGATTCGTTTCTTAGGGTTATATGCAAGTACCTGTGATTTATCAAACATATCAACACAAGTGATGTCCTCTACAACATCTTGTTTTCCAGGCTGAGAATCCATCCATCCATTATCTATACATCGCTTAATCCTCATTAGGGTCGTTGGGGGTGCTGGAGTCTATCCCAGCTGACTTAGGGTGAAGGCAGGGGACACCCTAGACAGGTCGCCAGTCTGTCGCAGGGTTACATATACAGACAAACAATCACACTCACATTCACATCTACGGGCAATTTAGAATGATCAGTTAACCTCAGCACATTTTTGGACTGTGGGAGGAGCCGGAGTACCCAGAGAAAACCTACACATGCACAGGGAGAACATGGAAACTTCATGCAGAAAGATCCTGGGAAGGCCGGGAC
Source organism: Amphiprion ocellaris (assembly GCF_022539595.1). Classification (NCBI taxonomy): domain Eukaryota; kingdom Metazoa; phylum Chordata; class Actinopteri; family Pomacentridae; genus Amphiprion; species Amphiprion ocellaris. Next base: position 19,580,385 of record NC_072778.1, read on the forward strand.
ACGAACCAGGGATCTTCTAGCTGCAAGATGAAAGTGCTAACCACCACCCCACTGTGCAGACCCAAGCTGAGAATATTTTACATAACTGAAATTTCTTTTAGAGATCATTCTTCCGTCTCTTGGAACCCTCATGGAATTAAATGTACAATTTTTTTTCTCACTTAAACACTGTCTTGAATTGTGCAAGAATCCATTCTCTCACCAACAACTTCTTAATGAAGAAACTGTGACTTACAAGGACCAGAGGCAGTTTTCCATGTTCCATGTTTGAATTTTCCCTTATGGTGAAAGACACCAGTTGACACCTATTTTGTTACAAATTTTACCATTACTGTTACCATTTTTGTTACAAAGAACATTAAATGTTAATTACTTAATAATTCGTCCCACACCCAAATGAAGGTAGGGAGACATTTTAATATAAAATTTCCTCATGTCTGTGTTGTGTATAATAACAAAAAAAAACCCAAAACAAAACACGAGGTCACATATTTCATGCTTGCCCCATCTCACAGCTACATCATTAGTGAGGAAAAACAGCCATTTGTTTTATTCATGCGCTGTAGCCTTGCCTACCACTGCTTACCTTCCTCTTTTTTTCCCACTGTCTTCCTTGTCATTCTGCCTTTCTGTTCCTTTTCGTTTCTGCACTGTGTAGGTAGGAACTGACACAGGATCAGATACATCCAGTGAAACTATAGAAATGTGACTGTAAAAGACAGAAATCTAAAGTGAAGGAAAGCTGGGTCAGCTTGAAATATGGAGCGAAGGTGGATTTGTACACAATGTGAGTTAAAAGAGAGAGCGATAATAATAGACAGTCAAGCTGTACCGAAGATACTGAAAATCTTCATTTTATGGTCACTAGTAGGCTGCCCTGTCTGCTTGGATATCAGACAACATATCAGACAAGTAGAAGGAGAAAACAATCACAGAAAGAAGTAGAAATATAATGCAAAGTAGAGATGACACACAACTCTTATTTATAGTAAAACTAACATTACGTCACTTTTTCTGTACTAGTCAGACTGGTAAAACCTCACTGTTTTGAGTATTGGTGGTACCCCTAACCAATGTACAAAGGAAGAGTGACATCAGGATGAACAAATTAAATGAAAAAATCCACAAATCACTCATCAGAGTTTGTGAAGGGGTTTTGTCTTTCCCGTTGAGCCTTTAAAAGGTCAGGTTTATTGTCAAGGTAAAGCACCTGCTACTTCAGAAGGACAAGATCACTGTTAAATGGCAAAACAGATCTCGAACAATGTCACTACACGATACTGTTTTGTACTAAAAACGTAATGAATTCCACTTTTCATTCACCTGTGAAAAGTCCTTACACTTACCCTGGGACCTGGTGCTCCTTTCACTAAAATGTGGCTGTTTCCCAGACATGTAGCCTAAAGGCAGTTTTTCAGGTGTGTCAGGTCATCCCCAAACTGCCAATGAGCTACAGTTATGAATAATAGATAAGACAGCATGTCTATCAATTAGCCAGACGTACTAAAATCCTGCCGCTGCTGGCTGTTTGAGATGAAGGGAAGACTGGAGAGGGAATGAAAAGGGGAATGGAAATAGATAGAGAGGTGAGAGGGTAAACACATATATTGGCAGAGAATTAATGACAAAGAAAGCAACAATAGGGATATCGTAGCAACTGTCTACATCAAAACAATGGTAGCAAATAATCAGGGTAGAAAAATAGTGTAATATCCTATTATCTTAGTTGTGATAATATTACTTCCATGCAAACAAAAGCAAGTCTGACTGAAACTTGGCCAGATTAAAAAATAATTAGGAATAGCGAGAGCTCATGCACACTGTTCTTTCTGTTGACTTGTGTCTTTCTTGACTTGAGTTAGCTCTGTAATTTCACAGTTTGACATGATTATTCATACTTTACATTTGGAAGATAAATCATTACTGAAGATTCAAGTAAATGGGCAATACAGTGAGGTACACAAGATCAATACAAATATGAGAGATCCACAGCTTTGTGGACACCAAAGTATGTTTCAAATCATATGCACAAAGTCATGTACTATAAAGCAGATATGTGTCTGACCCAGGAGAGCAGCTCTCATAGGTTAACTGCATAAAATCTACAAGAGTTTATGAGCTAGAAGATGATGAATCGAGTTCACTGGCAAGGAGTTTGGCGCCACTGCTGACGCTTTCTGCTCCAGTTCTCACACATTGCTTATACGGATGTGATGCTTCCAAAACCCTCTCCATAGTGTGAAAACAAAGATGTAGTGCTGTTTTTAAAATTCCTATCTGTCTGTGTCTGCTCCTGAAAGAACTCAACAGCTTGCTCTGACCATTTCAGTTTCATTTCCTCTCTCTAGCTGACAGATGCTGGCATACCATCACTGTTGAGCAGGATATAGAGTGATAATTATAAGCTGTTAACAGCCCACCTGTTACTACTGAGGGTGATTTGTGCATTTAAGAGATTGAGAGTGAAACAGAGAGTGACTAAGGGACAGAGAGCGAGAGTAACTTTGTGCTCATATTTGTGTCTGGCAGGCTTTTAAAAACTGAACTGAGAACAGCAAATACAACAATTACTTCAGGTCATGGCCATGTGTCACACTAAATTCCTTACAAAGTACTTTTGCTTGTTATTGAAAAGAGAAGGAGGGGGAAAAACTCTTCAAGTTTTCGAAAAAAAAAAGTGTTTTGAATGTGTGGCCTTTCTAGAGGTCAGAGAAATGTATTTGCAGTAAATGCTGAGATCAGCCCATATCCCAACCAGCCAATATTTCCTTCTCTTTTGGAACCCTTAAATAAATAATTGTATTTATTGATGTAGCACACAGTACTCTTGATCAATAACTCACTAGTTTAGAACAGTGGAGCAACAAATGCAGAATTAATTCAATAAATCCTTCTTTTTCAATGTATGCTGTCCAGACTTTGAGAGTAGCAGAAAGAAAAATCATAAATGTTTGCAGGCTACTAATATCGTTGTATATAAAGGAATAAAATGAACATATTGAGCTTTTGTGACAACTGCAAAGTTAAAAAAAAAAGAAAGAAAGAATCAGTTTCACAAAACAAAGTAACTTCCTGAGAAAATGGGACGTCTGTATATGTGCATGTGTTTGTGTGAGGTTGGTTCTGGACATATTTTTGTGTACATATGTAGTTTAAAGCCATAATGCATCATCCATGTGTGTGATAAAGATGGAATGTAACTCAAAAAAAATCTAATATACAAATAAGCTTGCCAACCAAACGATTAGTCAAGGTGTCTAGTATGAATGTGACATGGCATACCTGTGCTTTGTACGAAAAACATTTACACTGCAAACACATTTCTTCACTTTTGCAGAAAAATTATGACAATCGTCACTTGTACTCTCTTCTAATTAGCATTAATGAATTTCTTGGACCTTAAAACTCATCTCTCAGACATTTACAAGCTGTAAAGAAGATAGTGAAAATCTTCATTTTGTGGTCATGAGTTGTAAAATTTAAAGGCTGCCCTGTCTGCTTGGATATCAGACAAAATATCAGCCTGGTTTAGTGACATTTCTCCCCAGACAAAGATCCGAGAGAAGGTGTTAACAGCCTGTAAGTTGAATTATTCAAATAATTTAAGAGAAGGACATCAGGGGATTCATGATCTGCCTACCTATTTTGCAGCTCATCGATCATTCCAACCCTCAGCTCTGCTGGTCTCACCGTCTCTGGTCCTCTAAATGCAAACACCACTGAAATCCTCCCCACAGGGATATCTGAACCAGGGGAAATCTTGTTTTACCATACAGAGTTTAAGAAATCTGAGGTAAGAACCTGAGCTGTCATGACGGGTTGATACTATGAGAACTGCTACTCAGGAAAAACACTGTTATTTTTTTTCGTTATAAGGAAAGCGTCTGTCCACCTGGAAACAGGCAGAAACTCCACACCGAGAGAGCTTCTATATATCACCACAACCTCATATTATACTTCTGTTCAGACACGTTTGCTGCCTGCAGCACCCTGAGATTGATTACAGCAGATTTGAAAAGTGCCACAACAGGGCTGATAACACTGTTCCATTAAGGTAAACTATCATATATCTGCAGATGAAGCATAATTTAGCCACATATCTGGTGTGAACTGATGTTTTAAGTTTCCGTGTTATCGTCTATGACTGATGATCAACCATCAGATTATGGTGTCCTTTAATTTGTCATCTAATAGATACAACAAACATGGAGCAGAAATACAGCACACTGTAAATGATATGAAATTTGCGCAGATTAGAAATGTAAGTTCCTCTGCTGCATTAGAAATTTGAGTTAACTGAACTTATTCTGAGTAATTAGTTCAATGTCTTCTGAGTTCTGAAAATGTCAAACCATTTGAGTTAAGTGAACTTGAAAAAAAATCAATAAGCTGAATCAATGAGAAAACACGCTGACTGAAGATATTAAAAGTCAACTGTTTAGTTACACAGGCACCCACAGGAGACTTTCTTTCCTTTTAGTTAGTTTAAAGGACCAGTTCTTCATTTGAAAACTTAAAGCTGCAGCTGTCGAAGTCGTTTCTACCAGAGTCAGTACAAAGACGACATGTGAGGTTGCTCCCATTGACTCTGTTAAATATTTGGTGTGCAGCAGTAGGGGCTGAATTCAATAGCAACCTTCATTGGGCTTTGCATTGTTTTCATTATCTTGTAAAGACACAACCGTGATTTAATTTAACGTCCATTAAATGCACACAGCAAATTTCCAGCAGGAATTGGTTCTTTAAGCTACAAAAGAGTCTCTGGGCATTTAATTCTCCAACAGTGTGTCAAGTCGACAAATATATTTTGGTTTCATTAAAAATAATTTCAGTTGTTACCTTGAGGCTGTGAGTTGTTTCCTTTTTGAGCCATAAAGCATTAAAGCTGGCATCTGAGATTGTGGATATTTAGCTATAGTTAATATATTTCAATTCAATTCAATTCAATTCAATTTTATTCATATAGCGCCAATTACAGGTCACATTGTCTCAAGATTCTTCACAGAACCCATATGCCTTAAAGACTTACCAGATTTACTGTCCCTCTTACAGACTCTCCCTCCTTCACCAACATCCATCCATCCCTTCTGAGGTCTGAGCCATTTTATTTCCTTCTCTTTAACAGAGCCATGACTGTGTATGAACACACAGAACGGACAGCCAGCAGATCATGAGGAGATCTTCATTCAGTCTGAAAAAAGAAATAAAAAGAATTGGATCAGAATGGCATACTTCACCTTTAAGGGTTGGTATTAGAGTGTGAATGGCAGGTAAAATCACAAGGCTGCACTATAAATAAACCCCCTCTAAACCTGTTTATGAATAATTTCAGCAGTACTATATGTATGTGACAGGGCTTTCATAGAAAACTGAGTGTTGCAAAAATATGAAAAACTACTGTATGATGATTTTATTAAGTGATTAAAAAACAAATGCTAAAATATGGAAAATAATGAGGCTATAAAGTCTAACTTCTTCACCTGCATTAACACAATAAAGACATCGGCTTTATAAATTACAATGAGAGGAAAATATTCAAATTAAATTCACACACAGTATTAATTTGCAGCTTTTTGATGTTTTTTGTTTTTCACTCCATGTAAGTGTGAGTTTTTGGTAAATAATTAAAACTTGTGAAAACAATCTTGTATTAAGTCTGCACTGATGCAGGCTATAGTTTGTATAACTGAGCCTGCAGCCACAAACACTTTTGTTTGAACTTTGAGGTGATATGTATTTTAATTATCTGTAAAGTAATGCAGAATATATGAATGCAATCACATAAAATGATCACACCAAGCAGCTTTGCAATGCAGACACACACAGACTCTCTCTCACAACGTAACATAAAAGTCACTTTATGAAGCAAAGCGTGAACAATGAGGAAAAGACTGCATGAATTCATTTTTCCTTTCAATTTATAAGATAAACAGCAGTCCAGCTACTCACATGGTTTTCTATTCATAGTCTCCAGGCTTTCACTTCTCTGCTCATGGTGCAACCTTCCTCAGTCTTTTGTCTCTTTTGCTCTTGCCATCCATTATTCTCTCTGCAGTGGGTAAAAAGAATGGCAGTAAAATATGTGAAGCACAAGATTAAAAAGAGTATTGAAATATTTTAGCGAGCCCAAAATGCTTTGTGTGCAACAAACAAACTACGTGCTGTGGTGGTGTGTTGGTTGGGGTGAGATGCTCTGCGGGAGAAATGGATATAGTGAATGTAAATCATACAAAAGTTGTGATCATCTGGAGTCAAGATCATCTCTCTGACCACAACATTATTCTCTGGTCAATGGTAACACAATCACGCTGTCTTGCAGATATTAATGACACCAATATAATCAGAGGTTTCGCTGCAGATAAATGAAACTGAAGAATTAAAAAAGACCAGGTGTGAGGGGGGGAAAAAAAATCAATGTTCCTCTTATCTGTGTCTATCCTCTTCCGCCTCAACAGGCTCCAACAGCACGTCTGATATTTTAACCTTATAATAATGGATGTAAACTCGATAAACTCAACTTCTCACCCTGTGAAAGGAAGTGGAATATGGTGGATCGAAAGGCTGTGGGTGACTGACTTTTGTGGCTTGAAGTCTGGTTCACACACCAGCAAGCAAGCAGTTGTTACATCCCTGTGAACTAGGGGAGTAACAAAAGATGCACTGAAAAACCCGGGCTAAGTGGGAGGAATCTGATTATGTAACAAAAAGCTATTTATTTACAAATTAAAGAAAATTAATTCAACTGAAAGTGAGCTTCTTAATAAAAATGCTGAAGCTGATCTGATGTTTGAAGAGCACCACATACGCTTGGCTGAGGCGAGACACCACACGGCGCACGAGCTGCTGATTTGGCCGAATGGCAACGAAGATTGGGGCAGCCTGGCTTTGTTTGATTGTCGAGTGGCCACACTCCCGTTGCTTTTCAGTGTGTAACCTGATTAAAGAACAAACACACAGACCACCTACCTATACACATACAGTACAGGCTGTAACATGCTTTAACTTTTGATTCAACTCTCTGTGGAAAATTTAATTACATGTCACATATCTGTAACACAAAAATTTTCTTCATTGAAATTTAAATTTTAAAAAAAAACGGTCCTAATTATTTGCAGTTATTTACTTTGTTTTTGTTTACCTAGAAAGTATATTTAAAAATGATTTTGCTGAAGTTGTCTATTAGCATGTTGATCAAAGACAGGATAAAAAACTGAAAAGCATCGGCAACCTTTTGCAAAGAAGCATTAATGCAGTCAATACCACAAATTGTTCAAATTACATCTTTAAAAAAGCTTTTTGTGTTCAAAATGATTGTAGATTTTCAAACTTTAAGATTTTCCTCAGGTGCATGTGGTAATAACATTTCTGATGTACTCTTCTTTTCAACCTCAGTGGACTCAAACATTCTTGCACTCTCATCTCACATTGACTTTGTATGCATTTGCAATGTCTTAAGTTCAGACTTACTATATATAATTTAGCTCAAGGGCAACATTCATGATGTACGCAATATTTTCTATGTTTAAACTGTTTTGTAGCAGCTGGTTGTGGAATCAATACTTCGCTCAGAGAGTAGAACTTGCTGCACTCCACTCACGGATTATTTTCAGACATTTCATGTCCGTGCAAACCTTAAAGTACATTATTTTCACATTCACTAACTGTGAAAACAGGAGCACTATTATTACCTGTGCACAGAAACTGTCACACAGGTAAGCACTCAGTTTAAATTGAACTTAAACCACCAGAAAGAGCAGAGGAAATGGAAAGAGAAGCAATGGACTGTGTTTTATCCATCTAAGGAAGAAAATCAGCACTTCTGGAAAAACAAAAAACAATTCTAAAACCATGAAAATGCAGAAACAATCAAGTGTGGAAATGCATTATTTCTGTTTTCACTAACACAATGAAAGCTAATTAGACAAACCACGTTATGTGTGTGACTCCTTTTTCTGTCATCTCCTTCATTTGTGCTCTTTGAGCAGAAAAAAAACATATTTTGTGGTTTTATTGTCAGAAAGGCATTTTGAGCACATCTCCAATCAACTGCCATACATAATGCAGATACAGACTTCAGTAATGTCATTCAAAGTCTGAACAATACTGAAAATTGGAATGAAACTGTCAAATGGAAAGTGCTGCATAAACTGCACTGCAAATGTGCTTTTACGGCTGTATTTGTGAATACTATAGACGTCCTTGTTACGGTTTGGGGGGGGGTGAACCCAAAATGAGTGCAACACAGAGCAATCGGCAGGCAGGTCGACAAATGAAACAGGTCTTTATTCAGGAAACACTTACTCGAAACTACTACAATGCCAACTATGGCCAGAACTCACAACGTTGATGGAGGGGGGAAGTCAGGCTCCAGGAGAGCGACAGTCCGGGGCTCACGCCAGTCGATCAGGGCAGTCCAGGAGAGGGGGAAGTCCATGCTCTCTCTAAGCTAGGGCGGCAGGGGTCCACGTCCTTCCACAAAGGACGGCGAGGGGAAACAGGCTGCTCCAATGGCTCAGCGCTGCGGCGGCGTCTCACCAGCTGGAGACGTGTGAAGCCGGTCTTTATCGCATCAGATGGAATCAGCTGCCGGTGTGAGGCTCTCGCAGCTGCACCTAATCCACTAATCAGCAGCTGCAGAGAGCCTCACAGACCTGCGACACACCAGCAAGGGAACGGATGGCCAGAAAGGGGCGGGGCTGGGCTAGGCCCATGACAGTCCTACAACAATAATAAGAAGTTATTTGTTGCCTTGTGCTAGTCTTTGCATTAAAAAAACAACAATCATTTGAAGAGAGCTTTGATGCTTTTTGCAATTTTTGTTTTAATATCACATTCTGCTATATTGTTAACACTGTGTCCAGTTGGACTATGCAGCATTTGCTGGTTCTAAACAATATGCATGGACATTTTAAGACAGGTAAGAGCATTTTTGGAAACTTGGTCACTAGTGCTTAATACAGTGAGAAATTTGTGAAAATACTGATATATTACTCTACTTCAAAAGTTTAAGCAGCATTTTAAGATAGTTACTTTATATCTTGTGTCAACATTTTTTTTGCAAATAATAAAGTATTTAAATGTGATATTTGTGCATAAACAAAGCAGGTTAAGTGTAGGACCACTTACAGGATAAAAAAACATGAAAGGAATGTGTAGGCACATAGCCTTGTGCAATGACTAAGTAATTAAACTGAGCAGATGGAACATACTGTCTTAGGTTGAAACAAAATCTTCAAATTGACAAAAACAACCAAAAACAGCTGCGGAGTGGTAATAAAACTGTGATGGACAGTCGTACTAAAAAGGTAAGGAAGATGAAGAAGTGACAGCTTCATTTAAAAGTCTTACACAATGGCAGAGATGAACACAACAGGACACAAGATGATAATCCTGCATCAGGACGGTTCCTCACAGGCAGAAGGTTTGTGGCAGACAGATGTTCCCAGATGTGTTATTCAAGCTCTTCTGCAGAGACCAAAGAAGCAAATGTGGTTCAGAAATGGAAGTGGAAGTGCAGCAGATGAAAGACGGATCAAGCTGATCTCATTTTGAAATCGAAAGATGTGTAGCACCAACATTAATTCAGAACTATTGGAATTCAGAGGGACCCTGGTTCAACAGTCTACAGTCCAGAGAAGTCTGGTCTGTACTGATTCACAGCCAAGAAGCCATTTTCCTACTGTGAAAACAAAGCCAACTCACTATACACTAACACACAAAGCAGGATACAGAAAAATAATGGCAGGCGTTCTGCACTAAAGGGCCAAAATGTGAAATATCCTACTTTAACAGATGGTAATTTGTTTGGCTGAATTTTGCAACAAGAATGAATGGTTCTCAATGTTAAAAAGTGGAGACTGATTCAGCCCCATTACACAATGCTATCACTGACCATAAACATAGAGTGAGAGTCACATTAAACAGTCTTCTGCAACAAGAAGAACAAGTCCTGCAGGGAACAGAATGATGCTGATCACAACAGGAAGTCTGTCTGGGTTTACATGATGACACAGAAGTAAAAAAGACACAGAACAACTGTGGCAAGTTGCTTGAAAGAGTCAAGCACCTTTTAAAACTGTGTGCACGTGTAGCTGATTTAATTTGAACATCTTCAAAATGTGTGTGTGCCACATTAAATACTGATTTGATTCAGGATTTTCTATCAAATGCTCTAGGGTTTATTGATGCATAAAAAATATTAATGGAATTATTCGTTAATTTTAGTGAACATTAAATTGCATTAAAACTGGAATGGGACAGAGCAAAGTTTTAAAAAATCCACTAATAAAACATTAAATGTTACTTCTTATTTGCTATTGTTTTTTTATGGGCACTTGTGTTCTGGATTACGTCTTTGCTGCACCCAGTTGGGCTGCCAACGAACAGGTGCGTTTCTCGAAAGTTTGAACTTTAAACATCATGAGGGACTGCATTCTGTATTGTATATTGGTCTAATATTGAGCTTAGACAGACAGGAATAAAATCAGCATGAAGGAATCCGTACTGAATACACACCATCTTTAATATCTTTAACACACACCCATTTTCATTAAAACAGCTTTAAGTAAATGCAACAGGGAATCCACAGTGAAAACCATCCCACCCACATCTCACTGACTCTGAAACAATGACTATGTTTCTGACCACAGAGTAAAAAATCACCAGTGGCAGTCGGGCTGCAGGCCAACCAGCTAATAGGCTTACCCTGCTTATCAGTATACTGCACTGTCTGTGAACACAGACACCAAACACACACACACACACACACACACACACACACACACACACACACACACACACACACACACACACACACACACACACACACACACACACACACACACACACACACACACACACACACACACACACACACACACACACACACACACACACACACACACACAAACACCGCAAGAGACCAGAGTATCCTGAGTGTTTCTGCCTCCCAGTGAATCTCCCTCTCCTGCTTAGAGATGAGAGCTTTACAATTTAAGCCAGTTAAGTGTCACATTACTGTGGATAAGGAGAAAGATTAAGGACTGGGAAGAAAGGCCCTCGTCATACATTAGGAGAAGTCAATTCAGGACTCATAAATTTATATGCTTGAGTGTATATTCTGACAGAACCTGAATGCTTGGCTAAGCTGCAAAAATGAGTTCAAAAATGCAATTACACAACAATTCGAAACTTCACCTGTGCATCTGACCCTCAGTAAATGCACACAGCACCTATATGCATGTGTGGGCATCTGAGTGTGTTTTACTGTTTGAAGAAACAAATAGTTAGCTGTGTCTGTGTGTATAAAATTTAGCAAGCAAGACAAATGAGAAAGTAAACAAAGTAATTATAGTTGTGGTACAGGCCTTACGATCTCATCAGATAAAGTTCAGATGAGGGAATGTTCATGCAGCTGTTTTGTTAAGGTAATAATAATAACAACAATAATAATATATAATACTTATTTTGCATCTTTCAAGGTACTCAAAGATGCTTAACAAAGTAGGAACACGCAAAAATAAATAAATTTAAAAAATGGAATATAGGGGCTGCACAGTGGCGTAGTGGTTAGCACTTTCGCCTTGCAGCAAGAAGGTCCCTGGTTCGCGTCCCGGCTTTCCCGGGATCTTTCTGCATGGAGTTTGCATGTTCTCCCTGTGCATGCGTGGGTTTTCTCCAGGTACTCCGGCTTCCTCCCACAGTCCAAAAATATGCTGAGGTTAATTGATTATTCTAAATTGCCCGTAGGTGTGAATGTGAGAGTGATTGTCTTTGTATGTGGCCCTGTGACAGACTGGTGACCTGTCTAGGGTGTCCCCTGCCTTCGCCCGAGTCAGCTGGGATAGACTCCAGCCCCCCCGTGACCCTAATGAGGATTAAGCGGTGTATAGATAATGGATGGATGGATGGAATATAGTGTAGAAGGGAGCATATAGAAGAGGGACATTTATGAGTAACAGGCAGTGCTGAAAAGATGTGTCTTTATGGATTTCTTGAATATGGACAGTGAGGAGGATTCTCTGATGCTTTTTTGGGGAGTGAATTCCGTTGGGTGGGAGAGGTGATGGAGAAAACCCTGTCACCCAAGTCCTGTATTTGGTCCGGATGGGGGTAGATAGGAGGTGTTGTTCTGATCAGCTTTTGCCATTTTAACTAATGTTGCCTTGACTCAGTTTTGTCTACATTGAAAAATCTGCCAGTAGACCCAATCTTCTGTTAATGAAGATCTACTTATGTGGTGAAAGGCAACAGTTCATTCATATTTAAAGGAGTTGCCCTTGCATCGCCTCTGTGATGCAAGCTACCTTGCTGCTGCCACCTGTGTTTTCATTACGTTGCTTTCTTTATACTTTAATCTTAAGCTACTTTGACATAAATGTATCTGCCTGCTCCCACACAGATTGATACTACAGTCCTTTGGTATTTGAACTGTCATATGCAACATTCTGTACATTTAAACTGGCCTTGTGTAATCTGTTATTTTTGAATATATAGTGAATGTGTCACTAGTTTGCCAAATCTTATCAGCTAATGTACTGATATGGTTCAATAAACTGTCAACAAAATATTTTGGAACTAGACGAACCAAATCAACATGTTTAAAGTGTAACTTCACCTCCAGCTCTGAATCTAACTCCACACACTGCATAATTTTTAAAAAAAAAACTGTGGATGTGTGAAGCAGGCATTGCTCATTGACATCCTCCAGCCAGAGAAAAATGGAGAGCAACACAGAATCGGCACCTATGCCACAGAGAGCTCTTTTCAGGTGGAGGACTTTTTCTCTCCAGAATCCCCTGGAGCAGGCAATTATATGCTGGAAGACCATGGTGGTCCTAAGCTCTATCACTTGGTTCCAGCTCCAGTAATGCCTCTCAGAACCAAGGCAGTAGAGGTGCAAGGGTGGGGGCAGTCTCTGAGTGGTGACCTGATGTAAATAATGAATGCATTCTTTAGCCTTTAAAAACACAAGGTTGAACCACTGAAGCAAAATGACACCATACTAAGTAGAGGTTTGTATAAAAAAACAGTGAAGACTCCTGTGAATGGTGCTGCTCGATTAGCATATTGCTGCACATGAGCCTGGTTAAACAGGAGATAGGGAACACCCATCTCTGATTAGAGAACACTACCATCCTTATTGTTATGATTCATTTCAGTTTTGATCATTTTCATGACATTAATCTTGCAATGTTCAGAATGATCTGAAACAATAGATGGAGTTTGCACCATTTTAAACCAGTAAGATGACATTTTACCCAGACGGTGTGTGTGTGTAGTATGAACCCCATGTAATGACACAAATCCTAAAATGTAGCCTACAGGCTAATGAATGCATGAATAAAAAAATAAAATAAATAAATAATACGAATGCAAGTTAAGAAATCATTAAGATAATAATGTCACAGACAATATATTACATATTGCCTACAGCATTTTATTAATTCCTAACATATATTTAACATATTTGCAGAGCCAGATGTGCTATAGAATACATAATGTGGTGGATTGACAGGGTCTGTTTCTGGCTGTAAACCCCCGAGGCACTAATGGTACAGGCCCACCCATAGCACAAAACACTGAAATGTAAAATGGGAATATTGAGACATTGTTTATTTTTGTTCTCAACTCAAATCCTGAAGCAACAAAACCCCAATGATAATCATTAAATGAAGGGTTTAGTTATCCCATTGTGAAATAAATAGAAGATTTAAGTTTGAACTCATCATAGTACAGTCATTTAGTTTGCAGCTCAAACACATATTTAAATGTGCAGTACTTCTTCAATTACTGATCATAGCAGAAAATTAGAAGCATTAAGAAGTAAGTTAAAAGTACTTAAATTGAGACTTTGACAGAAAGTAAAAACAGCATGATAATTTACAACTCTTTTAAGAGTATTCTTTGTATTTCAGTTATTCTAGAGTCTCACCATTGTGACCAGTAAAGATCATAGCACTGATTACCCAAAGGCCAGTGGTGAAGTCTTACTATTCTCTTGCCTTGTAACCTTTAAACATCATTTTGACAGTTTTTTGTCAAATCAGTTTGACTCTTTATTGGATTTTGGATACACAGAGCTGAAGTGTCTTATTGGAGTAGATGAACCTCAAACTGCTAAAAAAGTCAAACATATTCAAGCCAAGAAACTTTTTTCTGACCTGTTGCCTTCCATGTTGAGGCAGAGAGTCTGCAGCCTAGCACATGCTAATAGTAATAGTACTGGCACATAATAATAGTCTTTATCATTCTGTCAATAGCAAACTAATAGCTAAGGAAAGAAAGAATAGTTGAGAAAAATGTATAAATTAGAGATGGTGACAGAAGAAGCACAATGACGTCCAGATGTTGCTCAGAGGTGAGATACAAAGCAGAAACCAGAAACAGATTTCTCCTCTATAAAAGCCAATTAATTGAATCCACTGCAGTAATGATGCTGTGAGAACACATATACGGATCACAGATACGTCAGAGTGTCTGCCATGACTTTCATGTTATTCCCTGTGTTTCTGTTTCTTGTTGTGTCTTTGTGTCTTGGCCGTCTCCTTCCTGCACCAGTCTGCAGTTGGCATACCTACGTTTTATTTCCTTATCACCTCCAGCAGTATATCTATAATAGCTCCTCACCCAGTATTCACCAGATTGTTCCATAAATCTGTGGCCACAGATCTTTTCAGGCCTTTAATTCTTTATTTTGCTCTTTGTGCACTGCTCTTTTGCTAACGGTCTCAGATTCACCCTCGGCTGCCTGACTTCATGCTCAGCTTAACCTCAGCCTCCTGCCTGCTCATTTTCAGCTATGCTCGCTTCCACATGCCAGCTCACTTCCTTCAACGTCCACACTCACCTCCGAGCCTCCTGCCTGCTTGTTCAGTCTCTGCCGCTATTCCCAGCTCCATCCCCTCGCCAGATCAGTCACAGCTTCACCCCTCTCTTCCCAAAACCATCCACCCTCCTCAAGCAACCTCAAGCCTGCAGCTCCTGTCTGCCGCCTGCCATCCTCTACCTTAAAATCAAACTTTCTGCAACAGAACCTTAAACCTTCCTCTAAGTTTGTGTGCTGCGTTGAATCTACTTTTTGCTGCATCCTAACATATCTGTCAGTCTCAGCTTAATTACCATTCATAAAGAACACACATGTCTATAGATTGACATTTCTGTTTGAGGCCAAGGAAGGATCAGCTCTGTGTTTGTGTGTCATTTCTAGCACTAATGACTTGGCTGACTCTTAATGGATAATAGAAGTAACAGAGCTGCCACTGTCTACGCTCAGACAAAGTAAAAATAACTATTTGGCATTTGCCTCCAAACTTCTCTTTGTCTGTCAACAAGTAAAGATAGTATTATATCAGGGTGTTATGTTTCAGAGTTGAAGTCCAATTTTGAGTTTGGTAGATGTAAAAATATAAAAACATGATCTCAAACGAACAGTCCACTTATATTTATTGGGCTGTCAACCACAGCTAACAGCCTTCAACAGTGAATGAAACTGGCTCAGGGGGTGAACTGTCAGTCATGTGATAACAAGTGACCTTAACCCACGCCTCTGTTCGAGGATGATCTATGGTGTCAGACATGTATGATCCTTCCTTGATCCTTCTTCTATTGTCCACTGTCACTGACAATATTACTATGACCCCCTCCACTGGTTGATGCTGTGATCGGTTATGGCCGCTGAATGCACATAATAGTCATGAGCTGCAGCTGAAATCTCAGAAAAAAGCTACCAAGTGAACTCATGTTGGCAGGGAGGATTACAGGATTTGCTGTTGTAACACTTAAAAAATAGTTGAACATACGCCTCCTAAAACTCCTTGATTTGTGCTTTTTGTAAAAGTAGCACTACCAGAAGTAAATTCCGCAAACTTGCAGTTCAATGTTTCTGACAAACATATGCCTGCTTCAATGGGAAAGTGATGCAGGGAAGCATTCATTGCTGTAATGTGTAAAAGAGATTTTTTTTTTTACAGTCTCGTCATAGGACTACATCATGACATGGACATTGCACTAAACATAATGTCCTGGTAACAGGCTGCCACGGTAAATGATGATGCAGTTACAGCATAATAATAGGAATCTAACAGGAAACACTTACAAATTGTGCTAACACTAGATTGAAACATTTGGGGGCAGAGAACGCTGAACATCGACACAATACAACAGAGACATGAAACAAATTGGTGACTTTGAAAGCTGGTGATCATAACATAAGTAGATTAAAACTGCTGGAATAGAAACAGTGTGAATGCAGAGATGATAGATATTAACATCAGTTCAAGATGAAAGACATATGTGACATCAAACCAAAGGAAAAGCTGTGATTATTACTTTGCTGACATGCACAGGCAGACATACACATTCTCCAGCAAAGATGCAGGTCTTTACAAACAAACCACTCTTGTGTATGTCCTTGTGAAAAAAAAAAAATCATCAATCTGCCAGGTAGCAGCAAATCTGAACAACTGCTGTCCATCAATCAAGCCACTGTCCAACTGTCCAGTGGCAGGCAGAGTGACAGCGATGACCCCACCCACCTGCTCGACTACATGACCTTAGAGTTGTCATGACAAGGTGATGGATACCCAGTGCCACAGAAGGTGAAATGTTTCCCCTGCAGTCTGCAGGTGAGCTGACAGAATTACACCTCTGATAAATATCACAGTTGCTGCTAAAACCACACAAACCGCTACACATCAGTCTGAAATTGCAGAATTCTTCAACATATTCGGACAACAAAACGCTTGACCCTCTTTGAAGGAGTGCCTGCAGATAAAAGTGATGCACTTGATTAACACTGCAGGGACAATATGTGTTTTTAAAAATATATATATTTATACAACAATAGTAAAAACAGATGCAATACTGTTATGTAGCAAAAGTAAGTAGTTGGCCAAAGAAGCTAGTATTGCTTCCTTTAGGAATAACATCTTGTTGGCATTTTGCTCACTTTTCCACAAGTCTCTGACATCGACCTACTGAAATGTTTGACCTCTCTTTCATGCACAATCCCTTCAGTTGCAAGGTGGACTACGCATTTCAAATTGTGATTCAAATATGGACTTTGGCTAAGCTATCCCACAACCTACTATTTTTCCATTTGAGCCATTCCTTGGTGGATTTGCTAATGTGCTTTGCATCATTATCCTGTTTAAAGGTCAACTTCTGGTTCAGCTTTCGGACAGAGAGCCTCACGTTGTTTTCAAGAATCCTTTGATGTGATGTAGAATCCATAGTTGAATCAATGACTGCAAGCTGCCCAGTAAAGCAAACCTAAACTAGAACACTTTCACCACCATGTTGAACAGCTGTAAGTAGGTTCTCCTCCTAAATGATGTCTTTCACCTGTACCAACCATGTCCACTGCTACTATGGCTAAACAAATCTAAGTTTAATTCATCTGTACAGATACATGATTCCAAAAGGTCTGATCTTTCCCTCATTGGCAAACTTTAGTTTTCCTCTAATGTTCTTTTTGGACAACAAAGATTTGTTTCACATATGTGTAGTGCATCAAGGAGCAGAAGAACACGTTTATGGCATTATCAATTTCAGGACCCTTTCTCACAGTGGAAACTTGCAAAGGCAACCAACAAACACTTTAATCCATATGAAACCCCAGGAACTACTGCTTTGCATCAGTCAGCAAACCAGATGAGTGTTTATGATCAGAAGACAATTTAATTCTCATTTGGAAACAACAATAAATTCCATGCTCTGACCTCCGGAGCTTTGGGACCAATATAGAGGAAATCACAGAAGTGGCTGTGAAGGATGCACAAACAAACAAGAGACACATAAACAGCATCTTCTCTCTGTCTTCTTCTCTCTCTCAAAAGACACAGTGAGGCTCTGATTTTTAACATATGGTATAAGTGATCTTATTTTCTTTTTGTTGCTTGAATGCGCATGTTTGTCTTCTCTATCGTATTAGAACTTTGCTATCATGTATAATGAAATTCCCCAGTTTATATGCAAGCTTAAACCACTACTATTTCAGGAACCACATGAGATAAACTTATGTTTGATCTAATTCTAATCAATTGTTCTATGTATGACTACTCTCAGTGTTATCAGTTTCTTAGTTTGGGAACTGGAGGTTTGATAAATATTTTATACCAACAAGAGTCAAAGGTGATGTGATTTTGGGGTTCTTGGAGAATTTATTTTGCATCAAATGACCTGTTCTATGACTGCAATTTGCATTTAAAATATTCAGCAATTTCAGATGAATGACTTATTTTAATAATTTGGAGAACTTTTTAAATACCTTGCCAAACTCAAAGACATCCATAAAATTTGGGCTTCAGTGTGCTCTCTAGATCTTGATAACACCTCACACTTCAATAGCAAAAATAACAACCTACCCGAAATGTCAGAGGTTTGAATGAAAGAGGTTCCATGTTTTTATATGTTTATTGTCACTCCCAAAGGTGGCCATAGTCATCGGCATCTAATCTGGGACCCCTGAAACTAATTTGAAGGTGTGATAAAACGTACTTTATCCACGTGACTTATGTTTTTTTTTTCAAATTATAATTTAACTTTTAAGAAAAGGCAACAAAACATCAAATTGATGTCATTCATTTGAGTACATCTATTAACAGGGACTGTTTAAAAGGGGATCTACTGTTTGCTTGTTCAAGTATTCAAACAAGAAGAGTTATATATCCTCAGAGCATATTTACACAGTGTGATTAAATTTATACTAATTTTAACTTGCTGTTTTAAGAACTAGCCAGGGACAGCAGATGAAAATTGGTCTACAGGGCTGCTTTTCTTTTGAGCACTGTAACTGTCAAGAAATTAAATGAAAATGTTCCATCAAAGTCTAATAAGCAAATGAACATAAAACTCAACAGAGAAGTGTAATTTACGAAAGGTATCTACATAGCTGCAAAGTGGCACTTCTCTTTAAGAAAAAAGCCAGACTAAAATGTTTTTATTGATCTGCAATATTTCAACTCACTTTAACTGCTGATTCAGTCCAGTCAATATGTCAATAGGAGTAAATCCCTCTTTGTTACAGAAAATCTGTCTGTTTTATTTATTTGATCCAAAGGTCGAAAGACTAACATTTGGTAATGAAGGAGAAGCTGCCATTATTCGATTTTACGGCTTTCACTTGTGAAAAAAAAAAAAAGCAGTTGAAATCTGAAAAAAAAAAATATTTGTGGCCATGCAACTTGAGGAAACACACTCAAATACACAAAACACAACCAAAAAACAAATAGATATAGATACAGATATAGGAAACATAACTTAATGCAGAAACAAGCTGCAAATTGCACAAACAAACAAACAGTAAAATGTGATGGATATACTATATAATAGTTAAGTTAACTGGCCTTGTAAAATGAGCCAACACAAGTTTTCTGTTTGTTTTAATATTCAAAAGACGTGATTCATACATCATTGCAAATATCTGCTGATAACCTCGTGTTTGCATTTTGTTTCTTATTACTATTTTTTACTGTGAAATAGGACATGCTAGCTGCTTTAACTGTGGTGATTCTGCAATAGGGAGCAAGTTCAGTTGAAGTCAATCAACTCAGAGTAAATGATTCATAAAATTGGACACACTTTGCTTGATATGTGTACTAGTTAATAAATGAAGAGGCCATTTACGAACACATTAATATCTGTTGGAGTGTACAGTAAAAACATGATTCATCCATCCATCCACTTTTTCTATCCATTTTAACCTGTAGATACACCACGAGGTGACATAGAGGGACATAGAGGCAAACAACAATGCACTGTCACACTGACAGTAGGTCTGCAGTCACTCCTACAGCCAACTTGTATTACCAATTACCCTATCGTGCATGTCTTTGAACAGGTAGGATGCTGGAGCACCCGCAGAAAGACCTTAAAAGCCCAGGGAGAACATGCAGACGTGCAAGCTCCACAGAGAAAAGTCCCAGCTGACCCTGAGATTCAAATCAAAACAAAGAGAACCCTTCAAATAAATAACAACGGAGACACTTGTAAAGGATCTTCGCTGTTGATTGCATTGAGCTTCCAGGGCTACTGTGACATAAAGGAAAACATATCTAGTGTCAGAGCCATTTACCTCTGAAACACGCACGCACGCACGCACGCACGCACACACACACACACAAGCGGACACACAACAAAACTGCAGTGTCAGGTATCTGCGGTCTCAACCCCGTTTGGCAAGAGACATGTTTTCCAGCCTCATCAATTATTTTCTACCCTCAAGTCTCTCTCCTTCACACACAGACACACACACACAGATACAGACACACACAGACACACACACACACACACACACGCAAAGCTTTGTTAGCAAAGCTTTCTTTATGGAGGTTGGCTGGATTGGTTCCTTCATCGCACCTCTTCTCTATTTAGTACTTTGCATTTTCTCTGTTTAAAGAAGTTCATCATCACAGATTTGATTGAACAACACTGCAGAGTAACTACAGTAGTCAGGTGCACATATGAACACTTGAAGAGGTTTTGATTGCTGCAGACATTCCTCCTGCTTCTTCTGGCCATGTTTCAATTTTTTCTTGAAGATTTTTTATCTTATTTTTTGTGGAATTTTGTCTTTTTTGGCAGTCAGTGCAGAGATGAACAGGAAATGCTGGGTGAGAGAGGAATCACATGCAGTCATGGTCTGACCAGAACCATAGAGCTGTGCAGTATAAGCCTTTCACATTAAGCTGCAAGGACCCCTCCAAACAAAGTAATTTCTGCATCAGGGATGGGGGATAAAATCCACTCTTCTCATCCAATGCAAAAATATATTCCAAAATTTATCCAATAACAGCATGAGGCTTCAATGTGAGTTAGTCAAATCAAGTGGACAGCTTCCAAAGTTACTTTCCTTTTAATCTAAAATCCGTCTTTGTGTTTCTTTCCCTCCACTCGAGCTCATTAGGGAGAGACTGTGAGGGGAAACACAAAGGGGAATTTCATTCTAAAAATTTTGGAAGATATCCACTTGATTTGACAACTCAGACTGCTAAAGCCTGAGATTGCCTTCAGACAAACTGCAGAATACAGAATGAGGACTGTGGATTTAGTCCTCTATCTCTCCCATTCAGAGCACACTAGGAAGGGTTCTCTTAAAGGCCAGTATGAACAGGAGCAAAGATTACAGAAAGCAAAACCTTTCATCATTCACATGACTGTCCTTTAAAAGCAAACCTCAAATGCTGATCCTATCCTCTGAGCATGTTTTTTTTTTTTTTTTTTTTAGACTCAAGCCACTTTGATTAAGCAAAATTTAATGGATGTAAGATGAATGCAATAGCTCCAAGCAGGGTCACAACCTTGGACTTTTAATCACTTTTAAATGGTGGCTTTATCTTGACACATTTCAATATGGGAAACATCAAACAATTCATATAGCCACAGGATCAAACACCATCTGTTTGAATCTAGAACAGTTAACATCTCACTTAGATGCACAAACACAAAAACAAGGCATTGAAAGGTGAGCCAGAAACATGACATCCAGCCATTTAGGTAGAGGAGAAGCTGTTCATTTGGATTCAAGGTTCAGCAGTGACAAAACGGTAGATATTAATACTAAAATAAACAAATTCAGAGAGTGCTTGTGTTTTGTTGAATGGGTTAATATTGAAAAGGGAGGGTGGGCCATTTGTTTCCAGACTTGAAGCATGCAAACGCTGATCATCAGCTTGTCAAATAGTTGTATAACCAAACGTAATGTCTGTGGATTACAGCTGGTAGACAGTAGAGACACACTGATAACCCTGAATCCCACAGTACAGTTCAGGGCTTATATTTCATCCAAAACTTTCTGATAACACCAATACTGGTTCTTCAACTATCACACTGGTTTCAAAGCAACACTTTTCTCAGTATCTTTTAGAAAATAACGACCTAGTTGCCATGTCTTAAATAATATTCTTTCATATTGATACTTGCTGTTTTGAGTGCATAAGTGTGTGCACACTGACAGTTATGGAAGCATACAGTGCACAATCCTCGCCGGTCACCATCTTGGCTACGTAGCTAAAGAGGAGCTACCTGAAGGCCTGACCATCAACTAATTTTAAAATTTGTGAAAATGGCGGCCGAGGAAGCTGCAACTTCCTGAGAAAAAAAGAATAATTCTGTTGTGGTTGGGACAGTAAACACAACACCAGACAATTACGGGTTGTACACATCTACATGAAGTTTTGATTTTTCACTAAGTACCACTTGCAGGAGTCTGCATTTTTTAAATTATATAATTTACTTGTCATAATGATAAACTACAACCTTTAATGACATGATGAGAGCAGAGAGAGAGACTATGTGTGACTTCTTAATTAATCAATTTTGACAGACTTTTGCCGTGCCACATCTACTTTTTCAGTATGATCCCAGTTACTAAGACAAAAGGAGAATTGTGTCTGTGTCCTTGGCTGTTCTCACACGAACATTCTGCTGGTGAATCTATGATGTGGGTGTGAAACATCTGTGCGTTTAGCGCTATTCTGGAGTTTCATCCTGCTGCTACCTCTGCAGCGCTCATCCTGTCTGCTCGATTAGGCATAGCCAAATATCCTGCCTCAGGTCACCGTAACCCTCTGCTTCCCAGCCGCACCTTAACATCTATACCCATTACACTCTATGACTAACGAAGTTTAGCTAGTATCTGTAAAAAACAAGGGCTGCTTTTAAGGACATCCAAACTGGACCAGAAGATATTTTGTGGGTCAATATGTAATTGAGGGACTTTTGAAGTTCATGGGATATATCTTGCATACATTTTCATTATGGGTAAAAAAAGTAATGTTTTTTTATGCTCATTATGATCATGTCTTTACAAATTACAAAATTACAAAAACTACTTATTATGGAAACAATCACTTATTAATAAAAAATGACTGGATATCACTAAAATGTCAACTAAATAACTGTCCGAATTTAATAACAACCACCTTCTAATTAGCAAAATAATAATAAAATGAGCTTATTCAAAAAATTTTTTTGATTGTGTTCTTTTTATTAAGTTGAGATAATCATGACAGATAGTTCTTTTTTGGAAATATATCAAATTTTATATGGAAAATAACAAATTGTATTTGTGTCTGAGAAATCACTTTCAACTAAGTTTCCCATTACAAAAACACCTCTCAATGAAGTGTGTTAATTCCAAATCACATGACCTGCTCAACATGATGTCATTTCCTCCTGAAGAAAAGATTGGTAGGACTCTAAGGCTTTCTGAGTTATTTAAGATAAAGTAATGTGTGAGTCAAGTGTATATAAAATTGTATATATAATATTTCAGAAGAATCCTTCTCTAAAAATGCAATGTGGTGTTTGGTTAAAGTTGTTATATGTTGATTTTAGGCCTGAAAACAGCAATAACGTCAACTATGATACCTGTCAACTATCTTCCAAAAAGTCCCACAATTATATATTGACCCCTGTACTGTTGGCTCTCACACACTATAATGTCAGATAGAAGCCGTCAGTATGTTTACTGGGATAATTTAGTCGTGTGTAATGATTCATGACAGCCAAACTAGATCAAAACTGGCATATATTTTGGTGGGTAACAATTTCAGTGCAAGTTGCAATCAACATTTTTCCAGAAACTGCCCAAGTTGCTGTGTTTTAGTGGAAACAACACTGGCTGAAATTGACAATGTACACATGTGAGTATCTGAGATGAGACAGGATGAGTATTTTTAGCTTCTAAAATTTGTTGACCAGTGACTGATCAAGAAAAACAGATGGAGGTATATTTCACTAGATGGTAACTGGCTGAACTAGTTCTCTGTAGTCTAAAAGTCTGCCTGATTTAAGGGTGGAAAAGTGTGGTAGTATGTGATTCTACAGTGGCAGTGCTGAGCATAAATTTACACTAATCTTGGCAATACTATGCTGCAGTACAGGTACACACACACACACACACACACACACACACACACACACACACACACACACACACACACACACACACACACACACACACACACACACACACACACACACACACACACACACACACACACACACACACACACACACATGCACACATACACACGAACAGATGAAATCAAGGCTGTAATCAAGGTCTGTGGCCAGGTAATTTTTCTAATTACTTATGCATGACTGAAATTTTTCACCCCAGAAACCTCAGGGTGGTTAGCCAGCTATGTATGTGCGCATGTGTATTGGTGTATAATGAGATAAAGGGGCTCTTCAACCAGCCTGCTCGAAATGGTGATACTGCACAGAAACATACACACAGAAGAGGAGAGATGAGACAATCAGAATCAGTAAAAGAGTAAGAGACTGGGAAGAGTTAAAAAAAAAAAAGAACAATACAGCAGCTGAGCCAAGGTGTATCTTTACTGGCCAATAACAACAGAAGATCCTGACAAGAAGGAAAGGGAGTCTTTGAGCTTTGACTGGTTGCTTGTGTAGACCAGATGGATGAAGCTGTACTCCAGAGAAAAGCTTAGGTAACACAAAATCGAGTCAAAAGTTTATAAAATGCATCATAAAAGATGAGCTTCAGTCAAGAGAGACACTCTTAGGAAACCACACTTTCACTCACACTGTGCAGAATCTTCTGTTCATTATTATTGCATTTTGACATAGAAAAGGGAAACCAGATATTTTTTTTAGTACAAGAAGAGACGAAGCTAAAAGGACGAGCTTCAGAGTAGAACAATATGTGCAGGAAGTACCTACTAAAACAAGCTTTTCCACCTCTTCAGGATCAAATCAGTTTCACCCTGTTCAGCAACGCCCGGCGTTGTGTTCATTGTGTTCAACATTTCAAAAGAGGAAATTAGCATGAATTCCACCAAATAACAGCAAATTCTAGAAACAAATGAACTACTTCAAATATCAAAAACGGAAGTTATTATGGCCCTCGCAATCCCAAGACTCAACCCTGACTCCCAAAAATGACATTCCTATACAAGTAAACTGCATTCTGATGTATGTTTGAAAGAGTTTTATTTTCTCTTGTAAGACACTTGTAACACTATGACATTACAGGAAATGTTTCCAGTTTGAAAGTGCACCACAGTCTTTGTTACAGAGGGTTGAAAAGGACGTGGGGAGATAAGTCTGCGGCAGAACTTTCAACCAACTGACTTATTTCTAAGTTTGATTTTCAGTTACTGTTAGTTTAGGTTCCAAAATTACTTTAGCTGTTTTGATCCTTTCACAACATGTTTGAATCCTCTCCTTCTTTTTATCAGCGTGACAAATCCTGACCGATCTAATACTGTATATAATTATTTGGTTGAAAAGGAGCAACAGTAAAGCAATGAAATAAATTGCAAAAATATGTTAATTTGAAATGTATCTGTGCTATGTCGCAGTTTAGTTGCATGGACATGTAATTTTTAGGAGAAAATCCTGCCTGACCTCACAAATATTAAAATATATGTCACGATATTGTGCATACTTTAAAACTATTTGCAAGGAAGAGGGGACAAAGTTCCTAAACCACGAACAGACAAAGCATATATGTCATAAAAAGTACTTGCAAACCATGATATTTGCCACAGTGGAGGTTACTGTGTAAGTAACCAAACTTTTGCACATGGTACAGATTCATGAAATAACTGGAACAATCGCAGGCCTTCACAAACCAGCAACTTACATCCATGTCTGTCTGGACCATATCACAAATGTAGGGAAGAGTTTGGTGTAAATTCATTGAGTGAAACATTATTGTATGCGTTCTTATGCTAGAACACAAAGTTGTAGCCATTGCAGTGCTGCTAAGAAGCTGCACAACTAGGATGCTTCAAACACATCTTCAACCCGGCAGCACAGAGGATCTAAACAATCACCACAGTTTCAAGATGTGCATGCCAGAATAGTGTGACACAAATTCAGCATACAATCAAGTGTGAAATATGATCACAACCCCTCCATCTGTTCTGTTCCTGAGTTATAGTGTTGAACAACAGCAACAAAAGTGTTTGTGCAGAACATTATGATGTTGCAGTAGAGTTGACCCTTTGACCTTTTAGATATTAAACAAAATGACTTCATTATTTTATCCTATGAGATATTTTTATGAAATAATGTCATAATTAGCATGTTGATTCTTGAGTGATGGCCAAATATGTATTTTGTGAGGTCACAATGACCTTTTAGCACCAAATTGTAATCAGTTCATGCTCGAGTCCAAGTGAATTTTAAGTAAATATGTTCCTAAAATGTAATGTTCTTGAGTTTAGCATAGACAGATGTGAATATGGATGGAAGAACAACCTAAAAACATATTGCTTCTGGTCATGCCTGTCGCCACAGTGGAGGTACAGAAAGAGTGAAAGAACATTTGATGACAGGCTGTCACGGGTGTTAGGTGAGAGCTCAGGCGCAGGAAATGAGCAGTCATAAATAATGTGTAACTCAGGTTTATTAATAATGTCCTCAGGGACAACAACAGAAGTCTAGATATACACTGAATAAAAGTAGAGCGCACAAGTTCTGAATCCTGAGCGGCACCTAACGGAACTATAACCGGAACAAAAACGGTATCTCTACTCTACACTGGGATAGCGAGGGGTAACTACAACAAAGTCTTTTTCACAAACAGAGTTTCTCCAACAAGAGCTAAAACTAAGGCAAGACAACTAACTCACGAAATACACGGGGAATATTCAAACTGGCTCACAGCTGAGGCAGCCAGGGTTAGGAGCAGCACAGGTGAGTGTCTCCTCAGCTCGGAGAGTCCAGGGTCCAGGGTCCAGTGCTTACAGCACACACGGCAGGAACGGGTGGGTCCAGCAGCAATACGTCGTTCCTTCTTTTTCCATCTTTCGTTTTACGCTCCCACACTGAGAGCTGGGTCGTGTCTGGTTTTATAGTGAG
This sequence comes from Amphiprion ocellaris, assembly GCF_022539595.1. Classification (NCBI taxonomy): domain Eukaryota; kingdom Metazoa; phylum Chordata; class Actinopteri; family Pomacentridae; genus Amphiprion; species Amphiprion ocellaris. The sequence continues at coordinate 19,607,223 of NC_072778.1, forward strand.
CTGGAGGAGGCTCATCCGTTTCACCCACTGAGCTGCTGATTGTGGCTGATGGGGAACACCTGTTCCCTCCTCTCTGCTGCTGGGCTGCCCTAACAGGCAGGAGGAAGGAGAGGGGAGGGCACAAACTCGGCCTGGCAGCAGCCAGCCTGACACAGGCTCATTTTAAATATCTGTTTGCTGCAGGGGTGCTCAAATGTTTTCATACAACTGTACCTATGTTTAGACATATGCATGAGCTGTGACAGATTGTAAAAGCTAACATTGCTGCAAACAGCACAGCAGGCTGCAATATATAAGTTCTGATGCATCCTCATCTTAACAGAGAGATGAAAGCATCTAATGTGCTCAGTAACTAATGATGTGGTTAAGGCACAGCCTTATGACAAACTGAAGAAGTCAAAATTGCAAATTACAAGCACTGCGACTTAAAGCAGACTGAATGCAACTCTGTTCTTACTTCATCAGTCCTAGTTTACGGTGCTGCAGCTTCTGTGAGACCAAAGCTTGCACTAAGAGACATGGAGCAGAAAATACATCGTTTGGAGTGAGAAAGGTCACAAAAGAAAAAAAAAAAGAAACTATAGGGGTTCTTGTAATAATGCATCCAAGACCAAGACCCTATCTTTGCATTTTAACAAAATCAGTCCAGATCAGCACTAAAATGTAATAGGTTCTTACTGTGCCAATGCTCTGCTTTTCCACCAGGTTTCATGATACCCAGCTTGGTTGGTTTGATTTTTTTTTCTTTCTGATAAACAGACAGACACACAGACAAACAAACAGCTCTGATCACAGGAATTAAATGAAACAAAAGTACCAAGCCAGACATCCAGATAACAAACAGAGGGAAGTAAAGTTCTCCAGTTGATTTTTCCTGGTTTGTGCCTCTTACGTATTAGACATACACATGGGTCACTGAGCTAACCATTGGTTTTTGTGTTTTTTTCACAAGTAAATTAATTGACTATGTTTACAAAACTCAAAAGGTAATTTAAAAAGAGAGAATTGTTCTGAAAGTGTTTTCAAATGCTCTTTTAACTACCTGAAAGAAAACTATTTTATACCACACTGAAGGAATATTTCAGAATCAAAACAAATGCAGGAGACTGTCAGCTAACTGGATAACAAACAACTATCACAAGCTGCACCCTTGCTTAGTTATTTTTCAACACCAAGAATATGATACATTTGATTTACCAATCTGGTGTCTTTGACCTTTGTGCGCCAATTATCAACCCTGAAGCTGCAATGATAGATCAAAGATGTAACTCAACACCTCAGTGACAAATTCTGAATAAGAATGAAACAATAATAAGCTTCACCTATGTTTTATTTCACTGAATGGCTGTTGGATTAGACTCCACTATACTGTAGGCAGCTCATTAGTTCATTAATGCCTGTACGAAATGGTCTCAGTGTTTCAGCACCATGGACAGAGCCTGTCAGTCAAGTGGCTCAAGACTCAGCTACCTACATAATTCATCTCACTACTGTGCTGACATGGGTAGAGCAGAACATTTTTAATGTTTTTTTTTCACACCAAAGAACAGAATTTGATTAAAGTTTTACAGAGGTTCCCCGTTTGACAAGAAGCGCTCTGCACACTTAGATATTTAATGGGGTACCGCAATGCTATTGCTCCTGTAGGTAGGAGATAAAATAAAAGCTGGAGAAAAAGGCAACATATTGCCAAGGCACCTTATTTGCAGTGAATAATATTAATACTAACCAAAACAGGATCTGTTTTGCTGATGGACTGACTTTAATTTCTCCAGGGCCCAGTGTATGCACCATTGAATCTTTTTCTTCCACATACGGTATATCCCAGTGATAGACACTAAATTGTACTGTCCAGCATAATGATAGAGGATTTGTGTTCTAAATATTTTAGGTGTGTAAGTAGTTTTGTATTTACTTGCTTCATTTAGACAAAAGTTTCCACACAGGCCTTGTAGTTTAAACAACTACTTTTATTTGAGAAAAAGATTTGAGTTCTTCCTCCATCGCTGGTGTCATGTATCACTTCAAGGTTGGGTAAATAGTCATTATCTTGAATAAATGCAGCCCAGAAAAGAAGTCAATATGTCTATCTCCTACTGATCACACTTCTGCCAGTGTTATGATCCTGCTCTAGTCACTGCCCTTCTTTCTCCTTCCTCCTTTTTTCTTCCTTCTCCCTTCTTCTTCCTGTCTTTGTCATCTGTCTCTTTTGTGTTTCTGTCCTACATTCTCCCTCTTGGTCTCCTTCTTCCTCCTGTTCTCTTTGTATCTATCTGTTTTGATCTGTCTCCCTTCGGCTCCCTCTGTTTGTGTCTGTTGGTCTCTGCATCTGTCTGTCTGCCTTCCTTGTCTCAATCACCTGCCTGCACTTTGCTGATTGCTGTAATGCACATCAGCTTCAGTAATCAGTTCACTCCATTCACCTGTTCTCCACCTCACCTCCACCTGTTTAAGCTCTGTGCTTTCATTCACTCCCCGCTGGATCATCGACTTATATTCTGTCACAGACTCTGTTTCCTCCTTTGGATTTCGTTCTCCTCACCAAGCCCTGTGAACCCTTTGTCTGCTTCAGCCCCTTGGACTCTCCTGCGTCCCCCCATCCTGGTTTTTCCCCACTTGGACTCTGTTTTGCTTCGACCTGTTTGTGGATATTCCCCAGCCTTCTGTCTGCCAGTTTTGTTCCCCCACTAACTTCTGGATTCCCCCAGCTTTGCCCCCTTAGTTCTGTTTCCCCTGGTTTTGTAAGCACATTGTTTTGTTGTCTGGTTTAGTTTATCCCTGTTTGGTTTTTGTAGTTGAGCTGTGGATTTTTTGTAGGTCTAGTTTGTAGTTCATTCTAGTCTTAGATTTGGTTTAGTTTTTCTCCTGGTTTGTTTTCCCCTTTCTGTATTGGTTTAGTTAGTTTTGTTTTAATAAAGACCTGTTTCCGTTGCCACCTGTCTGTCATATCTGTGCCTCCGTCTGGGTTCTCCAAGGCCCCCCTCCGGAACAGCCAGAGTCAGTGATTTAGATTACATTTTAACCCGCATCTACGTAATAGTATACAGCAGGCATTTGTCAGCGGCAAAAAAGGTAAACTGAAGATGGTTTTATCTGCTCTGCAAGTGTCTTTAAATATACCAGTCTAATTATGCAGTTCATAAAAAAAGCAGAGATCATCCAACCTGTCTTTGACACGTAAGCGCTCTAATGAGATTTCTAAATGTGCAATCAGGTGCACTCTCAAAACTGTTAGAATCAGCTTGCTTATTTCTGATATCTTCAACCTCTATTTTTGCTCCATTTTTATTAGCTATGTTTGCCATGTCTCCCTAATATAATAAAAGGCTTCCCAAACGTAACTGAGCAGACATTTCAAATAAACAGCAGATATTGCATTAATTATTAACCAAAAAGGGCAGCTTTGACAAAAACTAGAAGTGAGCACGAACTCAGTGCATCTGCCGAGCAAGTTAGTTAACATTACTTTTTATAATCACGTCCCTAAAAAGTTGTGAAACTTCACAAGGCAGGACTTTTAATCAAAGTTTAACTTACACAAAAGGTCACTCACTGAGGTTCAAAGGACACAGGCAGCTAACTCTTTTACAAACAACCCTCATTAAGTTTTTACATCCTTGCTGCATGTCAGCTGCTTTAATATGCTGTTTTTTCACAGCCAAGAGATAAGAGCATTTGCTGCTGTTTCCTTTCATGTGTGTGCCTCTTAAGAAGGATGCAGCTTTGCTAAGATTTAGAAAAGGTCAAAGTAAATGATAAGATTTCCTTGTACTGCTGACAGCCTTTGGAGAAAACCGCTAAAGACACCCCTAATGCTGTGACAAGATGTAACACGGTCATAATAACCGAACTAACAGCAAGAAAAATTATGATATGCAGCATGAAAATAAGTCCAGACACAGGTAATTATTTTTTTAGATTGAAAATAAGCTATGTATATATATATATATATATATATATATATATATATATATATATATATATATATATATATATATATATATTTTTTTTTTTTTTTTTTTTTTTTTAAAACAGTTGCTTACAGGCGCCTTATGCAAGTCCAAGCTTTTTGTGTTTGAGGGCTGGATTTTGTACAACTTGCTTGAAGATCGCACAAAATGGCTTTTATCTTTTTTTTGATGGTTTAATGTCTCCACATGAAACGGTTTGCAGGGATAGAGCTTAAAAAGAGTTAAAGACGGTAAATGTAGCAGGGTATCATCTAATGTTTCAGACCTGGGCAGTGGACACGTCTGGTGATGGTGTCTGAATGTTGATGCAACCTGAGTCAAAAACACAAAAATGTTGCTAGTATGACAGAGTTATATATAATTAAAGAAGGCGGTGGCCGAACCAAACGTATTTTGTTTGTGCAAAGAAATTCAGATTAAAAAAATCTGAGTGAAAAAACATTGAAAGTATTATTTTATCAAACTAAATTAGAAATGGTGTGATGCGTGCCACAAAGAAAGCAAGATAATCAGACAATTATTACATACCCCATGTGCTCCCAAAATTCCATGTTGTAAGGGCTGTGTTTTGCAGAGATTGCACTTGTTAGCATGATGTTCCCCAGATTTCAATATTAAAGCGAGACTCTGCAGGCTGTGTGAGATTACGCAGACAGGAAGAAGACAATCACACAGCAGTCCAGCTAGATCAAAGTGCTAATGCTGAAAGACAGCCAGACAAATGGGAGCCAAAAAAAAAAAAACAACAATAACAGAGGCAAAACTTTCCAGACCGGATGACACAGGGAAGGATCTGTTTTGTGGTCAGTTTCTCAGCTGTATTTGTCTGCACACAGACAATGACCAGTGTTGCTATGAAGGAAAAAAACACAAAGGAGGAATACAGGGAGCAGAAGCAAAGCTGGAAGGCTAGAGTGAGAATTAGAGACAAAAAAGTATTACGAGTTGAGGAAGAAACACAGCAAAACAAAACTTTAGGCCACTGAGTGTTACTGCTAAATGCGATAAACGTCACCTCTGATCCTCTAACCTCCAGGACAGATTTTTCTGTGTTTTCGTGCCTTTCCTGCCTTCCTTTTGGCTTAAATAATAAAAATTTCTTTTCAGTAGTGATGTCGGTGAGAACCAGTTAAGTCATTCAACCTCACTGACCTACCATGCTTTTCCAGTGACCCTGAATGTAACTCCCACTCATCTAATCCTGACTTGGATCAAAGAACACATGAAGTCAGGGGATTTATTCCTGCACTCAGTCCAGCAACCTGTTCAGTGATCTTTAAAATTTCATCAGCGTGATTTTCCAACCTCCCTTCCTCTCACATTCCCTTATTATCACTATTTTTTTTACCTCAATTCTCTTTCCCTCCTGCTCTTCCTAGGCTGATACTTCTTCCTTCTCTACCTCTCCCTTTCCATCAATCTCACTGCTACTCTGAGCATCAATATTCTGAAATCTGCAGCACCAACTTGCATTTCCGTGAAATTGACCAACACTCATATTGGCTCTATGGCCTAATTTTTCATTTTACCCCTCCTCTCCCTTGTCAGCTGCTGAAGGCAACAACACATGACTGTTTTTTTCAGTTATCTCTCTCCTCTCAACTCAGATTTTGCTCCCTTGATCTCTCCTTTCTTTCCTCACCCTCAGGCTTTTGGATGCAGCAGCGGCGCTCGCTGAACAGTTTGCCATCCTTGACGTATTCCAGGTGGATGCAGCAGCAGGAGGTGAAAGTTCATCTCTGGCTTGTTGAATCTGCAGCAGTGTCAAAGACTGGAGGAGTAAGAGATGAAGATGCACAAACGTGGATAAACTGAAAATACAGAACATGTAAAACCCTCTTCATGGTAAAGTTTGCGTGCGAGTGTGTTTTAGTGATTAGCGGCACAGTTACTTTGACATCATCAGCTCTCATGAAAACAAAAATAAGCAGCTGGTTACCAGAAAAGGACCGTCAGACATTCAGGTCAGTCTGCCAGGCAGTTTGGAGGATGGTCTAATGGACTCGGTTCCACTGCAGAATACACTCACCACTAGAGAAAAAGGCTCAGGATCACTCACATTACCACTGAAAATTTGTAATAAACAACTGGAAACAGGGAAAAGAGATGAAAATACAGGAGCAATACAATGTAGAGAGAAAAATCAAAGACCAAGAGAAGGGATAAATTTTGTGTTTCAGTCGTGATATATTAAAAAAAAAAATACAAAAAGTCGATTTTCGTAGCCGGGAGAAAGAAAAGAAGAATCAGCCATTTTCCTGCAAAGGGAGACAACTAGAGCAGTTTTAGTTTAACCAAAGAAAGAGAAGGTTCAATAATGTGTAACAAGTAAACAATGCTACAATAAAAAAGCCTGACAGAATATCACAGTATCTGAAACCTGTCTGATATTTAATTTGTTTCTCTTTCCCTTTTTGTAAGGAGGTGCTGCATGTATCTGGTGAGCTCTTTTTTTTGTTGTTGTTTTTTTTTCCCCATGAAGGTCATAACGAGGCTAGAAGGAAAAACAGCGTTCTTGGACTCCTACTGAGATGAGCAAAAGTCAATAATTCTTGGCAAGCCAGCGAGATAACAGCGTGTTAATATTCCACAATGCTGTTTGGGTAGGAGGGGAGTAAGCTGCAGCACCACTGTTTGTTTGGATATTAGCCTGTTTGTATGTGCTGCATTAAGACAAAAAAGATTTTGCTTTCTTTCAACATGCCCCAGAAGTGAAACATACACACACAGGCACCACATGCACACCTGAGTCAACTGTATTTCATGATTACAGCCTGAAAATGTCACGTCATTTTGGCTGTTGTAAAAGAATGTATTCCAGTTAAAAGATTGGAACTGAGAAAAAGACAAAAAACAACAGAAAGAACTGAGGATCCAAGCTGACATTTCTTCTTAAATCATAAGCCGGTCTGTGTGTGTGTGTGTGTGTGTGTGTGTGTGTGTGTGTGTGTGTGTGTGTGTGTGTGTGTGTGTGTGTGTGTGTGTGTGTGTGTGTGTGTGTGTGTGTGTGTGTGTGTGTGTGTGTGTGTGTGTGTGTGTGTAGCAATTCTTTCGGCAAGTGCAGACAGATAACATTTTAGAGTTCTTCATTTCCGCAGGTCTACAAAGAAAGATCAGGATCCCAAGAGCAAAATATTATCTGCCTTCACCTCCTAAATATCATTCTTCCTCAGGCACAAGTGCATCTGCAGCATGCTGCCCTTTTCCAAATACAAACCTCTGAAAACTCCATCACTTTCTTTCATTTATCTGACTCCTTTTTTCCCACATCCAATGTTTCTTCCCTCTATTACTGATCCCTCTCTCTCATTTCAGTCCCTCTTTGCTTTTCTCATTCCGCTCTCGCCTCTGAGGACTTATTCATTTCTCTCCATAGTGTCTGTCCACTCTCCATTTCTCTCTGCTCCAAGTGTCAATCTCCCGTTAGTCAATAGATACCACTTATCCCAACGATACCTTTCTCACTTTCCCTTCGATCATTACACTATATCTCTTGAGCACTCTCTCCTCTCTTATATGTTCTTTTGATGGCACCGGGTTGATGTGAGTGCTTCCTTTCTCTCTCCTCTCCCTCTATAGCTTTAAAGTGTTGAAATACATCTCTTGTTGCTTTTGATACTCACTGTCTCCACAATTCAATTTCTCTTCTCCTGACTCCCACTCATCTCTCCTTGGTATTTGCTCTAAAGCCCAAAAGTGAGTGCATAGAGACTATCTCTCACTCACTGCTACAACCTAAACTGTTATGGCCTGGTTTATCCATCTGGCACACCAGGCAAATGTCCAGTGAGCAAAAATGAGAGACGAGTGTGTTTGGTGTTTTACCATCACTTACTGGTAACACTAGGTCAACATATTGCTCATTGCTTGTATTTAACTATTATTATGTGCATTTTTTTCCTAATTAAGCTTGAATTGTGAAACCACTTCAGTGTCAATCAAACTCTACAAAGGTATTTCAGAAAGTTCTTGGCCTCGCCCAGAATCAATGGGTGTAACTCCCATTTAGGAGCATAACTGTGTACTACAAAGCCTTACAGTATATCACTGTCCACAAAAACTCAAATGTTTGTTGTCATTTTCCCCAGTGATGCCCTTTAACTGTAGGTTGGAGGGAAAACAAAAAAATGGACAAGAAAGAAGGCACAGCTGTGATCAACTTTCGGCATATAAAGGGAAGAACCCACCAAGGTAATTCACAAAGACATGGTCAAAAACTTGATAAGGACTTTCCTTGCTATAGAAGTGGGTTGCTGATTTTAAGTGAGGCGGGGGGAGCACCGAAGATGACCAACAATTGAAAGCCAAAAATCAGAGACCAAGGACGATCAAGGGGAAGCTATTATGATCAAGAATGATCAACTATTCAACAGATAGCGGAGACCGTGGACAGTGTTGGCTTAGTTCACCCTGTTTTTACTGACATCCTGGGGATGAGCAAACTGTCTTGCAAGATGGGTGCCCTAAACATTGACACCAGTTTAGAAGTAAGAGCGAATATACATTGAGGAGACTTTTGGCTTGTTTTCAGGCTGATCCAGTCAAATTCCTCAGGAGATTTGTGACCCAAGATGAGACATTAGTTCACCATTTTGATCTCGGATCAAAGAATCACAGCAAACAATAGAAACACACTGGTTCTCTGGCTCCTGAAAAGTTTCAGCAAGTGGCATTTGCTGGCAAGGTGATGGCTTCTGTGTTTTGGAACAGTGAGGGATTGCTCATGATTGACTTCTTGCAAAGGGTCAAATTAATAATGAGGTCTATTATGCATCAGATTTGTGGCAATTGAAAAAAGCAATCAAAGAAGAAAGCAGAGGAAAGCTTGGAGCTGGCATACTGTTGCTCCAGGACAATGTGTGCCTCCACACATCACGGATGGTAGAAGTAGCCAAGCATGGCTTTCAATTGTTGCACCGTGCATTTTACTCACCTGACCTGCATCATCTGACTATGGTTTCCAAAACTGAAATCCCCCTTTCGTGGTCGCTATTTTCAGAGTGATGCTGTTGAGGAGTATCTGGAGGCTCAAGATGTGACCCTCATTTGTGAAGGTATAGTGAAGCTTGAACACCTGTAGACCAAGTGGATTTAAGTAAAAGGTGACTAAATTAAAATATAAGACAAGAACAATCTGACTCCTGTGACATTTTCTGGTGAGGCTGAGAACTTAACATACATGACTGATTTCACTACAGCTGTCTTCATCAAATGTAGGTCTTTAAAAGCAGTGGAATGTTAATGGCAGAGCTGGATTTTATGTGGAACTTAGTGATATTACTCCTGCAACCGGAGAACCAGCAGAAAACAACCATTATGATGTTTCAAAAGGAAAGCGCATATATACCTGCTCATCCAGCAGCGAAAACACCCACTGAGTAGACATTCAAATGTTTGCAATGAGACTTGAAGAGACAATATGGGAGAGGAGGCAAACAGGACACCCCTCTGTCAGGATGTGTTATGTGCTGCGATTCTCTTGTGTGTTAGTCAGATTTAGAGGCAATGATAAACTCTTCCTCAGGCACTGAGCTGCATTTTCAACAGTCTCTTATCACACACTGAGAAATGAGGTTTCTACAAACATATACGACACACACACGCATGCACACACACACACACACACCCTTTCAGCAAAAGGTATTACCCACAAACACATTAGATTATGTAGATACAAACAAACACATCGATGTTTGGACTGAACAAAGTCAGAAATCAATAGGTCATCTTCTGATATAAGAAAAGCAAATGGTTACCGTTATACCTTGTGTGTCGCCGCCCAACCTCTTAATTCTTTCTGTAAACCTCACCCACTGCCCAAATGTCAACACAACACAAAATCCTCACCTGGTACTTGTAAATCCAGCATCTTCTCCATCGTAAACCCTTCTTTCCCCGTTAAACAAGGCACATATTATTTTCCGGGGAAGGTAAAGGTCAATCAAAGAGAGCACATATTAAGCCCCAGATAAACCTATCTTGAGTTGCCAGGTTGGCATCTTATCAGCTTCTAGGTAGTGTTCATGACAACATGGGGCCAGAAGAAGACAAAAGCCAGTACTAGAAGACGAGCCGAAGTGTGGAGGAGCTGCAAAAGTCACACCGATATGTTAAGTCGGATTTATGATAAGTGAAAGGGGTTAATGGGGGTCCTGTCATAAATACCTACAGTGTGGATTTTAATTTTTGGTTCTGCGTCCTTTGACTGCAGACTCACAACAATAGACCAATACATAGCATGTGTAGGCTATGCTTTGCTTTAATGGTATTGACGACTGTGTCTCTTACACTGCTTTAATTATGCAAAGGACCCTTGGAGTAGCAGTAACTACTATTTTACCTTGTCTCAGTGCTGATTTGACTACACCCATGCAGCCGCCATGTTTATTTTCTATTATTCACTGTAATGCAGTGCACTGATGCAGCAAGTACAAGGCTTGCAAAGGAGACTGCTTTCATTTTTTTCACCTCCATACAAACATACAAACATTAAGTAGAGGTTGCAGTTGCTCCTTATAGCTGTCAGTTGTTTTGGTACAATTAGCTGAGCCAATTGACTTAACGGCTACAATATTCCTAAAAACATGTTGAATGAAATGCACAGTTTATTTGGCATTTCTTAGAGTTTGATAATAAAGTTGATAACAGAAGACAGAAATTTCAAAAGAATTGTGATTTGTGTTACTGTAACCGCTCAGGATCATAAAAATACTGGAATCAAGAAATACCTTGTGAGAAAGCTGATGTTTTGGACCTTTAACACTTAAACAGAGCTAAAACGGGGTTATACGGTCATGGTGGAATTAAACATTTTTGCCCTTTTTTGAGCTAAAAATCAAAAGATACATACTGGGAACATGCGAAGCTTTGATTCATTTGCTGAATAGTTGCACAATATAGGACCTATATATGGCACAAGGGGAGAGCTGGAATACACCAATTAGACTTTTTTGCTCTTTTTGTGGACAGGAATAATTTGGTCTCATGGTGGTCACCAAAGGAAAAGTCATTCATTCTCTACATGCATTCATATCTGATCCTATAATTCCTTGCTGCTAGCCTACAGCTCATGGCAAGGCAGTCTTGTCAATCTGAATTCATTTATCTGGCTTCAGGCACACTATGAATTGTATTTTTACTGCCAAAACCCCATGTCTCCTCTTTGGAGACGTAAATAGTAACTTGGAATCGTAATTTGGGGTCCAAATGTATCAAACTTTAACAGAACTGACTTGAGTTTTGTATTGTCTGTATTGTTTGTTTTGTATTCGTGAACTATTTTATAAATTTGTTCGGACATATAGTTAGTTTTGAGTGGATAATGTCTTCTAGTATCCAAGAGGGTGAAGGGATGGTAAGTAGCCTTCCATGCAGGTTGCTTCTCACAAAAAAAAAACATCTATCGATCGGGCGTAATTCAGATATGAAAAATTTGTTTATGGCTGAAAATTGCCTTCTTTTCTTTTTCTCCTTCCTGTCTCACTCCTTCCACCTGCCTCTCTGACTCTCTCACTCCTCAAGTCTTTGATGTCTGTTGTCTCAGATCGATACAGACTCCTGGGGAACCGAGCAGACAAAACCCAGCAGCTCGCTCTTTCCCAACACGCAAACCTGCACACCATCAAGAGCACACACACACATGAATACACATGCATTGTTTCACTGAATGCCTTTTTCTGGGAAACTGGGAGAATCACAGTCACTACAAACAGTACAAACATCAATACAAAACAACTCACAGGGTCTGATAAATCAGCTCTTTTAATCCTATTCAGTCCATTTTCCAGCTTCCAGGCTCCTGTTTCTCAAACAGCTGCACAAATTAGAACTGTGCCAACATTTTCTTTCTCTCCACAACTTCACCAACCATTAATATCGTTGTATTTTTCTTTTCTGAATGATCTATCTTTATATATTGGCTGACATTATTACTGTTGTGTCACTTGATAAAGCGAAGGTATTAGCAGACATAGGAAAGGAGGAGAGATGAGTGAAAAGACTAATTTAGACTGCTATAAATTTGACTTGGTTCTTCTATTGTCTTCTATCATCTGGGATTTAAAAGAGCACGAAAAGATTCTTCATTTATCAGAAGCAACAACAACAAAATGTAACCAAATGTTTGCTTTGTGTATTGACAGAAGCAACATCTGTCAATACAGATGTTGGTTTGCATAAACATAGTTCTATCACACAAGTTAACTCAAAGTAAATCTGAGAGTCAAAATAGAAAGAAAGAGTTCATTTGGAGCTTTTGACAAGTCCTGACTGAGTGACTTGTGAATACAGTACAATAGTAAACACAACAATGAGACGCATACAGCAGAATGACTGTCTAGCCAACAGTGCAAACAGAGGTCATGTGTCTGCAGTAACTCACTTGTATGATTCCAGCAGGTCCTGTTGTGCTGCTACACTGGTCTACAACAGATGACCAGTGTCGCCTGGAGTTTCTGGCACCTGCATGTGAAGGATAACAATGTGTCATCTATCGTCCTGGGAATACAGAGGATCAACATTGTCACATACATCTTTCTGAATGGCAGCATCTTTCCATTTCCCAAGCTCTTCATGTTGTGAAATTTCCTCTTGTGTCTTCACTCCTTACTCTTGCCTCTTCAGTTGCTCAGAGTGTATACACTGTAATTAAACCCAAAATAAAGGGTTTTATTGTTCAGTTACAAACTTGCAACCATTAGGAGGCACAAGCACATTCATAAATTCTTCATAGGCACTGGGCCACAATAATCTGCACAGAACGACAACAAATACATCTACACATTCCTATCTCTCTCAGAAATCTTCGTTCATTAAACATGGTAATGTGACCACAAAAATGATGCTTTAAGTTAAGACACTTCCTCTGTTTCTCATGTAACAATAACCATTTGTGGCAGGAATGTGTCATGTACTATAAGCAGAATAAAAGAAGAACTTAGAGCGAGATTGCCCTGTGTGCTAAGTTATGAACTGCTCTACCTATTTAATGATGATTTAATCTTTCTCCAAAAATTCAATTTCCTTTAAGTGTTCTCCTGTGTTCTGTTACATAAAATTATGATTGTGGATGTCCCATTAAGCTTTTTTGCTCACAATCTGACCTGAGTCATTTGATATTCAGTATCTTCAGATACTGAGCTCCAATCCAATACCATTTGCACATACACTTTAAGTGTGTGGATTAGCTGTAGGACCTGGTTGTGTCCCCAGATGTATACTGTTTAGTACTGTAGGGACCACTGTAGCAGTTCTGCAGAGTATTGTAGGGGTTTAGCTGGTAAAGGGACAGCATGACAAAGTCTTCTGTCCCACTTCATGACCTCTGGCCAGAGTAAATATGTTACATTAGGAAGGCATCAACTAGATGAGCCTTTCTGCATCCCAGTAACACATGAAACAACTACACTGGTGGCAACATCGTGTGTCTGCGGCTTGAAACAGCATTGTCAGCTCAGGAAAAAAAAAACTGTATTACAAATTTGTTAATTATTAATAAACAAATGTTCATTTATCAAGAATAGTAATCAAATTTATGACACCTGTGTGATAGTAGATGTAAACAAAAAGTCAGGCTTAGGTTTGTGCCAATACTGATCAGTTAAAAATTGCATTGATCAGCTCTGATCCTGATCCCTAATCACTGTTTGTGTCAACAGAATGGCTTTGAAGAGAGAATAGATTGATAAAACGGCTTAAGTCCCCCATCAGAAAGGATTGTCTGATGTCAAGGTCAAGCAGTGAAAATATCCTGAACTTAAACTGATGTTTATGTTTTCATGTGGGCCCTTTTTCAGGTGGCTAAAATAACTTTTGCAGCTGACTGTCGACAGCAGAACATTGTTTAGCTTCCATGCTGGTCCTCCTGTCCTCTTCTCCAAACTGGGGGTGTGACAGCTGACATCTACTGTATGTAATACAGTGACTGTTAAAAAGTACCCTGTGCAAATGCAGCTCAAGGAAAGTAAGCTATTGCTTATAATAGCTTAAGACTGCTTTTACACTGAATATGTGTCTGTTGTTTAGACAGCATCATTTTGTTGTATGCTCTGTTTGTATTGTGTTCTTTCCATTCCTGTCGTACATACACATAAAAAAACGTTATGCTTTATTCTGGCACATTTATCTGGCAAACTGCTTCGATTTTTTTCCCCCCTGTATGTCCGTTACTATTTTCTGGGCAGAAAAACATTGCTTGTCATGATTGTCATTAACCTTCTGAACCCCATAACCTGCTGGTGGTTTTGAGAGGCATGTTCTTTCAAAAAAAAAACACCCTTTATTGAAGCCAGAAACTTTAAAAACAGTAAAAATCATTGGATTTTCAACAGTCTGACAATCCTTGAACTTCTCATCTGTGATGTTTCGATGGGAAAACTTATCTAAATCTATGCTTAAAATCAGATATTTTGAAGAAGTCACTTTTTTTAAACATGTCTCATCCATCCATTCAACATTAACCAAAAAATCTGGGATTTCTGGCTGAATTCAACTGAAATGCTGCTACACAGAGCAGATAGGAGACAAGTATGAAAACAAACTAAAAATGTCAGTAGCATATCTATATGTATGTATACAGTCATCTTTTTTCCAGCACTAGTAACAAATACGGACACTAGGAAAAATGTTGTACACGTTAATTCAACGCAATGCTTTTGATTCTTATTTTTGTTAAATAAGAAAAAAATTAAAGCACTGGTGACATTTCTGAGTTCTCTTTAGTTGTAGTTATGCTGTTTTCATAGAGGTTCAGGACTTTATGTTACAGTTAAAAATGAGCCCACAGTGAGTAAAAATATGAAAGGAGCAGAAACTACTGTTCTGTGTTCTGTACTACTGTAATATATCATCATTCAAATGTCAGGAATCACCTTCTAGACTCAACATACGCCAAAATTCATACTTGTCAGCACTACAGAAGTGACCACTGACACTTTCAGTGAAAAGTCATTCATTTGGAAACAGCTTAAGTAGTTTTGTAACACTAACATTTCTAGCTTTAGGGATTTAGTAATTGGTACAAAAATATATTTTTGGTCAGATACTCTTCCAAGAACTGTGGCTTCTTCAAAAGTAAAAACGGTATAAAATGAATTTGTGGAATTATTTGGAACAAGTTTGTAACATTTGTGTGTGTCTGTGTGTGTTCACGATGATGGGCATGCTTCTGCAGCAGTTGAGACGAATGTTTAATTACACGCGTTCAAAGACACTCCATTATAAGAGAGTAGAGAGAATGGAGGGGAGGAAAAGGAGTGGAGAGCAGGAACATAATCCGTCCTCCTGTGAGCTCCGTGCGGCTGTCAGACAATGTTGCAAGGACAAATTTAATTTAGTCGGGGGATTTAGCCCATTCAGTGGCTGACTTTGCTTTGTAAATGTCTAGTTTTCTTTGGCTGCTGTGAGCTGATGAAGAAGCAGAGTTAAAGGATCCAAACTCATTCACCTTTGCAAGCTTCAGTTTGAAAATCTAATTAACTTCAAAAAATGGAGAAAGACTTTCATGCCTTAATTAGTTAAATATTAGCCCGACAATTTAGAAGGCTGAAAACATATGTACCCATATTACCTCAGCAATTACACTGAACTTTGGCTACTGTGTCAGACTAATATTCCATTTTCTTGGCCTATGAGATATAGCCAGCGAGTCTACAAGATTACCACTTTGTGGATAAAACTGTGAGCATCTGGTTCAGCTCACAAGTTATATTCCATAACCTTCTGGGAAAAACTACAAAATAAATCTGGAAAAATCTGTAAAGAATGAAACGGCGAAAATATCTTCTTTCCTGTAAAGCACAGAGATATCCCTCGTGTGCAGAGAGATTTACTGGTGAAGAGGGCATGGCTTCATAACAAGACTGCCTGTCTCCCTCCACCCACCATAACCACAGAGTAAGTCCCATTGCACTGAGCTGGCAGGTGCAAAGGTCTGAGAGAGTTTAACTACTACGCTGTTATCCCAGCATGCTCCAGTCTGTCCCCATATGGCCAGAGGAAGCCAGAAAATAGATAAGAAAAACTGAAGAAAGCTGTCTGGACTGAAAAAGTGAGTAACTGAACGAACATCCCCCTGCTTTACACACTGGCCTTATTTGCCTGGCCGCCATTCATTCCAAATGGTGTATTATCAAAGGGAGAAATAAGGGAGCTTCACCTTGTTTTCACCTATCATTGTCAATGCAGTGTGATGGAGGGAAAATGACAAAACACAGAGACTGACTGGTGAGAAGAGAGAGAGTTAGCTGTTAAATGTCAGAGTAGATAAAATAAAACTGTGAAAAATAAAACTGAAAAATAAAACTGTTTCTGTATGGTTTATACATCAGACACAGAATGAGTGAGGAGAGAGTAAATGCATGCTCAGACTAATTAGTGAGAATGTTGAGACTAAAGCTCGGATATTAAAGACAGCTGCCAGGACGTAATAAGAAAAGAAAGATTAGAGACTGATGTGAAAGAAGGAGCAGAGCAGACTGTTGACTTAATGAGTTTAGTTCTGCACATCGAGCTCATCTGTCTGAATATCAACACACTGACGTTTACTTCTGAAATTAATATCTTGTGTCCTGACTGTTATTTTCAAGGGAGAGACAGAACAGAAAGCACACAGAAAATAGTAGAAGCTGAGAGGCAAACACTAGAAGGCAATGTAATGCTATTGACACAGTCCAAGACCTGGGAGTAGTTTTCCTTTCAGTTGCACTCACACACTTCCTTAACTACAGCCAAGCTCTGAGCAAACTTCACACATAATTATAGTTACCACTGATCAAACATGAAGACGGATTAAACAGACTTCTGCAATGGTTAAAAAAAAAACAACTCTGTGATGCAGCATCACTTTGCTTCCTTCATTATTCAACCTTTTGGGTTTTTCAAAGTTTTGGAAATTACTCTTGTAAGCTTTTAGAAACATTTTACAAACTCCAGCAGCTGGATGAACAGAAAATCAAGTCTTATTTTTGTGTTTTAATATAAACCATTTATTTTGAAGGCTATACAAAAACACCTGAAATCTCTGTCATTTGTTACCACAAAACTGGTACCACATAGTAGGGAAACAGGGCCTGTGTTCCAAGTCTACTCTATATACTGAGTTCAAGCAGGTTTTTCCATGATGTAGGTCCACTACATACTGACTAAATAAAGTAGACTCAAACTCTGGATCTTTGTTGACGTTTGCTACTCTCTCATACAGAAATTAAACTAGGGAGCTACTCAAAGGCTGAAAATATAAACTAATCGTGGCTGACGTTATAACAGCTCCAGAAATGAATTGCAGGGTCATATTTTATTGTGTATAATTATTTATTTATGCAAAAGTGTGGATATAAGTACATTTCTTGTACTGCAAAAACAAAAAACACAGTCTAGAGATTAGTTCACACATGTGAATAGTCCACTCTTCTGCGATATGCAGTTTCACAATTTAAAACAGATCACCAAAGGACCGACACTGAATGCTCATGCTCCACCTGTCCACCAACCTCAGGTGATTATATCAAGGTCCAGTGAGCAGGATTCAGGAGGACTGATAGGCAGAAATAGAAAATGATATTTATAATTATGTTTTTATTAGTGTACAATAATCTAAAAATAAGAATTGTTTTGTTAGGTTAGAATTGCCATTCTCATCATGTCTTTCCTTATCTGCATGTTACCATTTTGAGCAGGGCACCATCGCTGCATCCTAGGCTTAGTACTGCTGTCTGTTTTAAAGAATAAAAAAAAAGCCACAATATTTTTCTCCTCTACAACAAAATGATAATAGGTGCAGCCAGACCATTATCCAGAGATACATCTGGCTATTCAAGACAAGGAAAGGGGTATTCATTTGGTTGCACACTCCAGATGCTACTAAATCCTACACACCGGACCTTTAAAAAGAAAACACATTTTGTAAGCTCAGACAGAGTGCTGAACTCATGCTTGCATCATCTGACTGGCATCAGATTGTTCATTTATAGTTTACCATTAGTTGCTCATTCTTAAGCTGCCTGGCAATCAGCTGAATGTCAACATATGGTTTCTTGTAAGACATAATGTTCGTGTCTGTGTTTATTGAGCTGGATTTGTTCTCCCAGCAGTGAAACATTTAGTAACTATAACAACTTTGCTGAAATATGGAAATGCAGCAGCTCTGCTGTTCTTTTACAATGGATGTGCAAACATTGCTTTCCAGAGCCAAAACCATGATAAAACAAGAGAATGTACAATGATATTAGTAATAGAATCACTTACTACTATAAGTACAAAGCTAGACAGAACAGTAAGCTCTCAATAGTCATCAGTCCTTCTCTTTTAATGTAGAAAAGTGTGTGCATCCAAAGACTGAGTGTCCAATCAATAGCAGCCCAATAATCAGACTCAGCTGCCATTTTACATTCACTTTCTCTACACAAAAATCCATGCCGTGCAGATTCAGGGGCCTGAAAGCAGGCTAGATCAATGAGGCAGAATATTAAATGTTTCTGGAAGATACAGCGTGGGATGGTTTTGTAATGGGTTCGCTTCAATGTCGAATTTAAATTATCTTTACCGATTTGAGAGCTTCTGTTCTGGGAATAGATTGCTAGTCTGGAAAAAATCTATCTAAACAGCATTTAAGAGCTTTGTACATTTGTGTATTTTAATCCTTAGATACAGCTCTGATGTGTACTTTGTTCAATTTTGTTTTAACAGTAACTTTAACCAGATGTATGAATGTGTCATATACATTTCTAGTTTCTTTGGGACCTCCTCACTTCTTTTAGGGGATGCTGAGAGTATTTACTATCCTACAAACTACCACTGAAAACCTGGAAGCAATGATTCTAACAGCAAAAGGTAAAGCTTAACCTTTTTTACGTTCTTCTTATTTACTTTAATGTGCAGAAGTGTTATAGTTGGAGACTTATCTCACGACTCCCACATCTTTTAGGAAGGAGGTTTGCAGCTGTAGTCCATCCATTCTGTGTCGCTCCCTTTAGATTACATTTCTCCTCCACAATCTCTCCATCCATCTGCTGAAATCCTATTTTCATGACAAATAATAAGACACACGTACTCACTCCATCTCTTCTGCCCGTGGCTGCCAGAGAGTGGGACGGACGAGGGATGGAGGAGAATTAAAAAATATTAGGTGGGGGGAGCAAAACATTTTGGTTCTCATATGAACTAATATCAGGTTAGCTGGTCCAATGATCTTATGATTAAAGGTAACTGAAATCACACCTGTGATGTGCTGCATTGCACCATGGTTTTAGGAGACAGTTCTAGTTTTACAGCAACAAAGCAAAGTAAACTGTATTTTGTGTGCTGGATATGTATTCCAGTCGTTTGAACTACATTAACAATTACTCTACAATATTGCAAATATATGTCAAGTTGCTTTTTCACACTTGAAACAAGTATTGCCTTAACAATAAAATATTAGTTTCAAAGGTTCAGGTATAAAGGTGCTAACAAGTAACAGATTACTGTAATTAATTCTGACTAACTTTTTCTCTAATAATAATATTCTAGCCATGTAATATACAGGTAATCGGTGTTCAGTGACAAATTCTCATCTACAACTAAAGATGAACCTCTATGTTATTGCTCCCAAAATAGTCAATTTGATTTAGTCATTATTTAATCTAATTTATCTTTTATTATTAAACCAATTCGCTTTGAATGGCCTCTAACAAACGTAGCAATCTTTATGACCTAAAGGGGTGCTTTAAGTAGCATTGGTATTTAATTCAGGTTAATTCTCATGTAAATTATTTAGCAAACTAGAGTCTTGCTGTGCCTCTCAGAAAATGTGATAATATTACTACATGGATGTATGTTTTAATTAAAGGGACACCATGTCTGCAAATGAAATGGACGGTAAAAGAGCTTAAACTCTGACTAAACTGTGACTTTGAAGACTGGAGCTGCTGCTCTGGTAACAAGATAGACCAAAGTTTGCTCCAGGGAACAGAAAAAACCTGGGCGTTTTCCAAACTGTCAACAAGCTCAACTGTAACTCACTTATCCCCATACAGGGAATAGGACCCAGATGTGAAGTCAGCATGTGCTGTCACAACACTGCTGTCCTCAAACATCAAAGTGAGTTGCAGTGAATGCTGTGGGAGCAATCATTCCATGATCAGTGCGATCGCCGAGAGCAATGGCTCACCCGGGAATAAACCTGCTCATCACAACTCTGACTGACCTGCTCTGCACAGTATCAGTCGCTTCAGTTTCCCAGTGACTCGGCTGCTGGGATCATTGCAACATGCTAAGCAGAATTCATATATCTTTAACGTGACATTATGGAATTGTGTATAAACAGAATGATACTTCTGGAAGATTTCGCTTTTATACTTTTCATGTGTCATTTTATGGCAATTGCAATATCACACAAGTTGACTAATTTTAGGGTGAGAGATGGGGTATCATTTATCACAATTAGATGGTGTACAAAGGAATGACAAATGCACAAAATGTGTTCATGATAGCATGATAGCTCACTCAATGTGTCAAAAACTGCCTTTTCATGATAACGGGTTGAATCTTTTCATCATAATTAACACAAAATAGTTGCCATGGTGAAAAATTTCAAAAGCTGCAAGAATTGGTTGACAGTACCATAACTTGGATTGTATTTCAAGTCTCAGAGGAACCTAAAGCAACACATGCCGACCAACACAGCCTCTTGTGTTGCTTTAACAATCTTAATGGTGCTATGGATGGCCCAGATGAGGAAGGCCATTTCTGCATTTTGTACAAGGATATTTTTCATTCTATCCCTTTTCGTAGGTGAATCATAGATCAACTGCTAAAATGGTGACTTTGCCCCCAGGTTCATCTCCTCTTGGCCACAACATTCTGGCAAACCCATACCCATCCATCTGCTAGTCGCATTCTCCATAATACCCTCACTCATAAAGGAGAAACATGACAGTGGCCTCTGACTTGGAGGTGCTGACTGGCATCCGTTTTACAACACCAGGACACTCTGGAAGTCGTGATCTAATGATGCTAAAATAACTACATAATCAGCAAGGTGCAGTGTGCCTCTGGGCTGTGAGTATCACCACACCTGGATGGTGTGTTTCACATGAGAAACCCTTGAAAAGCGGGAGTTAGTCTGCAGAGGTTATGCTGTGCGACGAGGGGAGTCCAAAAATATCCAAGCAGCAACACACTACTGCAGTCAATAGCTCTTTCCCTAACAGATGTAGCATTTTATAACCAAACAGCCAGTTTTTACAACCAGGGGTCATCACACAGAGGTACTTACATTTCCTTGCTGCTGAGACAAAGCAAATTGAACTACTTTAGAAAGCATTTTACAAGCATCACTCCCCACTGAAACAAGCATGGGGTAAGAAATTGTTTGCTTTTAAAAAGAAAGGTCACATGGTCCCCTCATGAGAAATGATGAGAACAAGTGCTGTTAGCGTGACACCATGCGGTACACACACACTCTCACCTTTCTCACTCCGATGACGTCTTTTATCACATTCTAATTCAAAACTATTTCCTTCCTGTCACATCTCTGGTAGTGCTGCTAACGTTGCTTAATAAAATTATGCAAAGGAACAGCTCTCTGTCCTGCTCTGAGCATATTGAATTATCTGTCTGAGGGCGGGAGGGAAAGAATGAGAGAAAACCCCAGAGATGGATGACCTCTTCAAGTCACTGGCACATCTCTTTCTTTCTCTCCCTGGGGAGTTAATGTGGTTTTAATGAAACCCTGTTCCTACAATAATTTATGTTATGCTGGAAAATGAGTGAGAAGTGATGGAGAGTTTCAGTACAAAAAATCTTTCATTTACTCATACAGGAATGTAAAAAAAAAATGTAATAAGAACATATAGATAGGAGTAAGTGAGCCAAAATTTTAGCATAAAGCAAGGGGCTTCATCATTTTACCAGTTACCCAAATCCTTCCAAATGATAAATAGTCCTCTGGAATGGGTCTGTCTGTGCGCGTTAATATGGTTTTGATACACTGTTTTAATGCTGCATGAACATAAAATTGAAGGGAGAGCGAGCAAAATCTGACAGTTGCTGAGGGGTTCAATCTGGAGCTGCTCCACTTAACTGGAGGATGAACAGAAGAGAGTCGAGGGGAGATGATGATTTAAGAGAGTCGTGGAGTAATGTGCTACTCAGTGGGCTGCGGTCTCTTCAGTGATGAGAGCATTGTTATATTAATAGGATCTCCTATGTGTGTATATGAGCGAATGTACAATGTATTCGGAGAACAAAACTGCTGGCGGGGAGTTGTACACTGAAGTCAGCAGAGTGAATAAGGACAGAAGTCATAGGATAGATAAAAGACCGAAGGAGAGGAAAGACGACTATCAGCAGTAAAATCAGGAGATATGAGAGTTGAGGCAAGGTGAAATTAAATACAAGAGAGGACTGGAAGGTAAAGTTTGGGTAAGAGTACACACAGGAAAGATTAACTTGAGTTTACATAAAAAAAGTTAAACAGACATGACCTTCATTATTCTGTAAGAAATGTAAACTGAGAATCAGAGAGTGTGAAGACTCCAAGACAGAAAAGATAAAGAAGAAAAAATTCAGAGGGCGATACTATGCTTACCTTGGATGTATGGCCATCAGATCCACACCAAAACGATGATGATGCTGTTTAATCCAAATTATGATTTGAACACAGTTTTTTCAGAAAGTTTCAGTATGTCTGTTTTATGTGTATTAGTCTAAAACTATTATTTCTGTCTGTATGTAACAGGAACCTTTGGGAGGGCATGAATCTCAGCCACTAAGCCACCAAGACAACCAACTTTAACATCAAATACAATAAAGTCCAATAGAAGCAACATTTTCCCCCCTTTTTCTTATGTTGCTGTTCCCCTATCTGTGTATACACTTCATTACATGAACATTGCAGTACATGTTTTACATTGACAGAAATACACTTTGCAATGTGATCACCTTTATAAGCGGGCAAAATGGAAAGAATGAAACAGGATAAACATGGAGCTAAAGAATGAAATAGTAATTAAAAACTGGTACTTCATAAACATGCCATTGTGCATTCAGTAATAAACTGGGAGTAAAAACAAAGAATAGATTTTTTTTTTTTTTAAAGCGGAGCAAATTCTAAAGTGGAGAGTATCAATTATCCCCTTGTCTTTTTTGTCTTTTGGACAGTGCATGTGAATACATATTAAACTTCCACACTCAGTTCTCTCACAGACACCCAGCCGCCTCCTGACTGTCCAGCGCTGGAGAGACAGTCATCACACCCACTACTGAAGTCAAAAGGTGGAGATTCCACAGTCAGAGTACCTCTTCTACATCTGCACAACTATATTCAGAGGAGGGGAGAACATCAGATACTCTACTCTTTGGCATCTTTCCACTGGGCCTCTGGCATCGAGTCTGTCTGCGGCTAATTAGCATAGTTACTGCAAAGAAACAAGATTATACACGTTAACCCTTCCCAATCCAGAGATCTCTGTACCTGGATCAGGCTGCATCTGTGAGCAGTCTCTGAAGGTTATGCATTCAATGAAATGCCTGAGTAGTAGGACTATGATTTAAAAAAGAGTGCAGAATTGTTGTGCTTCATTTCTGTGGCATCACGGTGGTAGAGTTGCAGTTGAGAATTTTTAGTGCAGGTATAATAACATCAGTCTTCACTGACTCACAGGACGCTATTTGCCCTTTGATTTTAAGTTTTGTATTGGCAGAGGCAAGCTTTGCTAGATTTTTCAAATCTCACTCTGGCTTTGTGATGAAAACAAGGATATTTAGTGTATAAAAAAAATTCTCACTAGTGTTTCTGATCCAAAGAGACTAAGGTTGTTCATTTTGGTTTGCCAGGTGTGGAGCTGTTTCTGACTGAATTTGGGGAGAGGGGTTCAGGTGGCATCACAGAGACTCAGGAGAGTAAAGGAGATTAAAGCAAAGAAGAGGCAATGAGCACCACATTATTCACCTTGATGTTGAGCAAATACAATATTAAGAACATAGACAACTGTAGACAAAGCATTGTTAGCATGATAGCAAATAAACCAGTCACAGTTTTAGTCTTTTTGAGGGATTTTTGACAGAATGTAAACTTATAAAATGTCACAAAATTTATCCTTAAAGAGGCCAGATCATGGATTTTCTAAGCATCACAGAAACTTTCAGATAAACCTCCGAAATTCACTTGACACTGTCGATTATGGACTAAGCTGATATATTCTGTGTAATACCACTACAGAGTCCTTCATCATTGTTTTGTTAATTACAGCTCAGTCAAATTAAATGAGATTAAACAGTTGCATGCTCAGAGCCTCAGTGAGTGATACTCCCGGGAGGATAGAGTTATAGCACCCATAATTTGCTAGATAAATGTCAGAACTAATACGGAATCAAATTAATTCAAATAAAACTGGCACATTAATTATTTTGAAAAATACCCATTGAGCCGCAGCAGAGCATGTAACGAAGCAGCTTCTTTGAAAGAAAGTTACACTTAAGAAAGATTACATCACAAAAACAATTTAAGAAAGTCACACTGTGTTTTGTACTGGCATTAAGATGAAAAAGAAAGCATGATGGCCATGAGAAAAATAGGTAATTTCAATGAATTTTCATGAGCTGCCACTGCTGGAGGCCATTTGAATGAAGCTGCATGTTCAGGCAACAACATTAGCACCTAGAAATGAATGCTTACTCCCACTTAATTGCATGATTGATTTAATGTTAAAAAGATGAGGAGGAAGAGCAGAGAGGTCTGATGTGAAGGGAGATAAACCTGTATTTGTCTCATCCTCCCTCATTTTCTTTATGGCCAGCTTCTTTGTCACTGCTCTTGAGGTCATATCATACAAAAAGGTCTGGGAGAGACGGGTTATTACTGATGATTGTAGGTTCAGCAACAATATGTGAAACTGCATGTAGAGTGTGTGAAAGGCAGAGAGTTTTGTCCCTGAATAATCAATGCATTCAGATGTGTATTATATACTAGAAAAGCATATATTCTCTGAAACTTTCTCTCTGTTCTTTTGTTCTCTTAACTGTATTTATGCTCCTTGACAAACTATACATGTTTTCACCTCATCCATGGAAAATGTGACTAGAACCACAGAGAAGAACTAAATGTGACTTCTTAAAATTGATACTTTCTCATGTTTGATAGCACCTGATCTAAGAACACAGAGTGTAACCAGAATGACAAAAAGTCCAAAAAAAAGGAAAGGAAGACAAGAGCCCATTAAGTCTGAGAGATAGATGTGTTTTCAGAAGCATGAAGAGTTTAATAAATATGAATTTGTTGGACCCAGCTGGCTCGAGTTCAAAGACTTCTGAACCATTGTTCACTTCCACTATAAACCCAGACACATTTGCACTAAAGATGATTTCAGGGCTAGTTAATCGTTGGATAATCATGATTACTAAGTAGATCAAAGCACAGCGTGTACATGTTGTTGTCCATTGGAGGACTGAACGCTCTGACCACATCAGAGAGTTTAAAGACATGATTACATGGCATTAAATGTTCAATCTGCTACGTTCTCTGTCGATGCATCCTCCTACTGTACGTGCGCGATCTTAGATCTTTACAGGGAACAAAAAACGAGAGTAGTGTTATTATCTTTTGTGGCCTACGTGAAGATTTCTGACTGTGGAGTCAATCTGAAAGCAGTTCTTTCCACAGAGTATCTGACAATGTACAGTGTTGCAGCGTGAGGAAGAACGTCAGTCTGTCTACCTGTCTGAAATATCCAATGACCTGTTGGACAATTGATGAAATTCTGCACAAACACTAAATACATTACCATGACATCTGGAGCACTTACAACAACATTACTGACTAGACTAACTTTTCATCAGGCACCGTTCTCAGGTCAAAATTTATGTTTCACTAAGACTTTGGTTAATGACAAACTACCTGCAGTAGCTCACTGTGTTTACCTTTATATATTAGATGAAAATGACACTAGGCTGCTGAAAAATAACAAATCTACTATGTTGTCTTTCTAGGAGTTTCCTGCAAATGGATGAATTTTGCTTTGCTTTGCTCATTCTAGGATTTTAATCTGTTTTTCTCTTAACACTTAGGAAACAAGCTGTCCATCCATTTAACCATATATATGTATATATATATATATATATATATATATATATATATATATATATATATATATATATATATATATATATATATATATATATATATATACATATATATTCTTGATAAACACATTCTTAAAAATGTATGTTTCTAACAATATTTTTTTGAATAGTTTACTGTTATTGTTATATTTTTACAGGTTTCCCTTGTTTTGTGAAATTACAAAAATATTAACTTTAAAAAAATGTTTTGAATTTGAATAATAACCATAAGAAAACAGGCCAAAACCTGTTTTGTAAATAATGTACACATCAAAAATCTATATTTTGAAAATGGCAAGTCATTCAAAATAAATAAATAAATAAATAAATACACAATTTTGTTTACTGCTTTTAAACCACCCAAAATCTATTATCATCTTACAGACATTTGCCATTATTTTAAAGAAAAATATGCACTTTTAGGACAGAAAAATTGTGAATAATTTTTGTAACCTCACTTTTCAGATTTCAACTATTTTACAGATTATAAATGATATATTTAATTACAAATAATATCAGAGAGAAGACTTTAGTGATTTAAAAAAATATATTTTTTTTTTTTTTTTTTTTACAATGCGTAATTGTAAAACTACACTGTTTCACTGCATATTTTCAGGCACACTTGCTGCCAGATTTTTCATTTTACATTTTTTTTCCTGAATTTTTCTACAGCGTATGGGATTAAATCCAGAAAAATCCCACAGACACAGCTAGTAGAAGTACAAGATTTGGTGTGGATGGTATTGGGGCATAATACATTGCTATTCCTTCCTCATCATTTTTTCCTCATAACTGACTCAACTTCTCTCCTCGGGTAATCAAACATGCTGCACTCAAGTTCTGACCTCAACATGCCCACACTGTCTCAAGTTTCCCTCCTCATTTTAATATTTTTTATTACTGTTCATGTTGATTGTAAAACTGTGAAGCTCGTGTGCGAGGTTGCCAGATGTCATTATTTTCAAGATGTTGTTTGTACATGTACGGCTCAATGATCTCATCTCATCTCATCTATCTATCATCTGAAACACAAATTCAGAGAAGATCCTAAAGAGATGCCATTCAAGCTGATGATTGCGGTTTGTGCAGCAAGTTTGTTTAAGGACAGAAATAGCCTCCTCTGAATGCTTCTGTAATCAGTTTAGCTGTTTGCTATCAAAGGGTGATTAAATAAGAGTTTGTTTGATACACAAAGCAAAGAACAAACCAAATTTAGCTTTTTCTTTGTTTTTAATAAGAACATTATCTAAAATGTGACTCTAGTTACCGAGTGGCACTGCAGGGTGGGATAAAAGTCAGCAGGGAAGGGAAGGGAAGAAAGATAGAAGGATAAAAAAAAAAAGCCAATATGGTTGTATACTAACCCTAACCCTATTCGAGAAGATTTATTGTATATTAAGCCACTCAAAGGCAAAGAGGAGACTTGGCTCTGTTGTGGTCTTGTTTACTGACTCAGCGTCTTTAAGTCAGGATAGATTTCCTACAGATGAACACAAAGACACTCAAATGATTAGCTGTGCATACGTTTCAGTACAATCTAATTTTCATTCAGGCCTTTCTGAGGGTCTTTTAACGAAGGAAAGTCAGACATTCAGCCAGAATGCCTTGCAGGGGGAACACGTCACAATAATAGCACACCACCAAGTTAACTCAGCCATTTTACAGAAATAGTCGAAAGGAGAGTTTTATATCCTTGACTTAGCTGCTCACCTTAAGCAGACCTGCTGTGTTTGTATTCGAGCAAGGAGATTTCCCTTTTGTGCTTTTTTTTCTTTCTGACTTTTATTAACAGAGGCATTTTTGATGTAGCCCTTTGTCCTTCACTTTTCTTTAAATCCCTGGATTCATCTGAAGAGACATGCTTTCCCTTTAGTGAAAAGAGCAGCACTTAACCTCAGAAACAACCCATTAGCCACTGACTGATGAGGATTTATTCTTTATCCTCTGGTTTAACAGAGAGAAAATTTCAGTACAGCAACACAGAGAGTCAGTGACCTGTGTTTAGTGAAGGAAATAAACAATCGATTTTAAGGTTTTCTACTGCAGCATACAGAAAGTATCTGCTCTGTAAATCAAGTATCATGTGCTGTCATTTGATAGATGGCACAAAAGTTATTATAAATCATGATATTTGGTTTCATGACATTAGTTGCCTGCTATGTTTCCCTTTTACAGAACACGGGCTTTGTTGTGCACTTTAGCTTTCTGAATGAACAAACAATAAACATCATCAGGAAAACATCTGATAACACAGTTTGCTAACGAGCTGGTCTCCTGCAGCCTTAAAACATTTCAAACTTATTTATAAATGTAATTTTTGTCAGTTGAGGTGTTCCTTGGTCTTCACAATACTACTAGCTTGCAAGATACAGCACAACTTGGAGTGGACAGACAGGATTTGTTCATATTATAAGTTCCTGCATTGTTGATTTCTTGTATCTGTTTCATTCCCTCATGACTTCTGCCTCCCCTCCCCTTTACTCTCTGTCTGTTTCACCTCAGTATGTGTAACCTTGTCCTTCTGCAGTGCATCCTGAAGTAGTGAAATGCTAATAAGCTGCAGACAGACACAAAGTCAGATTCAGTAAATTTCCTGTTGGACTCACAGGGAGACTCTGAGTGTTAATGAAAGCACAGCATAGCGAATGTGAGGCCACTGTGCCTCAAGGCTACCGAACGCCACTGCTGATTGTGACCAATTACAGTCAATATGGGCTAAAAAAAAAAAAGATAAAATACTGGAACTCAGTGACACGGGTTAAATGAGTTTTCTCGAAATTTGCCTACGCTGCTTCTTATATTTTCAGCCCTGCTCTGCCTTGCCCTTGTATTCACAGGTAGAAGCCAGGGCCGTCACTTTGTACATACTAATTAAATCCTTTTTGGTACGTAGACCATGTGATCAACAATCAGTCACCTTTGAATAAAAACCTGCTGCTTCCAAACACGCTGGCTAATCGATGCTGATTTAAAATTATTATTATCATTATTATTTAAAATGTGCAACAGTACTGGACCCTTTTCTTTTCTTACCATTAAAATATTCTGAACAGTGGGAGAGAGAAAAAAAAACTTGTTTAAAGTTTTTAATGACGTTAGAGTTTAAAGCAGTGTCGGTTTCACATTTAACCCTTAGGCCAAAAAGAGTGTCTGGGCGTTATTCGATCCTGTCACATTTTAACTGTGTGCTCATTTTTTACTGCAATATGTAATAAGTCCTGCACCTAAATGGACAAATGTAGAGAAAACAAAAAAAATGTCCTCTGTTCTCTATGCAATAGTTACGATGCCATAAATCAAAATTCTCCATTTACTTATTTTACAAAACCTTAAAAAATCTGGAATTCGAATGTGGAACATTTTTCCAAATACCCTCAGGTGGCTCTACTTACTATAGACATTCTACATTTTACATGTATTATTTTTAATTATTTTTTTTTTAAATCATATATTTCCTATCTTCTCTTTACAAGCACAGTCTGCAGTTCAGCCCAGTCCCTAAATTTTTGCAACATGATTTCTGGTTCTAGCCAAAACACTCATGGTTTTATAGTTGTGTAGAGAAGTGCAGAACTTTTTAGATTTTTACAGAATCTTGTTAGTGAAAATGATTTATTTGTTACAAATGATTAATGATGTAGATGTAAATGTAGAATTATGTGATTTTGAAGAAACCTTATGATTTTAAGCTTAGACTTGGTGAAGTTTTCAAGTGGAACGGCACAACACAGAAAAATAGGTCATGGACAGTTTCTCTCTGTTTTTACGGTTTCTGACTGATAAATGGTGCAATTTTAAAAAGATAACATGATAGTCAAACCCACTGGCATGTTTTTGGGGTTCAGAAGGTTACTGTACTTACTTTATAGTTTAATTTGGTTTTTAGTTCCTTTTAGAACTATGCAAATGAAGACACAGCACTGTGCCAGGAAAGAAAACAACAACAAGTAAGACATTTTCTGTCACTAAAATGCAGGCAGTTATGACTTTGCAGTAACATGGCAGTTTAGTTGCCTTGTAGAATTTCCAGCTCCAGGAAAGACATTGCAGTCAGTAAGTTAAGATAGAAGACAATATAAATATTGAATGAATGACCTTTCCTCCCTCCTCCTCCAAAGTATGGCACTTGCACTACTGTGTATTTCCCTCCAGGCGCAACATCCACATCTGTAAAGCATACCTGAGTTTGAGTGGAGGTTTGTCCTCATATCATTTAATACAGACTGACCTCTGAATTGTAGCTTCCCGTCCAAAAATCCTAGCCCAGGGCAACTAATATGTTCCGTAAGTTTCTGCCTTAGGCTGCAAACTTCCAACTAAGGTTCTGGGGCGGCTTGATTTTAAATGACTCTTTTGAAAGTTTTTACTATGTACAATAGATAGATAAAAGCTAGATTCTGTAAATTACAGCCTGAGTATGTGGATTGGCCATAGCTGAAAAACACAGTCTTTGCTTAGTGTAATTTGTGGTGTTCTCTGTATGTCCAGCCCAGTAAACACTCCATTTCTGCAGGTGTCTGTGTCCAGACTGATATTCACACATTCAGCACACACACTAGCAGTCAGCAGGGGGGCAGCCATCACTTCAGTGGTTCCCCACTAGTTTGTGACACACATTCACAGTCACACACTCAGATATACACACATACTGCCTACAGGTAATGCCAGCAGTGACCAGCATTCATCTCATTTGTATCTCACCTATCCGCTGAATTATAATAACGGTGGAGAAATACAGGCATAGCAGGGAAACAAATGGGAAAAGCCACCGAAGCATTTACTCAAATTAAATAAGGTGAATGCAGAAGAGGGCAGCTTTTATTTTCTGATAGTCTTTTTTTGTTCCTGGCACGGCACCCGAGAACTAAAGCATATTAGTCTGATAAATATCCCTTCATTGCACTCCGTGGAAGAGGTTTCACTTCAAAAAGTTTTAGCAAAACAGATTTGTTTTGAAGTTCCCCATTGCTGGGTTGTTAGTCTTATCAGTTCAAATAAGTATGAGAATTCAGGTGGTATACTGAGACATTAAGGGTTTGAAATTACTCTGAGTTGTACGATGGTCAATGAACAAGAAAAACAAACTGCACAAATATCTGTGTATACTATGTATAAGCTTGTTTGCCTCTGAGAACCTCTAATCACATATAACAGAGCAGAAGCCATGTTAGCCTTTATAATTACATGCTACTGTAAATACACTTATGCTGTTTTGTGGAGGAAGATCCCTAATCTACTGCCGCCACATTAACAGTGTTGCTAAGTCCCATGCTGCAGCTTTCATGTTAGCATGCACTAACAGACCATGATGTTAGGTTTGAAGCTAACCCTGGAAATAGCTCCATTTTACTGAAGGGGCTAGCTTTGATCCTTCTATGTGCATTAGCCATGCTTGTATCTGCTGCAGATGACAGGCTGTAGGCTTGGTTATCTCTTTTCTCCATGCTGACATCTCTGCACATTTCTGACACATTTGGGGTGATAGTTACACTAAATACAACTGTGTACAAGTGTAGCACATCTGCCTGTGTATGCAGCAGGCCAGGATTTAGATTCAAGGACACAGCTTTCAGATGTAACCTCAAACTGTCATTATTTGAGACTTCACCAAGTAGGAGAGGGTTTGCTCAGGAAGACCCAAATAGCAACATGATGGTAAAGATTTGCAACTTCTTCCAGCAGATTCTCACACCAGAAGAAAGAAATTACTCTGAAAATGACAAATATGTCAATGACCTTTTCATGTGTCTGTGCAATGGATTTTGGAAAAAGGACGAAAAATAAAATAAACCTTGTCTAACCTTTTAAGATCGTTGACAATCGTTTATTCCTTGAAAAATATGGATTATTAAAGGAATGTCTGCCACTAATGTTTAAGTCAGGACTCACACACATGCACAGAGTTGTGTATCCTGACTTCAGAGGACATTACACTGACTTACATTGACTTCCTGGAGACCCCAATGACCTCTTGCCTTACCTTAACCTTTAAACATGTCTTCACCTTAAAATTGAATGCAAAAATCTTTGTTAGAAGAACTTGTTTTTTGTCACCACAATGAAGATATGTGACTGTGTCCCCAAAACATGAGTAATACCTAGACGATACACACACGTCTTACACACACTCACAGAAACTGTGCAATAAACACTCTTTGTTTGAGTGCATTTCTGAATCAATATACTTTTTGACTTTGTCATAACACAGGTCTTAGAACAGGCACTGCTGCTCACTGGACTCACAGATAAATATCACTGTAGTAGTATTTCATGAAAGATGAGCGTTGTGTTCATTTAACACCTGTGCGCAATTACATTATGATAGTTAATTTTTTTTTTACATATATATATATATATATATATATATATATATATATATATATAGCATGGAAGGACATTTGAAATGTTAGTTTTAGTGTATATTTCTTACCTTTTTTCTTTTTGTCTTAGTTTATGCTAAACTATGTAACTTATGTTATGCTTTGAGCCATGTTTTATCTTTTTTTAAATTCTCTTTGACATCTTGTCATGTTGACTGAGAAGAATGTGGTTCGTGTCTATAAGAAAATCAAACTCCTCTGTTAGAAAGTAAGTAAAAATTCACTCGTCTCCAACAAAGGACTTCTGCTGTGGAGTTCTAAATGGCACAAATAGCTTTAACTTGGCCTTAGAACAGCATCCCAGTAAGTCCTGCCAATAAAAGAGAGCTGTCTCCACATTACTCTGGCTGCTTCTAACTTCTGGTAGATCTTGTCCACTTTGCTTAACCCTATGTCCATCTTTTATGTGCTTCCCCATTTGTTTTGTTCATCTCCTTTTAGATCCACTACCTTCTCTTGTATTACTTGTTATTTTTGTGTCTACTTTTTTCATATTATCCACAAAGGTTTTTCAGTAACTGTTCAAGTTTTACTTTTCCTGCAGTTCAAGTTTATTTTTTGCTGTGTGCATAAGTGTTCTTCCTTCATTTTAAACAAGTCAAATAGTGCCTAAAAATGAACCAGCGCCATTGCATACAGTTCTTAAACCCAGAGTACTTAGAGAAAGTAATACTTCAGTGTCTAGTCAACATTGTTTGCCTGGTGTTTCCTGCTTGCCTCAAAAGAGACAACATTACAAAGCTATGCATCCGTCTGAACCTGCTTCATCAATTCACTCGAGAAAGACTGCCAGATCAGCTAAAAAGGCTGCTACAACCTGAAGCATACAAGCTGTTATGTCCTGGGGATTGTTATTCTCATTGGGGAGCAGCACAACAATGCAACAACATGGCAGTTGTGGTTCCAACCACCAGAAACTAAACTTGCATTCAGCTGTCCTATGACCAGAGTTGAAGCCGATGGTACTCTGGATTTGTGTTCTCTTCATCTTAGCTTTCCATTTGTTCTTTATCCATCCATAGCTTACACGAATAGTCAAACCACACCATCCTTTCCATCATTTCTGAACTCAAGCAGTTATTTATAATTCAAAGTTCAAGTTATTCATGCTTTAATTCTGACCCTGTGCAATTGCTCCATTTAATGTACCATTTTTCTTGTTGCATGTAATGTAAATAAATTCCCTCATTTATCACCACCTTCTGATCTTGTGTGTTCCTTTGATGCAGGGAGTGAAGACTGATTGAAATGGAGAAGTACCTCATGATAAACCACAAGTGTATAGCAAAAATAAGAACATGTGCCACTTTCATGTCCACCAACCATAAAACGCTAAAGCATTCAGTAATGAAGAAAAATGTGTCTTCATCAAATCAATCAGGTAATGAACCCAATTTATATATACCTTAATGTGTTTTATCAAAAAAAATTCCATTCCACTCCCACAGTGGATATAGTGGATATGCCCTTAATCATCCATATTCAATCAAGTTTGGACCCACTCCATTACTCAGTAGACCTGACAGTGAGAAAATGGCAAAGAAGTGCAGTTTAACTGACAAGGTTCTCCTACAGCAGAACATCTGTCTTTATGTATGGCTGATACACAAGGCTGTGGCTGTTTGTAGCACTCACACCACATTATAAAACAAGGTGGTAGCAATTTATCATTATTTTTAAATGTTAAATAGCATTTATACTGAAACAGGCAATAAGAAAAATAAAGAGAAAGTCATTACACCTGCTAAAATACAACGTCATGGTAAAAATATCAGAACTGCTATTAAATGATCCTTGTGGTTAAACTGATTTGTCAGTTTTTAAGATTGAGAAGAAACCAGTCTCATCACGAGATATAATCAAAAATTCTAGAACAGTAAGTTGTGAGACAATTGACAGAAGAAGTCATTAAAATAAATGTAACTTCTGAAGAACCATTATTATCATTATAACAAATAAACATATGTACTTTTCAAAATTCCAAAATACAAAGTATACATCAAACAATGGTTTAAAATCAGCAAGGGTTTGATAAATTGAGGCACAGGGAAAGCCTCTCTGCACACACACGCACGCACGCACGCACACACACACACACACACACACACACACACACACACACACACTCGTCATGCTATGACACCCCATCATATGGTGAGGTGGTGTCAGAGCCTGAGGAAGGGAGCAGAGCGGCCAAACAGAGTATTTCATGTCTGTCTGTAGGCAGTGACATTAACAGCCCAAGGTGATTTAACTTCCTAATTCATTCACCTCCTTTATTTATGAGCCAGTGAGGCTTTTTAGCAAGCGCTGATGGATCTCTCTTACTCTTTATTCTCCACCCTGAGGACTTGGTATCAGCATAAAAACTGAGATGGAAGGAAAATCGGAGGTGGAGAAAAGTGGCTAACAAAATAGTGTTGCAGAGGTGTGACAGGGTCGTGGTTTGTTGCAAAGCCACCCCGGATAATAAATTTCATTTTAAAGAAGCCTTCTATTTTTTTCCTTGTTATGTGGCTGCTCTCCATTTCTTTCTTTCTCTTGCTGTGTCGATTCTCTGGCACCGTTTTTCTCATCTTGAAGTGCCTTTCTTATCTCAAAGATATCCTCTCCAAGAGTAATCTATCTACAACCATTTCTCTAGGTCTGTATATTCTCTTGCACACACAAACCTGCGCGCACACACACAGAAACACACACACACTGACACGCAAACACTCCCTGTCTGGGTATATCTTGTCTTTCCCCCCCAGTGTTGCTTAACTTCCCAACGTTTGGCCTGAAGGCTGCTGTGATCTTCACTTCAGACTTTTTGCTCGTCATATTACCTGGAGATGAGAAGTGTCAGGATCCAACAGACAGAGGACACACTTGCACACACACTGAAGAGTATACACACAGTTATTCATGTGCAATACTTTTTCTTGGCTCTGTTTCCGTTTTCTATTCAGCCAGATTGGTACCATTTAGATACAAGAGAGTTAAAGTATCCTCTGGATTTTTCTCTATACCAAAGAACCAAAAAAACAAAAGTTATGCATGTATTCATTGTTTACATCTATGATTACTTGCATGCAAGTTTTCCTGCTTTTCCTGATGCATTGCTGTACATCCTGCATGTATTACCACCAAATGTTAATCAGCTAAATGGTGTGACACGCTTGCCAGCATGCATATGTATCTGCATCCCTACGCATTTTCTGTTATTTTGGTCGTAGCTAATCGAACACGCATGCCACTGCCAAGCACTAAGACTGTTCACATGAGGAAAATTACAGCCTAATTTGTTAAAAGCATAAAAACAAATTATTCATCAGGTCTTGGTTAACTCATCTCCCGTGATCTCATTAGGGAGTCAAAGTGTCTGTAGAGGAGGAGGTTGGGGTGGATGGATGAGTCAACCACAGCTTGGACTTTGTGATGAATGATCACTGCTTCCTTCCTCTTTTCTGCCAGCAGTGATATTTGTTTTTTTTTTACAATCATAATGGTGATTGTTTCCTAATCTGAACTAAAAGGCTGAAAGGATTCCTCGAGTTATTAGAGTATTAGAGTTATTAGAGTAATTCGATTACGAAAATTCCTCCAGGCAAAATTCTCTGAATTGAGACCTTGTTTAATCCACAAAATATTAGGCCCGAGGTCACTAACTGGCGGATCACGGCCCGAATCTGGACCCAGACTTGATTCCGATATGGACCGGGACCTATAATCAATAAATAATAAGGGGATTTCAAATTTGACGGGATGCTTCCATTTTAACTGGCGCAGCTTGTCCAGTGTTAATGGCATTTAGGAGATCAAATGACTAAACTATGAAGGCAGTTCAACATATCCAGGCTTTCTTTGTGTAAGTCGGCTCAACAAAAACTAAAACCTTAGTCAGAGTTAACAGGTATGAAGGTGGTTTTCAACGTTCTTTGTTAATTCAGACTTTCTGATTCAAATTCATCCACACAAACAGGAGTATTTGACACATCATTTGACTCAGTTTCTGTACAAAATGAACCGTTCGTGTGCAACTGCTTAGGTCAACAGGTTATTTTAATGGGAAACAATGAGGAACATACAAATTTCTGTCAGTAAAAAGCTGCTACTGGAAATTATGTAAGACAGAAATGCTGGTAGAAAACTGTTAAATGTTTGCAATGTATTTATTTTAACGATCAATACAGCTGATTATTTTTAACAGACCACTGCACCATAAAACTATCAAATTTCATATATTCAAACATGATATGGTATTGAAGTGCATGTAGGTCTGACACTGTCTCATAATGAAGGAAATCATTTTAATGTGTGGCAAAGTGAAACTAATGTTACTGATTCAATATTCTCTGTCATAAATACCAGTAGAATAATCAGTTTTCTTATTTGCTTTCTATCAGCTGCAGTACCAGCAATTTAAATGGACCAAACATAAAAACATTATGTGATTTCTGCATCACCAACCAAATACATGTGGGCTTACCATGGCTTTGAGTTTTATTTGAATGTCAGTGTACTACACTATATATGTACAATACGCCACAGATATCTGCCTGTGTTCCACCAGGACTGTTATTTCTGTTGCACAGTGCGCTCACTTCTGCTTTTAATGCTGCAATGCGCATGCCAAGTGTGGAATCTGATTACTTGATTACTTGCCAGAATAATCAATAGAATACTCAATTACTAACGTAATCAATAGATGCAGCCCTAATCTGAACCAAACTTAGACCATTAAGGACATCAGATCAGAAAACACAGTCCAGCTTCTTTCTATGGCAACATGATTTCCAGATATACTCTTCTTAAGCTGTCAAGAAAGAACCATTCAAATCAATAATAAACCGAGGAAAAATTGCTAGAGTAATTATTTTGGTTCACTTCAGGCTAATTGCAAATACTAAGTTAGTGTTAAGTCCACACAGCAGGTCAGCAGAACAAAAGTCCTCTGGAAATCAATGTAAAACTCGGCACAGTTAATTGGACAAAAAATGTCACATCTTTCTCTATATTTTCTCTGTAATTAAGACTAAAATGCACAGTTCTTTGAAAAACTGAAAAAATCAAAAGAAATGACTAAAACATCGATGAATAGTATACACACACACACACACACACACGCACACACACACACACACACACACACACACACACACACACACAACCCTCTTGACAATGGTGACACTAAGTGTCTATGCATGTGTGTAGCTGTTGTCATTTTTTTTCTCTGAACAGATTCCACATTACTGACTGCATAATGTGTTATGTGTTTACAGTAGATAAGTTGCGTTGCTCATGTGAGAATAAAAAGCTTTCCTGTAAGCACTCTTTTTTTTTTTTTTTTAAGTAAGAAGATGGGAACTCGGCTTGAGGTCACAGATATTTATTCTGAGTCGCTGTTTGCGATATGACCAACAAGCTATTGAAACCAGAGTGGTAAACAACGAGTAGAGAACACCCAGAGAGCACGCTGGAATATTAAAATGAAATGAGCTTTGTTCTTGCTGTGATTCTTGCTTCATTTAATACAGTATATTGGACTTTCCTTGGACTCTATTTTTAATGCTTTGATGTAAAACAAGCCTTTATAACCAAACTTATTTTTGCTTTGAGAAGTGTGCAGCAGGAATTATATGAGTAGTGATATGAAATATGGACCACAATAGCATATATAAAAGGAAGGTCTGAGTGTTGTCATTGCAGCAGAATGTAAAGTCAATGAGACACTTGCAAAGTAAACTGCAGTCACCTCCACTGTGTATTGAAATAGATGCACTTACAAACTAGGCAAACCAGATGCCAATGTTATGATATACTAAAATTCTTTACATTATGACCCAAAGTGGGATCTAGTAAGCAGCAAACAAACAACGATTTGAGTCATATTCCATAGTGGTGGCTCACTCTGAACTATTGAATACTTGACCTCATGTGATGGCCAAGTGTTAATGCTGAATTTTCTGCTTGATCAAGCATTTTAAAAGGGAAGCTCCAGCTCACAATTTACTTGGTGCCAGATACCTTTAGAGGTCTCATAGAGCCCATTACCCAGCAGGAGCAGTAACACATAAAAGACCAACATCATGTTAGACACAGGATGTTATAAATGGCTGAATGGAAGTTGAATATAAAGCAGAACAAGTAGTTGTGCAGAGCGGGTATAATTAATGGAATCATTATGTGGGTCATAGGACATGGATAGAAATTATATTTCATTTGAGATTTATTTTTTACCAACAAATACATACTGAAAAAGAGCACAACAAAGCGCTCCCTCCAACCAACAGATGGCAACACTATACAGAAATTGCATGGCTCTCCCCAACTTTCATGAAATGTCTCCAAATTTTTTTTATTTTTTTTTTTTGCTTGTCCCTTGTTTTTTTGTTTTTTTTTTTTCAAGTGGAAGCCTTGACATCATTTGCCCTGGCCAATATGTAATAGTTAGTCTGCAAGCCTTCTTCCAAAATAGCTATCACCTTTTCAGTATTTAGAAAGCTTAAGTCCATCAATATTTGTTCATTTTTATATAATTGTGTGGTTTTTTGGGGGGATACAGACCAAGTAGGAACAATTTAGGACCCAATGAAATTTTTTTTGAAACAATTTTCTCACA
Source organism: Amphiprion ocellaris (assembly GCF_022539595.1). Taxonomy (NCBI): domain Eukaryota; kingdom Metazoa; phylum Chordata; class Actinopteri; family Pomacentridae; genus Amphiprion; species Amphiprion ocellaris. The sequence continues at coordinate 19,646,273 of NC_072778.1, forward strand.
GGTAATTCTGACCTAAACTGTCCTTGTTATCAATGTTTCAGCAAATTACTGTGGGAATTTAGCAAGTATATTGTTTTGATTTGCTTTTACAAAGCTTCTAAGATAGGAATTTTATTTTTTTTTAAAGTGTTCTATTCGGATTAAACTTATGCTTCAGTTGTTCAAAAGACATCATAATATCAGAAATTGATAGATACAGAACTTGGATCTTTTTAAGTCCCTTAGAAGTCCGGCTTTTAAAACTGGTTACCCCACACAGCTGCATTGTGACAAAAAATCTGTTGTTTTTACATATATATTTTTGAAATCATGTGAGATTTCAACCATATGTCTAACTATTGGGTACTATGTTGGTCTGTCTTTGTAGACTTTTCACTGTGTCAGAGTGCAGGGTCATGGGAGGAGGGAGTCTCATACTCAGAGTTTCGATTTCTGTTCGATAAGGAGTAGCCTTTGTTGAAAAGTAAAACATGATGGACCTCAGCTGTGCAGCCCAGTAAAACAACAATAAGTTTGGACATTTTAACCCTCCTTGATTAAATGACAAATAGAACAGAGAAAAACATAGCCTGACTTTTCTATTGTTCCAAATGAATTCAACAAATAGTTTTTTTAATGATTAGAAATAAATCTGGTGGTGTTGGCGGGGGAATGTTTTGAAAAAGATTAATTTGAGATTTTAACAGGAATTCAATATGAATGTGAGGCATAATGTGTGCATTATATAAGTGGAGGTTCAAAGGCAAAAAACTAATCCTCTCCTTGAACCACAAATCTGTTTGTTACGCTGTGGCTTGTATAAACTCCCCCGAGTCCCAATCTCCAATCAGTTTTTAAAAGGACGCGGCCCTGCTGAGTGAGACAATATTATCTCCAAACCTTTAAGACCTGATCTGATATCAGCCTCTGGCACAAAACCTCCTCCTCTTGTTCCATCACACATTATGTAAATCCTCAGTTGCTGATCCAGGGTCAGCTAAGGGGAATGGTGGCAGACATGGAGCCCTGCAGGATCTGATGTTAATTCAGCAGATGTCTGGTTAAACCACCCACAGGGCAAGCAAGGCTGTCTGCAAGATACGGCCAGAGTGACCTTAGAGCTGCCTGTCACCTTATCTGTCTCCACAGGGACACACACACACACACACACACACACACACACACGTACACAAACATGTGCATACACCCAAACACACACGCAGCCTTTTTATATTTTCATTTCCATGTATTTTTCTGCTTTTATGGGGAGCTACTCCATTTATGTTTTTTTCCCTCGCTGTTATAAAATTAGCACAACAGCAGAATGAGCTTCATTTGCTAGTTAAAAACAACAATCAGTAAAAGGTTCTCAAACAATAACTTGACCAGGAACACACCATAAAGAAACAACTAGGAATGAAAAGGAGAAAACAGGGATGAAATTAAATAGCAAATTTCCGTGTACAGGTTTGTGATCTATAGGGATAGAAACCAAAGCAAGCCTCAGGGTTGAATTATTAAAGACTGGAGGATCAATAAGCTCAGAAGTTACGGGTACTGCTCTGAGTACATTGTGTTAAGAAAATAAATTTCCTATTTATTATTGCTACATAAATATTATCTTGCACATTTTATCTCACCAACTCCATTTGTAATTTATCTTTAATGCATTTTCCATCTTTCCTTGAAGCCTATGTGCGATGGGCTGAGGCAGCTCTTGCTTTCTCATATGCTGTATTCAATAAAGATGCAAGCAGGTAAAGACGAGAAACATATTTAGCAGTGCCTGACTATTCCAAAGTCCTGGAAAATGGGCCAAGAGGTGTCAGTGGGGCTGACGCGGGTCATGGAAATGTCTTTGGGCAATTTACTGTACCTATGATGGCACCCACCTATCAGTCTACGCCAACATGTTCTTAATTATGCATAACTGTAAGCCTTAATACATTTTAAATGGGTGAGATATTTAAAAATCACTCCCTCATACAGCTGCCATGAAAGGGTAAACTAGCCACAGAGATCCAAATGTTCTTTTGTAGCAGGCCGTGAACATGTTTATTTCTGTTTTGAAGGTGATCATTTTAACATGGACTCTAAGGGGACCGACTCGCTTCTGGAGCTAGCCTCAAGTGGCCACTCGAGTAACTGCAGTTTGTGGCTCTTCCATGGTGGCTTCATTTTTCATCATCAGAGGCTTTCGCTGGGGTCATACTGAAATAATAATGATAATTAGTCACTCTTGCCTGCAAGATACGGCCAGAGTGACCTTAGAGCTGCCTGTCACCTTATCTGTCTCCACAGGGACACACACACACACACACACACACACACACACACGTACACAAACATGTGCATACACCCAAACACACACGCAGCCTTTTTATATTTTCATTTCCATGTATTTTTCTGCTTTTATGGGGAGCTACTCCATTTATGTTTTTTTCCCTCGCTGTTATAAAATTAGCACAACAGCAGAATGAGCTTCATTTGCTAGTTAAAAACAACAATCAGTAAAAGGTTCTCAAACAATAACTTGACCAGGAACACACCATAAAGAAACAACTAGGAATGAAAAGGAGAAAACAGGGATGAAATTAAATAGCAAATTTCCGTGTACAGGTTTGTGATCTATAGGGATAGAAACCAAAGCAAGCCTCAGGGTTGAATTATTAAAGACTGGAGGATCAATAAGCTCAGAAGTTACGGGTACTGCTCTGAGTACATTGTGTTAAGAAAATAAATTTCCTATTTATTATTGCTACATAAATATTATCTTGCACATTTTATCTCACCAACTCCATTTGTAATTTATCTTTAATGCATTTTCCATCTTTCCTTGAAGCCTATGTGCGATGGGCTGAGGCAGCTCTTGCTTTCTCATATGCTGTATTCAATAAAGATGCAAGCAGGTAAAGACGAGAAACATATTTAGCAGTGCCTGACTATTCCAAAGTCCTGGAAAATGGGCCAAGAGGTGTCAGTGGGGCTGACGCGGGTCATGGAAATGTCTTTGGGCAATTTACTGTACCTATGATGGCACCCACCTATCAGTCTACGCCAACATGTTCTTAATTATGCATAACTGTAAGCCTTAATACATTTTAAATGGGTGAGATATTTAAAAATCACTCCCTCATACAGCTGCCATGAAAGGGTAAACTAGCCACAGAGATCCAAATGTTCTTTTGTAGCAGGCCGTGAACATGTTTATTTCTGTTTTGAAGGTGATCATTTTAACATGGACTCTAAGGGGACCGACTCGCTTCTGGAGCTAGCCTCAAGTGGCCACTCGAGTAACTGCAGTTTGTGGCTCTTCCATGGTGGCTTCATTTTTCATCATCAGAGGCTTTCGCTGGGGTCATACTGAAATAATAATGATAATTAGTCACTCTTGCCTGCATTAGAGTAAATATATGCTGCATTAGAATAAATACATGCTGTGGCTGTAGCACTTGTTTTGGGTCAACTCTACTCTAATTTGACCCCTGATCCTTAGTGACCAGACAGATCAAATTGTGTGGAAAGTTAGTTCCCCGTCTTCCTGAAGCACCTTTTCTTTACTGTTCTCTTCCCTTGCTTCCCTCCATCCCAGTCTTTCTCCTCTTTAAGGCAGCAAATGATAGGTAGACAGACAGACAGACAGACAGACAGACAGACAGACAGACAGACAGACAGACAGAGAGACAGACAGACAGACAGACAGACAGACAGACAGACAGACAGACAGACAGACAGATAGATAGATAGATAGATAGATTATTAATCCCGAGGGAAATACAAGTGTTCAGCAGCTTACATACAACAATAAAAAACAACAAGACAAAACAGGCAGGTTAGTAACCAGAATAACATTAAGGTTAGTATAAACTCTAAAAAACTTGCTGTGCAATACTATAAGCAATACTATAAATCACTGCAATGTCACACTGCAAATGTCTGACAAAAGCCTGTCACTCTTGCAGCAGAAGGAAAATTGATCATGTAAATGGCTGAAGATATCTTGTGTGTCACATAGCAGTGACTCGACTGTTAAATGACTCATTTGCCTTTGTTTGGTATTTACAAGAAGAAGTGCAGCGCCTCATTCAGATATCATATACATCACATATGCCATTATGAATGACCTTTCTTTATTTCCTCCTTTCATTCCCTTCCATCTCCTCTTTTGTCCTCACGAATTAGTTATAGTAAGTGCAGTTATTATTTCACTGTTGTTATGCTTTGATAAGAACGTTGAAATTGACAGCAGGATCCTGCCTTACCTAATGTTTCTCTCCTGTAGCAGATTTAAATGCACAGCAGGTTTGAGCAGCAAGCCAGACATAATGTTATTTAACTGTTTATTTTTGTTACAAATGATCAAAATATGAAATGGAGAAAAAAAGAACATCGGTGTCTTGGTGCTGAATGAGCTGGTCTGTGGCATCACATTTAGTAAGCGTCCATCTGTTGTTTGCACTAATAACATCTTAACATACTATATTTGTGCAGCAGCACTGTATGTCATTTGTGAAGCCACTTACAGCTCTGATTTACATTAGAAAATGTATTTCATAAGGCATTCTCACAGATGAGGCAATAAACGTTTTAATGATAACTTATGACTAAATGCTCCCCTACCAGCATTACACATTGGTCTTTTCAATAACTGACTGAATGTCTATAATTATTCCATGGCCCTTAAAATAATTAATTCCCAGTTTGGGGGATAATAGCTTTTCATCCGCCTCGAGACATGTTAGTGGTTAGTAAAGTTACACTGTTTTTGGAAATCTGCCCCAATGAACAGCCATTCTTTGAGGTTCTAGTTTATTAATAAAACATAACAGGGCTCCCATGATGTCCCTGAAAAGCCATATTTACCACATTTATATCTTGTAAATGGGTTAACACACATCAGCCAACTTGCTTCTGACAAGGGTTGAGTGCAGGTTGAAAACTCCCCAGCTCAAGTAACTCAACTGGACAAACTAACTTATTTATAGCATTTTTAAAATGTATTTTAACCAGCTCTTGTGAAAAATAAACCAAATGAAAGAAAGGGCAAGAGGAATAATATAACAGAAAACCAATATATACACGATAGTAGATATACTGCAAAAAAGGATTTTTAAGAAAGTAAATAAGTCTTGTTTCTGGGAAAATGTTCTTATTTTTTGTCTAAAAAGTAAAGTAATCTTGACAAGCAAGTTTTGTTCTAGAAAATTATACTAATTTTAAGAAAATATATCTAGCTTTTTCTCTGTAAAATATTACAGCTAATATTGAGGTAGAATTACCAGTAATAAGCTACAACAATGGTACATATTTAATCCCAGCAGAGGAACAAGATTGCTTTTCTTATTTTAAGAGTAGGACAAATCGCACAAGTTCTCAATTTATGAAACTACACCAATTAAAGTTTGAATTCATCTGTTTTTATTCACTATCAACACTGACAAGTTTCACATTTTACATTATTAACAGAACCACACACTGATCTACACTCATCTGAAAGTCAGAACCAAAATCTGAACTTTTAAAAGCAAGTCTGAAAACAAAGTGTGCTACTCCATGGAAGTGAATGCTGGAGGATGACAAAGATGCCAAACAACTAACTGCCAAGAGTGGTAACATTGCGGCAATCTGTAGAAGTGGAATGAGCCCTATGTGCCACTTAGGCACTATAGGGTCGAGAGAGAGAGGCTTTGTGTAGTCCAATGACATCACCCAGGTAATATTTTGTAGTGACATATGTCATATCTTTGTGAGAAAAACTGTAAAATGGAGTGAAATCTACAAGGTTATCAGCAGATATCAGTTCTGTTACTTGTGCCATGTTTGGAATCTCTATTTTATATGCCATGAAATCTCTGTCAAAACAAACAGTATCATGCTGCTGAAATTCAAAACAATACAGTGATGAATTTATTACGTAGATACACTATATTGCCAAAAGTGTTCGCTCACCCATCCAAATAATCAGAATCAGGTGTTCCAATCACTTCCATGGCCACAGGTGTATAAAATCAAGCACCTCGGCATGCAGACTGCTTTTACAAACATTTGTGAAAGAATGGGTCACTCTCAGGAGGTCAGTGAATTCCAGCATGGAACTGTGATAGGATGCCACCTGTGCAACAAATCCAGTCGTGACATTTCCTCGCTCCTAAATATTCCACAGTCAACTGTCAGCTGTATTATAAGAAAGTGGAAGTGTGTGGGAACGACAGCAACTCAGCCACCAAGTGGTAGGACACGTAAACTGATGGAGTGGGGTCAGCGGATGCTGAGGTGCATAGTGCCAAGAGGTCACCAACTTTCTGCAGAGTCAATCACTACAGACCTTCAAACTTCATGTGGCCTTCAGATTAGCTCAAGAACAGTGCTTCAGCAGAGAGCTTCATGGAATGGGTTTCCATGGCCAAGCAGCTGCATCCAAGCCATACATCACCAAGTGCAATGCAAAGCATCGGATGCAGTGGTGTAAAGCACGCCGCCACTGGACTCTAAAGCAGTGGAGACGTCTTCTCTGGAGTGACGAATCGCGCTTCTCCATCTGGCAATCTGATGGACCAGTCTGGGTTTGGCGGTTGCCAAGAGAACAATACTTGTTGGACTGCATTGTGTCAAGTGTAAAGTTTGGTGGAGGGGGGATTATGGTGTGGGGTTGTTTTTCAGGAGCTGGGCTTGGGCACTTAGTTCCAGTGAAAGGAACTCTGAATGCTTCAGCATACCAAGACATTTTGGACAATTCCATGCTCCCAACTTTGTGGGAACAGTTTGGAGCTGGCCCCTTCCTCTTCCAACATGACTGTGCACCAGTGCACAAAGCAAGTCCATAAAGACATGGATGACAGAGTCTGGTGTGGATGAACTTGACTGGCCTGCACAGAGTCCTAACCTCAACCTGATAGAACACCTTCAGGATGAATTAGAGAGGAGACTGAGAGCCATACCTTCTGGTCCAACATCAGTGTGTGACCTCACAAATACGCTTCTGGAAATGATTTATTCTGAAAATATTTGGATCTCTACTGTGAATATTTGATTCACCACCATATCAATATTTTTTAGATTATCACTCTCATATGTAGTATTCACATATGTATTTTATATTTTTCCAAGTGTTTTTAAGAATATTTGACAAATTAATAAAATAATAATAGTAACAGTAACAGCCTTACCATTTTGATGTTGATGTCCTCCCGCTCCGTGATCTGCTGCTGCTTCCATTGTCAAGGTGTTCAGAGTGGCTTTTTCGAATGTGACACCAAAGAGAGTTGTAAACTCGATACTCTTTGACACAACCATCAATTCCGCAAATGACACGAAAATCTGGACTACGGCTATGTGCAGAATTAATATGACTCAGTAAAGATTTGAGGGTTAGACCCACAAACACAAAGCAAATAACACAGTGCCAAATCATTTTCTGTACCCTTCTTGTCTTAAATAAACTGGCCGGCTTTTTGTCCCATGATGAACCGCATTTTCTCCCGTGAACCGAAGATTATATGGTTTAGTCCATTAGGGGGTAAGACGGGCTTCTTATCATAATTGTGTGCCTGCAACAAGTGAATGTGATCGTCTTGTGCTTTGGCTTGAAACAAATGTAAATGTATTAAATGTACAGCATTTGTACTTATTAAACATTTTTCCTGGCACTGCACTGGACCATACTGTGTCTTGTTTTATGTTTTGAGATGTGCTTATGCTATTTTCTTCAAATTCTTTAAAGCTGTACATGTAATGTAAATGTATTTTAGGAAGAGACTCGTGCCGAGAAAGTACCACCATCAGCCACTGGAGCTAGTGACCTCTCTCAAGAGGAGCCCAACACTTCAAAGTCTGTGACTATATCCAACCCAGAATACATAGTCTTCACAGACAGTGAGCTTGAACAAGCACGGCGCTACTACTTTGAGCAGAAACGACTGGGGACAGACCGCATTGAGCCTTTATCAAAGGACGTCTTCTGCCGACTCATCAGAAACACAATGACTAACATGATTTCAATAGCAAGAGCCACTGAGGACTTCAGATACCCCAGCAAACATGAGGTGAATGCTATGGTGAAGCGATTGGTGGAGTACTACCCGATGATAACAGGAAAATGTGGTGAATGGGTAAGTAGCCATTGTCCACTAATACTTTGTTTGGTGTTCATGGTGTAAGCTTGGGTGTTACTATCATCTTTTTAAGATTATAAAAATCATCATCAATTTTCATTATCTGTACCTGGCAGGAGCACGTTGCTAAGAAACTCATGAAGAGACTCTCAAATGTCAAAAGTCCAAGAAAGGCTAAGGGCCCTCCTTCCAAGAAGCCACGACAGGATGGGGATGCAGATGCCGCAACAACTGACTATGATGGAGATTCCAGTGGATCAACTATTATTTTATCACCTGCTAGAGCCAGCACCCCAGTGGAACAACAGGATAGCAGTGATGAAGCGTGTATGTATTGCATTAATACATCCTGTATGCATCTGTGGGTTTGGGGTAGAGAAAACATTTTGAAACACTACCAACTGAACATAACTGCTTCACTTTTTCTCAAGGGATGTTTGTATTACATTCCATATTGTGACAAGTTACGCACATAAAGTAATAAATCTGGTGCTTCTCAAGTTCTTCCTAGCTATTAACTTGTAAACTTGGAAATCTAATATTTCCCCACAGTCATATTTTACACATTTTCTTTTATATGTATTTTCTGTTATGTTTTTGATGTTGTTTACTTGCATTCTGTGTATTATTTATGCACTGATGTACCACAGCAAATATGTACAGACTTACTTGGCAATAAATCGTGATTTTGATTCTGACATCTTCACCCCTGCTTTATGCTTTCAGCTCCTTCAATTGACTTCTACAGCAGCCAGAAAACCCAGGCAAGACACTACAAGACTCTCCAACAATTGTACAAGACCAAGAAGCCGAACAACAAGGCTGCAGTGACCAAACTAATGGACCTGGAGTTTCAGTCTAGAAGACTCTTCATAGACGCCGATGCTGTAAAGGATTAAGGATTAAAGATTAAGGATAAAGGCTGAAAGATTCTCAAAGCTCACCCATGTTTCAGAGAAGTGGATCATGTAAGTTATTGTTTTCCCTGTTTAAACAGTCCTCACATTTTAGATGTCCCATTATACATTTGGGGGCATCTTGGCATGCTTTTCATATTTCTTTTTCTTTTTTCTTTCTGTATTTTAATGTTTTTTCAGGTTTTGGATGAATTGCAGAGAATTATTCAACCATCCAATTCCCGGTACATCTCTGAGATGAAGGAAAGATGGGAAAGCTTCTACTCAAAGGTGCAGTTCTATGGTGTGATGAAGAAAGCCATGAAGCCTCCAAACACATTGAATGGAGGTATGGTCACAGTGCTTTGATCTCTTTAGTTTTTGAGATGGCATACTAAGCAGTTATTTATGGTGACATCTTGTCTTGTTTCTCTTCTGTCAAACCAGTGGAGCATTGAAGCAGGGTGCCAGCAGTGAGGCTCTTTTCCATGTCCTTATGGTGAGGCTGCTGTATGCATTGTTGTTTTTTGTTATGGTGATTTTTACAAATGTGTTCTGTAGGTTCATTGGCGCTTCCTGTAGTGTGTTTAGTATTTGCAATCAACATTCACATTCATTTTCCTTAGATGGATTCATGTGGCTAGGATTTTTTTGATAATCATCTTATTATTCAGTGTTCTAGTCAGGTGCATTTCTTGTGGTCTTTTTCTAATTTTTTTTCTTTGTCTTCTGTCATGTAGACTTCAGAAGACCCCAGTTGTTTCCTGCACCAGCGACCTCTGTCTTGTCCATTTGTGCTTGTCTCTGAAGACAACTGCATGATCGCCGTGGGAAGCACACCAGTGACTACGTTCGACCGGGAGGATCTTTATGAGGGACTGCTCTATGTTATGGCATGTTATTATGCCCTCCACCTCACGTACCCAAAGTGTATTTCCACACTACTGTCTGTACTGCAAACTGAAATTCTTCAAGATTCCATCCATGACCGAGATTCAACCCCCTCCTACAAAAAAGCCCTTGCTGAGTGGAAGTCATTCATTGAGTAAGTTTGTCTTTTTTTTCCTTCTCTATGCGATGAAGGTGTTTCAGAAAAAGTTAGTCAAATGTTAGCCACATGTTTGTTGGTGTTGTTTACATTAGTTCTTCTGGGATACTTTGCAAACCAGCAGTGGAAGTGTCTTTTCTTTTAATATATATGCTGCTGGAATCCTTTTTGACACTGGCAGCTAGAATGTTACGTGATTGTTATGTTGCTAGAATAATGGAATACGCACTTTTTGACAGTTGCAGTGTTGTATCCTGTTAAAATATCTGGAATACACATTTGTGACAGTGACAACGTTGTATAGTACTATGTTAAAGTAGTTGGAAAATCCACTTCTTGAGAGTGGCAGCTGGATTTATTATGCCATTGTTGGATTTGAGTGATGTCAAACTCCCAGCTGTCCTGATTTGTTTTAATAAAAAATGAATAAATGAAGAATGCTTCTGGTGATTTAATTTAAGAAAAAGTAGCTTGTTTTTAGCATCCTTTTTGAAGAAATTGTGTGTCATACTAAGCTACTTTTAGCTAATTATTATTCTTATTGTTGAGGTATAATTTCTCAAAATCAAGGATGAAAATTCTATTTCAAGAAAACCTGTCCTATTGTAAGCTTTTGTTTACTAACTGAAAATCTTAACTAAGGTAAAACATTCTTAAAGTCAGCTTCATCAAGAAAGCAGAACACTTATTTTAAGTAAATATTTCTTACATAACGGAGTTTCTTTGCTTGTTATAAGCAAATTTTCTTACATTTTGGCCTATTTTTTCTAGTTTTTAGACACATTATGGTCTTAAAGTGACTAGATCTATACTCTAGTTTTAAGAATTCTAGCCAAGCAAATTTTGCTTACCCCATTGGCAGATTTGTTTGCTTAAAACAAGAAAATTTGACCAGATTTAAGAAAATTAGGCTCATTTCTAGTAGGGCTGTTCTTGCAGTGTATTGTATGTAACTCAGTGCTAGTGGTTGTTTGGCAGTGCACGAATGTAGCTACTCTGCAGATTGGAGCTACACTGCTGTGACAACCAAAACAACACATATCTAATAGAGAATGAATGACTCCAACACGAGCTGATCATGCATTTAGCCAAACTGTATCTAAGGGTCAAGACGTCTATCTCAACATGCTCTCAAAACTCAGCCCTTTATCTTTTATATTATCCATGCTTCATGAATATATTCTGGTCTCCACTTTTGAGTTAATGCAGGTAATATGAACACTTTGAGTGTATATGTGCCGACAAATGTTTTCCTCACCAGACTTGCAAAGCAGACCAACTCCAAACACTGTTAACTTTTCTAATAGTTTTCAGAAGTAATTGGTTTCACTTGTTTAAATGGTAATGTTCACACTTTAGTCAAATTTCAGTCAGAACTCTGACTAGACTATAATGTCTTCATAGTACTGCACTTCCCACTTTCATAAAGGTTAATTAAGCTTAATTCAGTCACAGGGGAATTAAATGAGACAGAGGGAAGCCAAGAGAAAATAAAAGTTCAAGCCAGAGATGAAGATACAGTGAGAAGAGAGAGACATACATAATAAAGTAAGCACCTACGGGGATAATTTGGTTTGCCAATTTCATCTCTAAAGTGCAGGAGTTGAGGTTTGTGTGTATGTGTCTGAGGTAAAGTTTTGTGGGTTTCTCTTGGTGCGATTTGTTAAAAGTTTCTGCTTAGTCAAGCTTGACGTCCAGGTCACTATATCTTTCACCTGCGACTATTTTCTCTTATACACAGACAGAATAAAAGTGTAAAAAAAGACAGAAAAGAAAAGGGGGCAATATTTTACTGATTCCCTTGTGGTCTTTTTTTGCTTGATAAAAAAGAGCAGACAATCTGTGTTTTCATGAAATTTAGGGCAAAGACAACTGCGAGTACAAGACAGAGATGGAGACACACTGTGATGATAATGAGAATACAAGAAATTAAAAGTCTAAAGAGGAACACAATGGAGAGTCATGATGAGACCTAGCCAGCAGAGTAATGTTTGAATTGTTCTTTTTAAAATGTAAAGTAATTTAGGCTGTGTGCGTTGGATAGTTGACACTGTTTTTGTGCATCTTCATAATTCAGCCCTCAGAGTCACTTAATGTCTACAGTGGGCATATGTGTGTCCTTTTAATATTGAGAGGGTACAATTAAGTGAAAAGAAAACATCTGAAATTATCTACTTTGACCCTATAATATTATGTTTCCAGAATGGAAATTAGATAAATGACTACATTTAATAGCAAAATCAAGAAGCTGGTAAGATCCCCTTGTGTTTATGCTCTATAATCTGCTCTTATGAATCAACCTGTGTATGAGATGTGCTATATAAGCCAAGCTGAGTTGCCTTCCATTGCTAGTACCACACATCAACACATAGAATTAAAAACATTAATGTGGGATTAATGATGAATGAGGACAGAACAGACCTGAGAACATCATTCACTCATGGTGTAGAGAGCTAGTTGTCATGTATTTGCATCCCTGTCCCCTACAAATTATATTTTATACAGCTGGTCTGTTTTGTCAATAACATTATGATAGTAAAAGTACTTTCTGAGCAAATTGTTCACTCGCAACCTTTTTTTCCCACTGACTCTGCCTAATCCAAAAATGAGCAGACAGTCCATACAAACAACTCTGGACCATGGACTGTCCAGTGACATCCATTTGTCACTCAAAGCAACTATGCAGCTGATTACAGACAGCTTTAAGACTCAATGGTACTGAAACTAGTGAGTTATACAAAAATTAACTTTCTGTCCAGTTATTATGAAAAGAGAATCTAAATAAAGAGACCCAAACTGTTTTTGTATCAAATTGTGAACATGTTAATTTCTGCAGTAAAGTGGAGTATTTTATCATCGGGGTCTATGAGAACTGACTCGCTGCTGGAGCCTGTCCCAAGTGACTATTTGAGGAACTGCAATTTCTGGCACTCATCCCATGTTGTCTTGTAGCACTAAAACTGTTCTCAGATATGAAGAACTTATCAAATATAATAGAAATAATGTATGCTAACCAAAAGTGCTTTTGTTATTTACCATAAACTGAGAAAAACAAAAAAGACAAGACAAAAGAGAAAGACAAGACAAATTTCACATCTACTTAAGCAATACTGAATGATGTATAAACTCCCTTTCTTATCCGATTGCTGTAGGTTGGATGTAGGAGGTTAGCTGATTTTTATTTACTCAAACTGATAAAAAGAATATCATATACCTAAATATCAAATGAATGTGTGCGTGGGTGGTAGGTTCGTGTGAGTTCAGTTGTTAATCTGCAACAACTGTTTGCTATGGCAACAGTGAAAGGTCCTTTATGTTAATGATGAGTACATAATAGCTCCTCTAACCTCTCTTGACCTCCCTTTACATGCTCACACACTTTAATGGAGGCAGATTGCTATGTAACATCTCCATGATTGCAGTAATTGTCATTCATATCATTGTCAAAACCAGCTTTAGCGCTGTACCAAATGGACAAAGAGAAAGGAGTCAATACGAAAGTAAAGGCAGACTCATGTATGTTGTTGTATGTCACTAAGTTTTCTTACTTTGATTTAATAAGGTGCAGAAGTTTATTTGTAGCTCACTGAACACTAAACACTAAACCATACTAAAAATTCTACTGCAGACAGTCTGTCTAGTGTATTTCTGTTCTTATCTCTTCAGGACAGTGTTGTTGCCAAAGACAGCTTTATATTTTTTTAAAATTCTGATTTCCCTTGTATTGATTCTTGTGTGTGTGAGACAATCTTGGACAGGCAGTAAAGTGGTTTAAACTACGACACAAACGCTACGCTTAAATAGGATCTCCTGTTTGTTTTATTAAAGAATCAGCCTCTGTCTTGTTGGTGCAGAGTGTTTAATTACTTTTTCCTCCCTACCAGTGTTCTGCTAATGTGAAGAACTTTGCTGGCATTGTACATTGTGTTCTTTTCAGGGTGGGCAATTTATTAAACAGGCAGTACCTTAGATACAAGAGCTTATCTGTTTAGTTTGCTTTGTTACAGAGAGCATTAAACCTGTGGCCTCACTCATCAGTTTTTTCCCTCATTATATTCCCTCTTTCTTTGTTCTTTCTCATTTTCTGTTTCTGATTGTTTTTTCGCTCACGATTCATTCTGTATCCAGCTCCATTCCTTTAACATGTTTCTCATTTTGTAACCCTTGTTGCTTTGTTGTTTTTTTTTTATATCATGACTGGCTTTTATTGTCAAACTCTTCTCTGTGTTTGTATGTGCTGTTTATGATTTCTGACATCATCAGACATTACATGATGATATTTTTGCATGACCAATGGTGGGAGTTTATAAAAATACGGTAGTGAGATACACATTCACTGGCATATTTGCAGCCCGTGGGAGTCATCTGTTAACAGTTCTTTTAAAAATACATTCATATTTTTGGTCACATTTGGCTATTCTCTGTCTAATATATCTCTTGTGACTTCAGTCCATTTATCCATCAGCTTTATTGTCCTGCAATAAATATGAACCTTTTCTCATCTACTCCACTTACTGTTTTTTAAAGCTGATATCAGGCGTTTGTCATTTTAAAGCTGACATTCATCTTCAAAATAAATAATCCAACTTTGACCAGCTGAGGGTCATTTTCTTAAAATGCTCACATCCATGGATATGATTGAAAAGGCAATGGTCTTTCAGTAATAGTGAAGCCTTTGAAAGATTCAAAACGTACAATTTTAAGAGCAAAGTGAATGAAAGTGAGTCATTTTTGTCAGTTCTTTGACTTTGGTATGCAAGTGTTGCGCTTTTAATAGAGTATATAGGCTTTTGTCTGTGGTCACTCTTTCACATAACCAAGGAACCCCTCTGAGCTAATGAGACTATTTTTCACAATGACAGGCTGATAATACTAGTGCAGTTGAAAGTCACTAAGTTACTAAAGAATTTACATTATTGAGGGCATGCTAAGAGTGAGATATCAGTGAGTTTGAGGACTAAATACAGTTTAACATTTAAAAATGGCACGACACAGGTATCTATCAAGGTAATGATTATTCCTCTGTCTCAGCAACAAAGAAAAGCAATTGAATCAAATCACTGGTGTTACAAAGATTTTACAAAACCAAGACAGTGCACTCCCATGTATAGTAATTGTACATGTTGTTTCAGTAAAAGCAGAGCCAGGTTTAACATCATTGCTGTGTTACCCATCTCTCTTTTTGGCCTAGAAACATTATGTTAGACGGACTCCCAAAATCTTCTCTCTTGCTTCTATGTGCAGCTCACCTACATCTTTCTTCAGTTTCTCTCAGTTCTTTTATGTCGTCTCCTTTTGAACTCTCTACAGCCTAAAGCTAGATATAAGTTATCAAGGCCCTCCTACTTCATGTCAAGGCCTGAATATCTTGCTCTTTACACTTTCCACTGACATTTTAGTTTCTTCCTCAGCCTCTCTTATTCTCCCTTGTGGTTATAAAATACTACAACACCACAACAGTCCTCATAATCCTATTTACAGAGGCGAGTCTAGAGATGGATATGATTGCAGTGGTACTGCTATTCTTACTGATACTACTTATTCATTCAATATTCAGTACCATGACAATAGTTTTATCGACTATTTATCTGCTGCTTTTTTAAATTGCAAAATATATTATCAAAAAAAAGGTAATCATAAAACAGGACAGTCATATTGATATATGATATTTTATGGCAGTTTTTGGATTTTTAAATAATGTATCACAATAAATGTTGTGTTGTTCAACTTACCATTTATTATATAGAAAATGAATGAAAAACAACAGTGATACTATGTAAACAAAGTGGCATTTAAAGGGTTACATGAAATAAAATATCCCAAAAAAGTATTTGGTAGTTATAACCAGGACTGATTATATTTTATTTTATGGCAGTTTTTCTGACAAACACATTTTTGTCTTTATGTACATCTTGGAATTTTTTTTTTTACATTGACACCTTATGGTTAAGAAAAATGTTTTGAGTAATTCTACTATGGCCAATACCAACAGTCAGCTAGAAAAGTTGTGGAAATAAAGCAAGTCAGAGTTTGCCTGCAGCCCCAAATCAAGAAATCTACCCTGTTCTGAGTGCTCTGACCCTGAAGCTGTAAATTTCAGAATTTACACTTAGTAATGGAGACAAACAAAACCTTGATAGGCAATCGTGTCTACTCTTCTGCTTTTAGTTCAGATGACCCTTTCAGATTGAATTTGCTAATCATTCCGCTGCATGCATGTTTGTGTAATTTAGCTAACTGCAGAATACATAACACATGTTGGGTGATGAGAGATTACCTACAAGCTGAGCTGTCAGAAACTGCATTTCTCTGCCTGTATGTGATGAACTTTCACCAGATGTTTTGACAAATTGCTTGTGTTTCAGCTCCAACTTGTAAAACACTAGTTGGACTTGTGGCAGTTAGCAATGTGAGCATCCACTCTATGAAGTGTGATCACACTTTGGAACATTTAGCTCTCTCCAGCATTGTAACAAAGAGCAGGATCTCTCTCTCTCTCTCTCTCTCTCTCTCTCTCTCTCTGTGTGTGTGTGTGTGTGTGTGTGTGTGTGTGTGTGTGTGTGTGTGTGTGTGTGTGTGTGTGTGTCACTAGGTTGCAGCATGTGAAAGAGAGAGCTGCCACCATCTCTCACACACAGGCTTCCAGACAGAGCTATCTCTCAGAAAAGGCATCAATGATAAATGAGAAACTGAGCTGCTAAGATTAAATGTACAAGATATCATCTATGTAGTAACAATAAATAGGACATTTAGTTTCTTCTCCAGTATCAAGAGCAGAACCAATACACTTGGAGCTTATTCATAGTCCGGCCTTTAATAATAATAATATCAGTAGTGAGTTGTAGTAACGGTCCTTAAGCAGTAACTTGAGTGGCGTGGTCCTTCTCCAGCACAAGTAAGAATCAGACATAATTCAAGAGCACAAAAGATGTATACTACATGTGCCTCCTGTGGCCTTTCCTTTAAATGAATGGAGATATGATCGATGAGTGCTGCATCTTTCCAAATTAATCCTCAACACAGACACAGGAAAGAAAATTCATTAACTCCCGATCGCAGCTTTCCGTCCTATTGTTCCAGTGAATTTGAATTGATTGTTAAATACCCATTGTTGCACTCAACTTTCCATGAAGAGGACACTCTGATTCTCTAACTGAAATTGTTTACAGGTTCATCAAATTTTGTTTTTTGTCATTTTTCACTTCTTCTTTTGTTATTCTTTTAATTGCTGTTTACTTGTATTTGGAGTATAAATGTATGCCACTTGAGTCTGCATCTGTTGGTTCTAAGGTCTGCACATTTGAAAAACAAAATTAAACATGTGAAGTTAGAAAGAGAAGTGTTTGCCAGACCCCTCTAGTCCACATCTAGCTACATCAATCGCTGCTACCGTAGTCTGACTCACCAGATGTAGGATATGGGTATAAGCTGGCAATAATTACCTGCACGTCTGCTGCCTTTCTTCTCTCCTTTGGCTACTGTTTTCAAAATCCACTTCACCACAGGAAACAACAATAACAAACTCCAGGCTAGTGGCCTACAACACTGATTTTTAAGTTTTTACCAAGGATTTGGATTGTGTAGCAAGGCAGACCTGCTAGTTTTTTCAGTGGATTATCCATTTTTATGACAGTGCTTGCCTCCCTGCATGCAAATGTTTCACCACAACAATTCCAAACATTGCCATTCTGCGAGCTATTCACTAAAGAAACACAAACAAGCCTAAGTTTTTTTTCTTCTACAGGACAGTGACAGTGAGGTGCAAAACAATTGCTAGCACAACACATCGACTCTCCAACTGAACTATTAATGGTCAGACTGTATTGTGTTGAATGTGGGGGCAGTCGCATGGAACAAAAAGAGCACAATTTCGCTCAAGTTTGCTGCATTGATTTAGATATATTTATAAAACTATTGTAAGTCTGATGGTGATATTGAAGTTTGGAGTCAGTGCAGTGCTATTTCAAGTCTGCTTAGTCAGGGCAATCTGGAAAGCTGAGACTATCCAGTCAAGAAAAACAGTAGCATCAGTCATTTCTACAAATGCCAACAAACAGCATTTGTTTAAATTTGAGTTATAAAGCCCTCTAGCGATGGCAGGAGTAGTGACTTCTGTGCACCAGGAGCAATGATGTTAATACTGAGCCATGAATATTTTGCAATAAGAAGTCACTGTTGGCCATTTTCAAATACAGTTCTATAAGCTTAATTAAAATCATTATGAAACCAATGGCAACAATATTTTTCTGATGATTTACAAATTTTGGTAAATTGATATTCACTGGCATGAAACTATATTTAATTGCAACTAGTTTATCTTAGAATTTTCCTTTATAAATCAGAAAATTTGTTACTGACAATGTGGTTATCCAATCAGAGGACAGGAAGACAGGAAGATGGATGGAAATTGAAAACCCAGGAAAGGTGAGAGCAGAGCGAGGTGAAAAACAAGGAAAGAAAGATGCGTATATGATAGGCTGGATGACGACTGGAATAAGAATGAACGATGAGAGGAGAAGACACTTTCAAGGACTTACAAGGAAAAAAAGGAAACAGAAAATTAATACAGCGCAGAGAAGGAACATAAACAGAATGAGGAGAGGAGATATTAAGAGAAAGAGAAATTATGAGTTGAGATGGGAGGAAGAGAAGAAGTTAATAAGAGATGGAGTTGGCTGTCTTAGAGTGGAGCTCATCTGAATTCTATCCAGAATTCACGTCTACAGCTTTGACAGGCAGTGTCTCATTTATATGAACAGACAGGTGTAGCACTAAATATTATATGTGGTATGGAGGTGATGAAGCCACGCACACAGTCATACGACTTTCCATCTGCTTTGGCAGACAGGCACATTCTCACAATAATCAATACTTCATTGGTGTATACTCAAAGACATAAATGCGTATTTATAATAAACCCAATCAACTGCACTTGTTTTGACTGACAAGCAGATATCCCCTCTAGTAAACGGTTACAGGTAATTGGCAAATGGACTGCACTAAAGTAAAAGTTTTCTACATTAATGGAGAGAGCACTATACAATTGCCTGTTGTTAACTGATATGTAAATGCAGAAGTGCAAAAATTGTAGTTCCTTAAATGGCCACTAGATGCCAGGTCCAAAGGCAATCAATCCCCATAGGCTTCAGCATTAAAATGCTCAAACTTCACAGCAGAGGTCAACATGTTTACAGCCTGGTACAAACAGCTTTGGTCTCGAGAACAAATTTCCACCTTCATGTTATCTATACGGGGTGAATTTTTATAAAACTCACTTGCTAAAATTGTATTACGGCTTAAGTTATTTATGCATGATTGGGGGTGTGGCTGCTTATTTATATCACAGTCCGGAGCAGAGACATGTTTGCATGGACCGCCTCAGCTCCAATTACTGGAGTTAGCAAGAGTCAGACACTGCTGTTCAGAACATGTCTGGGTGACATCACAAAGGGTTTATCTATCTTTATAAACAGTCAAAGTCATGGAACTACCATGCTGGGAGGTGACCTGCTGAGCAGGTAACAGCCCATTCCTGAGCCCCAGTCATTCAGTTGAGTAGCAAGACAGTCACACACTTTCAACTCAGCAAACAAGGGATGGGGGATCTTTAACCAGCCTATATCAAAACCAAAAGATGCATCAAAAGCTTATCTACACTGACAATAAAATGAGAGAGAAAATTCAGAAACTTGACACACAACTTCTCTGCAGATTTGCTTTTGAACAGTTTAACTGCTGCATCAACTGGTAGTATTGGAGGACACTTACACCATGTCTACACAGCAGGCATAGTGTTAGAACAGTAGCATCAATATTCCAGTAATTACTTTCCCCCACTGATCATATATTATGTTTGCAGATAGATAACAATGTATGTTTGTAAGTGCAAAACCAAAATGAATTAATATGCTAATTCCACTAAAACGTTTCTGAGACTTGATGGAAAAAAAAAGACTGAAAAATAAACGGTGCTTTTTGTGCAGTCAAGAAAAATTCAATTAAAGTACAAACACTAGTTAATGTACCTTTACATTGTAAATCAGCTGCTGTGTGTGTGAATGTCTATATGCACCAATAGCCTTGTTTGCTTTAAAACGAAGGACCGCAACAAACAAATCAAGGATTCGGCTCTTTTTCCTGTCCTGAGTGAGCCCGAGAGGAGAAGGAGAGTCACACAGCACAGGAGCACAGGAACAGGCTGAAGGCGAGAAAACAACAGCCAGGCTGTGTGAACCATGTTACCATGAATGATGCACGGCCCTGAGCTAGCAGCTAACATGTTGCATCATCGCTCCATTGTAGTTTCATCAAAGCTGGGCCTGTAAAATTGCTGTTTGGCCCTCTGCTACGCTTTTAAATGCAGTGCCTTAAAGTATTTCTTTAGGATAGAACAAGTAACTCATTCAAACTCAACTCAAAAGTTGGAAACAGTTGGAAAAGTATTCTGATTTAATTTGCTGGAGTTGTTAACACTGACTTCATCTTTGTCACCTAAAGGTGTACATTGCTACGTCAGGTGTCTGTGTCCTTCATGAGTAAAAGCTGTCATTCTCCAGCTGGAAAACATTGTAGACGCAGTCTGTTGTTGACTGAATATTGTCTCAATATCAACACAGCAGGTGCAGGAGTGCAGCAGTCGCATTATCGCTGATCAAAGAGTGAAGCTTTCAAAACTAATTCCTGCTCAACACTTGCATATGCTCAGGTCTTAGACACACAACAGCTGTGATCTCATTTCACACCATCGTAGAGGAAGACAGAAGTCGTAGTTTGGAAAAAAAAATAAGAAACAAAGAAGCAAAGAAAGAGCATGCCAGCAGATTATTTATTATTTTAGCATGTGTCATCAAAGAATTAATGAAAAGGCAGTAAATAAACATTATGATGTTGGTTATGATTTATGCCTAAAATCAATATTACAATACGAATTGTTTTTAAATGAATAAATGTATATCACAAAACAGGAAATGTAGACATAGTCATACTTTAAATAAAACTGATATTCAGTGTCAAAAATTACGTTCCACTGTAGCGTTTTATATCAGATGGATATCTACACATATGTAAACATTTTTCATGCATATTGAAGTCAGATTTGCTTAAAATCATTAGTTTGGAAGCATTTATATCATGTTACACTTTATTATAATGATATTGGCATGATAAAGTTCTGCCGAATATTAATGTACAATATTGAATTATGGCCCAGTCCTATTTATAATTAGCCTTGTGTATATTTTTCCCTAATTTTATCATTGTATATCAAAGAAGCGTTGCTTCCTATAAACTCTTTTCACTCTAACAGCATATAACATCAAATCCCACAGCATTTCAGTTTTTTTCCCAATGTCTTTCAACCAACACTATAAGGAATTTAATGAGCCCACTTGAGAATACAACCCCCGCTCGCTTTCCCTGTTGGATTATCTTCAGTCTGATCGGCTCAGGGAGGCCTGGTTCCACCTCACATGGATGTGGAGTCAGACAGTGCCAGTAGTCTGTTCAGTGCTGTTCTGTAGCGTCAAAGGGAGAGCTGTGTAGGAGAAATGAATGTGACATCACATTCAGGAACCCTCTCCTGCTTACAAAATGATTGTACAGTACAGCTGTGCAGTCATTTTGGAAAAGCAATCATTGATGACACTGGAACTGGAAATTTATTTTCCTTCGTCTGCTCAGATCTGAATCACAATGTCAGCCTGAGTCAGTTTTGCCTCTCAACCAGACTCCAGAGAAGCCTTTTTTATATTACACACATCATTTAAGTGAGACTGTTGTTTGGGAAGCAGGGTGGAGTGGCTTATTTAACATATTCAACCCAAAATATTCATTGATGAAGCATGCTTTCCATATTTCCTGTGCATTTAGTTACAACTGACATTGGAATTTAAAGCAATCAAACCACTGATATCAAAATGAGCTTCAAGCTTTTCAATGAATTAAACACTGAGGACTACTGGATGGATTCCTCTTCTACTGCACTTATAGTGACCCTATTTTCGGGTTTTTAATTTTTTTTTTTCTGTCCTGGATATTAGTGGTAACACTATGAAGTCCTCACTCTCTTTTTTTCCCAAGTCAAAGCTAGTGCAGCAACGGGTTAAATTATAAATAACACCTTCAGTAAATATCTAATTTTTTACACTGTTAACATGTACCTGTGAGTTTTTTGTTTTATTTTGTTATACTTCATGCTAAAAATAAGTAGTCAGTGCCATGGCTGAACAGTTTCACCTTGAAACTGAATTGCACGAATGACAGTCTGAAAAACAAAGACTCAAAGTTTCAGGGCATCATTTGTAACAAATCTAATGAAGCAACCTGTCAATTTGTGAGTTTGGACTTTTGGTTCCATTATTCTTGTTCAGAATGGGTTTGTTGGTTAAACATATATGGCTGAACTGGTCCAATATTACAACTTGACATTTTGCAGTGTACAGTAATTTTACAGTATTTTAACCACAGGGCAGCTGGTGTGCTCCAGCTGCAGTATGATGAGAAAGGTCAGTCAAGAGAGTGACAGGGACTTCATAGAGTTAAGCCATTTGAAGGCAGGAAAGGGACTTTTTTATGGAAAACTTCTAAATATGTAACATCAGTACACATTAATCTGCTGATTATTCCTCCCATTAATCATTTAATCTATACAAAAAACTAGAAAAAAACTAAATATGGCAATCACACATTCTTAAAGGTGAAAGCAACATTTTAACACAGAAAAGTCTGCATATTACTTACAGTCCATGCAGATGAAATCACTGAAGTAAATTTGATGCTAGCATTAACACACGCTTTTCAAAATACTTTTGGTTACATACTTGTTTGAATGGACTGCAGCCACCTAGCAGTGTCTATTCCAGCCTGCATATGAGGCATTAAGGGAAGGATGATAAATTGCGGTGTCTATCGATAAGCATGAAAGGAGTTCAGCCTGTTTCCAGTTTATAGGAACAATATCAGACAACCTGCGGGTCCAATCAAAATATTTTGCAAATATCAAACCTGACGTCACAATCAATCTTCATCAACACAAAACTGGAGGATGCAAATACAACTATTCACCAGCAAGCAAAGTTGATAAACACCACACTGTTCCCAAAAAGGAGGGGGGAATGTGTGACCAAATCATGTGCTGGTGCTCAGACAGTTGGTCGCACCAGTGCTACCAGTGAAAAGGTTACTCTGATAACGGTCCAGATGTATAGCTGCAGATACATTGTAGGTGCTTGTAGTGCAGCCTGCATGAATGTATTGTGAGTGAAACTTTGTTCGTAAGCAGAATAGAAATTTAATCTTCCTTTCAATTTTGACTTTTGGAACCGGTTCTCCATGCCCAATCCTAATGTTGTGTAAGAAAAATTTAAAATTAAAGTCATAAAATGGGCTATTTTTTAGATTTTATAATTTTACATACAAACATTACTTATGGCAAATCATTTCATACACACATATACAAGAATGAAAAAAACACCCCTTACCCATCTGTCTTCAACTATATTTCATTCTTAACGCCAGTCTCTTGCTCATAAATACACCAGAGTTGTTTAGTGAAGAAAAAATGCATTGTGTCATATGTGTCCTTTTCCCAGATCTATATTTGAACATCATTTGTACAGACTATTAGAAGCAAAAAATCCTGAAAATAAATAAAAAGCGAGGGAAAGATGAGACAATGCAAACACAAGGAGCCTCCACTTACAGATATTAATGTCACCAAAACAAATTGAGGTCTCATTGCACTTTAATGATTATAAGAAGCTTTCCAGGCAGGAAAAAAAATCAATGTTCCCTTTAGCCATATCTATCCTGCTTTGACTTAACAGGCAGCAAGAGCACCTCTGGTATTTTACCCTGATCAATAATAAATAAACAAGGCCAGTCACTTCTTTTCTTCAGATTAAGGAGAGGTGTGTGTAAAATGCTGAATATGTATTGCCTGGAAGAGCTCGCAGCTGGGAAAATAATTTTGTCCCTCTCACTCTTATTGCCTTATTATGAAAAACTCATTCTGTCTTCATTTTGAATGATGCTCGTTTTTGATGCAATGTGCCTATACTCAAATAAAGCAGACGATAGACTTCCAGTCAGTATCATAGCCAAATGTAAATCAACGGGTGGGTCGTCTTTTCAAAAGCTTTACAAGTAGTTTGTGTTAGCGCTGCCCATTTTCACGTATATTTCTGCCATATAGCTACAAGAAAAGCGAGCCACTGTTGTGCATAAGTATCAGTTCAATGGCCTCATTAGCTCCACTGCACGATGGAAATTTTGCCAAGCATTTAAATGCTATGTCACACTCGGGTTTCCTGAGCCATGTGGGGTTAACTGCCACATTTTCTTAGCAACGCCTATATCCTCCACACAACAGAGTCATGGTCAGGTTAACGACACATTTTTGCCAAATCAAGATGGGAAGTCATGCCAGAGGCTAGTGACCTTTTCCTGATAGATATGTCAAAGGTATCCAACTTCAATTCAGTAAAGATATGTTTTGGAATCATAAAGCAAACATCTCTACGATATTTTATTATTTTGGGTGGGTTTCAATGTTTATTTGATATTCTTAAAGGTGGAGTTCAGCATTCTCTGAAATATATCTATGTTTGTTTTAGAGAGTTACACGAGAAGATCAATACCACTCTCATGTCTGTAAAAGAAACAGAAACAGACTGAGAAGGACTATTTGTTACCGTTTCTGGTTGAAAGTTTGATTTAGCTACAAGCTGGAGTGAAGAGTCAGTTAGCCTAGCTTAGCATAAAGAGTGAAGGCAAGAAGACCTAGTTAGCGCTTCTAAAGCTCACTAATGACACACTCTGCTACTTTTAATAATCCATAACCAAACAGAAACTAAGAACTTGTATTTTTATGGCGTGTTTTGTCCTTTTAGAGTATCTTTGAACTTCACATAGATCAAGGCCAAGTTTCTGACAGTTAATATGTTCATCTAGGTTCATCATATCCTGACTTCAGCTCCATGATTAATGTATAAACTTGTGACTAAACATGAGTCTTCTTTTCCCAGAAAGCAAGTTCATTTCCCTTCAAAATGATGATGTATTGTTTTAACTTGTGTCTCACAAATTCAGAAGTCAACCTCAACCTTTTCATCAGTTTGTAGGGTATATTGTTCGGCAGATGGCTTTTTTTGTCGTTGCCTGTTTTGAATTCTGCAGCACACAGAGATATACAGCCTCTGTGGGGCAGGTGTGGTCTTGTTAAGCTCATCGTTCTCACTGCATTCTGTTGTTAATTGTGGACAGAACCAGCTGAAACAGTGGGAGGTGGCTAGTTAAATGAATCAGACACTGGATTCAGGAAATAAACAGAAAACTCAAAAACATACCCATAATCAGCACAGCAGTAATGATCATCATAATTATGGCGCTGAAGCATGTGGCAATGAAAATAATGACAGTAATAGTAATAATAACAGTAACAATGACAGCAGAATAATTGAATTTGGCAAGAGTAGTTTTTTCCCGCCATATTGTTCTATTATTCCTTTTTAATAAAAATAAATGGCAGTGTTATTTAATTAGATACAGGTTGAATTTAATAGATAACAAAACACGAACTTCAGTGATATGTTTTCCTAAAATGGGTAAATCAGAGGCCATTTGAGTTACTATTCAGATAACACCAGCTGCCAGTTTGGGTTGTAATTGGCAAAATAACTGATAAGGGCCACCTGCTAAGTGAACAACAGGAACTTTGTAAGAGAATATAATTTTTAACGGCTCAGTAATAGATAATCCATCTGCTCTATGGTGCATTCTTTGACTGAGCCAGTCAAATGAGGGTCTGGGTGAAAAACGCTCCTTATTGGCTCACTGAGTTACAGAAGATGTGATCGTACCTTTCCTGTTTTAACTCCAACCATGTGGAATCTGGAATCTTTCCCAGTCTATCCAATTTGCAGAATCTTTGGAGTGTTTGAAGTGGCTTCCAGTGTCGTATAGACTGACCTATCTACACAGTAAACTGGAAAATGGCACTGGAAAGTGGTCTGGATGCACACATCATAGTTCTTTGTGGGGAAAAAAAACATGCAGTAATTCTATAAACCAGCCACAGTTGTCTTGTTGGTGCTCAGCAGTACCCCTGCAAAACACTGTCAGTGTTTTGATGGAACATTTACTTGTAAGGAGGTGAGCACTGCCAATAAAATTACTAATTTACTTTAAAGAACCAAGCAGGTTCATCTTTTTGCATGATCTAAATCTATGGTAGTAACACACATAGTGTAAGGAGACAAGAAACCTCAGTGTATAGATCTCCATCCTTGTCTTTGGTTTTGAGCTCATTTGTCTCTCATTTTGTAACTTTTTGTAAATTCTTAGTTTATTTTTTTTTTATTGTTGCTTAGTACATGTGTGAAGAACTTTGTGCCTGTGTGTTTTAAAAAGTATAACAAAGTTTTACTTAGTTACACTGGATCCACACAGATCTGTCATCTTCTTTTTTATGGTCAATGTTATGATATGTTGTGAAATATTGACGGCTGACTCACACTGTACATGTTATTAATATGCGGCTTATATTATAGCTGTAATACAAAAACGTTTCAAGTTACAAGTTTCATATGACAAAAATAAACTGAGTGTCTTTCTGTTTTGGAATGTTGGTTGGACAAATGAGTTTGAATACAAACCAATGGTTACAGCCCTATATTAAAGTAACAATAATAACGAAAAGGCCGCATTCATTTTGTGTTGCTGTAGTACAATGGAGAGGGTAGCAAGTAATATCTTTTTTCTTATTGCAGGCACAATCTGGCAATTTTGCGGCATGTGCAGAAACATAGTGTTTGACTCTGTTTCAGACACATGTTCATTAGATGAACATGACCATGTTACACATCCATCACAAGTTATTAAACTCTGAGAGATGAGAGAAAGCCTGAGACTTTAGTGATACAGTTCGCAGGAGAGATGAAACAGAGAAATAATATTAAAAATAAAGATGGATAACATGGATAATTGTGGTGGTTGCTATGGTGATAAGACACAGAAGGACGTTAAATGACACTGTGGTTTTACTGCGACTTTTATATAACAAAGTCTGGACACACTGACAGCAGAGAGAAGAGAAGAGAAGAGAAGAGAAGAGAAGAGAAGAGAAGAGAAGAGAAGAGAAGAGAAGAGAAGAGAAGAGAAGAGAAGAGAAAAAACTAGGGTTGCATTTTTAAAATACAGACAAAACAATAAATATTTTGTTTCTTGTTTAGATGACAGAAATGTTGTCTTGATGCCAGTCTGCTGAAAGCACACACACACACACACACACACACACACACACACACACACACACACACCCACACACACACACACAACAAGACAGAGAGGACTGACTGACAAGAGACAATGACAAGAAAGCAGATCTGTTCCTGAGAAGATTGAGGTTGATGAATTAAGAAGTTCCAGAAATCACATGATGGAAACCATCCTATGTCCCACTGCCTCTCTGATAGCCAGGGATGAGGTTTGTGACCAGAAATAGAAAATAACTCATAACATTCTGGCTGCAGGCCAAACAGGCTAATAGGCTCTACCCTGCTTATCAGTACACTGCACTGTCTGCCAGCCCAGAGGACACACACACACACACACACACACACACACCAGCATGCACACTCAGACACTCGACAGAAATGACTGACAGAAGTGAATTTATAATGTCATGTGTATGTGGATGAGTTTCTCAACCCTGGGCAGAGCTGCTCTTTCGTTTAGAGTCCTTTTCCATTATTTAAAACTTGTCGAAGGTGTGAAAATGTAATAAAAATAATAAGTGTTGAACCGCATACGAGGGCTGTCCCCAACCAAAGGTTTTCTCAAGTTTAGTCGTAGTAGCTGTGTAAGTTTAAATAGTGCATGTTCATCTTAGCTGTCTAACCTTAGTGTGAGCAGCCATGCTATGTGGCTACATTAGGATGTTTAAAGATGTGGCATGTTTGAGGTTGATAAAATAGGCTAATTTTTGCCTGCAAAGTTGCATGTCATCTTCCTGGGATCGACCTTTACCCTCTTGAAATGACCCCACACTTTGGATTATGTGTAAATGCTATTTAATAACCACAAGGACCAGCTATGTAAATGATGACTGACTCATGAAATGTCCGTCGACTGAGATTCATTGATATTGTTTGACTATATAGGAGCAGCCCTAACAAATACTGGAAAAAAAGACAGCATGCTGGTTCTTGTTTTTTTTAAATTCTATGCTAAACTGTATGCTACACATTTCCCCTTTCTGTTGACCTCAGCAGAAGCATTTAAATTTCACAAACTTGACTGGTGCACACACACATCTTCTTGACTTAGCATAAATATTACTTGAACATAGTGCTTTAAAGTCATTCAAAGAATTTCCATTATGCTTTCTGTCACGGTTTCAAAAGAAGCGAGCAAGTCTGTGGGAGAGAGAGAGAAGAGTAAGACAAAAGGTGGAGGTGATAACATGAGACTGAGGGGAAAGAAGCTAAGAAAAGGAAAACATGCCTTCCAGAAAATATGGCCATAAAAATAAAAAGAGGTAAGAGAAAGGGCAGAGGAAGGGAAAAGGGGAGAGGGAGTGCAGTGAGTAGAGAGAATGGAAAGACAAGCAGGATGAAACAGAGACATTCCTGCTTGTCGTTTTCCCCTTTATATTCCATCACTCTCAGCCACACATTGTAGTGGCTGCTTGTTCTGCTCACTCTCTCCATTTACCCTTTTGTCGTCTTCATAATAAATAAGTTAGGATTTGCACATAGAGTAAGAACATGTAGCTACTTTCAGCTCCATTACCATTTAATTTCTCTTCAAATTTGTCAAGTCTGGCCAGCGGCACATTGAAAGCACACAGTAATAAGCATATTTTGAAGTTCATTAACATACTCAGATTGTGGAGAAAAACAGTTGGTTATGATGGCAACAGAAATCAATGTTTAATTGTGCACATCGTTATCAGTGACTGTCTAATCATTAGGTAGCAAATACACTTTCTTCTTTTGTTCATTTGTACATTCATTATTTACTGGAACTCCTCAGTGCAATATAGTGAAAAATGTATACCATGCAAGTACAACATCTAGTTTGACTCCCACTCTCCACATTTAAAGATTTAAAAAATGTTACATAAATGTATATTGCATATATTAACAACTATAGCCAGTCTTCTAGCTAGAGTATGGTTTTTACTGTCTGCCACAATCTTATGACTATCTTAATGAGTAAGCAGAGACTTCAATGTTGTTTTTTTTTAAACCTGAACAAATAAATTACTACCTTGCTTTTCCTCTTATTCTTTCTCTTTTGAATTGCAACAAGCAAATCTCAAACTCACATTGGGTTTTATATTATTTTTCAATAAGAGACTTGCAGGAACTGAAAAATATTGAGGTTATAACGATGCAAAGTCATCTTTTACCGATTGCTCTTCAAGTCTCTTTTCCATACCGGTCTCCATGCCTAATATGAGACAACATGTGCATTCATATTCCACTCATCTTGCAAGTCTGTCTCTCAGAATGTGGCAGTTATTTTTAAAAGCTAAAAAAAAAATCTCATCTGCAGCATCAACTAACACGTTTTCTATGTGATGCAAAACAATAAACCTCATATAACATGCAGAGTGATTGCGATGTTTGACAAGTTACTGTGAAATAATAATAAAGACTATTGTGTGAACTGTACATCTTGGGAAAACACAGTGTAGTGTGGTAAAGCTTAGCTAACAGACTTCAGTTCTTATAAATCCAGGGACATCAAAGTGCCAAACTGCTGTACGTGATTCAGGTTTATAGTACCATTATAACTTCTGTAAAGCCAAACATTAAAGCACATTTAAAGAGCTTATTACCACAGTCTTTTAGTATGCTGTGATACCTGCCGACTGAACTGATAAAAGTCATAATGGTAAAATCAAACGCAACAGTTTATGAGTAGAAAGTTTAAAAGGGAAATGGAGAAAATAAAGTTAAAAGTTAACCAAACTTCAGCCTGAACATTACTAGGAGCTAAAATTCCTCCTGCTGACACATATTAATGTGTGAAAACTGTAAAGACAAATCTGTCGACATCAACAAACAGACAACCCAGACACTCTGGAGCATGGGATGCATTCAGTTGTTCGGTTGCAGCATATATGAGCTAGAAAAATAGCAATCATAAACAGTACATTTTGATGTACCATTAAGCAGTTGTACAATTATATGGCAAATGCAAACATCATTCGATGTTGCAGAAAGAAAATGAGAAACTGGATGCATGCAGATGGTTTAATATCAGATGACACAATGACAAAGGGCTGATGAATGTACTGGTCATTTTCCTCATAACAACACAGAGCTGACACACACAGTACGTGGCAGCAGTTTGATTTATCGTAGAGCAACGTGGCAGTTTTATTGTACAGCTTGGCACGCTGACAGCTTCACTTGGCTCTTCTTAACAAGGTTATTTAACCCTCCATATACTGCAGGAGGGAAATCATCTTTGTTTTATTAAGGTAAATGAAACTGTCACTCAAGATGGAATGCAAGTTTATGACAAAACATTTGACTATTGTTGACAGATAAGTGTGTTTGCACACACTTAAAAGAAAGAAGGCGATAAATATGGTATGTATGTATAAATGAATGTGACATTGTGTTTCTCTATGTATTATTTCTTTGTAAATGCTTGGTTCCCACTCATTGCCTTTTGTTGTTGTTTGTTTTGTGTGTTTTTCATTTTATTTTCCCACAGACGTGACTATGGTAACGCCTCCCACAGTAACAGCTCTGATGTACCGCTGACTTTTCCCTCAGTGTCTCCAAGAGGCTGACTTTTGTGGTTCAGAGTGAATTTTCTTGACAACTGTTGGATGGATAGCTTTGAAATTTGGTACAGATGTTCATGATCCAAAGATGATGAACTGTAATAATTTGATTCCATAGCTTTTCATGCAGTACCTTCATCTGGCCAAAATGTAATTTATTAAAAGCCAAACAAAGTCAGAATTTTGAAGCTGGAAAATTTTCAATCAAACCATGACAAAATCTTGGTGATGGATTGAATGTAATCCTGAGGCAGGATGGGAAACATATGGTGGTACAGCACGCTGACAGCTGTAATATATAGAAACATAGATGCAAGCCCAGTAGAATTACAGGTCAAACAACAAGGTGACATGTTAGATACCGTTTGGCCTTGAGGGACCTGGATCCTTCCAAGAGGGATGACATGTTGACTGTTGCAGTTTTGTGGTGTCCTTGGAGAGGGTAGATAAGAGGGGTGGGGTGGCGCAGCGTAAAGAAGGGTAGTATAGTAGAGTAGTAGGGAGGAGAGGGCAGGGGAGGCTCATAGGAATCACATTTTGATTTACAGCTTTAATTAGAGGCTCATATGAGTCACTGGGTGAGGGGTTTGTGATGATGGATTCAGCACTCCAATCAGAACCCTTGATTTCTCTATTGGACTCTTACTAATGAAGAGATTCACAAGTCAGGCACAACCACGAATGACTGGCTTTTGTGCTGATGTGTGTGTGTGCAAACTAAAAATCACAGCTGCCCTTATAGCATTGCCTCCAGTGCTGCTCTGCCACAAACAAAGAAATGAACGCTGCACATACACACAGAGGACAGCAGCTTTGAATATTTTATCTTCTGTGTGCCGCTTCCCACACCAAAGAGGGCGAGAGCAATTTACCTCTGACACAAACACAGTGTGCAGAGTCAGCAACTCTCACATGCACACACAAGCACATTGTTTACAGCTCGAGTTCTCTGGCACAGTGAGGGTATGAAAGTGAGAGAGGTAATCAACTTATGAGAGAAATATTGTACAAGCAATAAGTTCAGCAATTATATCACACAGGCAAATAGACTCTTCAGCCACAACATTAAAACTACCTACTTAGTATTGTGTCGGTCCCCTTCATGCCACCAAAACAGCTCTCACAAGTTGTGACATGGACTCAATAAGTCCTGTAGTGTCTCGCAACAAGACGTTAGCAGAATATGATTTAAGCTCTTAAGTTGTGAAGTGGGACTTCCACATATCAGACTTGTTTTTGTGGCACATCCTACAGATTCACAATATTCAGATTCAAGATCTGGTTAATTGGGAGTCCAAGTCAACATCTTGAACTATGTCATGTTCCTCACACCATTCCTGACAATTCTTTTGCAATGTGGCAGGGCGCATTAGTCATCTGACAGAGACAATGAAGCAGTGTAAGCAGTCTGCAAGTCATTGCAAAGCAGCGCCACATAAATGCCATGACCCTTGTTTTCCCAGCATAACATTGCTCAGAGAATCACACTGCCTCCAGTGTCTTGAATTCCTCGCACCCGACTGCAATCTCTTCCACAGGTAAATCACACACACACACACACACACACACACACACACACACACACACACACACGCGCGCTCGCACAAACACATGCGGCAAAATCCTTGATTATGAGGACCATGATAGTTTCACTGGACATTACCCATAAACCAGTGTTACATGGCAATCCATCAGTGAGGAAGTACCACAGTGCAAGAGTGATGAGAAAGGTATAATACCATCACTTTGAAAGGGTGAATCAGTTGAATATTTGATCTGAATAATGGAATTGGTCTCTATTAGCTCACTCACATCTGGATAGTGCTGGCTGCATGGTGAAAATCACAGTCTTTCATTTCTCCAATGCATTCAACACCATCCAGCCATTTCTGCTAAGAGAAGAGCAGCAGATGAGCTGGCAGACTCACCCACAGACTTCTGGGTTACTGACTAGACAGACAGGCCGCAGCTCGTCTGACTTATTGCTGCTCTGTCTGATGTGGTGGTGAGTGACATAGGATCCCCAGAGGGGACTGAGCTTTCTCCATTCCTGTTCATCCTGTACACCTCAGACTTTCAGAACAACTCTGAGTCAATCTATTTGCAGAAGCTCTCTGATAACTCTGCAGTTGTTGGGTGTTTAAGTGGTGGATGGGAGGAGTACAGACCGCCGGTGAGCAACTTTGTGGAGTGGTCAGGGAAAAACTATTTTCTCTTGAATGTGGCCAAGACCAGGGAGATGGTGATTGAAGAGGACTCCCTGAGCATCCTGGGAGAGGAAATCAAAGCGGTGAAGGTATACAAGTACCTGGGCTTCCACAGTGACAGACTGCAATAAGAGACTAACACAAAGGCTGTATATAAGAAGAGATGAGCAGACTCTAGTTCCTGAGGAAGATGAGATTGTTTGGCATGTCTGATGAAGCATTGGAGCCGTCAACACCTACAAACTAAACAAAACTGATCAAGAAGGCTGGCTCTGTAACTGGCTACAAACAGGACACTATGGAAGCTGTGGTGAGGAAGAGGAATCTGAACAAACTTTCTGGAGAACCCAGAGCATACATACATACACACACACACACACACACACACACACACACACACACACACACACACACATATATATATAGATAGATAGATAGATGATAGATAGATAGATAGATAGATAGATATAGATATATATAGATATAGATATAGATAGATGATAGATAGATAGATAGATAGATATAGATATATATAGATATAGATATAGATAGATGATAGATAGATATAGATATAGATATAGATATAGATATAGATATAGATATAGATATAGATATGCTTGGTTTAGTATAGACTTTAGAGTTCAAAAGAGGAGAAATGGCTGCAGCAAATGCGCCACCTAAACTATATAAAAGGCAAGTGAGACATGGAAATATTTTGACTATACAAAAAAGTCAACCCCCTGAACACAAGGATTCATAGATATGTGGTATTGTCAAGGGAGGGAAAGTTGTCATTGCCACTTTAAGAATTTAAGATGGTATCGGAATGCTCCTTCAATGTAACTTCAGTTATAAGGACAACACTTTGTCTAACTGAAGTTCACCCATACATACCTATTAGATATGTGGAACTGTAAATGTGCAATAACTACTTCTATGTTTAATAATCCATAATTCAACTGTAGTATTATTTGTCACACTATATATACATATACAAGAGTATAATGTAAATTTACATTTCATGCATAGATATTTTTATTTTATTTTTCTATTTAGGGTTATATTCCTATTGATATATTTTATACTCTACTACTTCTCTAAAGACTGAAAAGAATGGGAACAGCTGGAACAAGAAGCAATTTCCCCTCACTTGATCAATAAAGTATTTCTAGTGTTAATGCATAAATTGGCCTTTTCTTAAATAAATGTAATGCCCAGCAGTTGGAGGGTGAACTTTTTTTTATTATATTTTCCAATGGTTGCTTTTGTGCAAAAATGCTACAACCCTTTTGAACATGCAGTGTTTATAAAACAAAGAACCAAAGTAGATAACACCTAATGTAAAAATGTCATGAAATGAAAAATAAAACTCTGCTCTGTTACCATTTAAAAGAGAAAACTGGATAATTTGCAAGTATTATGTTATCTACACTACCGTTCAAAAATTCGGGGTCACCCAGGCAATTCCATGTTCTCCATGAAAACTCACACTTTCATTCATGTGCTAACATAATTGCCAATGGTTTTCTAATCATCAATTAGCCTTTCAACGCCATTAGCTGACACAATGTAGCATTAGAACACAAGAGTGATGGTTGCTGGAAATATTCCTCTGTACCTCTATGCAGACATTCCATTAAAAATCTGCCATTTACAGCTAGAATAGTCATTTACCACATTAACAATGTCTAGACTGTATTTCTGATTAATTTAATGTTATCTTCATTGAAAAAAAGAAACAGATTTTCCTTCAAAAATTAGGACATTTCTAAGTGGCCCCAAACTTTTGAATGTTAATGTACAATTAGCTGCCAATCAGGTAATTGCCAAATGGACTAAAATGAGTTTGAATCTTAGAATCATCTAAAATAATGTGTGAATTTTATGTAAACATCGAAACAAACAAACAAAGAAGCAACATGTTTTCCACAAGAAACAATCCAGTCTGTTCAACTAAACGAATACAGCAACAAACATTTCATCTTGGAATCAAACATGGTTCATTGGATACAACTCAGTGTTTGCAGCTTAGCTTAGCGTTTCCAGAGCATTCCACAGACTCGATGTCATTGAATGTCATTAAATGAAAAATAAAATTCCACAACTTTTGATGTCTGTATAAAAGTTACAGTACAACCAAGCAATGCATACAACATAAAATGGGAGCAAAGATTAACTTAACATAATTATTGCCCTGAGAAACTAAAATATTGACATTAATGTAAACAAACAACAACAACAACAAAATAGCTCAACTGGGGTACAGACCAGTTTGTGGTATCAGTTTACAACAGTACAGTTATAAACAACTTGTGGTGCTTGTGGGCTATAAGACACTTTTCCTTTTGATCATCAGGCCTCTGTTCCTAACAAAATCTAGTATGTTTTGAACAGTTCTCTCAATGCAGCATGTTCAGCATGCTTACACTGCTCACAATCTAACTTTGTTGCAAGGTGTCCCTTTGAAATGTGTGTTTTGAAGTGTTTCATAACAGCACTAACTTCATTCTTGCTCCATGGCTTTTTTACACATCTTCTTGAGTTGACCTTTGCAAATAAAAGGGACATTTTCCTTGATAAAGGGAAGGCAATTGCTGTTTTAAGATTAAACTTTACTGAAATAATTTCTGATCCACTGCGATGGTCTCCCATTTGTGGCCTTGATCCCCCTTTGGAAATTTTGTTTTCACTACCCACTGTGGCCTTGGCGCCCTGCACAACTGCTTTAACTTGTTTCTTTCTTTCATCTGCTTAACACGCTATTTCCTGCATATCTATCTGAAAGGCTTTGTATCCATGCCAGTCACAGGAAATTCTACCAAAGCTACAAACTGTTAAATCTGTCTGGCCTCCAGGGGATCTTGCGATGTATATGCATGACAACATTATGTATTAACTTGTACTAACCTATTGTATTATGCCAAAATGTATTATCTTGTGTTTATTCATTCAAGTTTAAGCATCTCAAAATTACAGAAATGAATAGATTGAGTCCTACCTTTGGACCTGGTTACCTCACTTTGGATTACCAACAAATTTTTTTGCCCTAGGGGAACCAGAAAATTCTTTTGTGAGAATGACTTGTATAAACTCCAATTTGTGAATTCTATTTTCAAAACAGAATTATACCATTCATAGTATACAGACAGAACATCAGTTGTACAGAACTTGATCTTGTAATCATGTGTGGATGCTAAAACCTTGTCTTCAGTTGTCCGTTGCGCTTTTTTTCAACATGCCTAGCTGGCAAACTAATTAGTCTACTTGGTCCCAGTTCATTCAACTGCATGTGTCAATGCTTAGCTAAAAACCTTTGTCCCCTCTGCTACATACGTGATTTCTGGAATAACCCTCTGAACCATTACTGTAACTTAAGATAAATAAAAATTAAAAACCTTACATCTGGAAGTGCTGGCCTCATCCTGGGTAGATTCCATCCTTTTTCTTTTTTCTAAAGGGAAAAAGAATTTTTAATATTAGAGTCCAAGCTCAATGGTGTAGTATTTCTATTTGTTATTTTTTAGATGATCAAGTTTGGATGTGTATGCTTTAAATCCTTTTTGGAGACAAACATTCAGGGTTCAAGTATGTAAGAGGAGCACTAAAAGGCTAGATGCGAGAGCAGTTTGCAGTAAATTTGCAGTTTAGTGGTAACTTAAATGTACAGGCACAGATGTCAGTAAATAAAGACTGCAGCTTATCAAGATCAAGTTGAAGTCTCCTAACTTCTGGTAAAAGTAAAGGGGTTGGGCACTAGCGATGGGCATCGTTAAGATTTTAACAGTATTACTACTCTTACCGATGCTGCTTATCGATCTGGCACTTTAACATTACTCTTATCAGTTCTTTTTGTTAACATTATATATTATACACTGACTGGATACTTTATTAGGTACACATGTGTCACTCCTGACAGCTAAGAACAGGAAACTGAGGCTACAATTCACATGAACTCAGTAGAAAGGGACCAGAGAAGATTAGAAACCCATTGCCTGGTCTACTCAGTCTCCATTTCTGCTGCCACATTCAGATGGTAGGGTCAGGTTCAGGCTGCTGCTGGTGGTGTAATGGTGTAGAGGATATTTTCTTGGGACACTTTTGGCCCCTCTCTCGTCTGTCTGTATGTGTTTCTCTTTTTACGAAACCTAATTTCTGGAATAACCCTCTGAACCTTTACCACTGCTTTAAAAATGGAAATACCTTACTCTTGAAAGCCTTGGTCTCATCCTTTGTTGATTCCATCCTTTTTCTTTTACCTACAAAATATTTTTTAAAAAGTCAAAAATTTTCTGCTTCTTACATCTGAACTTTTCTTTTCAACAGCTATTCAATTCAATTCTATTTTATTTATATAGCGGCAATTACAGTGAAATTGTCTCGAGACGCTTTACAGAACCCATATGCCTGACCCACAGAGCAAGCCAAAAGGTGACAGTGGCAAGGAAAACACCCTTTTAACAGGGAAAAAATCTCGAGCAGAACCTGGCTCTTTATGTGGGGGGACCCATCTGCCTGCTGGCCGGGCGGGTTGACTGGGACAGAAGAGGTAGAGGGGTAGAGGTACAGGGTTAGAGGTGGAGGGGTAGAGGTAGAGGGGTAGAGGTAGAGGGTTAGATGTGGAGGGGTAGAGGTAGAGGGGTAGAGGTAGAGGGTTAGAGGTAGAGGGTTAGACGTGGAGGGGTAGAGGTAGAGGGTTAGAGGTAGAGGGGTAGAGGTACAGGGTTAGAGGTGGAGGGGTAGAGGTGGAGGGGTAGAGGTAGAGGGTTAGAGGTAGAGGGGTAGAGGTACAGGGTTAGAGGTGGAGGGGTAGAGGTAGAGGAGTAGAGGTAGAGGGTTAGAGGTAGAGGGTTAGACGTGGAGGGGTAGAGGTAGAGGGTTAGAGGTAGAGGGGTAGAGGTACAGGGTTAGAGGTGGAGGAGTAGAGGTAGAGGGGTAGAGGTAGAGGGTTAGACGTGGAGGGGTAGAGGAGTAGAGGTACAGGGTTAGAGGTAGAGGGTTAGAGGTAGAGGGTTAGACGTGGAGGGGTAGAGGTACAGGGTTAGAGGTGGAGGGGTAGCGGTAGAGGGGTAGAGGTAGAGGGTTAGACGTGGAGGGGTAGAGGTACAGGGTTAGAGGTGGAGGGGTAGCGGTAGAGGGGTAGAGGTAGAGGGTTAGAGGTAGAGGGGTAGAGGTACAGGGTTAGAGGTGGAGGGGTACAGGTAGAGGGTTAGAGGTAGAGGGTTAGAGGTAGAGGAGTAGAGGTACAGGGTTAGAGGTGGAGGGTTAGAGGTAGAGGGGTAGAGGTAGAGGGTTAGAGGTGGAGGGGCAGAGGTAGAGGGGTAGAGGTAGAGGGTTAGAGGTAGAGGGTTAGACGTGGAGGGGTAGAGGGTTAGAGGTAGAGGGGTAGAGGTACAGGGTTAGAGGTGGAGGGGTAGAGGTAGAAGGGTAGAGGTAGAGGGTTAGACGTGGAGGGGTAGAGGGGTAGAGGTACAGGGTTAGAGGTAGAGGGTTAGAGGTAGAGGGTTAGACGTGGAGGGGTAGAGGTAGAGGGGTAGAGGTACAGGATTAGAGGTGGAGGGGTAGAGGGGTAGAGGTACAGGGTTAGAGGTAGAGGGTTAGAGGTAGAGGGTTAGACGTGGAGGGGTAGAGGTACAGGGTTAGAGGTGGAGGGGTAGAGGTAGAGGGGTAGAGGTAGAGGGTTAGAGGTAGAGGGTTAGACGTGGAGGGGTAGAGGTAGAGGGTTAGAGGTAGACGAGTAGAGGTACAGGGTTAGAGGTGGAGAGGTAGAGGGATAGAGGTAGAGGGTTAGACGTGGAGGGGTAGGGGTAGAGATAGAGGAGTAGAGGTACAGGGTTAGAGGTGGAGGGGTAGAGGGGTAGAGGTACAGGATTAGAGGTAGAGGGTTAGAGGTAGAGGGTTAGACGTGGAGGAGTAGAGGTACAGGGTTAGAGGTGGAGGGGTAGAGGGGTAGAGGTACAGGGTTAGAGGTAGAGGGTTAGAGGTAGAGGGTTAGACGTGGAGGGGTAGAGGTACAGGGTTAGAGGTGGAGGGGTAGCGGTAGAGGGGTAGACGGATAGAGGTAGAGGGTTACAGGTAGAGGGTTAAAGGTACAGGTAGAGGGATAGAGGTAGAGAGGTGGGGGGGACACAAGGACCATAAAACACAGTTTAATACATGCATGATAAGACAGATGATACATGCAAAGTACAACTAACATGGAAATTAACTATAGTTTACTATGCAAGGTGATCAACACTAGCAACATTTGTATACTCCAAAAGTTTGATTCCTGAAGTAACAACTAATGATACACTCCATAACAAATATTTTGATACTACAATCTGGAACCATATGAACAGTTGAGATAAATTAAATTAATGAAACATCTTCGGTATGTTAAAGTTCCTCCTTAATACAGGTCCCATGATACAATTGATCCACAGTATCAGTCTATAGGCAGTCGAAATGCAAACCCCCTTTTGGCTCATTGTTTCATCTATTTATGGTGGCAATTTTATACTTTATTTCAAACCTTGTTAACTTTGCAGTGCTATTAATGCAACAAGAGGAAGCTACAGTTTGTTGACTTTCATCACTAGATATTATTCTATGTGGTCCTCCCACCACAATGTAGTAGGGCCCAACCAATCTATCGGCCAACCTACTCAATCGTTCAATTACAGCCCTTTTCAAAATAACTGTCATCAGCCTGAGTTTTGCCGATTAGATGCCTATATATTATTAATTTCTCATAATACAGTAAATGCTGTTAAGTGTCGGAATCGCACAGAGTGATGTCCTTGCACCATTTGTCCAATACATGGAGTCATATTTCTGAGTCCGTTCAATCCTCAGTAATTTACAGGAGTAAGTTACAGCTAGGCAACATTACAGGAGTGGGCTGAGCCGACAGGTAAATTTAAAATGACGTGAAATGAAAAATGGCTCAACTTGTCTCCCATTTCCGTTTAACTCTCTTTGCCATGTGTCATGATGAGTGATGCGTGCTTCTTTTTGTCGGTCACGCTTTTCACTGACGTTGCATTGCTAAAGTTGTGCTAGCCTAACTTAAGTTACTTCCTGTCTGTTTATGTTAGCAATAACATCACTGCAGTTATGCCAGCCTACCATAGCATTAGCTAACAGCTTCAAAGACAGTAAGTAACTGCAGAAATAATGAAGTGTACAAAATAGTTGTGAGTGCAGAACGACCATTCATCATTCCATCTGCTGAGTGTTGAGGCACATTTAAGGAGGAGGATGTAAATGCAGAGGGGAGGAGGTTTTTTCAGTAAAATGATTAACATTACTGTCTGTCTTCAACAACTGTCATGATGTCACTCTTAGTTTTACTTTGTCAGAAAATACTATAACGTGACCCAGGTTGTAACAGCAACTCACTGTGTGTTGTTTTGGAGTAATATTAGTGTCGGACTATCTGTGGCCATTATATATCGGCACCCTCTTAAAAGAATGGCCTAAGTCATTTTTTCAGGTTTTTCAGGAAACACAAAAAACTAAAACACAATACATTGAACCTTGACCTAGGCCATCATACTACAGGGGTAGAATCGCATGATCTGTTCAACTGAGTATTGAGGCGATTTTACCAGAGGTGGCCAGCATCGTGAGGAGATGTTTTAGACAAAAAAAAATAACTTTTGTCAAAAAAATTACTTAGGCCACTATTATAGGAAAGTGACGATATTTAAAATGCAACTCTGTCAAAGATGACATGTTTTGACATCTGAGAAAGGTGTGTCTGCTTTTTATTTTGGTTTATACACTCAAAAATGGAAAATGGCTGGCTGTTACACTTACTTAAGTGTAAAATACATTTTATACAATACAATTTCATGTTTACAAAATGAACGTGAATAAATCCTGCAGGATTTACTTGAAACTGAACTGCTTAGCTTTTACTTTATTTAACCATCAGATGAATGGAGTCGTTGTGGAAAGTTTGGACACTATACATGTTTTTATATTTATGATTCATTTGTGATAACTAAAACAAAACCTTAATGTATATTTACTTTTGATATTCTAGAAAGCCTGTATTTAGATCTTCAATTTTTTAAAAAATTATCATCACATACCTTCA
The DNA here is from genome assembly GCF_022539595.1 of Amphiprion ocellaris. Classification (NCBI taxonomy): domain Eukaryota; kingdom Metazoa; phylum Chordata; class Actinopteri; family Pomacentridae; genus Amphiprion; species Amphiprion ocellaris. The sequence goes on from NC_072778.1 coordinate 19,687,400, forward strand.
ACCTCAATCTCATGAAGAGACTTTCCCTGGAATTTTGCAAGAGATCCTTTCTCCATTGCTAGTAGAAGCTTTGAGATTTTTGCCATTGCTATAGTTGCCTCCAGCAGCTGATATAAGTCTCTGTGGACCCGAATATCATGTCCCAAAAAGTTGGCAAGTTGGTCGACCTCATTATCCTTGAGGTTGAAAATTTGGGACAACGTTGCGACATGCTTGCGAAGATGTGTAGACCTGAGATATTGAGGGTTCTTTGTACCACACAGGTGTGCAAACTTCGTAATGCAGTCCTGTCCATTGTAGTGACTAGTGGAGGAGCACTGTGGCCGTCCAAACAGGAAGGGATTATCCTTGTGCACATTACAGGTGTCTCTTTTGTCTGCAAGAAGTGTTGCTGCACTGAGGACCTCAGGATTTAATAAAACCGTCACCTTTCTCCCTCTTTTGCCCATAATTTCTACCCTGCTGAAGTGCCTGGCTAGCATTTGCTCAAATTGTGAGAGCCCAGCAGCTATGTCCTCATGAAGCTCAGTCTGGTCTCTTTTTTCAAAAGACTCAAGTGTCGTTTTTGAGACTTCTCCTGCACGGCGTCTGTTGAAGATAATTATTTGAGTAAGAGTCATTCTGGCAAGCTCTGCATAAGACTGGGGAGACGTATGCTCTTTCAGGTTTTCAATAGCATCAGCTGATTTCTTCTCTAGGTACTGATGCAAAAGCTGAACATCTTCTGTGAATGGCAAGGTAGATGGTTTATTAAACTTTGATTTGGTTAAGGAAGCAAGTGCTGTGTGGGAGACAAGTCCTGCCCATTCCTTTGTGCAGAGCTGTGTGAATCACTCTGCTGCTTTTATCATCTATTCATCCTCTGCTGCAATGGCCCTACAGAGAATAATGTCACCAATCTTCTTGAGTGAATGTCCTAATTTCAGGGCAAGACTTGGTGTGCGATAGCAGTTCTTCTCTTCATCATAACCAGCAATTGTTCTTACAGCTGCAATGACTTTATAGAAATTTTTGGGTTTTGTAGCATCTTCAAAGCTAAAAATAGATTTTTCTTTTCTCAAGATCAACAACAGTGCCCATTTCCCGAACCTTTTGTCTCATATACTCAAATTTTGTTGGATCACTTCCATGCTTGTTGTAGAGAGACTGACTCAGTTGCAGTATGAGGAAAGCATTTCGAACTACAGATCCTATTTCATCTTGCTTCATATTTTTAGGAACCTTCCACACTCCAGGGGAAGTTGCTTGGGCGCATGTTGACTCTGCAATATCAGCCAAAGCTAAACATTTGGCTTTATCAATTGCTTCAGATTCTGAGATTGTCTTTGAAGGGCACTTACGCGAATGGTGCCACAGCTCTTTATGGACAAATATTGCTTTACAATATGCACAGTGCACATACTTGTTTATATTGAGAGAGCTTTTTGATTGTTTCGATCTTCTTTTTACTTTCAATAGTCCATCATTATGTGCGAGAACTTCTTGATTATGTTCAGAATTACTTTTGTTCTGCAACTTTTCAAGTAACCTTTTTCTCTCTTTGGAGTTCTTGGGAAACAAAAACGCTTCAGCAATAGCCGGTTCTTCTTTTCATGCTTTTTAAGGTGACGAGCAATTTTCGATTGAGGTGTCTTGCAAACATAACAGTAATTACTTTTAGTGCAAGAAGACCCTTTTGGGGCTGGTGCAGTCTTAGTTGTCACACTAACATCAGAAAAAGAGTCTGTTTCAGTTGTTGGAAAGCTCTGGGTATTGCTTGTGGTAGGATCATCACCAGAAGATTTGCTATCAGGTATGAGGTCTTCTTCAATGCCAAATTTGCCAGAGGTGGAGGCATGTCTGTCCTCCTACTCCATGCAGTCAATGGGTTGTGGCATTTTCTTCTTCCTTTGCTTAGAAGACAGCAAGTCAGCTGCTCTATCCTTACGATGTGGTAGGCTTGGATCAGTGTTACAGGAATATGGATCATCACTATCTCTACTTGATGCAGGTACACCAGAGCTGGTACACCAGAGCTCTTCAGAACTGGATCCATCACTACTGCATGATGTGCAAGGCACGTAGTCCTTATCTGAGCAACAGCCATCACTACGTTTTGGAGAGTCACAAACACGATCATCCTATACAGCAAAATAATAACAATAATAATAATAATAATAATAATAATAATAATAATAATAATAATAATAATAATAATAAAATAAAGCTTCCCTTATATTCACCTGAAATATATATTTCTGTGTAAGTCACAATCCAGCACTAAAATGTTTACGTCAAATTTCAAATGGAATAGAAGGAAATGAACATACCGATGTTGAACTCCTATTGAAAAAGCAGGATTTGTGCCATGATTTTGAGCACACTAAAAGCACATTGAAATGGAAAATTAGCAAATCATGCTGATCCTGAAGTTTTCAACATAATATAACTGTGCCCTGTAGACAAACGTGACATAGATACTAACATTGACATGTCAAACCAAGCCATTTTAGATTGGAGAAGGGTCTTCCTCTGCACTCTTCACAATGTTCCAAAGAGCTGACAACTGCACAGGTAACTTTATGGAGGCACTGAGGAAACAAAAATGTATATCATAAGTTAAAAAAAAAAAAAAATTTAAGAAAATTTTAAATACACAACATAAAGATACAGCCGAAAGCTGCATTGGACAGGGTCCAAGAATATAGTATAATGACCTTTAGGAGAAAAGCAAGAAGTTGGCACTGTGCAAGTGTGATCCCTGTGAGTTTAAGTTTGTACAATATACAAGGATTAAAATTAAAAAAAAAAAAAAAAATAAATGGTCATTGGCTCACAAACACATTCTTCTTGTGTGCCACTCCTGGCTAACACTAGCTCACAAATAATGCAGTAATGCAATCTGACTGTAAACACAAAATCCTGCAGTCTAACTTTTTACTTAAATTAAATGACTAAGTTGGTAAAAGAAATGAATCAACACATGATCTTGGGCCAAGTTTAGGAACCCCATATCTGACACATAACCAACTTGTGCGACCCATTGTGTTAATAAATACATACAGGCACATGTGCCCTCATAATCCAGGAGTGTGAGGTGCTCATCCCCCACCCAACACACACACAACTCGGCTTCCTGAATGTTTAACAAGTGAGCGCTTGTCCTTACAAGACACTGCGTCCAGACAGTCCTGTACTGTGACAGGTATATTACACTATATGTAAGTGTGCGGACTTCTGAACACCCTCATCAGGTAAAAGAGAACACTGTTGTAACTACATGAGAAATCTTGAAATGACAAGAATAACAAGCAACTTACACTGTCATCTTCTGGTGCACCAGGAGTTGCAATAACTTCAGCCATGTGCCGACCTGTGGCACCAAGGAGTTTCTGAAAATGAGTCATAAACAGGTACAAATTTGAGAAAATTATAAACTGAAATGATTCATTGTCATGCCCAAAACAATGTGCCATTTGTCTGGCAGAAACCTAGTCATCAAAGAAAACAGAAACTCCGGAAAGTCCGGAAAGTACTGTAACTTCTTTTAAGACAACATTTTGAAGAGAAATACATTTTGATAAATCAACAAGCAGCAAACTTACCAATAGTGCTGCCCGTTTCACATAAAATCAAATAAATAGTGGTTATTTTTGTCATCAAGACCTTTACTTGGACACAAAGTTCCCCGGTACTTCACAAAACTTTGTGGCGCAATGTATTCCTGTGTAAACACACCTCTCCCTGAAGAGAAGACTGAAACCATTAACTTAAACTCAACTACTAGTTATGTAGCAAACACTATTTATGAGATAATACAACGAAAAGCAAGAAGAACAAGAACAACTTATAAGCACCTTTAAAATACAGAGTTAGTCAGTGCTCTGGCCTGTGCTCCGACTGAGCAGTGCTGAGCGCTGTCTCTAGTACAGATACTGGGCATAAGTACCCACTTCAAATAAAAAAAATAACCATCACTTTAACTAGAGGTACTGTAATGCGACTATGTCGGACACCTACCTTTAAATGTGCAGATGAATTTTCCCTCTAGGAAGGGTTTGTCTCGTGATTCTACGATGCAATGTACAGCATCCTGATCAGGACTCTTCCTCCTCCTCCTCCTCCTCTCTGTTATCTTTGCCGTAATAATGTTCAGACAACATGACATTTCAGTCAGGATATTTATAAATGTCAGAAATGTCACATACCTGTCCTCTGGACAACTATTAGCCAACCTATATATCAAGCCAAACCACATCAGTTATTCTGGCTTCATGTTTAACAGGTTCATAGAAATAAAATAATAAATAATTGATGTTATGAATGAATAAACCCTTCTACAAAAACCTTGAAAATATAGATATGACTAAAACTGAAGTGTGGCTTCTTTAAATGGTACTACAACTGAGATTTCAGATTCAGAGTATGAGAGAAAACTAACAAGAACAGATTAAGAAAACATTATCATACAGCTCTGAAACAGTTTAGTAGAAATACTAACAACATGTTGTTCTTAACTGTCCAGATGACACTGTCTGCCAACCTGCTCCGAAGAGAAGACGCCAGCCGGACCGCCGGTTCCCAGAACCGTCACCCCCCGCCCTCCCCTTTTAGTGAGTTGTTTAGTTATTCCCCGACAGTCGAAGATTCACTTATTTCTCCGCCAGTTTCCTTGGTTATCCTGTTTTCTCTGTAAAAAAAAAAAACAAATAAATAAACCTACATCTGTTCCTGCCTCAGTCCCTCGTCTGTGTACTCTCTGCTCGGGTTCACCCACCACCTTGACAGTGTGTTACAATTGGTTTTACAAACCGCATTAAAATCCCTCCCAGATACATTTTGCTGTATAAAAAATATCTAACAGTGTCACCCGTTAATTCACATTGTTATCTAAAATTAGTCTACCGGGGATGAAGAGCGGAGACGGACGGAGCAGCTTGCTGTATACCAGCTGCAGCACATACGTAGCTAGCGCCGGCAGCGGACCCCGCTTCGTTTCATAAACCAGCTGCATTGTATCCTGATACATCCAGATACATGTCGCTGTATAAAGTATGTAATACTGGCACTTACCTATATATTAATTTTACATTGCTCATGTACACTGTTCATATGTCTGTCGATTTTGTCAGATGGTTGCCAAACTTTACCTTTAACCTTTGACCATCCGCCAATCACGGATCAGAATCCGCAGGTGAGGTGGGCTGAGGTTCAGCTCAGCCAATCATGGATCAGAACCCGCAGCCAGTTGATTGACGTTCGGCTCAGCCAATCACGGATCAGAACCCGCAGCCAGTTGATTGATGTTCGGCTCAGCCAATCACGGATCAGAACTCGCAGCTGCAGCCAACTGACGTGAAGCTCAGCGAATCACTGAGCAAGAAGTGGTTAGCCAATGAGTGGCAGTCGTTTTGTGTGTGAACGGCAGGAAAACGTGTGTGGAAGCGTCTGCAGATTATACACTGAGAGACACACTGAGACACACAAAATTTCAGGTTTATCGGGTTGTGAGGACATGACGAGAAAAAGAGAGAGGAGATTAATGGCAGCCTCCTGAGTGCTGCTAGGGTGTTTGAACTATGGTGACACTGGAAGTGTCCTCATAATCCCCTACTATCCTCAGAATGTCGGTATGTAAACCGAAAAAAAGTCCTCATAATCCGGAGGTACCAAAACACACACACACACACACACACACACACACACACACACACACACACACACACACACACACACACACACACACACACACACACATACACACACACACACACACATTTTAGTTCACATGATGTAAAAGAAAATGTGCTTCACTCTTCGCTTTACGGACAAACTCTGATGCTCATGTATCCATCGCAGGTGCTTTTGGTGGTAAACAGAGGTCGGTAAGGACTCTCTGACTAGTCTGTGACTACAAAAAGCTGCAATGCTATGTGTGTTCTGACACCTTACTTTCATTGCCGGTATTGAGGTTTTCACCAAAATGTGCTACAGTAGTTCTTCTGTGGGATCAGACCACACTGGACATACTTTACTCTCCATTAATGAGCCTTGGGCAGCCATGACCCTGTTGCCGTTTTACTCCCCCTACAAGACCTGCAGTTTTGGACATGCTCTGATCCAGTTGTCTGGTCATCACAATTAGGCCACTGTCAAAGTTGTTAACTTCCACTTTCCCATTTTGCTGCTTCTAACACATCAACTTCAAGAACTGACTGGTCACTTGCTCCCTCATATATGCTTTACTGACATATGTCACTGCAACAATATGATAATGATTGTGAATGACTTCACCTGTCAGTGGCTTTAGTGTTGTCACGGATTACACACACACACACACGCACACACACACACAGTTATTGTCAAATTAAACAGAATATGCTTAGTTAAAAAAACACACATTGAATCTTTGCATAGAATAAAGGTGATGCAACATGATAAATTGGAAACTTTGTTCACTGAGAAAAGACGAACTACATGGAGCTGTCCGTGGTGCTGAAATTTACCAACTTTATAAACTCCAGTGAGCTGCAGAAATACGCTGATGAAGCAGAAATGACACACAAGGGCTGAGCAATGACAACACTTAATAAACATTAATTGCGACTTGTCAAAAATATATATTTGATTCGGATATAATACAATATCAGCAGCTAATAGACATCAATTAGCAAATAGGACATTTTGGTAAAAAACAGAGAAGTTAGTAATTAAACATTTTAAAAATTGCATGATTCTAAGCTTTCTGATGAATTTCACACATTTTTTTGTATTTCAGAACATATTGAAATATGAACTATATTTCAAATCTGTACATGAAGCAGCCATCAATATATATCAGCCATCTCGTTAATGCCAGCCGCTGACGCACATTTTGTATTTAACATTACAAACATAATGAATGAGTTAGAGAAGAGGTAATTTTCGCTTGACCCTACATACATTACAACCCTACACCATTATAGACTTCCACATTCAGGTAACGACTATTGTCTCTGGAGTTCACCACCCACTTCAATTCTTCCTCTAACAAGACTCCAAGAGGAAGCAACAAACCTTGGGACAATTTAGGACAAAGGTTACAATGATTGTATTTGGCATGTCTTTCTGTCAACCTAATCTTTTGTCCAACTCTCTCCTCTTTCCCCTCAACCTTTCTGTCACTTTCATTTTTTCTCTTCTTGTTCTCCCCCTTCTGTTTTGCCATAGACACTCAGAAGCAACACAAAACAACACTGAAACCTTCTGAATTATTGAAGCAGACATGGCGCCTCTCGCACAAACACACACACACACCTACACACACACACACACACACACACACACACACACACACACACACACACACACACACACACACACACACACACACACACACACTGACATAACCACAGGAAACCTGAAGGTCTGCCCTCGAGGGATAAAAGCAGATAATGACCAATTCAAGCTGACATGCTTCTAGAGAACATACACATCAGACGGAGAAAGAGAGACAGACAGGAGGCAAAGGTGAAAAGCCAGACAAAAAGGAGGAAGATGACGCTGTAGGAGGTGAGCAGAGAATGATTTAAAAGGAAGCAAATACAGATGAGAGGGTGTTGAAAGAGAAAGAGGACTGGAGACTGAATAGAAAGTTTAATGTTGGTAACAAAAAAAGCCCTGCAAAAAACAAGAAACTGAATATGTATTTCACTGTGAGACACACAAGGTTTAAAAGGCTACTTTAAATGTGATCTCTAAGAAAGATCTAATGAGCTGCATGAGTCAGAGGTCAATGTGCAACCTCGTGTATTGCTAAAAAGAAAAACCTGTTAAACTTGTTAAAAATGCCCATTTTAGTCTGGATTTTGATTCAATTCAATTCAATTTTATTTATATAGCGCCAATTACAGTCAAATTGTCTCGAGACGCTTTACGGAACCCATATGCCTGACCCCCAGAGCAAGCCAAAAGGCGACAGTGGCAAGGAAAACACCCTTTTAACAGGGAAAAAAACCTCGAGCAGAACCCGGCTCTAATGTGGGGGGACCCATCTGCCTGCTGGCCGGGCGGGTTGAGAGGGACAGAAGAGGTAGAAAGGTAGAGATAGAGGGATAGAAGTAGAGGGGTAGAGGTAGAGAGGTAGAGATAGAGGGATACAGATAGAGGGGTAGAGATAGAGAGGTGGGGGGTGGGACACAAGGACCATAAAACACAGCCACACATCTGAAGCATCCAGCATCCAGCTCTGGGACCAGGGACACTCGGAGAAAGGACACAGAAAGAAACAGAGTGAATGTAATGCAATAATGTTATATATAGTAAATACATAGGTAGTTAGAGAAGGGCTCAGTGCATCAAGAGAGGTCCCCAGCAGCCTATAGGCCTATAGCAGCATAACTAGGGGCAAACTAAAGGGACGTCAAGAGGGGAAGTCAGTTGTGCAAATGAAAACACCAGCTCACCCCGTCAGGGTCCCCCAGTCAGCCCTAACTATAAGCTTTGTCGAAAAGGAAGGTTTTAAGCCTGGTCTTAAAAATAGAGAGGGTGTCCGCCTCCCGAACCCAAACTGGGAGCTGGTTCCACAGGAGAGGTGCCTGATAACTGAAGGCTCTGCCTCCCATTCTACTTTTAGAGATTCTAGGAACAACAAGTAAGCCTGCAGTTTGAGAGCGAAGAGTTCTGCTAGGATAATATGGTACTATCAGGTCTTTAAGATATGATGGAGATTGGTTGTTAAGAGCTTTATATGTCAGAAGAAGGATTTTGAATTCTATTCTAGATTTAACAGGAAGCCAATGAAGAGAAACCAATATAGGAGAAATATGATCTCTCTTGCTAACTCCCGTCAGTACTCTGGCTGCAGCGTTTTGGATCAGCTGTAGATATTTCAGAGAGCTATTGGGACAACCTGATAATAAGGAATTACAGTAGTCAAGCCTAGAAGTAACAAATGCATGGACTAGTTTTTCTGCATCACTCTGAGACAGGATGTTCCTGATTTTCACAATATTTCTCAGGTGGAAAAAGGAAGTCCTACAGATTTGTTTTATGTGCGAGTTAAAGGACATGTCCTGGTCAAAGATAACACCGAGGTTCCTCACAGTAGTACTGGAGGCCAATGTAATGCCATCCAGAGTAACTATATGCTTTGAAAGCAATTCTCTAAGATGTTTGGGGCCAAATACAATGACTTCAGTCTTGTCTGAATTTAGTAGTAAGAAATTATAGGTCATCCAGGTCTTTATGTCCTTAAGACAATCTTGCAGTCTAGCTAGCTGATTAGTTTCATTTGGCTTCATAGATAAATACAATTGAGTGTCGTCAGCATAACAATGGAAATTAATACAGTGCTTCCTAATAATGTTGCCTAAGGGAAGCATGTATAATGTGAACAGTATTGGTCCTAAGACAGAACCCTGAGGAACTCCATGATTAACCCTAGTATGCTCAGAAGAGTCATTGTTGACATGCACAAATTGGAACCTGTCTGATAAGTAGGATTTAAACCAGTCCAGTGCTGTCCCTTTAATGCCAATAGAATGTTCTAGTCGCTGTAATAAAAGTTTGTGGTCGATTGTATCGAATGCTGCACTAAGGTCCAATAAAATAAGTATAGAGACCAGTCCATTATCTGACGCTATGAGAAGGTCATTAGTAACTTTCACCAGAGCTGTTTCTGTGCTATGATGCACTCTGAAGCCTGACTGAAACTCTTCAAACAAGGCTATTCCTTTGTAAATGTTCACATAATTGATTTGCAACTGTTCTTTCCAGAATTTTGGAGAGAAATGGGAGGTTGGAAATTGGTCTATAGTTGGCTAAAACATCTGGATCTAGAGTGGGCTTTTTAAGTAAAGGTTTGATTACAGCAACCTTAAAAGCCTGTGGTACATAACCTGTTACTAGAGAGAGATTAATCAGATCTAACATTGAGGAATTAATTAAAGGTAAAGCCTCCTTGAACAGTCTAGTTGGGATAGGATCTAAAAGACATGTTGATGGTTTGGATGTAGAAACTATTGAAATGAGTTCAGAGAGATGTATGGGGGGTGAAAAATTCTAAATATCCATCTGGTCTTACAGCCAATTCTAAAGCATCTGTACTCGATGATACATCTGTGACATTTGCAGGAAGGGCCAGAGTAATTTTTTCTCTAATCGTAATAATTTTATTTGTAAAGAAGCTCATGAAGTTGTTACTGCTCAAAGCTAAAGGAATACAAGGTTCAACAGAGCTCTGACTCTTTGTCAGCCTGGCTACAGTGCTGAAGAGAAACCTGGGGTTGTTCTTGTTTTCCTCTATTAAAGATGAATAATATGTTGTCCTGGCATTACGAAGAGCTTTTTTATAAATTACTAGACTATTTTTCCAAGCTACATAAACTTCCTCTAAATTAGTGGAAGTACCACTTCCTTTCCAGCTTTCGGGACGCCTGCTTTAAAGTCCGCAGCTGGGAATTATACCAAGGAGCAGGTCCTCTCTGAGATAGAACTTTCTTTTTTACAGGTGCAACACTATCAAGTGTTGTACGCAGTGAGGCTGCAGCATTATTAACAATATAATCCACTTCTGTGGGGGTAAAATTATAATATTTCCCTTCCATTATATCAGTAAGTGGTGCTGGACTAAATAGAGAGGGTATTATTTCCTTAAATTTAGTCACCGAATTGTGAGACAGACATCTACTGTAATGATATTTATTCTTAACTCCTATACAATCTATTGTTGTAAATTGAAATGTTATCATAAAATGGTCAGAAAGAAGAGGGTTCCGGGGAAGTACTGTTAACTGTTTGATTTCTATGCCATAAGTCAGAACGAGGTCAAGGGTATGATTAAAACTATGAGTTGGTTTATTTACATGTTGAGAAAACCCAATTGAGTCTAATATTGAATTAAAAGCAGTCGTAAGGCTGTCACTGTCCACGTCAACATGAATGTTGAAGTCACCCACAATAATGACTTTATCTGAGCTGAGCACTAAATCAGATAAAAAGTCTGAGAATTGAGATAAAAACTCAGAGTAAGGAGCAGGAGGACGATATACAACAACAAATAAAACTGGTTTCTGAGCTTTTAAATCTGGATGAGAGAGACTGAGAGTAAGATTTTCAAATGAACTGTAACTAGGTTTAGGTCTCTGGTTCATTTTTAAGCTAGAGAGGTAAATTGCTGCCACTCCTCCTCCTCTGCCTGTGATTCGAGGAACATGACAGTTAGTATGACTAGTAGGAGTTGATTCATTTAGACTAACATATTCTTCCTGCTGCAACCAGGTTTCAGTCAAACAGAACAAATCAATCTGGTTATCAGTTATCAAATCATTTACTAACAGAGATTTAGACGAGAGAGATCTAATATTTAACAGACCACATTTAATTGTCCTGTTTCTTCGCTCAGTTGAAATAGTGGTATTAATTTTAATTAGATTTTTATGGTTACTATGTCTTTTGTTTATTTTTGATTTGCTTAATTTATTGAATTTTGGTGGTCGGGGGACAGACACAGTCTCAATAAAGCTAACTGAATTACTGGAGGGTGACAGCTGAGAGGAAACTGCAGAGAGGTGTGGAAGACTACAACTCTGCATCCTGGTCTGAACTCTGGGTTGTCATGCTTTAGGAGTTCTAATAAAATCGGCCATATTTCTAGAAATGAGAGCTGCACCAGCCAAAGTGGGATGGATGCCGTCTCTCCTAATCAGACCAGGTTTTCCCCAGAAAGAGCTCCAATTGTCTATAAAGCCAACGTCGTTTGCAGTACACCACGTAGACGACCAGCGGCGAAACGATGCCATACGGCTAAACATGTCATCGCTTGTCAGATCAGGCAGGGGTCCAGAGAAAACTACAGAGTCCGACATGGTTTTGGCAAAGTTACACACCGATGCCACACTAACTTTGGTGACCTCCGATTGGCGTAACCGGGTGTCATTACCGCCGACATGAATAACAATCTTACTGTATTTACGATTATCTTTAGCCAGCAGTTTCAAATTTGCTTCTATGTCGCCCGCTCTGGCCCCTGGGAGGCATTTTACTACGGTCGCTGGTGTCGCTAGCTTCACGTTTCTGACTACGGAGCTGCCAATGATCAGAGTTGGTTTCTCAGCGGGTGTGTCATTGAGTGGGGAAAAACGATTAGAAACGTGAAGCGGTTTGTGGTGTGCCGGGACAGCGGGCTTGAACTTAGGACTACGTTTCCTACGAACTGTCACCCAGCTACCCTGACTTCCCGGCTGCTCGGGAGCTGCTAGGGGACGGCTAGCAGAAGCTACACTAGCAGCTATATTATTGCGGTCCGCACCGGCTAAGGGAGCCTGGCTAACAGCTAGCGGGGTGTTTTCCATGGTGCGGAGCCGCGCTTCCAATTCAGAGAGCCTCGCCTCCAAAGCTACAAACAGACTGCATTTATTACAGGTATCGTTATCACTAAAGGAGGCAGAGGAGTAACTAAACATGTGACACACTGAGCAGGAAAGAGAAGGAGAAGAAGAGGGAGAAGCCATGCTAACTGCTAAGTGCTAGGCTAGCGGACAGAGATAACAGATTAATTTAGAATTAAGTACTGAGAGGGTGCGTGAAGAAAACGAGTGTATGTTACGATTCAAATATTACCGCTACACACAGATTTAATGAATATCAAATTAGATGGAGTGGATAAGCTACAACAGTCACAGAACACAACACAGCGCTACAACAGGAAGTGACGCAATACGCTCACCGTAACGTCAGACGTCAGCAGATCAGATCAGCATGGAGAACGCAAATTACTACTTTTATGGCTGATACTAGTGCTGCAGAATGAATCAGGCTTTGGCATTAATGCTTCCAAAAAAGGGAATAAAGACAAAATTAGAATGGTGAGGATGATAACGTCAGCATATTGGCAGAGTTTATTTTAATAGAAATTGTGGATGGAACTGCACAAACAAACAACAAACTAATTAAATCATTTACACAATTTTGAAGAGGAAAAAAATGTTTAATAGAGTTGTGGTAATTACTTCAATATTCAGTAAAAGCTGTTCTACGTGCAGAAATATAAAAGAACCCCCCCCTCAGGAAGTTGAAGAGGGGCAACAGTGACTGCACATGTGAGTGTGCTTATAATCACACATTTTTCAAAATCATATTTTCATATTGATACACTGATCTGTGTCATTTTCAGCGGTCAGTAATTGAGTTACAGGTGCTGAATGACTTTTCCTACAGGTTTTGCCTCTTATGTTAGGTTTCATACTTACCTGGAAATGGTTTCTATTAAGCTACACACACTCCACAATAACAAAGCAAGAACTGTCATTTCGAGTGTTCTGTTATATTAATTAAAAATAAAAGTATGAAATATCTAAATTTTATTTACAGCCTTTCTTATGACACCCACAATTAAGCTCTGGTACATCCTACTGTCATCAGTGGTCCTTGAGATGCATTTCAACTCGATAGGGGTGCTTAAGTGAATTAATTAGACATATTTAGGAAAGAGACACATCTATCTATGTGTATCATATACATGGTTACAGTTGATTGAAGTGCTTTCCATATTTCCACATGTGGCTACCTGCCACAATATTAACAATGACCACATATTGATTTTTACTTTTTTTAAAATAGGTATAATCTTGTTCTGTTCTAGAGCTACAGAATAATTCACTCAGCTCCTTCTTGCCCCGCTCTCTCTCTTGGACTGTAAATAGCCCCTCCTATGTGTGCACACTGTGACTCAAACCATCAGAGGAGGTGGCTAGTTGGATTCCCAGAGTTGAATTGCTAGCACCATGAGCTCCTCAAAATTTACATACTAATCAATTAGTTGTTGTTAATAATGAAACCGATTAAAACTGTACTGACCTATAAAGCAGAAGACAAGGGACATATACTTCAGGAAGAGTATCGTAACTTACTGTGGTACCAGATTATACCACCTCTGGAGCCTCTTACTATTTATTACTGTAGCAACCCGAGGAGGTGGAAATTCCGACTACGGGTAGTTCTGTGTTGGCAAGCAGAAAGCATTGTAGAGGTTTAACAAGTAACAGGCCACCAAAATAAAGACTGTCAATGGCTTCTTAGTCAAATGGCCAATGTAACTGAAAGTACTGCGGTGGGAAACGTTACGTGCTCATGATTTAAAAAGGGCTTTATAAGCATACAGAAAAATGACCACTATACTTTTGTTTTGAAGACCAGTCAATTATTGATTGACAATTCTGCCAATTATCAGTTCAGAAATGTATTCAAAATTTGCATCCCACATGCAAATTTGTTCAAAACTGATGTTTGCAAGTTTACTCTGACCAGTTAGTCCATGTTCTCAACACAACACTATCTTGAACCCAACTCTTCAAAAGAGTTACTAGCAAGCAAGTAAGAATCATAGCTGGTAAAATGTAAGTCACCAAGTTTATCACGCTGTACATAACTGTTAGTTAATACTGACTGCTTGTGTAAGTAGATAATGTTAACACCAATTATTTAACTCTGATGCTGTATGTTTGCTCCCTCAATCCAGAGAAACATTGAAAAACATTTTCCAAGATTCAAAAGGTCTCATTAACAGGCAGAAAGACAATCTGGACGAGCAGTATATGCAAAACAGACAACATAGAGACTTAAGAAAACACACATGGGGAAGCAGACCAGTCTGAGCAGAGTGATTAGCTATTCAATTAATTTGTTGTGAATATTTCCAGGCTTCAAACAGTGCTGCTGTGGCAGCTGAAATAGCGAGAGAGGGTCAGGAGGAGACAGCTGTAACTAAACGAGAAATGTAGGAGAGGCGAAGAAGGACAGCAGACAAACTGCTGCTGTGGGAGAGTCAGATAGGGCAGAAACAACAGGTGAGTCTGACAGCAAACAGTAAGATGTAGAAGCAGGGCGGGTCAGAAAAGCAGATTTCTCAGAAAAAGGGGCCTTATTTCTATTCTTCTGTGACTTGTAGACATCAGTAAGCAGCAAGCGAAGGGGTGCACTGGATTTGGTTCTGCATGGCTAAAAATGCCTCAGTTTAATACTGTACCACACACAGTGTGATAAACTGAAAATCTGCATAATTTGTGATTTCATTAATAAATAATCAGAAAAAATGTTTTACTTTTTTACTTTCTTCCTTATTTTTCATTTTTACTAATATTATAATTTTACATAGTTGTATTGTGTTATATCATGCCCTGTGGATATAATTTAAAGATTAAAAAGTGATCACAAAAAAGAGTGAATAATCTGGTACACTGATACATCTGGCTGTTGACTGTGCAAGCACCACAAGCCTGCACCTAAAAAAGCCAAGGGTGAAGCAGGTATATTCAAGACTACGTGGGCCAACACATTGCAACAAAGCACCACCAGAGCTACATCACCTCTTGCATCTGGTTGGTTCAGAATTCAACAGCAGATATTGAACAATATAACTGGACTAGAAGTACCTTTCATTAAAAAAAATGATGCAACATACATGACCACTGTCAGGGTCGTTCTTCACAAATTTCATTTACATTTCAGAAACAGTGCAAATTGTACTGCAACATTGAAGGTAGCGTCCACCACCCTGGTTGTCAGTGATTTGAACATGAAGTTAACAGTAATTGGATACTGTTGTATTGCTTTGAATATGTTTCCTCTGACAATCTAACTATATCAGGTTGTCTGTTGATATTGAAAGTACGGACTGGGAAAGCTACAAATGAAGTGAACTAATTATGTCTTTAACTGCAACATTTCCAGAGAGTGCGGAGGACACATGTTGGCTATATCAGCACAAGTCCAGACCCTACAGAGGAACCTTTGCAGAGCAGGCAGAGAAGCATCCAGAGGAAAAGTGACTGTATGCTACGTACATATCTGTTGCAGCGGTATACCTCTAGGGTGATGTATGGGCCACCTCACTTCATCTAAAATATTTCAAAATAATACATCTGTTTTTGACATATCAAGAAGCAGGTATGCTAAATGCAGACAATTAACTTATGAAAATCTCTGATTTGATACACTGAATTGAGGTTTGTTTGCATGTCTGACCACTAATTAACAGCAGCTTTTTTCTTTTCTTTTCATCAAATTTAGCCTCCTGTCATAATTCTAAGGGAAATCAAAGAGGCTGGACATACTCTCTTCCTTGGATCTTGCCTGTCTCACCTCCATCAGGACTCCAATAATCTCCAGAGACTATAGCAGTCTTCAACATACAGAATGAGAAGGAGAGGAGAAGATGTCCAAGAAGTGCAGAGAGGTGTGGTGGACCCAAGTTCAGCGAGAGGTAAATGTCTACACTGAACAGTAATGATTTTTTATTCAATTCTCTTCAAAGACAGTTATTATTTTATATAAATTTTATATTATTAAAAATATTATATTATTTGTATTACTATTATTTGTACTCCTGAACATACTCTCTAGTCTGATCCTTAAGGTATGTGTCCACAGAGCTGTTTTCACATGTGAGGCATCGCACTGCATCCAAACTGTTCACGCTTGCAAGGCGTGTCAGTAGCGAGCCACCGGATCGTATGATGACAGGCACTTACCTTCACCAGACAGCAGTCTTGCACTGGGATCGGTCCAACATAGCAACTTGCTTGCAAACTTTCTCTTTTGTTACAAAAACAGTTCAGTGAAAATGTGTTTTTCCGACAACGTTTGAAGTGAGACATAAATTATGTAGTTGCTGAATCCGTCCTCATTTCAGTTTAACAACGGTTAGTCTACAGATTTTACGAAAGATTCACGAGGCTGCGGACCTCTGCTCGACATGCCTCATTTGCATAAAGTAGGTGAGACCTCAGCTTTAAGCAAATGAAGAGCAGGTGACAATCAGGTGACACGACACACCTTCACTCAAAATGCAACGCAACGCTACCAGAATGCATTGCAAAACATCCTGTTGACATGTACTATTAATGATTGGAGTAAAGGTGGGTATAGATCTTCAAAAAAAGATGCTCTCTGTTGCTCATTCACTCTTACATAAAGGCCTGGAACCACACCTGTACAGGAGATTCCAGGATCTAGACATTCTTGGGACCTTTAGCATTGTGGGACCTCTGTAGTGGGGGTATTGAAATCCAGCTTTAAATGGACCTCAAGGATAAAGACAGGAGGATCAATAAGTTCTTCTGTTATTAGTTTTGCTGTGTGCACTGCACAAAACATGAAACTACATTTTCTGTAAATTAGAGTTACCTTGCACATTTCATCAGACCTAGTCTGTTTCTGATTTTACTATGATACTAAGCAAAAAGCTTTTCCCAATCCAGAACAAGATCTCACACACAGAATCTCTGCTCTTGGTGGCAATGACAGAGAGAATTAAAGATTTATAAGTGTGTTTACACTTTACTAGATTTGATGCTAATAATGCTGGTGTCACAGGTGCAACAATCCTTTTGCAGGTGAGGGCAGACAAACGGTCAAGCTGTTGAAAGATCCAACAAAGTTCATGGCAGAGAATTGCACAATTATCAATTGCCTAGGTGGTAGTTAATCTTTTGCATCCTCAGTGATGATACATATGCAAGCAGCCCAGAACCTACGCATGGAGAAAACTAAAATATACAAACATGCAACAGTACTTGAAAGGAATTCTGTTTCAGTCCCTGATTACTCAGAGCAGGACAGATTTAGTGATGTGTTTCTCTGACTGAATGTTGGTCTTGGTAGTGAAAAAGTACTCAAAACTTTTTCCCAAGCAAAACTGTTAGGAAACCAGTGTCAGTATACTGTCAAAGAAGAAAAATCCTGCATTCAATCTTACTTTTAAGTGAAGCAAGCAAGAACCCACATAAAGAACCTATCAGAATACCGTTACAGTACCAGATTGATAAGCAGTATAAGAGTAGCGGTTCGGTTAAAGTGTTAACATTACTGACCTCTAGATTTCAATTAGCTAGGAGAAGCTTATGAGAGGATGCAATCTCTCATCTGAAGGCTCTTGTCAGGAAATTTCCCCCTCTACATGTGAGTGAGGTCCTTGTTCAAGAATCACGTCCTTCAAAGTGAGCGAATCCAGTCAAATCTGACTACAATCAACTGTTCTTCAAAACACACTCACAACAACTCTCAATTTGTTAATGTAATCCTATTTTTGAGAACATGAGCAAGAAGCACAAGGAGATTATGAGTCATCTTGAAAGTCAGTTTGGTGAAATCGCTAACCTATACTCCTGCCTCAGCCTCATTTTGGGCAATTCAGGATTTATCAATAAACAGTGAATGGGATTTCAAGACAATGAACAGGGTAAGACCAACATGTTGAAAACCACAACAAATATTTATGCACTTTCTTTATATTTATACCCTGTTCTGAGGCCTTCCCATATAGTAGGCCACTGGATTTATTTTTTCAGAAAACCCCTCTAAAATAATACAAAAAGCACAAAAACTGCAAGATTTACAACAAGTAGGCTGTGAAGCAGTCAGTTAAAGTGTAGGAAAGGAGTACTCACTGTGTAGATTATTACGTATTTTTCTGCTGTGCACAGAATATTTTTGTGATAACAGATCAGGGAAATTACTGCAGCATTTCAAGTGCCGAATAGCCATGCAGCCTCCATCATTTCATCCACTAGCCGTGGCCAGCCATCCAAACTGAGTAATCGAGATTAAATCGCCTTTGTCAGACAGGAAACCAAGAACCCAATGGACACTAAGACTGAAATCCAGAGTTCTTTTGTAGAAATTGGAGAACCTTACAGAAAGACAACCGTAGGTGCAGCACTCAACTAATTACAATATAGTAAAAATGGTAAGACTGAAGCCATTCCTAACTACAAGGCAAATGACAAGCAGCAGGAAGTTTGCCAACAGCCACCTGAATGACCATGAAAGGTGAAATCCTCTGGTCTGATGAAACCAAGGCTGAACTATTTGACTACAATTTCTGATGGCGTGTGCAGAGGAAACCGGGCACTGAGTATCACCTCATTAATACCATCCCTACAGTCAAACACGTTAGTGACAGTCATGCTGTGGGGAGGTTTTCTATGAGAGAAACTGAGAGACTATTTGGAGCCCTGTGATGCAGAATAATATAGAACAATTCTGAGTGAAAACTTTTACCAGAGAGCTGAACTGAGGATCAGAGTAGGGTAATGATTTATATTTCAACAAGACAATGATTACATCCATAAATCATTTTCTGTAAGAATTGTAATTAACCAAGTATTCAAGGAAGGGTCTACATACATATGTAAATAGGATATATCGGTCTTTCATTTTTAACAAATTTACAAAACACTCCAAAATCCTGTATTTGCTGTTGTCACTGCAGAATATTGCGTGTAGATGAATGAGAGCAAAAAAGTAGCTGGATCCATATTAAGATGAGTCTGAAATATAACAAAATGCAGAAAAGTTTAAAGGGTCTGAAACTTTCCGAATGCACTGTAGCATCATTGTTCTTGTACAATGAATGTAGCAAAATTTGTCTGTGCTGCTATGATTCATCTTCAATCATAATGTACTCCACTGGAATCACAAGCGATAAAACATAGATCAGACCAAGGCAGTGTTGACACTGGCAAATGCAGAGGAGCAGGGAAGTCAACAGGAAAACAAAGAAATAGACAACACACAAACAAAAGCATACCTACAATACTTTTAAGAATGCAACATACAGCTACACATGCGTTCATTCCAAGCTTTTATCCAAGAATATAAAACTGCATACAAAAGATACACACAATGTGGAATGGCAACAATGTTTTTTTTCTTTTTAAAAAAAAATCTAATCAATCTACACAGCTGCTCTGCTCTGCTCTGCTGGCTGCTCAAAAGAAACTTCTTTGATTTGCTTTTGGACATGTACTTCACTAAATAGATGTTTGATTACATTACTGACAATATCTTAATATAAATTGTCATTTGTCCAGCCAAAATGACAGCAGGAATCTCTTGAAATACAGTAACAGATGACATTACTGTATGCCTGTCATTATTACCATAATGAAGGTTCTTTTATTATAACTTAGTCATTACCTTTAAATTAAATATAATATCAGAGAAATACAGTGATATCAGCTTGAAGCTGCACAGTATCAGTGCTGCAGTACTGTTTGAAGAGTAATGATGATAAATGATTCAGGGAACCAAGTTCAATTAGTTTTTATTCTTAAAATGTCTGATATTCCACACTATAATAAGACAGAAAGGAACAGACAATGTGATAAATTGACATTATAGAAATGTTAGAATAGTTGTGTTTTTTAGCGAGGTCATTTGCTATCAATTGATCCATTAGCTCTACCCGGAAGACTGGAACCTATTCCAGCTGACATTTGGTGAGAGGCAGGATATACCCTGGACAGGTCACTAGTTAATCACAGGCTGATGCAAAAGAGGCAGACAACTATTCACAATAACATTCCCACCTACAGGCAATTTAGAGTCACCAATAAATCCAATAGCAAAGAGAGTCTTTGGACTCCCTGGACTGTGGAGGAAGCTGTGGCACCTTAAAAAACCAATGCAGGCATGACAGTATGCAAACCCCATGGAGGAAGATTTAAACTGGTCAGTAGATCCAAAGTTTGAATCAATCTGCGTTAGATATAATAGTTTTTTATGGAAGTTATTCTGTAGTTGAAGCCTGCAAAGCTAAAGCTACTCGTGTTTCAAGGAGCCAGCCATATTACAATTTAACACAAGTACATGACATGAATCCCTCTACTTCTAGTTCATCCACTAGAATTTATGTCAAAATGTCCCAAGACATTGGGCAATTTGTTATATATAAGCTAAGTGTGTATGCAGTGTAAATTATGCTGTAAACCTTTTATTACTCTGCCAAGGAATGTGGCGGAGTTATGTGACAATTGGCGTACGGTTGTCTGTCTGTTAGTAATATTACTCAAAAAATGACGGATTTGGATGAAATGTTCAGGGAAGGTCAGAAATGACACAAGGACCACCTGATTAGATTTTGGCAGTGATGTGGCTTATAGTCTGGATCCACGGATTTGTTCAAGGTTTCTGTATCGTTGCGATAGCGGCACAACATCACTGTAACTATGACAACAAGTGAACACTACATCAGCTGACTGCTGACGATCACATGATTGTGATCCTACTACAAATCCACCGCTGCGGACTTATCAGGACTTATCCGTCAGAAATAATACAAAGGACAATTGATCAAATTGTGGGGGTGTTTCCGAGTCCCATCAATTCCCATCGCCCGCTACATATTTAGGTCATGCGATTCGGTATCTGTATATAACGTACACGTGCATAACACACGTGTGCTGTTGAAGAAATTTCACTCTTAGTTCTGCGAAGTTTGCTTTAGTGGGGTGTTTATTGGTATTCCGGCATACGGTGGGCTTACCAACACGGAGCAGAGCATGAGTCTGTGAAGGTAAGCCGACCCAGAGCATTCTGAGAGTACCCTCTTTATAGGAATGTCAGAAGGTGGATCAGAGGGTAGGGAGGGGGCCGTATGTAAACACAAGGGTGAATAGTGGTTAATTTGCGTATAGTTGGTAGACTCAGACAGTCAGTAACAAATAAAGATAACAGAATTGTGGATAACCATGGGAAATAGAATGCAAGGGGGTGACATGTGACACTAGTACGAAAAGGTGTGCTATTTTCTTCATCAGTGCTTACTGCAAAGTGTTTTTTTTCTTAAAGATTTCATCCATCAGAAATCATACAGCAACTAAGCAGCCTTGGTGGAGTACTGCGTTCTCTGAGTGCTTTTCTTGTTGCATATTGTTTGAGACTATCACTCTAACACTGACGGATTAGAGATGTACCAAGTGTTTTCTTTTTCTTTATATCTCACCTGCCTGCTTAGAGTTCACTAGTAATATGATTTTCTCTGCTGCAGACCTCTTTTCCCTGTTGTTCAGCATCATCTGATCTAATTTGCTATTTTATGTTACAGCTTGACAGCAAAAATATAAATTCCTTATCTTCTGCCTCCACAGGTTTGTTAGGACAATAATTGATATCTGTACGCTTCTAACTGAAAAAGACATTTACACACAAGGTAACTTACTGTACATTGAAATGCATATCCCTGTTGTGCATCTTGTTGTGGTGGTAATTAATATGCCCCTCTTATATCTGTCATAGTTCATTACTCTCAATGTAACCCTGGGATCCTGATGCAAAATGCAGACAGACCAAGCTACTACCAGTATCTAATAAATACAAGCTGCTAAGTCCTTCAGTTCTTAAGTGTGAAACCACTTATGGCAAAGGTTATCTTCATGATGTGTCAAAGTATGCTTTTGGATTTGCAAAATCCACATGAGATTATATACACACACAACACACACTCAAGAGAAAGAAGTTACAGCAAACAGCAGCCCCTGAGAGACTGTCAGAGCTTAGCAAAGAAATGGCTGCTGATAAAAGATGACAGTATCTAATCCTCGTCAAGTGACTCAGTTGAGACAGGCTTTGTGTCTCTTTTATACATACAGAGAACAGCCTGAGCTGTGGAGCTGGTGGGTACAACACAAGTAGGCAATCAGGCATATGATGCTTAGAAAGAGAACATTATCACACACAGATAATGAGGCAGAAGCAAAAATATTCCGAACAAGCACAGCACCTGTTGAACAATTGAACGGGAGTACTCATTCACAGCAGTTCCTAGAACAGGAGGAAAGCAGGAAGACTGGATGAGATGGAAGAAGTTGCCATGAGAAGTAAAAAGACTGAAGAGAAACAATGAGTTTAGAAACAGGCAGGCAAGTTTTAAACCTCTTTAAGATCAAAACAGGAGTGTGAAATTAGCAGTAGCAAGGTTTCTGTTACCAGCTGCAGATGGAAAATTCTGACAAGAGATGCTGAAGAGGTGGACAAAAAGTAAGAGATGAAGGGAGAAGATGAGACAAGATGCTTACCAGCAGATCAGATGGTATTTGGCATGCAGTTCTTGGTACCTTCAAAGCCTCTTTCAGACATGCACCCTTTGCTGAATGCGTTGGCTTTATGGGCACCATGGTCACTTCTCCGGAAAAGTCAAACTGCCAACCTTGAAGATCAGACCCAGTAACATTTCCATATCATTTTCAACATGGAACAGGTCTGACTCTAAACCATCAAATTAACAGATAGACAACAAGCAATGGTACTTAAAGATGTGTGAAATGATTTAGAGAGGGATTTTTGAACATTTTAACACCAATATTTATCCTAAAACATCACAGACTGTGATTAATACAAGTTAGTGTGCCAAAATTTCAACACACTTACAAATTTTTACATACGCTACAATCTTGAATCCAGGCCACAAAATGAAATGTCCCAATCATACATATTTACTACAATGAAAACTGACCTTAACAACTTAGATTAATGATACTCTCAAATAATATAATCTGAGTTACTTTTCCCCAACAAGACTTTAACAGTAGCAGAAATCTGTTACTTCCTGTTGCTTGGCGTTAGAACAGCACTGGTAACTGCATTAATTTTTTAGAAATACAAATTAGCGAGCATGGAGAGCAGATCAGTTTGGGCCAGGATCCGACGGGAACTCATACTGTGCCGACCTACTTGTCTTCACATCAGACAAGTGAGATGTCACACACAAAATCACAGTTTAGTTTTTTGCATCGGCTATTTTAAGGACTATTCCTCTGTTAAACACCTGCAGAAACAGAAAGCAGCAGACTCCACAAGCATATCCAAAGAGCTGCAGATAAATATTTTGTTGCATCACAGCTGTCCTCAGGTAGATATTTGGACACTTTGATAAGCTGGCATTAGTTTAGATTTAGTATCTTATTGCATTATTGTGAAATATGCATAAGTTCGTATAT
The DNA here is from genome assembly GCF_022539595.1 of Amphiprion ocellaris. Taxonomy (NCBI): domain Eukaryota; kingdom Metazoa; phylum Chordata; class Actinopteri; family Pomacentridae; genus Amphiprion; species Amphiprion ocellaris. Next base: position 19,711,135 of record NC_072778.1, read on the forward strand.
TGTCTGAGTGTGCATACTGCAGTTCACTCTGGCACTGTGGGTGGTCTGCCTGAATGAAGCCGTAAAGAACAGCAACATAAAGGTGATTTTTGTCTAAATGACTAGAATGCCATCATTTTAACAAACTGATGAAGCCAGCAATGTTTCATATTCAGTCTGGAAAGGACTCTATAGACATACTATGTCAATTCAATTGCTCCTTACATTAATTTAGCTCAAGGCCATAGCTTCAAGCTCAGTGTTGACCAACATTTTAAATACCCGATACTAGACTGCAAACTAACATTTTATGTACAGGCGGTCACTGTCTCATTAAACCAGCAGAACTACATCAGCATCAAACAGCAGACAGTAAGGTCACCAGACTGGACAGTCCATGACTCTGCCTGGAGAGTTTGTCAATGAAGGTCACTACCAGTAACAACGACAAGGCCCAGCCTGAGCCAACACAGCTCAATGCACACAAAAATGTATTTGACTGACTATGGGTGCAAATCTCACGCCAATTCTTCAAGGACCGGATAGCCCCACATGATACAGACATAAAAAGTCAAAGTATTTCTTTTACGATTGCTTTGAAGTCACACTTCAGTTCCTGGACTAGCAGCAGAAAAAAAGGTGAGAAGGCATCCCTCCCCCTTTTGGACTACTGCATTGCTCCTGAGTAAGGCCCTTAATCCCCAACTGCTCCAGTGGAGCTACTCTGTTGACAGATCACACTGTGGTTCTACTGAGCTGCTTCCGGGTGTGAATGTGTGTAACGGTGAAAGTGTGATCCTGAAACAAGGCAAGTTCTCTCAGTGAAACTACCCTGTATGAAACACACTGCTTAGCTCTTTACACTTCGGTTGGCTTGACACTGACTGGGTGCCTGCCTCTGTAAGCTCACAGGAGACAAAAGTCATTTAACACTTAAATTTGATCTCAAATGTCTTATGGGGGATATTTCATTCAAAACATAACAGAAGCATTGCTGGTTGTATTCATGCTGTACTTGACTGCAAAATGAAGAATAACGATGTAGCAATGTATATAAAACTTTATAGTGACCATCTGCCACACTTAATAGTCACTGACGTTTGCTGTTGAGAAACTGCAGTGGCTTTCAGTCAAAATTCCCACTTGATCCACAATCACAGTTTCTAGTTATTGTAGAGATAATTTCAGCTCACCAGTTGCTGAACATCAGCGTTGTTTACTGTCCACAAACTACTTCACAGAGTGTAGTCAAAAAAGTCCTCCTCTCAATTTTTTTACTGATTAACCTTGACTTAATCAAGTACTGCCTCTCAGTTACCCAAAACAAAAAAACACACAAATATATACAACTAAAAGTGTCTCCTACCCTATTTATGATAATATTGACATAAACTGTTAGACTGTGGGCTGTTGTTCTACTGTATATTGTTTGCTTTCTGATATAAATGTGGTTGTTTGTGCCTGCATAGGTACTGGATTCGATTAGTCCTCTAGAGAGACACAGCCTTGACTTGTGCTTCCCCCTGCAGCTTTCCCACAGACCATGAGCACTGAGGTGAATTGGGTCACCGCTGATCAATACTTGGAATACACTGAAACTCAAATTGATGTGGACCTTTGATTTTTCTTGACTCACCCATCACTTTGGCATTGGTCCATCCTAGCCAACTACTTGTAAACATGGATTTTCTTTGAAAGACACTGTCCTGACAGCTGCTAGAGGTTCATTTAGCCAGAACCCTTCACTGAATGCAGCTGTGAGGCATATTTGCATGCAGATGAGTCAATGTTACATTTTTATCTCATATACGGCAGTTCTGTCTGCATCTTGTTCCAGTTAATAATAGATATGATTGGCAGATGCTGTCCTTCCTTGAAACAGGGAACCAATATAGGCTACACCCTCCTGTAAGCGCCAGCACTGACTACACCTGATTGAAGCCTTTGCACTCATTGTCTGTTTGCTCCTGGATTGTAAACTGGACCAACACAGGGACTTGTTTGCAAACTTTCTCGTAAATAATGAAAAAAGTTTCTGAAAAAATCTGAGACCAGAAATAAACCATACAGTTGCTGAATCCGTCTTAAATTCAGACAAGTTTTTCAGAAGTTTCCACTGACTAGTTTCCTCAGCAGCTTTGGAGAGGTGATTGACAACTGTGGACTTCCCCTCAAACTCCAATCTCCGGGTGTAGCTTTGATATTGATATGGCTATAAGGTTGGTAGGCCTCCTCCACTGCAGCCTCCCAGGGCACTGTAAGCTTGATGAGCCAACCACAGCCCAACGTCTGGTCTGAGGTCTGTAGATGTGATTCCTGCCGGGAGCACAGCCTTTGGTGTAAGTCTGCCACCATCTTTCAAGTATATGCCCCACCAAGCTGCCTAGTGTCTGGTCTTAATGTGGTGGGTCTGGGATGACGCTCACCTTCCCAGAGAAATGACGTTACCATCCAGAGGGTGAAGGACACTGACACTCGGCTACTGGCTGTCCACCACTGCTGCAAGACATCAACTTGCAGTCGGGTGCCAGCAGATATATCACCTTTGGGTCAGGCTGGTCGTACAGTCAACCAGGATGTGTTTTATTGTTGCTGGAGCTGTGCAGAGGGGTCATGTAGAGTTTTCAATGTATCGCTTGTTGAGATTCTTTACACTTGGCAGATAATCATGGCAGGTGTAACTTACTATTTGCAAGATGCAGTCAGTGGCCAAAGCACTGGTTCACTTGTTCAGGGTGGCAGGGTGTTATAAAGACCTGGCATCTCTTATCAATGTCCCAAGCAGCCAGCACATATCTTATCCCCTTATTCCCATCTGGGAAAAATGCTGCTTGTAAACAGCAACTTTTCATTTGGAACTCCTCATTAATAAAGTGTGAAAACTGTAAGACGTATATAGGGCTCTGTTGTCGCTGCATAATTTTCCAAGTGTGACAGCTCAGTTTCAACTCATGCCTTTTATTTTTCATGCAGCTCTGGAATGGAAACTTGAGAGAAATAGATGCCGGGTGGTATTGCACACTGTTTGACAAGATCATGTTTTTAAAACCCTCTTTGATGACAATGTTAGGTGGTACCATGTCTTGGTAATCAGTTATTTAATCAGTGATTTCTGTCTGTTGTTTGGAATACTTGTAACATGGCATAACACTGGCAAATAGTAATATTGATTCTCTTTGATGGCATTCAGATCTGGCTTTATACTCATCATACAGACCTTTGTAGTGCCAATTTAAATGGCCCAACAAATTAGTCACATTGCCTTGTGTCGTCAAAACAACTGCAAGTGTTACCTGTACATGTTTTAGGTCAACATCATCTATTCTTCAGCTGAATTTTTTTCTTTGTCCAACCAGTCTTGCTTTGTATTGTCCCTGTTCTGTTCCTTCTTCATTTTGCTGTTCACACACAAAGGCTGCATTTCAACTAACTTATTAGAATGAATAAATTAAAAAATACCTAAGAAGTCTTTAGATCATCATCAGAGTACATGGCATTGCAGACAGACAGACTTCTCTTGTAGATTAGTCATGGAAAATCAGAATTGTGCAAGTTTTCTTTTTTATCAAGCAGCAAAAGAAAGAAGAAAGAAAATGTAACATGGTATGTTTGAGTTAATTTGCCTTACTTCACAATATATTCGGTGCAATGCGTAAATCACAATGTTAGAAAATATAAGTCGTGCAGCCCAATATGGAATCTTTAAACCTTATGACAACACTCAGCAACTATAGGCTGGCTAACTAGCTAAGGATCCAAAAATGAAATTAATTCATGCAGACACAGCAGGGAAAGGCTATAACAGATAACAATTCCACCATATGGAAGAGCAGGGGAATATATGTCTTCTGTTTTATTCTTTCTACTGTATGTAGTGACAGGTAGGCCCCATTATATCCGGAGATACATCAGGGTACAATTATTTGTTGCCTCACTCACATCAACCAGCTCACTTCAATAACGGGCATTAATGGATTTCTGAGGTGCCTTCTGTACTGATTGCAGAATTCTTCATTTTCTCAAAAAAAAGTTATGTCTGTTGCCCTACAGAGGAAACTCTTTTCAGCCACTAGCGTATGAGGACTTAGTGTTTTGATGATCACTCAGAGCCATGCTTCATCATTCCACTATTCCTGTTATCTCAAGGTCGCTTCAGGCCTTTTTACCTTGTTGCTCTGGTTAACACAGAGAGACTCAGAGAAAAAAGTTGGACAGAGTTCACAGCAGAGACCACTCACTGCATTCAACTACTCTCTTTTTATCTGTCCTTCTAAATTGTTGATACAACAGCACAGCCAAGGCCTGTGTGTAAGTGTATGTGAAAAAGACTGTGTTGCACAGATCAATAAAGACATTCTTCATGACACAAATACAAATCTGACATTTATATTATTTTCTCATGTTGCAAACATAAAATGGAGAATTAAAATGACACTACATATGGATGTGTGTTCTTCATTCAGTTCAATATAATACATGTTCCGGACGAGATAGAAAGATCTGTGACTTGGCTGCAAGAGATTCAAGGCTGAGATTTTTTTTGTAGAGTTAATGGCAGTTGAATTACAAATTCAACTCAGTTTCACCATGATTTAAAGCTGCAATGGGTACAAATCTGGAAACAGAAGAAAAAAAAGGACATCATTTGAAAATACAGCCCTCCTCCTGCGGCTTTTCCTCTCTGTCCTCAGCTTCCCCAACCACTCAAACCCTTCTTCTAACAAACTAAAAAGTAAAATCTACTCCATATAACCAACTGTGCCACCACATCCTGTTCTCACTGTGGACTTCGTTGCTCTTCATACCACCTTACCTGCTCTGGGTAAAAATACCTGTGATTGTGCTTTTTCCATTATAGGCTAGATTTTCTAAAGCCTGAAAACGGAGCACGATGAAATGCAGAACTCTAGGTTCTTCTGAGACCACTTGAATTACAATACACTTAAAGATGATTATGGAATTTTTGCCCAATAATGCACCAACTTTAATACTTCCAGTTACATGCAAATCAAAATTTAAGAGTTTTAACAAGCATAAATTTTAACAAAAGTTCTTTCACAACTAATATTTCAGGACTGTTGCTTTGAAACAAACCTTTTTGCCTAATTCAAATGACATACTCATTAGTATTCTGAAAGGTTTATTTCTGAGTGCGTTTTTTTAAAATTCATTTCTATGCAACCAAAATTAAACAACAGACTGACAAATTGAGTCTGGGTCAGAGAGTTGCTCAGGGGAAATCTCATCATTCATTATTTAATAAGTGTACTTTCAATATTATGAGTTTAAGTCATAGTTTCAAGGAAGCACATATTCTTCGTTAAACTGAAAAACAAATTTTAGCCCTTCTATTTCTGTAATAAATATCTTTATCAAGGCCAATGGCAGAACCTTCATATAATCCTGTACGAGTACACACACATGCAAAGAAATGAAATGAAGTTCAGCAGTATTTTCGATTAACTCTTCTGTATGCAAGTAAAAAATCTGTATCAACTCTTGTGTGATGCTTGTCAATCCCATATTTGTCTGGTTTACTTGTGAACTGAGGAGGGTGCAACTAATTGCGTTATTATTTTTAACGCGTTATTTTCGGTGTAATTAATTAATCGAAATTAACGCGTTAAGGTCCCAGCCCTAATATATATGTATATATATATATATATATATATATATATATATATATATATATATATATATATATATATATATATATATATATATATATATATATATATATATATATATATATATACACTATATTGCCAAAAGTATTCACTCATCCATCCAAATAATCAGAATCAGGTGTTCCAATCACTTCCATGGCCACAGGTGTATAAAATCAAGCACCTACGCATGCAGATTGCTTTTACAAACATTTGTGAAAGAATGGGTCGCTCTCAGGAGCTCAGTGAATTCCAGTGTGGAACTGTGATAGGATGCCACCTGTGCAACAAATCCAGTCGTGACATTTCCTTGCTCCTAAATATTCCACAGTCAGCTGTATTATAAGAAAGTGGAAGTGTGTGGGAACGACAGCAACTCAGCCACAAAGTGGTAGGCCACGTAAACTGACAGAGCGGGGTCAGCGGATGCTGAGGCGCATAGTGCCAAGAGGTTGCCAACTTTCTGCAGAGTCAATCGCTACAGACCTTCAAACTTCATGTGGCCTTCAGATTAGCTCAAGAACAGTGCTTCAGCAGAGAGCTTCATGGAATGGGTTTCCATGGCCGAGCAGCTGCATCCAAGCCATACATCACCAAGTGCAATGCAAAGCGTCGGATGCAGTGGTGTAAAGCAGGCCGCCACTGGACTCTAGAGCAGTGGAGACACGTTCTCTGGAGTGACGAATCATGCTTCTCCATCTTCTCCATCTGGACCAGTCTGGGTTTGGCGGTTGCCAGGAGAACCATACTTGTCGGGGGATTATGGTGTGGGGTTGTTTTTCTGGAGCTGGGCTTGGCCCCTTAGTTCCAGTGAAAGGAACTCTGAATGCTTCAGCATACCAAGACATTTTGGACAATTCCATGCTCCCAACTTTGTGGGAACAGTTTGGAGCTGGCCCCTTCCCCTTCCAACATGACTGTGCACCAGTGCACAAAGCAAGGTCCATAAAGACATGGATGACAGAGTCTGGTGTGGATGAACTTGACTGGCCTGCACAAAGTCCTAACCTCAACCCGATAAAACACTTTTGGGATGAATTAGAGCGGAGACTGAGAGCCAGACCTTCTGGTGCAACATCAGTGTGTGACCTCATAAATGCACTTCTGGAAGAATGGTCAAAAATTCCCATGAACACACTCCTAAACCTTGTGGACAGCCTTCCCAGAATAATTGAAGCAGTTATAGTTGTAAAGGGTGGACTGACGTCATATTGAACCCTATGGATTAGGAATGGGATGTCACTTCCGTTCATATGCGAGTCAAGGCAGGTGAGCGAATACTTTTGGCAATATAGTGTGTATATATATATATATATATATATATATATATATATATATGTATATATATATATATATATATATATATATATATATATATATATATATATATATATATATATATATATATATATATATATATTTCTTTTTTCCAAAGTTGTGTATTCACTTCATTTAGCTGAAGCTAAAACTGATACAGCAGTGACAAAAGTGGTTTATTAGACGGATTACCAGTGATAATTAAGCAAAACATTCCAACTTCAAACACCTGCCTTTGACAAGACATTTAATTTCAGACAGCTAATTTGCAATGGCTCCAGCAGGTTATCTAAATTTGCTCTCACTAATTAATACAATACAACACAAAAGGTTGCATAACCATAATTTCTATTATACTCCCATGGCATCAGAGTTTACCTGGATTTTAATGTTGAGTAACTATCTAGGCTACAGGGCATATTTTCATCTGTTAGGAAATAAATGAGCTTTTCTCAACTTTCCAAAACCTAAAACCTGAAAAAGCAAAGGCTACATAGTCTGACATTGCCTTTGTGAGTACTATATTCTTAGGCAGGAAATGTGACAGCTGAGATTTGTAACTGTGCCTCTCGTTTTTTTCTCTGAGGCTCAGTCTGAGTTTCATTTCATCACTGTTTCATATTTGCTTGGTCAGCCACCAAAGAGTATGACCACACACATAAACCTTTAAAGCTGGTGTGGAGTTTAAAAGGCATAATGAGCCACTTAAAAGTACATAGCAGACTTGTTATTTCCTTATAAGCAAATGTAGTGTATTCACTAAGTTGTCTTCAAGTAGTTTTGTTCCAAAAAAATCCACTGGCAGTTGCAATGTGTCTTGTCTCTGTAGCTTAGAAAATCATTGCAAAGCAATCCCTATGCACACTGTCTGAATTCAGTGTTTGACCAGCAAGAGATATGCATCCTTATGCTCTACTGTGCACTCCTCTTTTCTTCTCAGCTTTATCTTGGGATTTATCCCTGTGAGATCTAGCAGCTGTGTAACAGACATACTAAAACCCACACAAAAAGAAACACAGACCGACATGAGAAGCTGACTGTGATTGATTTTGTTTGAGTTGCAAACATTTGTGCCAAATATTCCTGCTCTCCCTTCACGTCTCATTACATTGTTGCCTGTGACGTTTGTCAAAGCGACAGAATGGCTGTCACCCTGATACAAAGACTGCTGTTATGACAAGAGAGGAGAAGAAAAACTGTTCCTCCTGAGGCTTTCCACATGGTTGAGAAAAAGTCATTAACCTGGAGCTGGAAGAGATCTGGTGCTCTGCTTTGACATCACAGAAAATCATCAAACTGTGAGTGCAAGACGACACTAGCATGAGGCCACAGTCATAGGTTGAGTTGGTAGATAAAACACTTCAATTCAGGAAGTGTCCATCTCATATCTGGCGGTCTGTCTAAATGTACTGTTGATGTTATTGATCATTTCCTGCATTTCTCTACATACAGAGTTGCTGTACAGTATCTGCAACCAAAACAAGCGGTCTTCGCAGACATTACTCGTGTTTTCAATTCCAAAAAGATATATCTTGGCAACAAAAAGGAAAAACACATTAATATAAAACTCACTGTTTTATCTCCATCAGCAATTAGAAAAATATCTGCATCATTATTTTTGCCAAATGATTGGCTATGTTCACCAGTTGGTTGCTGACTTTGTAACATCTGTAGTGTACAGCCTGCTTGCAAAGGTAACATGCAGGGATGATGGTTAACAATATGATTTCAACAGGATAGGAAATTCAACTCAAACTCAACTCAATTCCAACTCAAAGTGGTAGGGCAAAAATAGTGAGAAACACCATAATTACAGTGTAGTTAACAAATTTAATTACTTGTGTTACATTCTCCCCGTGAACATATGTCAAATGATGAAATGCATTCATCACTCAGCCAAGGAAGGGCGAAGTTATGTGACGATCGGCGTACGTTTGTCTGTGAATCTGTTTGTCTGTCTGTCAGCGTGAAACATTACTCAAAAACGGACTAATGGATTTGGATTAAATTTTCAGGGGAAGTCAGAAATGACACAAGGACCACCTCATTAAATTTTCACAGTGATGTGGATTATAGTCTGGATCCTCAGCTTTGTTAAGGATTTCCCATTGGGAGATATAGCTGCCGTCACGGCGTCGCTGTAGCCATGACGTGAACACTGTGTCTGTTACCTGCTGACGATCACATGATTGCGATCCTACTGCAAAATGACTGTGATTTACCAGTTGGAAATCATAAAAGGAACAAATGATTAAACTGTGCGGTGTTTCTGAGTCCCATCAATTCCTGCCGCCTGCTACATATTTAGGTCACGCAATGTAGCAAACCCCAGCCAGAAAATGGTGAAGCTCCTGATGTTTCACAAAGCCTTTATTTACGTTCAGCCGCCAGCCTTATTTTGAACACAAATTCACCTTTCTGTCCTTCACTCATTTATTCAGGAAACACCTTAGAGCTTGTCTCCATTCCAGCTAGGGGCTTGTAAGTTTATACACATCCTTTGCTAGACAGCAATAGCGTGGAATCATTTTCTTTCATCTTTACGTGAATTTTCGGACTTTTCGGCAGCGTCTTCATCATGTCAAGAAACTGCTTCTTAGATAACCACTTCCTGTGCTGCTGGAATGGTGACAAAATAAATCTTAACACTATTTTTAACACTAGCAAAACAAAGGCTTGCCAAAAGTGATGAACTGATCAACAGACCTTTATAAGAGTAATTTACATGCAATTTGGTATCCATACATAACATGCACATGCATAACACATGCCTTTGCTCAGCACAAGGTCATTTTTTATTAAAGATTTCATCCTTCAGAAATGATACGTCAACTGAGCAGCCTTGATGGAGTACTGCGCTCTCTGAGTGCTTTTCTAGTTTATAATGTGATACCTTACAGCATCTGTGTTCCTCAGCTGTTGTCTCTCCTCCCTCATGCTATCGTCTGAATCAGGAAGCTGCATTCAATCATCTTTTACCTCGGGGTGTTAAGACACTTTTTCTCCACTTTTTTTCTGCTGATAGGGAGTTAAGTTAGGATTATAACCTTTCATACTGTATTAAGTACTGTGACTTTATTTCTAGTTTTTGTGTTTGGTTTGTTGTTTTGGCCCAGAAATTATTTTTAAACCACTTAATCTGGCAATAAAAAAAGACTGAAATGCTGAGCTATTTGACTCCTAATATCCTTCTTTGAGTCTTAGGTTACATTCGTCTCCCTTAGACAAACTGGGGCCACAACTCAAAAAATAAAATGATTTCCAAAAAGAGATGAAATGTGGAAGTCAGTAAGGTCAGTGTTGTAAGTGAGCGAAGGTGTGGGGAAAAATGTTAAAAGAACCAGCCAGTATGTGGAAAGTCTTTTCAAGAGGCCAAAGGTGGCAGCTTTTATGGTGGCTGAGAAAAAAGGACCCAGGTGCTCCCAGGTCAGGTGGAATGCCCTTACTGTCAATTGTCTGTGCTTGCAAGAGGCAAAGAAACAAGAAACAACTGAACAGGTCAGGATATATGAGATATTAATCCCTGAAGCCTTAAAACCCTATTATGTGTCGAGGAAACAGAAGGCATTTGCTTTGTACCTGCAAAGCTGCTGATGATTGCCTCCTTAAAGCAATAAATCAGAATGCCCTGAAATAGGGTGTTCAGCAATGCATCTACACAATGAAGAAGACACACATTCAGCCTCTGAAAGGAGAAATATGGCTTTCCTTAACTAATCAGAGTACAGGTTTTCTCTTTGTCCCAAGAGTTCTGTTGGCATTAAAGTAGTGATCAAAGATAGTGTAGGTGTAAAATTCTCAGATCAAACTGAGGTCCATCCATTCTGTCTTTCTGCTTTTATTGTGGACCTTTCTAGTCTCGAGTAAATTTACAAGGACGCCTCAAGTAAATAGTTGTGACCTGACATTACTGTATTGTGCATGAACCATTGTCTGTTTTGCTCTGTGTGTTTGTGTTTACTGTATCTGGGACAGTGTATCTGGATTACTTGTGAGAAACCTAACAGCCTGTGGTTTTATGGGTCATTCGAGTAGCCAGGAGTGAGCTAGTCAGCTCTTTTACAACAACCTATCTGACACTGGTTCCTCTTCTAGCTGAATCACCACTAATCCATCAGACATTATGTGCAGACCAGTACATTACACACAAGCACACAGCAAGAAGGGAGAGGGAAGAGTTGAAGGTGACAGTACTAGGAATATATGAGATACAGCACAGGACTGAGCAGGAAAAATTAGGCATGTGTCATCCTCTTCTCTGTTTTCCTTTCATTTTTGACTGGAGTTACCACTGTTTCTCGTTGAAGCTTGGGGCTATGGTGATCTATGAGACGCTGGGGTGAGAACTGTGATCAGAAGGGATTAGCTGCAAAGACTTGGAGGTCAAACACAATCTTTGTTCAAATGTCACTGTGAGCCTAATGGCTGTCCATTCTTTTATTGTCTGGCTTCGAGTACAGATTGAGGAAACAGTCAGTTTATCTCCTGTAAAAACAAACTCTGTTATATGTTACTATACTTTGTACCTTTGTTCCAAAAACAAAACAAACAAAAAACAATCACATGACACAGTTTTAGTAAATCTCTATAGTAAGTATATAAGCACATTAAAATACAAACACTGATTTAATGCTAAATACAAATCAAGAACAGCTGTGACACAAAACTAACAAAACAAACAAAATGCAGGTATTTTCAATCATATGCTTCACCCATGTCTAAGGGGAATAGATATGTATCTATTTTTATCAGTATAGCTGTCTACATGGGCTGCAATGGCCTGCATATTTTCAAACAGCCTATTTTCTTCTGTTTTACGTGTTTGACTATCGTGATTATGCAATGGGCTCTGAGCGCTGCCATAAAGAGGGTGACCTGCAGGCATTACTGTGCCTCAACACATCCTGTGCTACTCTGCTAAGCTGCTGCTTTTATATGCAGCCTATGCAGACTGAGGCAAGTGCGGATATGTGATACAATCTCAGCCTGACTGTTAAGAATAATGAATGCTGCCCTGGAGTCAAACAAAAGTACAGTTGTAGGTGATACTGCAATACTGAAGACAATTTTGATGTATAGTGAAAGGGTGGAGAGATTGGTGAGGTGGAACCCACACCTGCTAAAAATGTTTGCTCTTACATGACCTTATTAACTCATCAGCCACATGCCACAAATAACAGTTGCTGTGTTAACAAAAAGCCCTATAGTCACACACGTACATACCCATACCCAAGGATCCAAACAAATGCCTTGTGTCCATCCATGGAGGTTTATTTGTGATAGAAATGCCTGTGCTCTACTAGTCCTGAGTCCTTGTACTAAAAGAAGCTATCAAACCAGCATCCCAAAGTTATTATCTCTAATAATATAAAATGAAATGTCACGGTAACACCTAGTCCAGTAAGTTGTGTGTTTGGTGTTTTGGGCAAAATGCTGTATTTACAATAAATTGTGGTCACATGGTACAGTAACCTTTATCTGCCCTCCAGTGTGCATGTGTGTCCCCATTTTCTCAAGCTCTTATTGATTACATCAAGGTTCCAATCAAGGCTGTCAGTCAGAGATTAAGTAATTGATCACTCTATGGATCTCTGGTTATGCAGATAAGTGTGTGTGAAGGAGAGTACAGGAGGATAGGGGATGACTTAGTCGATGATCATGGTTTTGTTCCACAGAGACTTTCCTCCTTGCCTTATGCATTAGTGATACCCTTCCTTTTTCATGTTTTTATCTCATATCAGACTGCAGTGACTTCCACACAGAGGCACAGACACAGTGAGACCTTGTTTTATGGGGAAATGTATATTAGCTTCTGTTTGTGCTTGAATTGATTTTCTGTTGTCCAATTTGCAGACCTACCAGAAGCCTAATCTTTCTCTGTCCCTCTTTGTATTAATGACCATGCTTTTTTCTTCAGCAAGGGTAACAATTATGTGTGTGTATTTGCATGCTAGATAAGTAAATAAAGTGAGAAATGACAGCCTGTAGGGTTTTCTTCCCTTTAATTTTGTCTTGCTTTTTTCTCTGAAAGTGCAAAATGTGCATTTATGCAATCTGAAACCATTTGTGGTAGAAAATGCCATCATGTTTGTGTTTCCAGGATACATATACATGTGTATTTATTACTCCACCAAGGAACGGTGGAGTTATGTGACGATCGGCATACGTTTGTCTGTGAATCTGTCTGTCTGTCTGTGTGAAACATTACTCAAAAAGGGAGCAACAGATTTGGATGAAATTTTCAGAGAAGGTCAGAAATGACACAAGGACCAAGTGATCAGATTTTGGCAGTGATGCGGCTTATAGTCTGGATCCTCAGCTTTGTTAAAGATTTCCCATTGGGAGATATAGCAGCCGGCACAGCGTTGCTGTAACCATGATGTGAACACTGTGTCAGTTACCTGCTGACGATCACATGATTGCGATCCTACTACAAATTGACTGTGATTTATCAGTTGGAAATCATACAAGGAACAAATGATTAAACTGTGGGGTGTTTCTGAGTCCCATCAATTCCTGCCGCCTGCTACATATTTAGGTCATGCAATGTAGCAAACCCCAGCCAGACACGTTAAGTTCAGCCATCAGCCTTATTTTGAACACAAATTCACCTTTCTGTCCTTCACTCATTTCTTCACCGTAAGAGCTTGTCCCCATTCCAGCTAGCTGCTTATAAGTTTAGACACATCCTTTGCTAGACAGCAACAGCGTGGAACTGTTGTCTTTCATCTTTATTTGAATTTTCTGACTTTTTGGCAGCGTCTTCATCATGTCAAGAAACCGCTTCTTAGAGAATCACTTCCTGTGCTGCTGGAATGGTGACAAAATAAAAGCCCGCAACATTAAAAATATGTCTTCAAAATAAAAGCATGGCAGGAATAGTTATTTTAACAGTAGCAAAACAAAGGTTTGCCAAAAGTGATGAACTGATCATCAGACTTTTATAAGAGTAATTTACATGCAATTTGGTATTCATACATAACATGCACATGCATAACACATGCTTGTGCTCAGCGCAAGGTAATTTTTTATTAAAGATTATATCCGTCGGAAATGATACGTCAACTGAAGAGCCTTGGCGGAGTACTGTGCTCTCTGAGTGCTTTTCTAGTTTTTTCATGTGTTCAGAAGCTATTCTTTATTCCTTGTGTAGTTACTCATGTAATCATCCACCGTTATCCATATGGCCATGTAGTTTTATATCACATCTATCTATCTATCTATCTATCTATCTATCTATCTATCTATCTATCTATCTATCTATCTATCTATCTATCTATCTATCTATCTATCTATCTATCTATCTATCTATCCATCCATCCATCCATCCATCCATCCATCCATCCATCCATCCATCCATCCATCCATCCATCCATCCATCCATCCATCCATCTATTTATCTATCTATCTGTATGTGTGCGTGTATATACAGGGTGGGCCATAAGTTTCCATACATAGGAAAAGTAAAGATTTTATGTTGGACAACTGTTTTTATTTATATAATGTGCTCTACATGATTACCATGGTTTCAAAAACATCTATTAATACGTGTTCTCCACTGTTGATGAACTTGCATTAGCACAGCTGAAGTTATGCTTGTAATAGCGTTGGTGATACGTTCCTTGAGATGATTCATGTCTTGTATCTTCACCTGATACACTATGGTCTTCAAGTGCCCCCAAAGATAGCGTCAAATGCATCTTCTAGGGTATTTGAAACATAAAAAAAATACACATTTTACATTTTCCTATGTATGGAAAGTTATGGCCCACCCTGTATGTGTGTATATGTAAACTTTGTAAATGGATGAACATGACTGGTTTGGATTGTTTCTATTTCCATTTTGCAATAAATTCAGTCACTGTGGCAGAGCTCACATATACAGTATTTCTGTTGAAAAAACAAACCTAAACAGTATAAAACAATACCTGTACTCCACAGACAGAAAGATACAGCATCCCATTTCCTAAAAACCAATCTGTGCATTGTAAAAATTAGTAATTTCAGTAAAATTAAAACAGAGACCATGGTTACTGAGAAATGATATTTGAGCGTTCAATGATAAAACTGATTCTAGGACAATGAATTAATATTAATGTTTTTACTATATTAATGAATGTTTTTCATTAAAGACGTGACATCTGGGCTGTGAAGACAGTCTTTATTTATTTAACACTCACTTGATTTGCTTTGGAGAAGCCTGAGAGACAGACATGAATTAGCACAAAGACACACACACACGCACGCACACACACACACACACACACACACACACACACACACATGCACGCAGTCACGCACGCACACACGCACACACATATCACACCCACATACACCACATACAATCATCTCTACTCAGTAGCTTTGAACTTTCCTTCTCTCTGACATTTGTTCACTTTGGCCAAAGAGTCAGAAACAAGAAAGAGTAGAGGATTGTAGAGAAGCTTTAATGAGCAGATAGGGCAAAGAGCTCTAGAAAAATAATGAAGGATAGTAAAGGCTAGTCGTCAGGAGACAAAAAGGTCTTTCTGTCTGTCTGTCTGTCTACAGTATAAACATTGCTTTAGGGTATTTGCTCTTGTATAAAATGTAAAAACAGTTTAGACTTACAATATTAAAAATACTGGTCCAACAGGAGGAAATCAATCCAACAAGACAGTACAGTGCCAAGACTCACATCTTTTAATACTCTGGTATGTCCATGTTTGTTTTTGATGACAGACCCACTGTTGCATACATTTCTGGAGAGATGTTCTGATATTCTTCAGAAACTACTTTTTGCTGCTACTTCGTACCGGAGGGGTAGTGTTGCTCAACCTTTCTCTTTTAAAAAAACCCCAAAAGGTGTTCTACTGGATTCAAGTCAGGTGCCATATTTGTCCAGGTCACAGTTTTCCTTTTTTTTTCTTGGTCTTTAGAACTCTTCTGTGATTTTGGAAGTGTGCTTTGGCTCGTCATCATGTTTAAATGTTCCTCTTCTGCCAAGGTTTTGGAGACTGAGAGACATATTGTCAGGCAGTATCTTGGTATATCCACAGGCATTCATGGTGCCATCAAAAAATGTGAACCCCCCATAAACTTTTGTATTCATGCAGCCCCATATCACCATACTCCTACCTCTTTCCCTGTTGGGACAATTCATTTAGTGACTGTGTTTATATGCATGCGAACATTCCATTATTATGCCCAATATGACAATATTCAGAATTTAATATGGTTGTTGTAAACAGCATATTCCGTTTGCATGTCCAAAAGAAAAGCCGGAGAAACACATCTACTTTTAAACGTCATGAAAGAATAAAATATTAATAGGTTCTTTGTAATGCAACATTCTTGGTAGAGGCAGTGTCTTCCTTAAGCTGCCTGCTTTGGGGCCACAGCTGGGAGTGCCACCATCAACACCTTTCATTATTTTTCCTGTTTTGTGACAGCAAAGTCTGTCACAAAACAAAAATCTGTCAGTTCTTTGTAGGTGTTATCTTGAGTTTAATTGTAGTCTGAGCTCTGTGACTATATTAAGTGGACTTAACTGTACATTTCTACATATTTTTGCATTGCACCTCACTAATATCATCCTTGCAGAGGCAGGAGAGGAATTTTCTCACTGATAGCACAGATGAGTCAAAGCCTGTCCTGTGCTTGTCAGAGTATGCAGCTGCTGCATTATTTGCAGGAGAGGTGCTACTACTCTGGTCAGGACTAGCTTCCCTGCCATAAGCAGCAGAGCTTCTAGCACACATGTCAGTGTTGCCAGACTTAGGCTGGGTGCATTTTAAAAAGTCACATAGTTTAGCCTGACTTTTAGACATTTGGGGTCACAGTCTGTCCATCTTTGGTTTTATACAAATTAACATCTCTTGAATAAAGACAAAAAATGATGTAAACTTAGCTCTGCTTGGTCATCCCTTCACACACACATGGTGAAACAGAGAGCAGAGGAGAGCAGAGAAACTAATGTGACAGTAAATGAAAGGTAAATGCAAAAGACTCTTAGACTGAGCTGAAATCAAAAGAGTGCAACTAATTAAGTACATGGACACTGTTTACCATAAACTGCAATGAACAGCATCTTCTAGTAGTTTTACAATGTCTAGTGACATAAACATGGGTGAGTATTAGTGTAAATATCTGATTTTCGTAGGGCTGGGCGATATGGCCTAAAAAGAAAACTCCGATTTTTTCACAAAAAATCCCGATTCACGATTTATCCGATTTTTTTTTTACCCCCTACCTAATCTCCTCATGCCGGAGTCCAGTCTACTTTATGCAAATGAGCTGCGGCCCTGTCCAGGTAAACACACCGGATTGCAGCTGGAAATGCGCCGCATGTGGCATGCTGGTCCGGTTGCGGTGCGTTTCCAGCTGTGATCCGGTGTGTTTACCTGGAGAGGGCTGCAGCTCATTTGCATAAAGTAGACTGACTTCTACTTTATGCAAATTGGATGTGGCGTGCGGAGATTCCACACATCGTGAAACTGTCCTCAAACTTCTAAACTAGGCGTCGGTAACCTAAAACGAGGACAGATTCAGCTGCTGCACAGATTATTTCTCGCCTCAAATGCTTTCAGAAATACTTTTCGGTGACATGTTTTTGAAATAAAAGGGAAAATTAGCAGCCGAGCTGCTGTGTTTATCCCACTTGTCTGCCGGACTGTCCAGCTGAAAGCTCGGTCATGTGACCACGTAGCGGCCTGCTGTTGCTCAGCGCTGTCATGTGACCATGTTGTGGTCCGCTAGTGACCGCCCGTCATCCGTCTGATTTTCAGATGCGGTGCATTGCCGTGTGGGAAAATAGCATCTAGTGGACACGCGCCTTTAGATCTGCGCCGCTCGCCGCCATGTTGTTTGTGTATCAAGCCCGGGGGGGACGGGGGCGCACTCTGAACTACGGGAGCCCAGCGGGAAGGCGTTGGTGGCGGATGTTGATGAGAAAATCGATTTTCATTAAAACAAATCGACATTAAGTACAAAGTCGAATTAATCAATAAAATCGATTTATCGCCCAGCCCTAGATTTTTGTACAAAAAAAAAAAAATGGCTATCATTATTGCAACACAGCTATCAATCAAATTGACTAAATGTGGTCCTGTTGATGAATCAGGCTCAAATCAAGCACACTATAGGTATTTTCTTCTCCTCTATAAACTAAATAATGGCACATTCATTTATCCCTTCATTCTGAAACTTTCATTAGTGCTACAAAGCTAATCAATGCAAATGTATGGATTCAATTACTATTTTATTTATTACTTGACAAACCCATGCCACTACCAATACCATAAACTGATTAACCAGATGCAGTTGAGTAAGGACAGAGGTAAGGCACACTTTATCAAATCAGCTGTTCATATGCCTGCAACCAGATGAGAGAGGAGAGGAGAGGAGAGGAGAGGAGAGGAGAGGAGAGGAGAGGAGAGGAGAGGAGAGGAGAGGAGAGGAGAGGAGAGGAGAGGAGAGGAGAGGAGAGGAGAGGAGAGGAGAGGAGAGGAGAGGAGAGGAGAGGAGGACTGTGTGATGAAGGTGAGATTCAGCACTTAGGGGATATGTGGCATGTTTCTCCCACTGTAGTTTGTGCGACTCCTATAGCTTCTAAGTTATTAATAGCTGTAGATGCACACCCACAAAGCTGCAGCAAAGAAACAGGTGGGCCATTACCAGCTCATGATGTGGGTTCTATATAACCATATCCTGCTCAGTGCTGATGGGAAAGAAACAGAAAAGTCTGTCAGCTAGAGTAACTGATAGGTCCAGAAAAGAAAAGATGAGACTCACAGCTTTGTTCTCGTTGAGGAAAGGCTGTGGAAACACAAAAGTTACAGGACAATGAAGGTTTTCTTTTGATTCAGAGATACCTGTTCTATACTTGCAATGCTGACGCAACAACCACTCTGCAGCTTAAACTTAATGCTGCATTTCTCTCCTCTTTCTTTTATTCTTGACTTGCTGCTGTCTGCAATTTCACAAGTCATTTTTCTTTCTTCCTCACACACAAATGTCTAATATGTACTGCAGACTGTATCCTTGACACAGAGTTACACTCAGCTAATAAGTATAATTATCTCCATCAGTGTCACAGAGCCACATTGACACATTTTCAACAGCATCAACACACCTTGACAAAGATTCCAAAATTCTCTAAAATTCTACTGGAATGATGGAACACCATTCCTCCTAAAGATATTCCCTCTTTGGGTGTTCTGATGATGGTGGTGTAGAATGCTGTCTAACACCCTGGTCCAAAATCTTCCATAGGTTTCCAAAATTGGGTTGAAATCTGGTAAGCCCATGGCATATGATTTGCATTGTCACGTTGGCAGAGACCACTTGCCATCAGAAATGAAATGTTTTATCAAAGGATGAAAGTGACTATTTGGAACAACTTTGTATTGATTTGCAGTGACTCTCCTTTCCTTTCACATAGGACAAGGGGATCCAAACAATGTCAGTAAAATGTCCTCCACAGCCACCAGATCCCTTCACAATAGGGGGTCAAGCATTCAGGCTTGTACAGTTGTCTTGGTCTGTGTCACACATGCACTCACTCACTTGTCAAGAGCACAGTGAAGGATGACTCATCTGCCCATATCACTTTTCACATCTCTATAGACCAGTGCCTATGCCACAGAAATCGTTCTCACATGATTCCCTTTAGCCTGTGTAAATAAAATGTCCATCAGCTGTCTTCAAACCTGATAAGAGGAACAATGGATGTTAATGTTCTCTATGAAAATAAAAAGCAGGGGAAGGGGGATATGATCTCATAGCAAAGACAGGTAACACATAATTGTAATTCATGTGAATCTATTCCATTCATCTATGTCTACATCCTGGTTGACACTAAAAACAGTGATTGTCACCGAAAGGCCATGATTTTGCAGTTATGGAATGGTAATGGTGTGAAACATATGATACCCCTGGTATTGTCAGTGAAACATAAAAGATCAATAATCTTAAAATTATGTGATTTAACATTCCAAAAATAAGTCACTGAAACATGTTAAGACAACTACACTTGTCAACAGCTTATTCTCAGTTCTTCTCTTCAGTCCTTATTTCACCTACTGCCTGACAACATACCCATGTCCACTTATTTCTGCCACTTACAGTGGCTTCTGTCGTGCTCTTTCTGTGTCTTAATCACAGCTTTTCCCCGTCTTCTCCCTTGTGTAGCTCAGTCTAGTATAAGCAATGTCACATTGCTCAACATCCTTCTCCTTCTCAACACAGTCAGTTTCACACAGATTTACTTCTGACAATATAATTTCCATAGAGGGCAGCTGCCTCCCATAAATGTCATATCTGTTTTTGGTTTGGACTGCCAGTGAGACACTGATGCATGTACTACTCACACCACTTTTTGCCTTGGCTAAAATAGCTCCCTGGTAACAGCACAAAACAAAACAAAACAACAACAAAAAAAACAAAAATAATACAACATTATTGAGTTCAGTAAATCAGTCTGACAAAAAAGACGATGAAGCAATGGACAAACACCAACAAGTGTTCAGTACAGTACCCAAAAATCCTGATATCCAACCTGAGCAGAATCTGTTTCAATACTAGAATGAAAACAGCCAACCCGAAATTACTATGAATTTCACAAATCCTTATGAATGTAATAAAATATTGCTTTATTCAAAGAACCGCTACCTTCCCTTTTTTTTTTAACAAGGTATAACTGAAAACCTAACCAAACAGAGCATATTTACGTGCTAGTTACATGCAGTGCAATGTCACAAGACTCTGGATATGCATTTTTTTCAGCCAAAACATCCCTTTGGAAGTTGATGCACTCAAAACATTTATTGTGGTAACATGAGCACAAAGAGCTGAGCGACAGTGCATCAAACACTGACTGAATTGAATGACTACACAATGCTTCTCCAATTTTCTAGGCCTAAATTTGCAAGGTGATTAACATATAAATACTGTTAAAAACTTTCACTCAAGCTTTTACTCGGTTGTGCAGCTTTCTTTTACTTTCACTTCTACTTTCACTATCTCTTTTTGTTCACACATATTTGTGCTGCATCTTTTAATTTTCTGTCCTTCTGGGTTTTTGCTGAATACTTTAAATTTTACTGACTATTTCCATTTAAATCACACTTTTTGTTTCAAGCAGACTGGCAGATACGCTGATTTCCATCATTGTATAAAAGACTTTGGGAAATAGGGTACAACTTGAGAAGAGCGGGAGTGAGTAAAAGAAGAGACAGGTATTATCGTCGAGAAAAAAGTAGAAAAAAGGTGTAAAGGTAGTGCTGCGTGGAAAAGTGAAAAAGCAAGTTAATTTGACTGACACTGTGCAGCTAGTAGCTGACTCAAGATTTTTCTCCTAATAACTTTGAACGAGGAATAAGAGAGAGAGAAGTCAAAGAAGAGGCAAGAGCTGAGAGAACAAGACAGGGTGAGGTAAGGGGAAGAACATAGTAATGTACAGATCCCCAAAGCCTGGTACCAGGATCTTCTGATCACTAATTTCAACCAAAATAAAAGTGAAAGGCACGTGTGACCACAAACAGGACAGGCTTGAGATTAAAAAAGATTTAGAACTAAATCTAATTGACTGCCTGGCTTTGTTGTTTTCAGTAATGTGACTTTTGGGTTTGATGGACTCTTGGACTCTCTATACCTGGCTTGATGAATTCATATGAGTTTGGAGGTCAAAACAGAACTAGCACTGAATCACCTGTCATCTTAAGTCTCAACAGGACAGCAGTTCTGTGACAGTATATAACATACTATGCAGAGGACATGACTGTTTATATCACTTTCTTCTCAGGAAGAAAATATTTAAAATTGAACCCTGGACCTGTTTTGCATTCTGTTGTGCACATTGTGCATTCATCATATCTGCTACCCCTTAAAGACATAAAGCTCAAGTGAACTGGATAACATGAAATTGTTCATTAGGTATGAATATTGAGGTGTTATCCCATGTTAGTCTTATGGTGTACACTGTAGAAAGTGCAGGCTAAAATCCCATGATCACATCTTCACGAACCTAAACAAATGGGTGAGATAGTTGAATGAATGTCTTGAAGGGTACACACTGTAAAAAAAACAAAAAAAATTTTTGTTTATATGTTTCTAACATGTCCACAGTGTGTCTAAAAAATATGTGAAAAGGCCATCCCCTTGTTATTTTTTTTCTTTCTCAATAAATCAGAAAGTGCATCTCTGAAAAAGCAATTCAGGTTCGCAGCCTATTCTGATGTCAAAACAGGATAAAAACCACAACACATTGGCTCCACCTCCTCCTGTGGACTCCTCTCTGCTACTTATTGAATAAGGCAAAATGTGCCTGAGGTCTTCTTCTTAAAAGGAGGGTGGGAGCAGTATGTCACTTGGATTCAAAGCCACAAACAATGACACAGCCTTTTTGAGATAGGGCTAAAACCAACGGTCTAATGGGCACGGTAGAATGAACGAGCTGTGCAGTATTGTTAGCTAAAACTAGAATTATACATTTAGGGAAATCTGATACTTATACCAACTTTTCAAAAGGAGGTATGAGACCCTGTTAAAGGGATATTCACAACAGTTGTCCGTGCATGGATAATGGTAGAGGTATAAAATTAAGTTTAACGTGTGTGTGTGTGTGTGTGTGTGTGTGTGTGTGTGTGTGTGTGTGTGTGTGTGTGTGTGTGTGTGTGTGTGTGTGTTTTGAATCTCATTCATCTCTTCATATACATGCCATTCTACTTTTCAACCCAAATTCTGCCTTAATCTAAACAAATTCCCCTGTTTCTTTCCTTCATCACCTCTTCACCTGTACTTGAAACTGCCATTTACAGACTGATTACACTTCCCACGTGGAATCAACTTATGATTTTTCATCTATCCTCTTTCAGATTTATTCCCTTTTTAATTCTCTTGCTTATACTGCCTTCTCTGTGATCTTTCCTCATCAGCATCTGTTTCTGTTATTCGATCTTTTCTTCCCCCACCCCTTCATCTTCAACATCTTAATCTTGTACAGATCAGATATTAGTGAGACAAAGTGCTAAGAAAGAAGAAAGTCTTTTTCTAGTCATCTCGCATGGCAGCAGGATTTTTTTAGTATGCTGTATGATTATAATAAAAAGAATAATGGCAATAATTAATGATGATCTAAGAGTCTACTTATAACATTTCTTAGATCATTGCTGAAGTTAAAGGCTAACTAATTGTCTTTGAAGCAGCCCTTATGCTTGTCTTCTGGTCTGTGTATGAAAAAGTGTGTACAAATACCACAAAATATTTGTATCAGTATTAAAATTTGCAAAGTCATGCATGAAGCGCTAACTGATGATGTCACATACAGGGTCCTATGTCGAGGATAAACAACGTTAAAGATTTAAGACCTCTTTTATTCATTTTATTCATGGAGCTGGAGACTTGCTTATCTTCATTCATGGCTCTGTTGCATTTTAATATTAATTCAAATATTTGTTGTGCAGCATCACAGGTTCACCACATGCACACGAGTTTCATTCAGCTGTATTAAGAAATGGGTTTCTACTACACAGTTTCTCGAAGAAAAACCATTAAAATTTAAATGATTCCTCGTTCAGTTATTTTATTTGATTTAAACTGCATCTTTGCTATTCCCTGTTCTAGGCAAAGAAAGTATATATGTGTTTTAAATAGCACCTTGGCTGCAGATTTTGCTAGCTTTGGTGCTACTAAATCTATTACTCAGCATACCAATGTAAAACATATGGTTAATCACTCGCGTTTGAGGACTAAATAGCACCAAACATAGGCCATGCCATCCTTTACATCCACGGCCCCAGATAACTGCAAAAAGTAGAAAATTAAAAAGAAAATCTCCAAGAGCTAAACATAAATGGAAAAAGTTGAAATTTAATGCTATGAGGGAATTGGAATCAGTCAATTTAATGGAAAAGAGTTAGACTCTAGACTTTTCCAGTCTAGTTCCCTGTAAAAAAAACAGAACCCAAGACTTCTCTTCAGTACCACAAAAAATTTAGTCAACCTTGTTCCACCAGCTGTGTGTGCTACCTCTGTAGAGAAATGTGAGAAGTTTGTAAATTATTTTGTTGAGAAGATAGAAAACATCAAAGTCCAATTACTCCTACTATCTTACCTCTCACTTCTCTCACCAAAACTCTGACGGTGGTATCCGGATATTAATTTTGAGAGCTGAATATTCGCTGAATACTTACGAGTCTTCTTTGGTCCATTTGAGCCCTTTAAATAAAACAATATTGACAAATTTAAACCGCTACTTCCCTAAAACGTAGTTGGACAACTTATCCACATCCTCATTTCCTGCCACAGAGATTACTGCAACTCATTATATTATATTATTTACATTATATTATATTCACAAACACTCAACTAGGGCTGCAACAACGAATCGATAAAATCGATAATAATCAATAATTAAAAGCGTGGCAACGAATTTCGTTATCGGTTTGTTGTGTCCCGCGATTCATGCGTCACTGGCCATGTCGCGGAGCCGTCTACTTCATAGATATATAAAGAAGACTAGATACGCTAGCACGCTGTAGCAGCCGGCTAAGCTACGTGCCTACGTGGCGGCCATCTTGGAGAGGGCAACGTTCCCATTAAAAGCAGTCCATGTACATTGAAAATGAATCATAATTTGTTCATTTCTCAACCGATTTTCATGTGGTTTACATTATTGTCAACATCAAAACGTGCTATTCATACAGAACGTTTGATAAAAAATAAAAACAGAAAAAGGCTTTCTACCAATGTAGCCTGCAATTTTAGTATCTTATTCTTTAGGTCCAGAGGCCAGGGAATCTTTTATGCTCAGCCATTAAATATATAAATGTAAAATTTACATTGTAAATACTTAGATATATAGCTATATGAACAAAAAAGAGAAGGGTAGAAAGATAAAAAATATATACAGATATAGAAAATGTTTTAACATCAAAAGATTTAAATGTAAAGGTAATCAAATAATTTTTATTTATCTCTCTCACTCTCTCTCTGTACAGCTATAGGCTGTTATATACATATAATACGAGATAGAATAGAACAGAATACAGTTTATTGCCATTTACAAGAAACAGCTACATTGAACTGAAACATTAAGCATGACAAAAATAATTTAAAATACTCAGACATACACACAATTGACATATAATGAGCATATAAATGCTAATAGCATGAAAGCAGGGATACAAGCAGATATTTATTATTTATTTAGATACAAACACAAGTAGGGTGAATAATAAGTGTGCATTGGGTCACAGTGGGTCATCTATAAAGAAACAGTAAAAGTGTAAATTGTCATGAAAATAATGAAACTCAATAAAACTGAGTTGCTGCATCCTTGTCAATGATGCACCTACTCTTCCAAGATGAGCCGGGAAGTTAAACACTGATGGAATGACACCAGGTCTAAGCCGACAAATCTGCCCCGCCCTGTCAAACTCACCAGGTTTAAAATGATCACTGCAGAGCACCCACTCTTCATTTGCAGCAAACCTCTCTCTCCTCAGAGCTGCTTCCCACTTCCTCCTCAACCCACAGTCTTTGAGAAGCCTACATGGAGTAAGGAAAGTAGACAGACAAGTAAATAAGTCTGTACACAACATATTTAAAAAGAAATCATGCTAATAAATTAAGTACAAAGAAGTGAATTAGCCAATATACTGGAGACCAAAGTTATTTAATTTGATAAATATAATCTTGTTTAGTAACATTTCAATTATTTGAGAGCAGTCCTAAAGAACTGCCTGTAATCCCAATCATACAATCGGTTTGGAGGAACAACATAGATGGTAATCTGGATTTATATGAATTAGGCTTTATTACTGCTATTGGTAGCACTGGTGGTAGTAATAGTAATGTGACTACTACTAGCAGTAGTGGTAGTACACTAACTACTGCTGCTGATACTGGCACTGCTACTACAACTTGTAATACTATTACAAATGCTGATACTACTTCTACGACTCTAACAGCTCTTTATACTACTACTGCTGCTTATACTTTTAGTATTACTGCTACTGCTTGTACAACTATACTACAGCTACTATTAATCGTCTGGTATGTGGTTGTCAAGCTGCTAGCTCGCATTAGCATTTTGCTAATGGGTAACTAGTTCGCTCTCATAGACCGTAAACTCTCAACAAGATTTAATAATGAAAAAAGAGCCAAAAACTATTCTTACCTATGAAAACTTATTCCAAGTTTCCTTGTCTCAATCGTCCGACGTAGTGTGCAACTGTATGCAGCACAATGAGCTCACATACTTCTTGTTTCCGTTTTCACGCCATCTACATCAATGGAATGCACTGAAACTTTGCCCCGTAGTCACCGTAGCTCAAAGGGGCGTGTCGTATCTACTTATTCATATCTATGGTCTACTTCACGTGCAGGGCTTTGTCAATGCTGGCTAACTGAAATAAAGTCTAAAAAAAAAAAACTCCACCTGCAGAGCGACTTGAACAGAGCAAGGTGGATGCAGAGCGGAGGCAGTATTTTCAAAGGAAAAGTAAATTCAACAAATGAAACATGACCGACATGGAGAAAACTGTTTGATCAAAGTCCTCAAAAGTGTGGGAGCATTTCACGCTTCACAAAACAAAAAACATGCGTATCATGCAAGCTTTACAAAGGTAATATGACATGGCATGGGAACACCTTGATGATGATACAGCACCTGAAACGGAAACATGTTGGAGTCACCAATTAGGATAAAGGGAGGATATATATATATATATATATATATATATATATATATATATATATATATATATATATATATATATATATATATATATATATATATAAAAATAAAAATGTGTGTGCATGTGTGCTTTGTGTTTTGGTCTTTGGGCTACTTACTTGCCTTAACCTAATACTGCAAATAAAACAAGATAATTATTGAGTTATTGTAAATTGTGCTATAATACATACTCATGCTATACTATCTTACTCATTTTATCAACAGCAAAAAATGACAGGCTTCATGATGAGAAAGACATGTACACCACAGCAAGCAGCTGTCTTGACTGATCATCACTGACATGAGGCCTCTGTCGATGGTTGAAGACGAAGGCTTCACTACAATGATCTTATTTGCTCTGTCAGTCCAAATCTTCCATTTCTGAAAAAAGCAGCAGAAATTAAAAATGTGTTGTTTTTTTTAAATCCGATTAATCGAAAAAATAATCGACTGACTAATCGATTATTAAAATAATTGTCACTTGCAGCCCTACACTCAACCCAGGGAACAAAATATTCAGTTCTAACCCAACTACAATGGATCTCTATCAATGAACATTCAGTTTAAGCGATCGCTTACATTTGAATCACTACATAGTTTGACTCTCCCTTACATCTCATAACTCTGAACCATTTATTCTGCAACTAAACCCCTCAAATAAGAGAGCCGGTTGTTGCTAAAAGTTACATCGTGCAGGCTTAAAACAAAAGGGAACAATGCTTTTACTGGATCAGCTGCACTGCTGTGAAAACAAGCTCCTACTTATTATCAGAACAGCTGAGTCACTGCTTCAGTTTAGAAAGCTTTTAAATAGCCACTTGAAGGAAACTGGCATTTTTGTAACACTTTATAATGTCTTTTCTAATATTTCAATGTTGCTCTTTCCTGTGCAGTGACATTTGTGAAGCTCCTCGTAACTTGTTATAGATTAAAAGTTAATTATTATTATTGTTGTACGCGCTTGGTAAAGAAAAATGTTTTTTATGAATTCTAATAAAACGAATTTAATGTAGCAATCCATGAGCAATTTCCTCAATATGTGTTTGAATTTAGAACTACGCTAAAACAGCTGAAATTCTGAACCCTCTTGTATTTTCAGTAAGTCACTATAATTCACACGTCTGACAGAGGGGTCCTCCAGCACCAGCTGTCATTCAGCTCAGTCTGCTAACTGCTCTCACAAACTGCTGTCACATTTGGGAGGAAGACAGCTGAGTGGGCGGAAAACTGCTGAACCATTTCTTCATTTAGTTTGTTTTAATCAGTGGCAGCATGCACTTAAAGTGACTTCTACACGAGGAAGTTAACATGAGAAATAATTCAATTTGGGTATAACTGTAAATAAACTGTATTTTATTTTTTTTCACAACCCTAAACTGCCACTTGCAATAGTTATATCTCTCTCACTTTAAGATTCTGATTTTGGATGATAGGACAGCATCAGAAACCTCCTTCCCTCTACATTTTTCCCTTGCTACACGCTTTCTTGTGTACAATCAATTGCAAAACTGTCCATGTTTCTCTGAACCTACAGCTGGAAAATTTTCTCAGTTATTCCCATTAAAAACATTACTGGAGAGACAGAAGAACGGCACCGTAGATTATGTAACTGGTTTTCATTATGTCAAGCTAATGGATTTGTTAGCTCAGACCTAAGCAGAAGGTCATTTGCAGAACAAGGATTTCAGAAGTGGTTAGGTGAATATTTGTGTTGATAAAAAGTAAAAACTCTAAGACACTCCAGCATTAATATGACAACAGAGCCTGTATTAAATATATACATTCCTCAATCTATATTGCTTCAAACATTTTTGAGTAGTGAGATCAGACAGAGTATTAGAATGGGGAACACCATTATTTGGTTATTCATATGTCACTTATTCATATGTAACTGGAATCAATTATTAAACGGATTCCAGTGAGAAGTGACCAGGTCTAATAAAAAACTCAAGATGATTGCTCTGTATTCATCTAAGTCGAGCCATCTCCCTTTGCAGCTTCATATTCAAGTTGCATTCTGATTTTTATCTAGAAATATCTGCTTCCATTTTAGTCTTGTTACTGTGCTTTCAACTGTAATTCCAGTATATTTTTCTCTGTTTTAAGGAACATGCTGGTCATGTTTTGTTGTTCAAAAAAAGAAGTATTTTTCTTTTCTTTTGGCATGTTTTTTCTTCAGTGCCTTCTTCTGACCCATCTTGACCCGAACCACAAAATGACAGCAGTATTTCTTACTGGTCTCTTCATATTCTTCCTGTATATTTGGTCTACACACTAAAAATAGCAGAAAAAAAGTATAGAGAAAGAAGCACTTTTCCTCAGAACAGTTAAGCACATTTTAACTATCACATCTGTCACAAAAATGTTAATTTCAATATCTATATTATAAGAAGCAATAGCTTAGCTTTCTAATTTAATTTATTGCCAAAGAGCTAATTTCTACTTTCACTGCTTCGCATTAAATGTCTTCCATTTGTGTAATACATGGCAGTTTTTAAGCCACATATGGCTGAAAGCAATTATACAGCAAAATGCATAATGACAGGAAGACAAGACAGCTGTCATTTTATTTCAGGACTGACTATTTATCGGCTTGGACAATTATTGGACCTAATGTGCAATATTTTTCCAATTATGTTTTTTTTTAAATTAAGCATGTAAACATAAATAATCAAAGGCATTTCAACTAAGCTTCGTTTTTGTGTTGCCTATTTATTTTTTTTTTTTACTGCAAATGGACTGTAAATTGCTTGTAAATATTGGTTATTGGTCATCATCGGTATCGGCCCTGAATAAACCCCATAATTTTCTGTATTTTTTAGCAGCAGGTAATTTTTAATTTGTAAAAGACAACCATGGGACAAAAAAAACTGTATCTACAGTGAACTATGAAACTGAAAGCATGCTGCAAGTCCACAAGCTTTACTATACAAGAACACTGCAAGATTAATGAAATGCAGTTGTAATTATTTTCAAGACCATTTCATTGAAACATAGAGAGTTCGTTTGTTTGTGCTCAGCTGTAAAAAGATACACAAGTTTCTCGTGTTGTATTTCTGACAAAGTAGCACAAATGCTTGATGTAACACTAAAAATTGTGGGTCGCCTCTCCTTACCTGAGATAGTGAGCAAATGCAAATGTATGAAGAAATCATATCTGACTGCCATACATGATGTCAAACAGAAAACAGGCACTACATCATACAGCTTTAAGTCAGACATTTTAGAAATGAGCAACTGTTTTGACACTCATCTGGTTGATAAAAATAATGCAGAGATGAGGTCCATAATAATCTGTCTGCTTGAGCTCACCATCTTACAGTGACTGGTTATGCCATTTGTCGTCTGTCATAACACCTGATCATTCCCACCTCTTCACCCACCTGTTCCATCTCAACGTTTTAGCTCCCATATATACCATCAGCCCTGAGTTACTCCTTTGCCAAATTGATTTTGCGCATCAATTTGTTGATGGCGACTGCTTTACCTTTCCAGTCTTGTGTTTCGCTTCTCTGCCTGATGACCTGTTTTGTCGAGCATGATCCCTGCCTAGCCCCTTTGATGCTGTTAGCCTGCCTAGTTTGCTGAAGCAAATAGTTACACTTTGTTTTGTTTGTTTTGTGTTTGCTTCCTCTGCTGTACTGAAAACTTACTGAACCATGACTCCAAAACCAAGTTTCCCAACAAATTGAGAATTTTGTGTTCTGCTACACCCTCAGTGCTTTCCAGGCTTCAGCAGGTTCAGTAAAATCACTTATGGATTCTGGTTCAGTTTTGTATAAATTCAACAATGATGCGATATTTTGTCTTGGATTACAAACATAAAACATTGTGCTCAAATTCTGAATTCAAAGTGTTTGTGGTGCTTCTCCTGCAATAGTCACAAAGGTTCATGGATGTTACAGTATTGGGAATTCTTACCCAACTTTCAAAAGCACAGGACAAAACAAAGTTTGAAAAAAGAATAGCTATTAACTATGAAAAACTACTACATCACTATTATTATATTATGACATTGCTGTCTTTTCTTCTCTCTTGTGCTGTAAGGCAGCCCCTAAGAGCTAATAACAAATTTGCTTGACAGTGAGGAGAACGGGGAGTGTCTAAGAGAAAGTGGCAGCTGGTTTTGTCTGCCCCACAGCAGGAAGGCATCTCACACATTACTAAAAGGGCAGCGAGCATATTGCACATAAGTGTATTAGTAAGACACACACTAAGTTCTGTTGACTTATAATGAGTGTGTGTGTCTGCAAGTGTGCATGTATGGGAATGTCAGGGTTGTGCGATGTCTACTGATGGCAGTCACAGTGAAACATGAACATGAACCATTACATTTGTCACCCTATTTTCTGCTCCTACTCTGCCATTGTACATTGTTGATATCAAAACAGCTCCATTTCCTTCATTTAATAAAAATAAACGTAATTATTTTTAGGTATTTCCACGTCACCATTTACCTGAATGATCTGCAAGTATTCCTGATTTCACCTGACCAGTAAGTATGGTTCTCAATAGGGCTGATCCGAATCACAATTTCTGGGATCCGGACGCGTCCAAGTATTCGGATCACTAAATTAATATTCGGATACCACCGCAATGACTGAATATTCGGATATTTGGGTCCAGCCCTAGTTCTCAACCACAAATTTACTTCCTGAACAATCTGTGCACATGGCTAATTAGCATTTCTCAACCTATATTTACACACATTCTGCTTACACCAACACAGTGGTTAAATAGACACACAAATTGTGTATTTCACTACAAAGTTTAGCTAGAAGTAGGGTTCCTGTTGTTAGTAACAGATATGAAACAATCTGTTTCTCTGACCATGACTTCATGCACTGAGCTGTTGTAGTTTTTCAACTTGTAGTCAGCTGCAATGCTGAAGAGCAATGATTCTACACAATACTTTGATTGACTACTCATTACTCATATGCTGTATAGCTACTCATCTATAGTGTCACACTGCTTCCTTCTTTCTGATGCTTTTCGTCTTCATTTTTTTGCAACTTTTATTCCAATTGGGATTAATAGTATTACACTGGAAACACTGTGTGCTTGCGTGCGTGTGTGCGTGTGTGTGTGTGTGTGTGTGTGTGTGTGTGTGTGTGTGTGTGTGTGTGTGTGTGTGTACCAGGACAGTTGGAGGGGGTGGGTGGGGTGAATCACAATGTTGGGCTACACATCATATTGACTAGTAGCCATTGCCAGTGGATGACTGCATCAACCCTAGTGCCCGTTTGTGTTTGTACACACCATCTGCAAACCATTTCTGGCCAAGGAAATTCACAGCTGGGTACACACAGATGTGCAGAACATGCTTACATGCTTCAGCACTGTTGAGTTTTAGTTACCAAGAGGCACGATGAAAGCAAGAAGAAGGACTTGATAGAAAAAGAGGGTAACAACTAAGAAAAGCACACAATACAGACGAGAGAAAATGTGCTACGTTTCTAACAAAATCAGTTTCATTCATAATCTCCAAAATGTTAATCTGCAGTAAGAAAGCTAAGGAGAAAGCTAACTCCCTGACTCTTGGAAGACTTCACTGTTATTATGTATCACTTACTCCATAAATATGTTATAATAAAAGAGAATACTCTCCACTGCTTGATCTTTCCCTGAGTACTAACTTAAAACACTGACCAATCAAGAACAGCTGCTGTTATGACCTAATCAACATATAGGAGTTTAATTACACTTCCATTAAATTAGTAAGCTTACATGTTACTTATCTGCTGCTGCAAAACCTCTGGTGAAAACAGGGGCATGCTTGCTGGTCTACAAATACTTTTCATTGTCATTGTAGAAAATAAAAGCATTGAGGAAAGTAGCACATTCCACCAGCATGTGCTGAAAGCTGATGTTCATGGTAAATGTAGACTATTTCTCTAGCATAGGGATTTCACAAAAATTGATATTTTGGTACCAAGTCCATATCGAAATTTTGGAAAATCTGGGAAGTCGGATACAGAAAAGCTCCACACACAATGTTCACATGTTAAGTCTCTACTGTCAATACCAGTCAGTCAAAATATAACATGCATGTGTGGACAAACAGTGACAAACAGACTGCAACCATTTAATTGCATTTTGAAAACATTTTTGTAAAGACTATTGTATGTACTCCTCTCGGTGTAAGGCAACATTTACAGAGTAAAGCTTGGTAGCACCAATTTAAATGTGAAATACTTGTAAAGGCCAACATCAGCATGAAGTATAAACTATGCAAGGATGGAAGATCTCATGCAATTGCAGCACCTAATTAATTTAATGATTTGCTTTCTTTTAAAGAGCTATTTCAACTTCTGACTTTCTCCTTTAAAATAAAATACCTAATTGCTGTTATTTATGTAAATTGGCTATTTAGTGCCATAGCATTTATCAGTAATGCAGTTATACAGTACAGATGGGAAAAACATGAATGTGGTGCACTGCACAATTTAAGAAGTGGATCCAATTTGGAATTAAGAATTGTGGAATTTTAGACAAGTGTCAGCCTGACAGTAAAAATGCCTTCATTTTATACAAACATACTCTCATATACGTCTTAACATGACTTCATCCATTCTGCAGATAAAAAGTAAAGGCAGACTGGAATGTAAAGGACCGTGGTGGTTTAAAGGAAACCAAGTAGCAGGAATAAATCACAGTAGTATTGCATTATTCCCACAGAAGGATCAGAGAAGAAGGAGCAGAATAAATAGGAGCAGAAGGGTCAGAAAGTCTTCCAGTGGTGTCACTGATAACCAGCGATGACAGTTTTCATCAATGCGAAGCCAAACGAGTCCCTCAGGCCCTGCCTAAAATCACTAGCAGGCTCACTAGCAAGCTGTTCTTTACAAAGAGGGCAAAGACAGATCTAGATTTATTTTATCGTTTTCGATTATATAGACACACAACCTTGACCTCTAATTCTCCAGATTCTATTAATATAAAAGTGCCCCCATCTCAGGAGCGTTCACAGACAAAATTCAAAGCCTTCCTCCTCCTCATTAACCATCACTCTTCTCTTCTCCCCTTGTTTTTTTTCCCCCTGAACAATTCTTTTTTATTTCATGTCATGGCTGTTTTTCCAAACCATTTCCCCCAATCTCTCTCCAGTGGTTCCTCTCAAAGTTTATGTCTCACTCTCACTCTCCTCGTGCCCCTTTTGTGGTTGCTATCTCTCATGTTCTGCCCTCATATTTCATTCTGACTCTGCCACTCATTAAGCCCTCTATCGCTCATGTTCACTCGTCTCTTCCTATTTTCCTCCTCACCCCTCCTCTTTTTCATCCCCCGCTCTGTTTTTAGTGTTTATCTATTTATTTACTTTACTGTCTACCCAAAGTGCAACTCATCGTCTTAACCTTTCATCACATTCTCACACTCTTCCGCTCCCTTCTTACTCTTCTATTTTCATGGCGCATTAAGTCAACGAGCTGCGTGTTGAAGTCATTTACACCCAGTAGTGATGGGGGAATTCTCTGAAGTTCTCTGTGTGCCAGCAGTGACTGAGGGGGGTCATCTATCTCCCGGGTTCACTCTCTCACCTCCTCCCCCTCCAGAAAGCTAATTCAATATGTTGAGACAGACAGCTGTTCTTTTGTCAACAAATTTCATTAAGCAACATTAGCAGCAGTTTCAAAGAGGTAACAGGGAGGAAATGATGGATTCAGATTAAAATATGGAACGTGTTGGAGAAGCAAAATGGCTAATGTATTTGTGGGTGTGTATGTGCACAATCTCATGCTTGCCACACTTGTCCCCAGCCACTTAACAGTCAGAATTTACATAACTCATTTGAATTTCCATTATTTCTCTTGGAAGGATTTTGTAATTGGATTTTTTACCGTAGAATTTCTTAGTCCACATGTATCAGAAAAGAGAGGAATACTATTAAACTACTGTACATTTGAAGTAGTTAAAGTGGGGTGTGGTATCAGCAATTTCTTGTCCTGATAATGTTATTACCATTTAGCAAAAAAAAGGGGACCCATTTTAGCTTTCCGTTCCTCGTGTTCACATATTTGCTTTTGTAAAAGACGTCTTAAAATGGAAATAATTTGCTGTCACTTTTGCCAAATTCTCACTTGTAAAATGATATGACAGTGTTAAAATGTATATCTACAATCCATTAAATGGACTGTTGCTGAGGGATAGATGGCATAATAAACTGTAGTGGAAACCATAAATCCCTGCCTAAGATGGCTTGGTCTGAACTACCCTTTTTTAGTTTTAATTATGACTTAGAGGCTGTGAAAAGTAATTATTTTTTTCCACGGAGTTGATCATCGCTGTACTTATTTCATTTTTATGTGTGTGCTGGTACAATGACTTGTGTTCAAATCATGGTCCATTTGCGATGTAATTTACATTTTCTCTCTTTTTTTGGTCAAGTGGTTAATGGAACCAGAAAATGAAGAAGAAACAGATGGTCTCAGAAAATAGCATCTTTCACACATTCTCTATACTGATAACAAGCAGCAGAGTATTCCAAAATAGGAAATACATTAAACATAAACCTTTCCATGTCCTATAAACAAAGAGGCACAAACTACTACTATTTTAATAATAACAATAACAATAATAATAATAATGATGATAATGATAATAATAGAACAGCAAGTCAGAGCACAGCTTATTAGGCACAGCTGTGCTGGCAGTCCTATCAGGCATGAGTCTCTTCTAGGTAGTAATGTTTCTTCCCACAGCCCCAAGATGTGCAGCTTAGGTTAACTGAAGTCCCCCTCCAATCAAATATGTGTTTTGGACATTGTTACCTCTCTTGGATGTTCATCCTTCACTTGGCAGAATGGAACACATTTGCATTTTCATGGTCTGGATTTTTCAATGAGGGAGGAGCATAATTGTCATTTCAAGATAAGTAGGAAATTACACCCTGTAAATCAAAACCCAAAGCCATATCAGGCGCAAATCACTACTACAAATACAAATCAGATAATTTTTTATATGTGTAGCATATGGTAGGTTGGTCTGTCAGAAAAAATTGCAGTGTGTTGTATCCATGAATAGACAGAGGCAGAAACAGAGAGAATGTCCCCTTTCACAGCCTTATCAATAATATGCTGTCCTCACTTTCAACGTTTTCATAGTCTTTGCCATGGCAAACAAACGAAACCTTATGGTCAGCAAAAAACTGAGGCCACACTTGAATATCAATAGAAAAGCGTAGTTTTCTGCAGTGTTCTGAAGTGGTTGGTGCCTCTCTTTAGGCAGACATAGCTCCCATTTACTCAAAAACTAAATGTAGAAATATTATCTAGTGAGTATCAATGCATATTTCTGAATTGAAGCACACATGATGCTCCTATATACATCTGCATTCATCCTGTTGCTGCTGTCTGCAATGTTATCATTAATAAATGCCAGGGTGCCCCTTCCAGTTGCAGCCATACATGCTCAAGTCCTAACAGAAGCGCCACCATGTTTGACAGATGAGGTGGTTTGTTGGACCACAGGTGCAGCCTGTCAGTAAGATATACTAAATGACAAGGAAAAGATGCCATCGTGACGTTCCTGTGGGTGCTCTGCAATCAGTGTTTTTTTTTTTTTTTTCTTGCTGGTATGCAGTTTACTGAACTGGACTCTTTAGGCAGATATCTCTGCCATCTGCGTAAAATGTAAATTTATCACAAGGCTTCTTAGGTGAAATAACGTCCCGAAAGAGGCCTAGGACATAAATTCCTTGACTTTCACACACTTACTTTTGAGCATCACACTTTTTGTACTGTCAAAAAATGGTTTCACATGTAACTAGTGTATGTATTAATGTAGAAAAATCTCTCGTGAACACTTTTATTGGTCGCCAGGTTGCACATTCAACATGTTTTTATCTGATGTCAAACTGGAAAACAGGATCCACAAGTCCACACACGCAGGCTAGTAATCCCTCAAATTCTCTTGCAATTCAAATGATTTCTATCGGTTTTGTCACATCCTCCATCCTGTGCTTCTTTTTTTCTTCCTCCTCTGTCTTCCTCCTCCATCTGGCTCTCTGGCAGCACTGATGAAGTCTATGTGTCCTATTGGTTGTCATGAAAATCAAGTTTTAGCAGATGAATGGAGAGATTTTGAAGGAGAAATACAATCTAAAAGAAAGTCTACACAGAAAAAATGGATTATTACCGATTTCCCCTCTCCCATATGGGGGAGTACCAGACTTGATTGTTCTTCTGTTAGTGCATGTGTGTGTATGTGTGTGAGGACATGTACAACCACCCACTTGTGCGATATCTGTGATATGTGCTGGCATGTGTCCTAATATGATCTGAATTCATGTGTATGCTTGACGTTTGGCTTGGATGGGAGGGGAAATAGGGAGAAATGGAGAGAGCAGAAATTGTATTCTGTATTGACAAAAGGAAGGAAAAACCTGTGCAGTAAGATAGAAAGGAAATGAAACTTTATCTGATATTTACCATCAAAAGCAAACATCACTACCTACACACTGATAGAGAGGGATTATCTTGTGTAGTAGATGCGTAACTGATTTGTGGGACACCATATGTATGTGTGTAAGATGCTTAAACAGGTAATCTGTGCTTGCATTTGGGTTTTGATACAGTAAGAGAATGAAAGAGGGCATATTTTCCATATATTAACACTGCTCTCCTCTGCTTCCCTCTGAGACTTTGACTGGTGCAAAGACGATGAGTCAAACTTACCCAAGGGTAATATGAACAATTCATGCTGTGTAATCTATATTAAAATTATTTTATCTTGTCTCATTTTTTTCATCTCATGAGTTCATGAATATGAATAGTGTTTTGATCGAATGTTTTCTACATTTTAAGGATGACAAAAAAGTAAATTTAACAGGCGGTCTCGTTGTCTATCTAGCGATGCAACATAGTTTTTTTTTTTTATGATCAATCAGTGCTTTTATTCTCATATTTTCTCCGTAGAGGGATTTAACGTTTGGTAATGACGTGAAAAAAGTCGAAGGCAATGCTTATTACACAATCCGACAGTCTTCAATATCCCTGTTTAGTGTAAGGAACAGTCCAGATTGAGTTTTACTTTGAGTAGATTTACGTCAGTATTCTCTGGTAATATTCTCCTGCATTTAATCTGGTTTAATACATGCTCAATGAGATTAAGATAAAATAAGTGACACAGCCAATGAATAATATATCGCATTTTTTATGCTGAAAAACTCTTTGGTAGTTTTGGCCTTATCCATAGAATCCTATCATGGTAAATGAGTTCTAATGCATGTTTCTGAATCTGAGCACACAGAATGCTCATGCATACATCTGCATTCATTTTGTTGCTGCCATCAGGAATGAAGTCAGAAATAAATGACAGGGTGCCTCTTCTGTTGGCAGCTATGCACGCCCAAGCCATAACAGTAGCGCCACCATGTTTGACAGATGAGGTGGTCTGCTGTGGGTCATGAGCTCTTTGTTTTTTCCCTCTACACTGTTCCCATTCCATCATTTTGATGGAGGCTGTTTTTTCTTTTGTCAGTTCATAGAACTTTGTTCTACAACCCCACCAGATTTTTTTTTGTGTACTGCAGCTTGGCCTTTCTGTTTCTAAAGGCTAACCAGAGGTTCATGTATTCTGGAAAATCCACTGAGTTATGGTCACAGAATATGCCCACATCCTGAAGAACATTCTTGATTTGCTGTGCAGTAATTAAGACGCTTTCTTCATCATGTAATTATTTTCCTGTCATCTGCAAGACTTGTGCTCCTTGACTGACATTATTCTTGATATACTGTGGACATTTTTCTTTTTTAGAATGTACCCTTAAACTGTTGATTTTAGCAAAACAACTACCTTTGATATCTTTCTCATGCACATTTAAAAAAAACATATATATATATATATATATATATATATATATATATATATATATATATATATATATATAATCTAATTATTACCTTCTTCACTTTCAATCTCTTTATTCATAGGTTCAAGAAACAATTATATCTTAATCTAAAATCATGCGTGAGCTCTTTTGTTCATGAATTAGAGGAATTTAAATCCAAAAGGCTGAAAGAATGTGAAAAATACCCTAATTTCCCTCCTTTGTTGAAAAGAGCTGCCAAAGGACAAGTAGTAAACAAGTGTCCAATTACTTTTTAACATTTGCAATTAGGGCAGTAGATGTTGAAAAGATTAGATTTCAAATGCAGTTCTTTCAATATTGACAGACATTTACTCTAATTAAAGCTGTGGCGTGGAATTGTAATTCATTATTCATTATCCAATATTGTACATACAAACTATTAAAAACTAAAAGAACAAAATCTCCCCAATGCAAAGTGTGCTTCTTTTGGTGCGTTGAGGCTTAGTGTTGGTATTTTTTTTAACTAGGCATAAGATTAAATGTCCTACAAGTAAATTTACAAATAGTACATGAATCATATTAAGATTAAATTATTATGAATAAGTTTACATTTTCTGAGACTGTACACAGGTGTGGTCAGACTTCTTGTATACAGAACTTGTATACAGGACTAATGGTCATCTGGAAATAACACAGCATTTGCAACATCAGCAGCTTAAGTCTTTAGGACAACAATCACCTCACACCTCAGTAAGCCTCCTCTTCATACCGACGTCCACACATTGCACAAAGTCCTTCGAAAAGCATGATCTAAATAAAGAATCAAAGCTCTTCAATGTGGTGATTCATGTTTAAATGTTCAGTAACACATAAAACACAACTCCCAGAGCAATGAAAACTAAAAACCACAGACCAGAGGTTCTCAAGCTTATTACTCAAAGGTCCACATCTGAATTTTAGCCCAGGTCAGAGGTCCAGAATGATTTATGCTGACAAAATAAAATTTACTCTTCTCCCTTGTAACTATTCAGTAATATAAACTTAAGCTGAAGACAGTGAAGGTCATTATGTGAGACATGGCACTGTTTGCTGGCAAACAGTTGCATCAGTGTGACCCCTGAACTCATTATTATACCACAAATGTCATATCTGTCCTGACTGGGTGAGCACAAAAATGAGGCAACAGCAGCACAGTTTCTTATTTACTTCTGACTACATTTTCACTAGCTGTGAAATGGTGTGCCTGAGAAAAAGAGACATATTCTGTAGTTATGGATTTGATAGCAAATTCTCTGGCTAACATCAATGTGTGAACTCGGCATCAACAACACCAGAAAACTCCATTCAGACTGAGGTCTGGGCTTTCAGAGGCCCAGCCACAGACAATCAATTTCCCAGTTTACACACAGGTTCCACAGACTGTGACCAAGTGTGTGACTAACTGTGTTTTACTTGTGTAGACCAGCGAGTGACCAGCTTGTGCAAAAGAAATCTGAGTACAATCTACAATGGTTAGAAAAGAAACTAAAAGTGCTTTCATGTGTTCCTGGATTGCACATACAGGTACTGTGTTCACTGTTTCTGATTGGCATGTACACTAAGCCGCAGGTAATCAGTGGACACTGTGCATCCCGTGTGTCTGTCACAGGATTAACATTTTAAATTACCATGGCTTACTGCTCAGGGAAACACTGAATATTGAACACAGCATGGTATTTAATACAGGCATGTTCACAATATGGTTTAGTAATTAGTAGCCCAGCACGACGATGTGGCTCATATTCTACACAAACACACACACAGATATTCTGCCCTCAGTT
Source organism: Amphiprion ocellaris (assembly GCF_022539595.1). Classification (NCBI taxonomy): domain Eukaryota; kingdom Metazoa; phylum Chordata; class Actinopteri; family Pomacentridae; genus Amphiprion; species Amphiprion ocellaris. The sequence continues at coordinate 19,751,443 of NC_072778.1, forward strand.
TTAAAAAAAAAAAAATCATTCTTGGTTAAGTAATAATTTGAACACACATTTAAAATTAAAGAAAAGAATCTGCCAGTAAGTGACAACTCTCTCTTTATCTGCTCTCATTCATTATTTTAGGACTGAATGATGGAGGAAACAGAGAGTGATGCTAAAAGAGAGAAGTATTTTACCATCTTGACTGCTAATTAATTCCTCCCCGTCTTTGTGCAGTGGAAACTATAATTATGTGTTTGTTTTGCTGAAAGCTTGGCTGTGGGAGTTAAGGGAGTGGATAAAGAGAAACAAGATCCATTTCCAGATCTTTGACTGTGTCAACAGCATTACACAGATTTACAGTGTTGGCTCTCAGATTCTAGTCTGACTTTCCGTTTATGTCTCTTTTACAATCCCTCTTTTTCAAGTGTCAATATATCTAAAAACTCTTTCCTTGGCTGAGTGGAGAGTATGTATGTATGGTATGCTTGCTTCCCAGTGTACATCTGATGAATATCTATGATTCTCTTCTATTTTTACAGTTGTTTTTGTTCTATTGCCCACTTTGCATACTTTATGGTCATTGTTCAGGGCTCCAGACTACAACCATTTTTTGCAGTTATTTTTGGAGACACGACAGTCAAATTTTACCCAACTGTAGACCCAACTTTGTTCACACAGCTGCAAACTTTAAACACGAAACACACATAAAGCACAACAACAGCATGAAGCACAAATATGCAGGGCCAGATGCACTGATGAAATTGCAGAAGCTCTGACTTAATCATGTCTTTCTCTTAAAGCAGTGAGCAAGCTATACCATGGCTTGTTTTTTGTTGTTTTTCATGGTCAAAAAAGACAGCTACAACATTTATAAAGTTCTCAATTTCACTTTTTTAATCATTATTCCTATTAATGTGAATATGAGTAAAATAAATGAAAAAATAAGTGAAAAGTAGTTAATGTGGGTTAAGTTTATGATACTGTGTCCAAGCTAGCAAGCACCATATGTAACAGTCAGGCAATCTTTATTAAAGTGAATCTGTGATAAATCACTCTTATGCATGCATCATACATAATAATATAATTTAATACAGGATTCTGGTGAAGATACAGTAAAAATAGATATTCATGGCAAATATAGCATACTGGTATTCTCTTAAAGACCCACCAAAATTTTACAAATACTGTTTATTGTCTTTATTAAGTGGAACCAAGCTCTTTATAACTCACCTGAAGTCACACCTTTTCTTACAGCACTGCTTTACTGTACAACTTCAAAATCAGCCTGGAAGTTGTCATTTCTGTAAACTGGCTATGTAAACCAAAGCATCTATGAGTAATACAATTAAAGTTAACAAAAACATGCCCTTGTATGTCATGTGCTGCCCTCTCTGGTTTTTGTTTAGGAAGCACCAGTGCTAATGGTGGAAAAGATTAGTTAGTTTGGAGCTCTTCTGTTGATTAAAAAAATAAAAATAAAACTGAAAGGAAATATCAAAAATGCCCTCATAATTTCCTTATATTGCCTCCTTTACTCTAACTTCTGCCTCTGTTTTTACTTTCCATCAACAATGGAAGGAAATGTATTCTGTAAAGTTAATGCACAGCTATTGTTACAGGTGCCAAAACTTTTGGATTAATACAAACCCTCTGTGTATACAGAGGCGGTGCTGGAACCAACTGTGTTACTACATAGTCAAATGCAATATTAGACAACAGTGTACTGCATGAGGCACTGCATATTGTTATCAAAATGGTAGGAAAGACTAACAGAGGAAGACAAACTGATTGATCAGAGCTTCATCTTACAGCAAGATAATGACCTAAAATGCGAGAAGAAAGGAACAAAACAGTATGCTTCAAATGGACTCCATCAAGCTAGTTTGGGATGAATCTGACATAAGGGTAAAAGTAAAGCAAGCTACACATGCTCCACATTTGTAGGAACTTCCATTGTGCAACCATGTTGGGTATTCATGCGGCTGCTGAATTAATCATATATTTATATTAATTAAATTTAACTTTCAAAGATTTCTTTTTCCTTTTGAAAAAAATCGTACTTAGTTTTATAAACTACACAGACATTATGCAACATCAGTTTCAAGAACACCAGGAAAAATGGAAGTATTCTAAAACTTTTGACAGGTAGTGTGAACTTTAAATACTGCATGGGGATGCGGGATCTTTCAGGGCAGAGCTGATGCTGTCAAATATAATGCAGAATAAGTATTTCTGCCTCATGCTTGCTGACAACACCTATTTTCCTACTAAATGTGTACGGGGAGGTTTGTCAGTCAAACCTCCACATCTTACTTTTTACACCCTCTTGTCTATGCATCCATCACTCACTCAGTTATGTGCTGTAAACAACTTTCATATCCATCATTGCTCAGTCCATTGCAGTCCAGCTAGCTCACTTTCTGACTCTTCTGCCCTTCTCCTATTTCTTGTACTTTGGTAGCCTTCATAGGTCTGCTGAGTAGGATAGGAGAATATGCAAATTTGGCCCACTGGTCTCTAATGAGCGGTCTAAGAGTACACAAAAGTTTTTGTACAGGGAAAAGTATGTTGCATAACCTGTTGCCACACTTTACAGCATTTATAGCCTTGAAAGCTAAGTTGCAGTGCTCATCCTTTTTGGGGTTACAGTTGGAGAAGTTACCAGTACGACAGAGACAATGAAAGAAAGTAAATGTTAAAGTACTCAAACACTGAATACCATCAATAACAATAGACTTCAACCTATGTACTGTCAGGTGTAAAATAAATAAATAATGTCCATCACAATAAATAATTAGGGGTGGGTAACATTAAGATTGTAGCAGTACTATTAGTCTTTCTGATACTATTTACTGATCCAGTACTTTACAGGGTAGTTTAATTGTTTTTTAAGAGAAGCCAAAAAAAAAAAAACTAAAAAAAACAGCAAAATAAATGAAAAAAGAAAATGAACCCTGCTTACTGTTTATGAATTAGCTTTCTTGAGTTGCAAACTGCAACAGCATTGTTTTGAACAATTAAAAAATTACAAATACAATTTATAGCTACACAATGTGCTGCCTAATGGTTACTTTAAATCATGAACCCTTTAATTTAGTTATCTGTGTGTGTTGGCTATAGGCTAGTATAATATATAACATACCTGAGGAAATGAACTGCAAGCTGGGCAGCAAAAAAATGCATCTTTCCACCTTTATGTGCTGTATATAAACAAAGTGGATGCTCGCAATCAAGACCTTGGTTGCTGCACATTGTCAGCACTGACTTTAGTGAAGACACTTTGTATAGTTTAGTTTTGTCTGCCACTGTCATTAAAGTCGACTGCATGTGTGTCAGTGTGTGCTTGGAGCTTGGAGAGAGAGCTGCCTCTCATCACATACAGGATTAAAGAGAGAGCTCTCTCATCTGGACTGGGAATAGTGAAAATGCATCATAGACAAATGTCTTAACCTTACTGCAAATTAAGACAGGAACTGATAAGATAAAATGTGCAAGATAAGGCTTATGTAGCAATAATAAATAGGAAATCAATTTTCTTAATTTCTCCAGTACAGAGAGCAGAACCGATAATGCTGCAGCTTATCGATGCTACTGTTTTTAATAATTTATCCTAGGGTCTGTTTGATACTGGGTTTTGGTACCCATCCTTATTCATTATTTACATAAATTAACCATTAAAGCCAGCAGTGCAATTCAAAGCGCAATCAACAGCGAGGACACAGCCATCTTGACTGAATAACCTTTGGTTCAGTGTGAGCTCTCTATGGTGACCAACTGATTGACACAAATATTAGAAATATTAAAGTCTCAGGTTGTAACTATGCAACATTAAAATGTGCAGTGTGAGCTAACACACCTTATCAAATAAAAATTGCCCAATATCTGCCCAGCTATTAAGGCTCTTCCTGGTAAGAATACTATAGATGACAACAAGACGTGCACTGTCCAAAAAAATGTGAATGGAACTTACACTACAACATTTTAGACACAAATAGACTTATGACAAACACTATTTGCAAACCAACCAAGGTGCCAGGAATCAAGGAAGTCTCAAATACATGAACCACTACACCCTGTGCAATAAGAAAGGCATGAGCAACAATAAACTGCACCATACCCCAGTACAATTACACAGTGCTAAAATCCACAATGCTATGATAACATTTGCAACTACAAAGTGCAGTTTTATATGGTGGTTGTTTATGGATAGTATATCCTGGTTAAACGTTGTTTTGTATATAATGAAAATATTATGTGTCATTACTAATGCATGATTCATATCCACAGAATGGACACCTAGCAGCAGCCCCTAGTCAGTCATACAAAGCTGCAGCTCAGCAGTGGCACCATAATAGGCAGCTACACATTATGCATATGATATGTGGATGTGAGCCGAAACAGAGTCGAGTGAACAGATGATTATATCATCATGGTACAATACTACACCTACTTAAATGAAAAGGCAAATGGCATTGGTAGCCCATGATTCTCTGTCATTACTGTAGATGCAGATCAAAATATTCCATTTTATTTTATTTTTGATTGTTAAAGTCAAAACAATGACAATGTGCGGTCTTGAGAAAGGCACACACTCTCCAAGGCCTTTCCATTTTTCTCTATTTTTTTTTTCATGTTTTGAAACATTTTAACTGGTTTTGTCAGATAGTGTTAAACAAAAATTTGATCTCCAAACAGTAATGACAATCACTGCAAGAGAGCAATGTGACTAAAACACGAAATCAGACTAAATCATCCCAGCACGTTGTCTGTAGTCAGAATGTAAAGAACAGGAGTGTAAGAGTAACACAAAATATTCACTGGCTTTTGTTAAGGACAGAACAAATGAAATGGATAGATGGGAAGAAAGGTATGGAACAGTGAAGGACACTGTAGGGCACACAGCTGAAAGAACATGTCACTGACTTGATGGACACTGACTGTTATAAAACAATTACTCATAAATTCTGAAGGATTAAGATATTATTACAGTAAGGAATGTTTCCACTCACAGAATTATCCAGAATATAATCAAATTCTTAACGACGCATTACAAGTCAAGCTGAAAAAAAGAGCAATGCTTCCTTGTGGTTGAGTTTTGGTCCTAGTTGAGCTGCCAAAGTTAAACTGTCACAAGCATTTGGGCCTCAGCAACTGCAGAGTGGAGTCTAGAATAATGCCATTATGAAAGCAAGCTCAATGTGAAGAGCTCCAGCCCTTCACTATGAGTATGTTAATTTATATGCATCCAGTATGGCCCATATATGCATTATTCACAGGCATCCAATCACCCCAAGTAATGCCACCACAATGTGTGTCAAATATGGGTGACCCAGTTGTTAATCTCACTACTTTGTTTGCTTATGTCTATTAAAGTTTACCAGATAGTACTAACAAATCGAAGAGAATTGAGGAGGGGACACAAGAGGGGAGATCGAGTGAGTTGTGAATGTTGTATTTGTTATCCCAAGTTTGAAAAATCACAACATAAATACTGTATAAAGTCAACCTCAGTGAATTAATGTGGCACGGCGGCCAACACGACACAAATACAACACTGCAAGAGTAAAACTATGTGAATAAAGACTGATTTGTACTCACAGTTTGAGGGTCCGTGAAGTATTCATTTCGCCGGACAGCTGGTGGCGGAAACGGTAGTTAGCGACAAACACCGTCAGCAGCAAACTGTTGCTAACATTAACACAACTATAGCATCTATCTATCAATAGCAACGCTATGTCTGAAATATACAGTCAACTTCCCGGTGGAGACAAGCCGTATTTAGCTAACTCTTGGTGATGTGGGTCTCTAGAACTTTCCTTTCTGCTTTGGAAACGGACAGGAAGGAAGTTTTGTCCAGCAGTACTTCAGTTTTCCTTCAAGGGCAGGTAAGTTATTTAAAAACAGAAATTAACCGGTGATGTTTCAAATGCCTGAAGGTCGTTTTAAACACAACTACTGTGAAGCCATTTCTGAAATCGGGCGTTTTGGGGCGGAAGATTCTTCCAACGGAAGCTACGAGCTTCCAAGTGGGAGACCAAATCGTAGTGGCATAGGTTCGATTCCCACCTGGGACAAACCCTCAGAATAAATCCTTAAAATGTTTTACTCGTTTCTCAGACTGTCTTGGGGTCAAAATAATCACTGCAACTGTGCTCATAGGCGACCCGAACTGTGCTGCTCATTTACCTGAATGTATGCTAATATACCCTGGCTTCCCAGGTACAATATCTTGAGTTATACATGCAGACAGTGGCCAGCAAACAATAGCTGGCACCTGCCTTTCCCAGCAAATGCAACAATTACAGCTTTGTTGCACGCAATTTTCCCAAACAAATACACTTCCCAGCCAGACACTGTGTAGCAGATCCATCATACCTGCAGCTCTATTTGATAATAATGGATAATTATGCTGTCTGACAGTTAATTCTGGTGTGATAGAAAAGGCTCACTTTTAGTCAAATTACTTCCATGGTGCGATTTTTCACAGAAAATACAAGGCGAGGAATACTGATATGTTGGTAGTCCACTCAGTTTACCAGTTAAGGTAAAATATTAAATAAATCAGGCATGTTGGAAACTGTGATAGCCTTGGGACTCACTGAACACACACTGTTCCATGAGAAATAATTAGACAATTAAATCTCTTTGTTCTCGTCACAGTACCAAAGCCCACTGGAACCAACAGATTGCCAGGGCAACAGCTGAGCACACCTTCCAAAAGGCCTAAAAAACATCACCTTTAGTCATAACAGTGCATTATTTACTTTTTAAAAATTAGCTGTAGTGATTCTACATACATATATAAATCACATCCAAAATAAAAGTATGTTTTGCTCTGTTTACAAGCCTCCCACAACTTCTGAAAGACAAATTCTAATAGAATATGTGAGTGACAATGTTTCTGGAAAGGCTGGATTACCAGCCTCAGACAAGTGATCGAGTACTCTTTACCACTGTCACTTTATTTCACTGCCATTGCACATTTGTTTAGAAATATACACCAAGCGTATTACCTTTTATTTTGGTCTTGTATTGTATTACAAAGTCTAGCTTTATGAGCTTCACAAAAAGAATGCTCACACAGTGTATATTTCTAAATGTGGTTGCACTCTTATGCATGGTCCTTAAACTAATTACCATGACCATAAATGTAAAATGCTCTTGCTGGCAACCAAAAAAATATAATGGGAACCCAACAGGACATTCAGGACACCCTAACAGGTTAATGTCGCACTGATTGTTCGAATTCCAAGACGACACCAGCTACATTGTCATTCTGATAATAAAGCAATGTGTCATGATTAATAGGAATTTTCCAAGAGAATAGACTTATTTAGATGCACGTCACCACTGCTGACAACACTATCTCTCTTCTGTCATTCCTGTGTTTTATGAGCGTCACTCCAGTATGTCACTCCAGATCTGTGTAAAACATAATTGCGTGTTTGATATTTGACCTATGGCTCTGAACACACACATAAATGTCACAGCTTTGTGCTCAGGCCAAAAACACACCTCTTTACACAAAGATATCTCAGAGGCGTTTTGTTTTAGATTTCATTCACTTGTCATAGTTCAGATTTTCCCATTTCCTCAGTCAAGTTGAACAAATAAACTTGCCAAAAACTTTTCAGGGTTCTGCAGCGATATCCGCTAAAATTACAGGGAACTGACACCACCTCCCCGTCACCCTGTCAGAATCTCATTTTGCCTTTGCTCTACTTGCTTTCTATTACTCTCTGCTATTGCCAGTCTCTTTGTAGATAGCTAGAATTATTATTTCATTTGAGTTACAGAAATACCTCCACTGTAGATTGCAGTTCTTCGAAAAGGCAGCGACTGGTGATTGAGCTGTTGACCTTTCAGTTACAGTCTCACCACTTCAGCCTTTACAATACTTCATGCTGTTATGTAGCTCTTATTAAAACCTCTGGATTGCTTAGTTACAGGCTGTTTTACTGTAGCTTGAAGTGTGACCACCATTTTATTCTCCGGTAACAAAAGTCGAAAGCTCTAAAGGGGTGATAAAGTAAACAGAAACCATTGTGTTTGTAGTAATTTGGTGATTTATATCATGTTGACCTGTTTGCTCCATCTCCAAGGTGGAAGGAGGATTATGATAGTCCAAAGGATGTTGGTCTCAAAATGGTAATAATTCAAGCGTTTAACCTTGTATCAGTAGTGGAACAATTTTTTGGCACTTTTACTTTGACAAAAGGACCAATACAGCATTGTAACCGTACTCTAGTAAATTTCAAAATCCCACTCAAGTAAAGGAAGTATCAATATGCCTAAGTAGCATTTTACCATTGTAGCTGGGTGAGGTACTGCTAATTTTACTTACTTTATATGCAGTTAGTTAGTTTAGTGCAGAGTTGGTCACACGGGGTCACCACATAAGTCTGAGTGATTGTGAGAACATTACTTGGATATGAAAGAAAACATACAGTGACACAAATCTCAGTTCATATATCAGACTTTTTCTCATTTCTTTTTTTCCCCAAAGTATGTCCTTGTATGAGCAAATGCATAGCTACTACACTGTTACAGACTCACTTGTTTATTTTTATTTTAAAAGTTGCTTTTCTGTCATATGTATTTTGCTGTTTCTTTCTCGAGCTTCATGTGTTGTTTTGAAGTTGATTGATGTTAATAAGCTGCCAGTCTGGCACTCCTGGACAAGTTTCATTTGTTTCGTTTTTTCCTCTCCTTTTCTCTCTTCACCTGGGATTCATTTGTTTTTGCTGCAGAAAACGATGAGGGCAAGAGGAAAGCATCTTCACAGGTGGCTGCTGTGGTAACAGAAAGTGGGGATTAAATTTCACACCCTGTGTGTGTTTGTACGTGTGTAGAAAGTTATTTGCCAGGGTGTGATAAGAGAATATAAAAGATCTAAGTCAGTGCCCTCTGGTAGAGTTTATCTCTGCCTCTAAATCAGGCTAACACACAGGATATTCATAGTGCATAATGTATCGTACCAGACTCCACTCTTCACATGGTCACTTCTTTCTTCTTTTCCTCGCTTCTATAGCATTCTGCTTCCTTGTCATTAATAGACATTAATCCCCTTATAACATTTCGTGCTGAAAGTTTTACTAAGACCAATCAGTGTGTTAATTTCTAAATAATCTCAAAATGAGTTGAACTTTATACTGGTATATGGATGTGTGAGCAGCATAATTCAAGTACTGCTGTAAATGTACAGCTCATGAATTCTCTCCACTGTCCTTGGAAAGGCTTTGATGGTGTTTGTATGTCCGACATTTCATGTATAAACCTGCCTCACCCTGCTATGGAGCTGAAAAAAAATACCAGACTCTGTTGTCTCTCTCTCTCTCTGCTGTATCCTTCTATCTGCGTACCTCTCAGTGCATGAATGTTTACAGCTTTCTGAATCATTGCCCAACAAAAGGACCTCTGGCACAAGCAGGCATGTCGGGTCCATCCAAAACAATTTGGGTCACGCCCAGAGAAACAGATAAGAGGAGAATAATCCTGAGCCATGATGCAAAGTCTATAGAGTTTGTGGGGGAGTGATTGAAAGACAAGGAAGTCAGAGTAATATAGTGTCAGAGGATGACAAAGTGCATGGAATGAACTAGAGATGTACTTCAGCATAGGGGAAGAGTGAAGAGAGAGATGAGAGAGGAAGCTTGCAGCCAGAACAATTTGGGGTCATAGGAGCAAGAAAAGGGAAAAGTCTTCCATAGACAAGCCAGAGAGAATAAATAACATAAAAGAAGAGCAAGGAGGAAGATGACAGGCTAGATGATCAGACTATTGAGACTACTTAGAGTAGGCTGTAGACCAAGACCCAGTGAGGAGTGGGAAAAAAAACTGCAGTCAGTGTGGGAATAGCTGCACCCTAAAAATGAGAATGCGTATATATCCAAATAACTGGAGACACAGAGGAAGGGAATAAAAAGAGAGAAAACTACAGATGATCTGATAAACCGCCTAAGAAAGCTATCATTATTGTGCCTTGAAAACCATGTATCTCCATATTAGACTTTACATTTTCAAATAGTTTGAAGGACTGTGTGCTTATTTCTTGGTTGAGACAGTTCTTTTTCTCACACAAACCTATTCAAATCTCACTGTAGTTCCTCAAAAGTGTACCCAGCTTCAGTCAGGGTGGTTTTCTCACTTCATGAAAAGCTGGATGTCTGGAGATATAGTATTGTCACAGGACAACAGCAACATCAAGGGTGTGCTGCAATACATGGTAACACACAGCAATCATTTAAGTTACCCAGAGGGCTGTTTGTTTCATCCACTGTTTTATTGCCACTGAACACAAATGTCATGAGAATGAAGAATAACACGACTATATTCAGATTTTATGCCCCCCATTTTCTGAATACACAGATTTAAAGGAACAAACTGTTACAAACGGTCTAACTGAAAGGTAGACTAAATCCACCAAAACTCAATATTCAGTGGACTCTCAAACTGAATGACAGATCTTTTTCAATGTGTTTTGTGAGTGTTCAGGAGTGTTTCTATATGTTTCTAAATGTTCCAGGGTGTTTCTAGGTGTCCAGGTGTTAGAATTTTCAATAGTATTTCTATGATTTTTTTTTTCCATTATTTTTGTTAGCATGATCATTTAGAACATTTTGCCAAAGCATCAATGAAAATATGACTATTCTAATTACAGATCAAAGAAAACGCGTGTCATTCATCAGGGGAAAAATTACAACAAAAAAACATTTTATATTTAAGGGTCACGCTACCATTGAAAACATTTGAATGTTTCTGAGGGGTCCAGGATGTTTATATGTTTTGGTTTTTTTTTTTTTTCAATTTGGCTCAGAATGTTTCTTTGTGTTTCTAAGTATTTCAGTGTTTCTCTTTATTTTTAAGTGTCCCAAAGTGTTTCTCCTTGTTTTTAGGTGGCCCACAGTGTTTCATGTTGTTTCTAAATGTTCAAGAGTGCTTCTATGTGTTCCAGACTGTTTCTCTTTGTTTTTATGTCTTCTAGACTGTTTGTATTTGTTTTTAAGTGTCCCTGAGTGTTTGGCTTTGTTTGTATGTGTTCCAGAGTGTTTCTCTTTCTTTTTCAGTGTTCCAGTCTTTCTATTTGTATATTTATGTTCCAGAGTCTTACTGTTTGTTACTCCGCCAAGGAACGCAGCAGAGTTATGTGACGATCGGCGTATGTGAATCTGTCTGTCTGTCTGTGCACATTACTCAAAAGTGGATTTGAATGAAATTTTCAGGGAAGGTCAGAAATGACACAAGGACCGCCTCATTAGATTTTGGCAGTGATGCGGCTTATAGTCTGGATCCACAGATTTGTTAAGGATTGCCCATTGCAAGATACCGTGTTATGGTGTTACAGTGACACCATAGCATGGTGTCACTGTAACTGTGACAACAAGTGAACACTACCAGCCGCCTGCTGATGATCGCATGATTGCGATCCACTACAAATTGACCATTGTGGACTTATCAGGACTTGTCCGTCGGAAAACATACGAGGAACAATTGATTAAACTGTGGGAGTGTTTCCGAGTCTCATCAATTCCTGCTGCCCTCTACATATTTAGATCACGCAATTCGGTATCCGCACATAATGTACCCATGCATAACACACGCGTGTGCTCAGCGTAAGGTCATGTTGTTTGTGGGTACATCTATATTAAATGGCCACATTCTATGGTGCTGTGATTTCTGATCATAAGTAACTAGTAAACAAATGCTGCATTGCAAAAAAAAAATGCTGCATTTCTGACAATGCATATGGAGGAATGAACAGCCTTGGCAGAGTACTGCGCTCTCTGAGTGCTTTTCTTGTTTGTTTATGTTCCAGAGTCTTTCTCTTTGTTTCTAAGTCTTCCAGAGTCTTTATTTTTGTTTCTAAATGTTCCAGAGTGTTTTTTTGTGTTATTAAGTGTTCCAGAGGGTTCCTCTTTGCTTTTAGATGTCCCACAGGGTTTCACTGTGTTCCACTGGCTTAAACTGGCTGTAAGAAGCATCTCCTTTTGAATAAGATATATCCTCACAATTCTTTATGAGCGATACAGATTCTCTGAGCTGAGGGAATATGCTATATGCTATGCTACATTCCTAATCCCTCTGAATGAAGCCATGTAGTTACAGTATCACAAACTGTATGCATCACGTTGCCACAGAACCCGGCATGTCTTCAGCTGGTGATGCAGAAATCACAGGAATATGTTTATACTTTTGGCCCTGTTCTGCTCTCAAGTCAGTTTACACTGCTGGTACAGCAGCTGATGAAACACGGATTTGAAAATGAATTATTCATTTCAATTATTATTCAATTATAACAAATTTAAACAAGCTGCAAACACCGCTTGTTTTTTGTCAGTATAATACAGCCATACAGTAAAAGCACCTCAAGTTCTTAAAGTATGTGTATAAAAATTGTTAAAAACAAAATGACAATTTTGGAGTCAGTTTAAAGCAAAAAAAAAAAAAAATTGGTAAAATTACAACGTCTTCTTTATCCTTATCCTCGGGATAAAAACTGCAGTCCAGGTTGCTCGACAACAGGAGCAGTGCTACAGGACGTTATGATGAGAGCAAGAAGTCCGTCGTGCGCTAGACTGGCTCATTTGACGAACACTCAAATGCAGCCTTCGCATCCTTCTGAATTGGGACATGGCTTTAGTGCCTAAGTCTTCCATTGTGTTTCTCTTTGTTTTTACATAAGTGTGCCAGAGTGCTTGTCATGTTTCCTAAGTATCCCAAAGTCTTACCGATTCTGTTTTTTCCCCCACAATGTTTCTCTTTGTTTGTAACCAGCCTAGAGTATTTAATATTGTTTCAAAGTGTCCGAAGCATTACTTATTGTTTGTAAGTCATCCAACATTTTTGTCTTTGTTTCTACATTTCCCATAGTGTTCTTCACTGTTTGAAAGTGTTCCAGAGTGTTTCTCTTTGCTCTTTTTAGTGTTCCACAGTGGTATTCTTTGTTTCTATGTATTGTAGAATGTTTCTTTATTCCTCAGTGTCCAACAGTATTTCCTATTGTTTCAAAGTATTCTAGACTGTTTCTAAGTGTTCTAGTATGTTTCACTTTGTCTTTTAGTGTTCAATAGTATGTGTCTAAAGGCCTCTACGCACTGTGTGATTTGAACAATCTTACAAGTTCACAGCTTGCTACACTATACGACATGAATCTAATAATCTTTGGCCATGACATGAAGTTTGCTGTGTGCAGACTGCACAATGAAAATACAAGCTGAATCGTAGCCTACGATGTACATGAGTCGACGTGAATGTGCAATAAGTGGTTGTGGTACGAGCTGGAGGACACATCAAAAAGGCATGGCTTCTGCTGCCACAACTTTACTAGGCTGTCTTCTTCGTTTAAATCCCACATACTTGTTTTGATGCGTTTTGCCATTGTCGCCAGAAATAATCTATTTGGGTTTAGCGCCAGTGTTGAGCTGATCAGTATGTCATTTCATACTGCACTTCTATTGGTTAGTTAGTTGTCGTAGGTCGCAGCAGCAGTCACACTGTGAGACGACCACCCCAAATTTCTGACAGTCAGAATTTTATCGCAGCTTGTCTTTGGTTGCAAGACCATGACAACAGCCATCCTTAAACCTGTCTCACTGTGCGACGTAGGACTACCGATTTAGAGCCATGACCAAAGATATCGGCACAATTCTCTCACGATTGTTATCTTTCATCTGGGACGGCTGAAAATCGCAGTGTGTAGAGGCCTTAAGTCTTCCATAGTGGTTATCTTTGTTTCTAAGAGTTCAGGAGTCTATGTCATTGTTTGTAATTGTTCTAGACTGTTTCTCTTTTGGGCTGCACAGTGGCGTAGTGGTTAGCACTTTCGCCTTGCAGCAAGAAGGTCCCTGGTTCGTGTCCCGGCTTTCCCGGGATCTTTCTGCATGGAGTTTGCATGTTCTCCCTGTGCATGCGTGGGTTCTCTCCGGGTACTCCGGCTTCCTCCCACAGTCCAAAAATATGCTGAGGTTAATTGATCATTCTAAATTGCCCGTAGGTGTGAATGTGAGAGTGATTGTTTGTCTCTGTATGTAGCCCTGTGACAGACTGGCGACCTGTCTAGGGTGTCCCCTGCCTTCGCCCGAGTCAGCTGGGATAGACTCCAGCCCCCCCGCGACCCTAGTGAGGATTAAGTGGTGTATAGATAATGGATGGATAATGGATGTTTCTCTTTTCTTCTGAAGTTTTCAAGAATGTTGGGCTTGGTGTCATTGTGGTTTTCTTTGTTTTCAGTGTTCTGGAATGTGTCTCTTTGTTGTTTAGTGGTCCAGACTGTTTGTCTTTGTTTCTAAGTGTTTCATAGTCTTAATCTTTGTTTCACAGTGTTCTCGTTGTTCCTAACTGTCCCGCAGTCTTCCTCATTGTTTCAAAGTTTCCCAGAGTATTTGTATTATTTTTAAGTGTTCCAGAATCTTTCTCTTTGGTTGTAAGTATACCAGAGCATTCTTTATTGTTTCAGTGTTTTCCAGAGTGTTTTTCTTTGTTTCTTGTTGTTCCAGCCAACAATCTTGAACATGCAAGAACAACAAGAGTACTTCTCTTTGCTTTTGCGTGTTCACGACTGTTGGCTGTGTTTGTAATTGTTTGAAAGTCTTTCACATTGTTTCTATGCATTCTAGAATATTTCTTTTTGTTTCTAAGTGTTTCAGAATCATTCTTCTTGTTTTTTTGTTTTTTTTAAAGATTTCCAGAATGTTTCTCTTTGGCTTTTAGTGTTCAACAGTGTTGCTCTTTGTTTGTACATATTTGGGACTCTTTGGCTGTGTTTCTAATTGTTTCAGAGTCTTTAACATTGTTTCAAAGAATTTTACACTCTTTTTCTTTGTTTCTAAGTTTCCCAGTCTTTCTCATTGTCCAAGTAATTTGAGAATGCTTGTCTTTGATTTTTAGTGTTCCATAGGGTTTCACTTTGTTTCTAAGTGTCCCAGAGTGTTTGTCACTGTTTCTTTAACAATGTTCTAGTCATGTTCTTTATTTCCCTCTCTCCTTCTCTCATTCTTTTTCTTAATTAAATGTTGATTCTTTTATGGTATTTCTTCAGATACTGTATGTAGTGTTGCATTTTGTAGTCATATCCACAGTTCTTTCACTTTTATTTCATTTTCTTGCATAAATGATCAGTGAATCAGGCTGCACTTGAACTTTGCCCTTAGAATGTTAAATGCCTCCTTCTGGAATATTAAAACGCTTTGATCAGGCATGCCAAAAATGTGTCTTTTAGATTGACTATCTTGCTATGAGGCAGTGCTCTGCAGGGATTATCCTGACCTGCGTGAAGGAAAATGAAGGGAAGACATATCGTGATACATTGATAGACAGAGAGGAAGAAAAGTCTTCTTAATTGGCAGTCAGTCCTTCTCAGTGTCAAATATTTGAAGGAATGACTGATTTGTTCAGCAGTGAAAGAGACAGCTTTAGACAGTGTTCACAAATATGAGACAGGTTTAAAGGAGTTGGGGGAACTGTTTTTGAGCATTGGATGTTATTTAACCACCTCTCCGCAGGGATAATGTGTGGACACTGCTCAAAGACTGTAAACATTTCCTCTTCCTTTTCAAGCTCCTTTCATTCTTTTTTTTTTTGTTTGTTTGTCTGTTTTGGTTATTGGCATCACATCACCCAATCCACCGTAATGTCCCCACCCCCTTTTCCTGTTGTTGGCAACGCATGCAGTACATGCTACCACACCTCACATAATATGACTACACACAAAATATAATTGCAGGTAACAATTTGTGCACATATAACTGTCAGCAAAGTTTAGAGATAATAAAGTGTTGGGGATCAGTGGGTTTTATAGTTGTACTCTGTGGAGCCAGAGTGTAATTAGCTTTCACGACTGCAATTTTCCTTTGAGAAAACCTTGATAAGGGTAATCTATTTCCTCCCACTCTGAGGCAGCTGTGAGCCCACCAGGGTGGACAGTCGCAGAGTTTTTCTGTGTAGCAGTGGATAGAGAAAGGCCTTTATGTTATCAAGCTAGGAAGCACAATGTCCAAGGGTGTGTTCACGCCTCTATTTTGGATCATCACCTGAAGCCGGAAAATGACACATTTCATGTTGTCATATTATGAAAAGGCAAAAAACAGAGTTGTAACATGACTCATACAGTTAGTGACCTCGTATCCTTTATCATAAGCATTAATTCTTGTGATTTTCTTGTAAATATAAATGTGCTCAATGTGTTTCTGTCATAAGGATCAGAAAAAGAACCATTAAAGAAGTATCTTGTAACAAATTAAATAAAAATAGAGATGGGTGACAAAGTAAAGGAAAAAGTGGAGCTCTTATCACCTACAGGGAAGGAAATAGGTGGCTCAGATATGTTGTCTTGGGCATTTGGCTGGTGTGGTTTGGTTCCACTTGTCCTCATAGAGGGAAGGGTGAGGCAAATCAATACAAAGGTGAACAGCTACAGGAGATTTTAGACTGACTTGTTAGACAGCACTGTCCGCCACCATCATGAACACCAAATGAGGGAGTGTCTTTTGAAAGAATGATTCATCATGGGTCAAGAAACTTATAGAAACAAGCCAAGGTGCATTAAAGCTGTTCTTGTGACGTGGCGGCAGAGCACCTGACAAAGACACTTTATGTTGATTTTTTCCTTTAATTTGTCAACCATCTGTACATCTAGCATAACTCTGGGCTGTTGTATGTCCATATCACATAACCATGTTGTTGTCCTGTGTGATGCATTTCAACCACAGCACATTCGTGGAGCAATCTGTGACACCAAATAAGCCAAGTCTAAACGTGTTCTTCATCTCGCCCTATGATTAGTTAAGATTTTGTCCTCTCTCTTTTATATTATTTTTGCCTTTTGTAGTTTAGATTTGTAAGATGAAAGTGATTACAGGCTGTGACACTTTCAGGAGCATGGTATATCTAATGATAGCTAATAGCGTGAGAAGCAGAAATAAAACCCTTAGTGGGAGACAGTTGCTCTCCAAGGTGTTCATATGTGAAGAAGTACAGATGCTGAAGAGAAGGCTACTCTGTTCCAATGCAGATAATGGTGCCAGACATCCCTCCCTGAGGTACTGTTGTTTCTCTGGTGTAAACTCCTCCTGAGAAAGACTCTCCTCACCGAGTCAAGAAACCTTGGTGACCTTGCATATTGCCTCTTCACTGCTACCCTGGAGGGAGGCCCAGCAGTTTTTGGTGCTCTGTTGCATTGCAGTCCATCTCACTTTCTGTTGTGTCCTCCTGAAAAGTGGGCTGCTGTAACAAGATAAACTCCCTTTGTCATTGCTGGTTTACAACACTAAACTGTTCTCTCCTCTTCTGTGTCCTCTGCTCCTCTGGAATAGGCTGGAACACTTGAGGGTCTTTGAACCTTGAACACGTAGATTGCAGTGCTATTAGAGCCTCTGAAATGTTTTCTGTATTTTTCTCTTCAATATCATCAAGGCAGCTCTTTTTAATGATATGTACCTATTCATTCCTCCTCCTGTCCTTGACCACAGATGCACTGTCTGCCTTACTGTCTGTGTCTTGTCTATCTTGTTAGAGGACTAGATTATGTCATATTATATTGAAATTGAGCAAACTTTTACCTATGCTGACAGTACTTCGCTTTTTGCTTTCCTCTCTCTTCGGGTTTGTCTCTGGTTCTGTTAGTTTTCTCTTTATCTATGTGTGTCAGCATCAAAAACTTAACGTGTTGAGACAGGAATATTGGCTGATCTATTTGATGTAATCTTTCGAGGATGCCTATGTTATGTATAATGTTCCTTATGTTGTGTCACCACAGCTTCAGTGCCATGCTGTGTTCCCCGACGGGTCTATAATATCTTACACATATTGTTCAGATAGTTTTTCGGCATAGATTGTACCGACATATTTTCCTATGGCAAAGGTTATAGACATTATAGACATTTTTTTTATGTGGTTTACTACTTTAGATCATCTTTGTTCTTTACCCCCACTCAGGTCAGTCAATCATCCTGTAATTTAAAGGGGCTGCAGCACCATGGAAAGCTCTCCTCTGCCTGCAATGCTCCCAACAGTCCTGCTACTCGATCCTATTTTGTGTATTGCAAAGAAAAATATTTTTGACATTTTGGAAAAGACACTTTTTTGTTTTCTTGCTGAAAAAATGTAAATCTAAAGCCACCTCCTGCTATCAGTGAACTTAGCTGAACACAAAGACTAGAAACAGAGAAAAGCAGGTAGTGGCTCCATCCAAAGGTAAATGAAATCCACCTACCCGCACCTGTAAAGTTCGCTGATTAATGTGCTGTATCTGTTTATTTAAGTGAGTTTTCCTAGCATAAAGATTATAGAAATTTGTTATGTGCAGACTGATTTGTTAGATAATAGTTTTTCTATTGAAATATTGTGAGTTGTTTACCTACTTCATTATGCCTCACAGTTCTGCTCCACAATCCTCATTTGTATTTTCTACACTGGCAGGATTTCATCACATTCATGTGTATAGCATATCAGTTAGTCATTCCAAAACTTATTAATTTGGTATCTAAGTGAAGACATCCTCCACAGCTGCTTTGGCATCACAGGTTCCCGAAAAGAACATACTCCTGAAGCTCATTTATCTGGAATTGAAATGTCACCGTGTCATCTTGTAACAGAAGTAATATTTCATTTAAAATAATTTGTGCCCTTATCTATAATTGGGTGTTGCAGAGTCATCATAGTCACATCCTGAAAAGATGTCTTAGTGGGGGGAAAATCAAGACTAGTTGACGTACTTTAAAGTATAAATGTGTCCACTTTTTTAATGTTTGTTTGGGGCATGTTTGTCTATTTTTTAATCTACCCCTTCTCATTTTTTTAGCCCAAAAAATTCTTTTTCAGTTCTACAAAGACATGTTGTGATCATTTACAACTTTTTTATGCTTTGACAATCCTGCTTATCGCACAGATATTAGGGGAGATGACAACAGGAGACAGCCATCTCTTTGCTTTGATAAAGATCACATATAAATGCAGTAGTGCCCGAATGACAGAGGAAAGCATCAAAGCAGTTTGCGGGTTGTTTCTAAAAGAGTCAGATATATGTGGTGACTTAATGTGTTTATGTGCTGAACATTATCTTATTATTATTTGGATGCTAAATTAGTTCTGTTTTTAGACTGAGATCATCAACGTCATATTCTGTTTACTGTCACTGAAGCCCTTGATGAGGAACTGATTAGGGGATGCATATGGCATGTAAAAACATCTATTGGGATGCTGAGACACTTAAACTCTTTATCCCATTTGCTGGTGTGTTTCATGCTCTATGAGTTTTCTCTTTTCATCCTATGTGGAACGTCAGATGTGTAATTGGATTTATGAATGCCCCCAAGAGCACCGAGCGACGATGTGAATTGTTGTGTGATGGAAAAGCTGCCTTTTCCAACATTTTGCAACTCGCACAGTGGGACAGCCCGGACAGGTATCATCTCACAGACTGATATGGTTTCTGATCATGGTCTGTTCTCAGGCAGGCTGATGGAGCTTTTCTCTGGAGCCACTCAAGTGAAACTGAAGTTCTCATGCACAAAGCTCATTAAGAAACAGTCCATCACACCCCACTGCTCACTTTCAAACATCTCCTGCGCACTTCCTCTTCTCATCTCTTCTTCGCTCGTCTCTAACACACCTACGCGCACACATGCATGCACGCTACTTTAATCTTGTTTCATCATTCTTGTTTTCCTTTTCTGCTCCTTCCGTCTTTTCCTTTCACCATGTGCAGTTCCAGTGTGGGGATGCGTGACTGTAAACTTACTGCTGGGGCACTCCCTGCCCCCCTTTGCTTTGTTTCATATATTTTGATCTTTATTATTCAAAATTGGCTCCCCTACAGCTGCTGTTGTACTTCAAGTCCTGTAGCCCCCATGGAGGACAAGGTTTAGAAGAAAAAGAAAGAAAGGAAGTCAGACTGGAGTGGGCCTGGATAGGACCCTTTGAAACCAGAGAGTGATGAGATTCTGTGTTAGTGTGTTACAGCAACTTATAACCAATGAACATTTGTCAAAAATGTTGAATATATCATATATGGCTACATGTTTCCTCTTCCCAAGCATAAAAATTGAGAATATATATGAAATGGAGGTGTTTTTTCTGTTGTTGGCAAAAGCCTCCCTACCTCTGTCTCACACTCTAAGGCATCCATTGCATCCAATTGTGATGCCTGCTGTAGTTTAAATATATCACTGCTGCAAAATATTACTGCGTCTTGCACCATTTTAGATAGTTTTTTTTTTTTTTTTTTTTTAAATCTGGCATTTTTAAAAAATTTTTCTCATCAACATCTGTATGTTTAGGTGAAAAAAACAACATTTACACCATATTTAAATGGACAACTATACTGTAAAGACTATATTCATCTTAGACGAAATGTATCTGTATATATGCAGGGGAGGGCTATAATTCTAGAAAATGCTGGTAATAAGTTCAAATTAACCACATATCCATAAAAACTAAATTTTCACTTTTGTTTTGTGTTTAGAGTCAGCTTCTCTTGGCTACTGGCATATATGTTTTTACCACAGATATGTGCATTTTCACCTAAATAACACAATGAGAGTTTATCATCAAAATCATGCAGGCCATTATGTGGCCAAACTGAATGCATGCAATCAATTACTCATTTAAGTGGTGAATGTCTATAAGATTTTAAGGAAAACTTGCAACTTGATAGACCTTAAACAATAATAAGTTATCATATGACCACTCACAAAACCCATATTTCTCGAGGTATTGTATTGTACTGTTTTGTATTATAAGTCACAAGTGGTTGTGTTTAACCACCCCTATCCCAGTCTATCCCAGCTGACTTAGGGTGAAGGCAGGGGACACCCTGGACTGGTCACCAGTCCATCTCAGGGCCACATAGAGAGACAAACAAGCACAGTCACATTCACATCAACAGACAGTTTAGAGTTACTAATTATCCTCAGCATATTTTTGGACTGTGGGAGGAAGCCAGAGAACCCAGAGAAAACCCACATGAGAACATGCAAACTACATGCAGAAAGATCCTGGTATCTTAAAGCTGCAAGGCGACAACGCTAACCACCAAGCCACTGTGCAGCCCCTGTGTTTAACCAACATTTTCTAAACATTTTGTCAATACCATAAACTAGCTACTAAGCTACTATATTTTTTGTATCCAGGCAGATCGCACAACATCATACTAGCTTTATAGCATGATTGACATGACATTGACATTGACAGACAAAAAAAAGCAGAGTACCTGCAAAATATTGCAGATGACCTAAAGACAAAGACCAAAAGAATGAAAGATGAAGTGACATATGCCAGAGATACCTCAGTATCACTACCCAGAACAAAGGACGAAAGCAGAAGATGCTTACTCTTGAACAGTTTGGGTACAACCTAAAGGTTCTGTTAAGCAGGATCAAGGACAGGTCTACAACCAGTCAGTCAGTTGCATCCAACGGATTCGGTGACATGAATAAAGTTCTTCATCCAGCTCCCTCTGTCCAGCATTGCAGTCAAAAGTTCTTTGCCTTCTAGACCAGTGTCGTCTTCTAGCACCGTCCTTAATGTTGTGCTAGCCGTTCTGATAGTATCAGGTTTCCATAATGGTACTTGACCAGCTGCTTCATTGTGTCTCAACACATGTCCAGCAAAGGCTAGTCTATGTTGCCTAATGATCATTGACAAGCGTGGATGTGAGCCATATAGTGATTTGTTGGTGAGGTGTGATTTCCAGGAGATGTTTTGCGCCATCCGTAACATTCTGGTTTAAGTCCCATCAGGTCAACAGTGATACTGAGAGACTTTTGTTTGGCCATGGAGCAACTCCTCTTACACTGGGTCTTGGCTGAATGAGCATAGCCTCTCATGTACCAGACATACAAGGATGCATATTCAACGTTCTCTGGAAAAATAACGATTCTGAGCATAATTGTGATATTTCATAAAGTGCCAGTAGCTGCAAGAAGCAAAATCACACAGAAAAATAAAACTAGGATATCTTCTTGTTGTACAATAAAGATTGATTTAAACTCATTACCGGGTGTTTTTCCTCCCAAAAGCATTTATAGCCTCTCCCTAATATATGGTCTGAGCATTGCAAAGTCTTTCTCTTTGAGAGCTAAAAGGCTAAACAGTAAATGCAAATGTAAATAAACAGACAGCTGAAGGATAAATGTGTTATCTCATTTGCGAGGCTGGCTCCAACTTCAACCAGAGTTACTGTAAATGCCAGGGCATCATTAAACACAAGCTTCGTAACTATTAACGTAAACAGCATATAAATGTCTTAGAAGAACTTCTAAATGTCAAACTCAAGTGTCTCAGTCATTTAGCTCATAAGCTGCTTATAGGACTTTGCAATTCAGCCAGTTAAACAGTACTTCGCAGTGTAAGATGGCACAGTGAGAAATATGTTTTGAGAGAGGAAAGTTGTATTGTCAGCCTGTGTTATGCAGACCTTTAATCTCTTCG
Organism: Amphiprion ocellaris; assembly: GCF_022539595.1. Classification (NCBI taxonomy): domain Eukaryota; kingdom Metazoa; phylum Chordata; class Actinopteri; family Pomacentridae; genus Amphiprion; species Amphiprion ocellaris. Next base: position 19,773,847 of record NC_072778.1, read on the forward strand.
TGTGCTTGTTGTGTTTCCAGTTTCAATGTTTTTTTTTTTACTTTATTTAAACAATAGACATATATGGAAAAGACCAGTTATTAGATGCAATGGTTGTGCATTTGAAGCAATTGGCCACAACATCAAAACAACTACTTGATGCTACATTGACTCCCCTCTAACCTGTTGGGCCACCGACACTGGAATGCTGGGCTTTTTTGGAGAGCTCTTGGTTGTGTTCCTTTAGCCAGTCTCGACCAGTTTTTCAGGTGTGGCAGGGTCCATTGTCCTGCTGGAGAAGGCCTTTGCCATGGCAGGAGTGTCCTTAGTCTGGAACAACGTTTAAGTTGGGTTTATGTTTTATGGTAACATCCACATGAATTCCGAGTTTCCCAGCAGAACATTGCATTCTGATGGCATAATTGATGTTGTGGTTTTAATGTTGCGGCTGCGCTGATGATTGGCTGGCAAGACTGGCAGGAGAAGTGTTCTCTTAGAAGATTTTTCTCACTAAATAATAAATTACAACAAAAGGATTGTAGCAAACCTCAATATATAACTTAAATGTCAGCAGCTCTACTAAAGTTTTGTACGTTTCCACTTTGTTTCCTTTTTTCATAATTGATTTTGTTTGGCGAAAAACTTGCAATGACCCAAAACAAAATTGCAGGGGCTTACAAAGAAATTGTGTTCTCTCATTTGTAAAATTAAATACATTCTGAAGACATTCGAATTCATATTGCACATATGACTTGACGCTAGTGTTCAAAGTAAGTGCATCAACCCTTTAAAATGTATATGTCATCCGAGTAACATAAATATGTGGTAGTATTTCTGTAAGGGTGCATCAGCTGCTGCTTTCAGCTTTAAAGGCACTCTCCACAAGAGTTGTAGTTGTTCCAGCACCTCTTGCCTGTGGAACTTTTCATTTGGTTTTCCATTTAAAATGGCTTCTGGTAGCATTTCGGCCATACATGTTGTGTGTATTAAACCTATTGCACCAACGTTGCAGATGCTAATTTTGGAGTGTTTGAAAAGTGCCTGTCAAATATTAGTTGGCTTTGCTTCAATAAATATTTACTCTGGTGTGCTATTTATCAATGTAACGTATGGGTGAGGAAACGGGATAGAAATCTAAAAATCTTAGGTGATGAACTTTTTTTGTAACATAAGTTCTTATGCAACATCAGAACTACAAGCAAGTTGTATTTTTAAACTGTATTTAGATTCAAAACAAGTGAAAATAAATGGTTTTCATCAGCATTGCTAGCAGGTTGCTGGAACCAGATTTGTATGAAAGCATAACCCGACACCCAAACACTAGCAAGGCTTCAACCTCTTCTTATAACGACTATTCTCCATCTGTTTTTAAGCATATTGTGGACAAATATGAAACACAAGTAGTAGTTGAAGTTTTTGTTGGAGGTCATTTCTGTCTTTATACTCAGTATAACCTGAATCTCACACTTTCACATTGCAGCAAGCACAAACTACAGTGCTTCACTTTAGCTGAGCACCGACTCTGGGCTGAAAACATAAAGTAAAAATAAAAATAAAACTAGGACTGTATCCTCAAAGGCTTTAGTTTCCCCAGAGGATTTTTTTTAAAAGTTCACTGCTCAACCAGCAACTGAACTTTGGGTGACAAAATAATCCAGATTAAAATAGTACAATAACATTTGGGCTGCATACTATAAATATATAATAAAGCTTTGGCAAAAACAAAACACTGCTTCAGGAGCAGGTTGAGTTTGAATTGCAAAAAGTAAAACAAAAGCCTTTCTTTTCATGAGGACCACATTAATCCTGGTAGTAGCCTATTTTCCTACCGTCCACTTTAAAAAAAAAAAGTGATATCAGCCAGAATAGTAAGTGCAGGGAAACTTTGGGGAAGATAAGGACAAAAAACGCGTGGCTGTGCCAAAACGAGACAATGGAGCGGAACGCACGGGAGACATCGATGAAATCAAGTATGCACACAAAAGAGAGACAGAGATTAAATATTTAAACGTATATCGTTTTATTCTTCCCCCAATATGAACGTCCTACTTACAGTATGTGGCCTATTTATGGGTTATAATTTAATATTAAATAATGAGCTGCCTCTGTCCGAGGTGCTGAAACGCCTGAGCATCACAAAACTGAATCCATGTGCAGATTTGACGGTTTATATAACTTAATTGCATATATTATAATGTACACAAGCTGGAATTGGACAACAGGAGCGAGATGACTGGGATGAAATTTGTGTTTGTACACTGAGAACAGCGCTTTGACATGCTCCCCCCCCCCAAATCCTGCCTCTCTGCCTGCCTGTGTGCGCTCTGGAGTGAACATAAAAAAAATAAAAAATCCCCTCTGAAAATCAGTGACACGGTTAGTGAGAGAGGAGAGAGAGAGAGAGAGAGAGAGAGAGAGAGAGAGAGAGAGAGAGAGAGAGAGAGAGAGGAGGCGGTGTCTGGTGACCGAGGAGGAGGAGAAAGAAAGAAAGAAGGAAAGCTCCCGGACCCGGTCCACTCGTCCTCGCTGCTCCCGCTTCTGTTTTTTTTGCCGTCAGTCCCCCCTAAAAGCTGTCGGGTTCTACTACTGGAGCGCCTGAGGGGCAGTGGACTTATTTTACCCCCGACATCAGAATTGGACACCAACGAAGTATCCCAGGTAGGAAACGCACCATCAGTGACTGGATTTTTCCCCCCAACAAAGAAATCAAAATTAGAAAGTCAATTGTGGGATCTGCCGGCGGAAAATGAAAGCCTAGACAAAGCTCCGTGGTGGGCGGCAGTTGTGAATTGTGTTGACGCCACTAATTGCTTTTTAAATTAGCGGAAGAAAAGAGGAAGCTGTGGAGCTGCTGGTTCGCTGTTGCCCATCTGCCGCGGTGACAACTCTCCAATGTTCATAATCCGATTAGAAGGAAAAAGGATCAGCAGTTTGATGAAATGATCACTGCGCGCCGCCACAAACACAGCTCTGTATTATTGTGTGTGTGTGTGTGTGTGTGTGTGTGTGTGTGTGTGTGTGTGTGTGTGTGTGTGTCCGTGTGACACCCTGACCCACTATGCGTCACAACGTGAGAGTTGTGTGTTTTCTGTAAAGTCACTTGACTCTGCTCTCCGTGCACTTTGCAGCATCCTCCGGTCCTCTGGCTTTGTCTTCCCTCATCTGGACTGGCTCTAAAATTCCCACTTCTCTCCTCTTTTCTGTCTGTTTGCTTCCAGAAGATGTTCCTCTTTCTGCTACCTGTCGTGGCTCTCTTGCTGAGCGGAGAAACGCTGGTCTCCGGTAACAGTAACGAGAAATGGCTGGGCACCGTGGCTCAGTACAAGGACAGATCCTGGAACAGATTCAGAGATGTGAGTTGCACCAAAAGGATGGCTTTATAATTAGCTTCATTGTGCTTGTGTGTCTTTCTATGTGTGTGTGTTTATCTGTGCACACTGTGCCCTTGATACACCCTGTGAGTACTTGAGCACTTGCCAGCAGGCATAATCCACCTTGTAGAAACTCAGCAGGTTCAAACCCTGATTGAAAGCCAATCAGACTCATAGACAAACAACATCACACTTCTGCACGAGGGGGAAAAATCTCAACATCTTACGGTCCATTGATTTCCCCACTGAATTGTCTGTTTTCTCTTTGCCAGTGTTGACATTATGACATGTCATCGTTTCAATCTGTTTCAAGTAGCCACCACAACAACAGGCATTTATACCGGAAAATGTATTGTCAGTTTCAGTCTGTACAAGCAAATATGAATCTGTGGCTTATTATGTGCAGTGGCATTCAAAACAACTCTAAGGTTGTAGTTTGTGTTTGGTTTTCCTGTCCTATTCTTTTCTGTTTACCTCACAAGCCATTTACTGTTATCACTTGTCTGACAATGAATGATTGTAAAGTCTACATAGGAGCTCATGTACATACTAGGTTTAAAGTTATGTATGTTGTTCAGATTAATCGCTGAGACTTGTTTCTTTGAGGATATCAGGCATAAATTGGATGATGTTGTTTTGTCTGAAGCAGCCATGTTACCTCCACCAGTGACTGTAGGCCAGCTAACTAAATGAAAGGTGTAGATATATTGATGCAAAACCGTAAAGTAAATGGCTCCATGAAATCCCCGTTCGCTGCAGCTGGAGCACACCAGCTGACCTATGACTCAGCACAAACTCTGTATAACCACTATGTGCTACACAATGACAGGCTGTGAAGTTGGAATAACTCAGTCATGAATATTCGAACCAGAAATCGATTCTGAAGAAGAAGAATGATACGGAAAAGCACAGCCCATAAATGACAGGATAAGTTCCTTTGGTTTGTTGTAGATAATACTAGCAACTCCGAATCCATGTTTTTGAGACATTTAGTCATTGGCATGCTGCTCTTTCAAAGCGACTGCTTATTTTCTCATTGTGTGTCATCCGGCATATTAAAAAATGCCATAAGGACATGCTGACAAGGTAAAAAGCTTGATTTTCCCAGTAGGGAGCTTTTAAGAAAGGCAGTGTATGCAGTACAGCCGGTGTTTTATATAAAGATGCTGAAAGTTTGTTTGACGTTGTAATGTGATTCTCAAGGTCTAGTTACTGTGACACAAAATGCCCAGTTACTCTAAAATAAGACCTTAAATTGTCCCTTGCTTTGCAGTCACTAAAACTCATAGAACAATATATTTCAAGTGAAGATCCACAAGTTTCTAAAGAAAACAAATCGGTTCGAATTTGAAGGAAGTGTGTTTGAAATCGTTTGGAAGATGCTGCCATTTGGTGGTCTTTTGTAGTCTTGAGTTTAAAAATTGCAGCTTCAATGGAGAGCTGGAACTGAATGTGAGGGACTCTGTTGGGATACGCTCTATCTTTGGGATCACACATTCTGAAAGCATATTTTTCCTGGAAAGCTCATGACCTCCAGCTCTGAGTCTGTAACTTCCATCCTCCTCCTAAATGCGTTAGGATACATCTTGAGTTGTTTTAAATAATTGACAAACTGAAGTTAAATCCTGACACCCAGAGACATTTATTCATGCCACGTGTTCTTCGAAGAATTAGAACAAGCCTGTGTTCTTTCTTAGAACAACAGAATTTTCCTCTCAGCCCTGAGTCTGACTTCAGCTGGGGAATAATGGCGAAGCTGAACTAGCATACTTTCCAGTCATCATCAGGCTTAATAATGACAGTAGTGCAATCGCCGTTCTTCCATTTGATTCCATACTCTTCACATTATGATGTCGTTTGGTGCCTGCTAACATATTCTCCAGAGATTTCAGTGGAGAGAGGGGTGACTTTGGCCTTATTAGAGCTGGCCTTCCCTACACAGCACTGGAACTGTGATGTGAGAGATGGTCATGGCGGTGTACACTCAGCCAGAGATCTACTACCTGCAGTGTGTGTGTGCTGCCCACTCTTTATTCCACTCTGTGGTCTCCTGTGCAAATGAAACTCATTAACAGGAAGCTGTCACTGGAGGACAGAAGAGGAGAACAGGGAGGGAGAGGATGGGAGTGGAGGAGCAATAGATAAGGGGAAAGGCTGTGACATTTATGTTTAATATTTCAAGTAATGCTACCATCCAAATACATGAGCTGCTGTAGTTTTTATGTGTGTGACTGTGTGTGTGTGTGTTGTGTGACCTATCACATTGGAAAACCTGCTGGTCGCAATTTGTCTCCTGCAAGATTGGCTGCCGTTTTTCTCACTGTGTCTTCTTTCCTCCTCCATTCTTTCATGGTGATTCCTCTCCTCCTCTCTCTGGCACCAACCCATTTGATATCACATGCAGAAGGACCTTAAGAAAATGCGGTTCTGTAACAATTTTAAACTACAAAACAACCACTGTTGCAGTTGTCTGAATTTGATGATTGAGGAAAGCCTGCTCTTGAGGGACAGCAGTTGTAACCAGGACTTGTTCTTAGATCCCTTGATACTGATCGTATAATCATAAAAGTGGATCTTAAATCATACTATGGGACAGATCCAAGATGACTGATTTAGACGCTTGGTGCCAAATCCAGAGCACTACAATCCATGTGACTGTTCTTATGATCCTCATTTACTGGTCAGTTAATCAGAGCACAACTTAGTATGGTGCAGAATACACAGATGAGCCTCAAGTTTGCGTTGCATGATTGCATTCTTGCTGTTTTCCCTGCGCATGACTGGTCTTCCAATTTTCTTCTTAATGTTTTCAGTTTTTTAAGAGCCCATATTAACATTTACTGATCTGCTAGAACAGAGCCTGCATCTAAAGGATAAGGGATTCATAGAGAAGACAGATGGTTTGTTGAGAATATCGAAGGAAGCCATCTATGTTCAACTGGAGCAGTCATCTATAAACAGACGACTGGGTATAAAACACCAATTATCAAGTACTTATGATGCAGTCTTGAGATCTTTCCCCACCAAGTTTCACCACAAATAACTATTTGAGTTGTTCCACTGTTGTGAAACCTGCCAGGTTCACAACCATTCACACCTCAAAGCATGTGTCTTTGGCAGTCAATAGGCCTTTAGTCGTGTGAGTTGGGGGTGACAATATGTAGTTGGTACTCCTCATTGGTCCGAACTAAATAAATTCCTTAGATTAGATATGAAATATCTTCAACGACCAAAAACACCAACTACCTTCTACTAAGGCTTTTAGGAATACCATGACCTCAATGAATGCCTAAATGTCTACTACAATAGGTTTTCATGCTTCAATGTTAAAATAAATATGTAATTCTTTACACTGTACTGCTGCTGCAGCACCTCCTCCCATTCTCTCTCTGAAAAGCTCTGTTTTAACTTTGGTCATTTTAAAGACACTCCTGAAAAGCTCAGTTTGCTTTGACTGGTGAGCTGGTCCGATGAAAGTGAGGCAAGTTACATTACATGCGGTCACCGTAGATCTCTAAGTATAGAGGTGAACCTCTAGCCAGAGTGGCTCTAGTGAGGAAATAATGGCGAATTGCGAGGAATCTGCTCATTCTCTGTTTGACGGCATGTCAAATTAGCAGCTATCCAAATGTGTCAACATACATATGCAACAGTGCTTTCTGTGGAAGGAGTAACTCCCATTGACCTTTTACATGCACAGAAAGCAATTGGATGATACAAAAAATATGCTAAAAACAACATAAGAAAACATAATATGGCCTCTTTAAAGCATTATGACGAAAACATGACAGCCAAGAGCACAAGAGCACCAGTTTTGACATGCTTTAAAACTAGTAATGTACAGTTTTTGTGGCCAAGATGTTATTAGACTCAGTGTGACATGAAATAATTGGCACTCCTACAGAAGTGTCAGTAGTGGTCAGTACGGAAAATGGTATGAATCATAAAAACCACAATCATTTTGAAACAGTGTCTTTGTTACTCAGACTGTCAAGTAGCTGATTATGTTTCACAGGAGGGAAGTTGGACAACCGGCATATCAAAATGGGGCAGATGGCTGGGGAAGTCCAGTTAGAATAGTGCTTTATTGTCAAAATGTAAAATCTGTCTAGACTATTTAATACCAGAATTATTAGAACTTTGGTGTAAAAATATACTGTTACATCATCTGAATGTAGAGTATCAATTGAGTTCCAATTCAAGGACAGTTTTTCAGGTGAATCTCATCTCCACTTTAATCTTTTATTATTCTTTCCATGTGAAGCACAGCTGGTGTTTATAACAGTGTTTCTGTCTCTCTGTCACTCAACCAATTCACTACCCTTCGCTCAATTCTCAGTGTCATGAACTCCACATTTTCCCTCTATACTCCTCTCATTTTCTTCCTCTGTCTGTGAGCAGTGAATGACCCTGTGGTTCCTCATCCATAGCCCTCTCTATTTCCCCCCCACCTACCCACACTTTCTCCCCCTGCCCTCACCCGTGACTCCTCCTCTCTGCTGTTCTCCTCTGCCTGCCATGTTTCACTGCATCCCTGTTGATGAGCCACTTGCTTCCTCCTGCATAATGCATAAGTGTCCATTTCTTGACAGAGGAGCTACAGCAGTATTTAAATTGTCAAAGTTCAGGTGCCTTGAAAACATCAGGAAAGTAAGATTTGATTTATTTATTTTTTTTTGCTTTTGTTACATTACTAATAACTGAACTGTAATGTGTAGGAAGATAAGCGTAATGCAAGTCGGCTAGTTTTATTATGTAGCCCACTTCTATTGAGGAAAGACATGCAGTCGGAAATAAAAAATGTCCCTTATCATCTCATTTTATCAGCCTAAAAATATTTTTATCAATCAAAAAAAAAAAAAAAAAATCCAGTGTCTTTGTTGCTTGCTTGTATAATTGCACAGAAATGAATTTCTGACGGTTTGTAGAGACAAAAAGACACATTTGTGGAATAAATGACTGAAGTGTGTAGACAAGCAGGCTGGGTGAGCTCGTACAAATTGTCACTATTGTATAACTGTGTGTTTTCCTGTACCATGATGATTCATTGTTTTGTGCGAAATTGCTTCAATTTGTTCCTGTGTCTTTTTGTCTATTATGTTGTATGTATGCTTCAGAGATTTGGTGCAGCTTTTCAGAGGATACCAAATGTTTTTGACCAAGTAAATTGTTTCTTAATCCCTAAATTTGCTCAACCACCTTTATTGCTCTTCTGCCAAATGACTTGTCGTCGTTGTTTATGCCAAGTTTTTCCATTTTTCCCCCGTAGGTTACAATAACCATTTTAATTTTCATAAGCTTTTATGCAAACAAAGTATAGCTGCAGAGAATATATACACATTTGTATGCGGCACTGAGTTCAACTATGTTTCTGTTTGTGACAGGGTCAACTTTGTTGTAAGCCTGCAGCTGCCTTGTGTTGTTGGCTACATCAAAGCGTTCTACTGAGTAACAACAGAAGATCTTAATAACCAATTCAAATGTAGAAGCAAAGTTACAGCCATGAAGCATCAAGGTGTAACTACACCGATTTACACTCAAGTGGAGGCATCACTGTCAGCAGACTGCTGGGAGACATTCACCTGCTCCAGCTCTCCACACACAGAAATCCAGTCCTTATATTTGGAAGTTAATTGAACCTGAGGACACTTTCCTCAAGTGTTAATAGATAATTATGCTCCTTCAGTATTTCTAAATTATATGCCTAATTACTTCATCTTGTTCACCTCACATTTAAAGCTGCTGCCCACAATCTTATATACCAACTGCAGTGAGGAGAGGAAATACTGTGTGATTTGGCACAAAGCTATTTATAACATTGCAGAGTTTGTGAAAAGAAAAGTCATAAAATTGAATACATGCAATATAATAGCAGTGTTTACAGTCTGGATAACAACAGTGTGAAAATCTCCTTGTATATTTGCTGTTTTACAGAGTTGTTAAGTCTATCAGCTAATACACATTATGGGCTGGGGATTGGGTCAGCTCTGCTATTCTGGCCTGAATGAGTCTATTATTGGTTTATATTTGTATTGTGCAAGGAACTATTTTGGAAGCTTGTGCTGAGGTCCAATTAGTGTTGGCATTTATAACATGAGCTTAAGGTGATCACTGTAAAATGCAAGTGTAGATAATCTGACAGATAAAAAGTGAACTTAGGAATATTACTATTACTACTCTTTTTTGTCTGATTTTGCGTTATCTCGTGTGGTCTCATCTTGGTATCGACATCAAATACTTGTACCAGGTGAAATGTGTGCCTAGTTTCAAAAGCTGTTAAACACGGAAAGTTGTTCGTATTTGCTAATTTAGTGTTGGGAAGGTTCCTTTCAGAATGTATTTCTCTACTGACTACTGATTTGAAATGTAATGCATTGTCAGACATTATTAATGCATGTAACAGTAGGCATGTTTTTAAACCATATGTTTATGTGCATTTTTAAAGTATTGCACTAGAAAAGTTGATAAAAACGGCAAAACTCTCATAAACTTCCCCAGTTTTGCAAAAATGTTTTTGCACTTGCTTGAAGTGGTTTTTGAATTTCCTGAAACAGAGTTAATATCCAGTCCCATTGTAGAACTTTTTCCTAATCGCTTTGTTTCTGAAGTGTAATGTGTTGCCCTAAATTGCCAGGTTTGTTTGTTAGCTAGATCTACTTAGCCATCTGGCATCTATGCTGACAAAGTTCACAGGCTGATCAACAGTTGGCTAACAGATGGGTTAAGAAGACAACTTGCAATGCAGGCAATTTAACTAGCAAGCATTCAAGTTTAGCTGGACAAAAATATAACTTATAACTCAAGGTGTTTCTTTAGAAGTGGACTCTTAAGGGGTCAAAAGCAGCAATGTTGTCTATGAATGTGAAATGATCTTTGAATTTCCAGTATTCCTGCCCTGGCTGTGTGTCAACACCATCATCTCATACCATGTCATGTGTGGACTGCAGGATACATTGTGTGATTATTTCACGAAAGATTTCTTTGTTTTCAATCAGTGGCTCATGGCAACTTGATGCATTTTTTATTTAAGTTATCTATTGATTTTAGGAATGTAACTGTATTCTGACTACTACCTATTTGAATTGTTACTGCTGCAAAATACAGTTGTTATTGACAGTTATCTCCTCTCCTCTCCTCTCCTCTCCTCTCCTTTTCTCTCCTCTCCTCTCCTCTCCTCCCCTCCTCTCCTCTCCTCTCCTCTCCTCTCCTCTCCTCTCCGTTTTCTCTCCTCTCCTCTCCTCTCCTTTTCTCTCCTCTCCTCCCCTCCTCTCCTCTCCTCTCCTCTCCTCTCCTCTCCTCTCCTCTCCTCTCCTCTCCTCTCCTCTCCTCTCCTCTCCTCTCCTTTTCTCTCCTCTCCTCTCCTCTCCTTTTCTCTCCTCTCCTCCCCTCCTCTCCTCTCCTCTCCTCTCCTTTTCTCTCCTCTCCTCTCCTTTTCTCTCCTCTCCTCCCCTCCTCTCCTCTCCTCTCCTCTCCTCTCCTCTACTCTCCTCTCCTCTCCTTTTCTCTCCTCTCCTCTCCTCTCCTTTTCTCTCCTCTCCTCCCCTCCTCTCCTCTCCTCTCCTCTCCTTTTCTCTCCTCTCCTCTCCTCTCCTCTCCTCTCCTCTCCTCTCCTCTCCTCTCCTCTCCCTTTCTCTCCTCTCCTCCTCTCCTCTCCTCTCCCCTCCTCTCCTCTCCTCTCCTCTCCTCTCCTCTCCTCTCCTCTCCTCTCCTCTCCTCTCCTCTCCTTTTCTCTCCTCTCCTCCCCTCCTCTCCTCTCCTCTCCTCTCCTTTTCTCTCCTCTCCTCTCCTCTCCTCTCCTCTCCTCTCCTCTCCTCTCCTCTCCTCTCCTCTCCTCTCCTCTCCTCTCCTCTCCTCCCCTGACAAAAAAGCTGTCACTGCCATTCTGCCAGCCTCACTTTTATCCTCAAGAAGTGGAAAAGTTGTCTTAGCTGTTCTGAATCCGTTTTTCCCTCCCAAAATAGGATTTTCTTGTCCCTGTACTCCTTCACACTCACTTTTTTCCAACTGAAATCCTGTTTTCTACCCTGCTTGTATGCTGTCAGGTATACAGAAATGAACAAAGTCATATTTGTGGTGGACACTGAATGGTCCACTGCTTATTATCTCCTATATTTGTGTAAATGCATGCCATCTCCAGACTGTCCATTCATTCATTGGTGCACCTGGTGGCACAGAGAAAGCTAAGTTATCAACTGCTGTGTATGTGTTTCGTAGTTGTACTGTAATTATCTATGTGTGCGCAGAACATCAGCTCATTCTCACAGTGAGAATTAAATGGTGACGTCTTTTAACAGCAGCATTCTCTTTTCCGTAACGTTTCTCTCTCTGGGGCTGCCAGTCACTGTCTATCAAAAAAAATGGACTGTGTCTGCTAGGATTTTTGAATTACCATTCTGCAACAAAAGTGTCTGACGCGACTGTTATTTTCAATTCAACACCGGTTGGTCTAGTAGCTTGTTTTACATGTTTCTATTTTGCATTCATGGAGGAAAGGGTTTTGCTTAGCATTGCATGTTCTTTTTCAGGCTCAACGCATTCACACCTGGGAGCATCCCTCTGCTTCCAAATTAAATGGTTGTCTTCTGTATATCTATTTTTGTGCCCTGATGCGTGTGTATGTGTTCTGATTGGTTGGCTGTATGGCTGAGGGGGAGGGGTTGCTTGCTGTTTAGAGAAGCAGCTTAGACAAGACGAACCCTGGAGTCACCTTCACCTTCCCTTACGCACACAAACCCTCTGAGTGAACACTCGCCCGCAGACATACAGTATTTCCGTCAATTAATCGAAATCGTAGCTTAACACCTGTCATTCTTTCTTATCTCTCTCCTGCTCTGCCCTCAATCTCCTCTTTAGCCGCCTCTGTACCTTCTCTTCATGCACTTTGTCACCATCTAGCTCTCTCCTGGCTCTTCCCATTCTAATTCCTGATGAAACAGTGCCCTTCAAAATAAACCAGCTTCTTCTAATGCTTTCTGCACTTTTTATCCCATTTTTTTTCCATGCTCTCTTCTGCATACAGTTTTCTCACTTTGAGGTATTGATTTCAAATGAGAAAATTCTGATTCTCATCTCTGCTGTGACAGTGACAGTGTGTGCAGAGTGACAAATTTTAAGGCATCGTTGCAGCTGCAAGTGCATTTTTCTGTGCCATGTCATATCCTTTTTACACTGACTGTCTGAAATTGTCCATCTGTCTGTCTTGCTCATGTCTCTGCAGAAGAGATTTGATGTAGAAATACATGCACACAGGGTCCCATCTACCGTGAAACTCATGGAGAGATCGATCACTGAATTTACTGGGTAGGGTAACCCTGATTGGAGCTTTCATATAATCAATGGGAGTGTAAAAAGGCAGGAAAACAGATTTAAACACACACACATACAAACCCAATGGAGGACAATTCGGTCACAGGAAAGACAAAGGTCACTCTCCCTGATGACCAGGATGAATAGATTGTGAAATGTGTGTGTGTGTGTGTGTGCGTGCGTGCGTGCGTGCGTGCGTGCGTGCGTGCGTGCGTGTGTGTGTGTGTGCGTGCGTGTGTGTGCGCGTGTGCGTGTTTGTGTTAGAGGGTACAACAAAGAGACAGACAAAGCAGGGGAGCTGAAGGATTGCCAGTAATTTTGGCTACTGATAAGAAAGAAGAAAAGGAGAAAAAAGAGATGGTAGAAGAAGAGAGGAAGAGGAGGAGCTTAAATGTGAAGCCCATCAACACTGTGGGCAGAACAGATGGATAGGCACAGGATGGAAGGATGGAAGAAATGTGGAATTCATCATCAATACAATGTGTGTGTGTGTGTGTGTGTGTGTGTGTGTGTGTGTGCGTGTTTGTGTGTGTTTCAGTAAGCTTTGTCGTGGCAGCCCCTCAAAACTTCATTCTCTCTCTGTGGGGATTGTCTCTGTCGGCCTACTTGGCACTGATATGAAGCTGTCCTGCTAAGCTGTTGATTCTTTTGAAGAGATGCTGTCTGATTTGCTGCTTTTGTTTGAAGATGTACCAAAAAAGAGAAGCCACCAACACAGCCCAAGAAAATACCTGAAATACCGCTTGATCTGTAGCTCTATCTGGATTCCTTGCTTCCAGCAATATTTTATCAGAAATCTTTTGAACACATAATCCGGCCTCTATTCTTATAAGACTGATTGTGTTGGCTTACATATGCTGCACATGTTGAACTAATATTTATATTTATCTGCTGGCATCGCTACCTTCAGTAGACTATAGTTAAGTATCACAGATTCTGTGTACTTTGTGTACTGCTGCAGACAGGGCTACAAGCAGTGTCCAGAATCCCCAGAGTGTTTACAGAGGCTTATGATTGATTGACCCCTAATGTTAAGGTAAAATATGCATGATTTTGAATGTAAATGTAGCAATATTGCAAACAACTATCTGCCATGTAGAGATACAGCGGAGGAATGACATCCTCACACTCAGACTCTACTTCAGTTGTCATTCTAACCACGTGACATGATGAGAACGAAACAGAGTTTGACAGCCTAAGAAAAATATATACATATAGAAGTATTACAATAAGAAAATAAAACTAGGTAAACAATAAATAAAACCTATGTACCGTATGGCAGGATGTACAACAGCAGCAAGGACTTTAAAGTGGTCAGTGCAGCAATGAAGAGATGCAGCAGCAGAGTAGCAGCGTCCATGAGCTACAACAATTCACCAGATGTAAATAACATTTACAGTGTCGGTGTTGCAGCATCAAGCCAAGTTGTGAAAATGCAGTGAATTGAAAGTGTGTATGTGCAATGTTCATTGTGGGGAGAAGCAGAGTAATCAGAGTTTCTCTGTTCCATGTTTTGGCAGATGGCCGGCTGTGCATGCATGTTAGTGCATGTGAGTCCCTCTCTTTGAAACTGTTGGTCCTCCCCATGCTTATGAACAGACGGAGATCATCACAAACTGAATTAATTTACGCTAATTTGATTTCAGCTCAATGTGACTGCCTACTACTGTTTTGAAGCTTTCCTCTGCTGCTCCTTCTCCACTTGTGTCTGTTCCATTCTGCTTTTTGCGTCACTATTTGCACACAGTGGGCCACTCCAGTTCATCCACGAGCCGACCTGGTCCATCCACGGGTCTGCTTCGGTCTAGTGGAGCGTGGAAACGGACACACAAATAGTTGAACAGACACGAGTGAAAAGAAGAACAGATAGGAGTCAAGATAATGTTACTTGAGGTGACAAACTTGCTATGGCCATTCAGTGTGGCTGAAATATTTTCCGTTGGCTCTTGTTGCCACCACCTCGCTGGTTGTGGAAGTGTGATCTGAGTTTCTCATGTTCTAGTGATATCCAGTGGTTCTGAATGTTGCACAAAGAACTTTTAGACGGAGAAAAGCTTCATATCCATAAAAAAATACCAAAATTCTTGTAGACTAATTTTCTGCCAGTCGTGTAATTTATTATTCAACTAATGATTTCAGCACTGCAACAGATTAGGTTTCCAGTGTTAATATGCCATTACCCTGCATGAAGTAGTTATCCATATGCCTTCAAGCTGTGCTCCCTATATTTCTAACATATTTCATTTTCATGACTGTTGTTAAAAATCTGCATTATATTAATAATAGGCAGCAATCTTTCTGTCAGCATATGTCTGTTACACTGTAGAATTTTCACTCCCTTATGTCACAGCTGCTTGTAAGGAGGGAGGATATCAGTGTGTTTACGTCTATGTGTTAGTGCTGAATTGTACTTCTGCATATCATACATAATAACAAATTTATGTCTGGTTTCATGCAAAAACTATGCATAGCTTCTTTTGATGTCTGCATGTCAGTGTCAAAATATAGACATATTTATATACAGTATGTCACAATAGTTTTCCATATGTTTGTGTGAGTGTTCCTCTTGCCACTGCCATTGATGGAGCTGTCACCCCCGCTGCATGCCGGTTCTAGTGTGTGATCAGATGTTTTTTGTCCTCGGGGTCTGGCTCCCTCTACATCTGTCCATATGTCACCGCTTGATTTGTCTTCTTGTAATCGGGTTTATAAGTCTACTCTGTGAATGAAGATGAGCAACAGCAACCTTATTTGCCTGCTTGTTGCTCTGCCAACTAGAAAGTTACTGTTGGCAAACTGACAGCATTGTTGTGCTGGGAGTGTGAGGTCTTGGGTTCATGCCTGCTGCTGCCTGCTCTTTGATTCATTGCTTTTCTTCTTTGAAACCTTTTATTTTAGAATATAGCCCTGGAATGCAACCTAACAGATGTCTGAAATAGAATGAATATTATTTTTATACGGCCACTAAGGTGTGCTCTGTATTTAGGATGCCCTGTGTCCGTTTTTTTAGTGAAAAAAATTGTGCTGAAAGAGGACATGAACAGTCGAATGGAGAATCTTTGGATGTAGATAATTTGACTGCAAAAAAAGGAAAACATGATACTTGGGCTTAAAAGCATATTGAAGTGGGGTGAACAAGAGAATGTTCCTTTTGATTATTCTGTATTGATTTCTCTTCATTATTATCTCAGACGCACCTTCTTTTCTTTTGGTTTGATGTCTCCTTGATTTTTATAAAATAATATTTTAACTGCTGTGCTCGTGACTCAACGGTGCTTTGAGCTACATCTTAAAAGCAGCATGCTCACAATGACAATGCAAGTATTCTGATAGAGCAGATAAACTGTTCACGTTTGTTAAACTTTAAGTTTGTTAGCAGAACTAATAGTGTGCTAGACACCTATAAACAACGTATTAGATCAAAAAACTAAATATTGTTTGATATGAAATGTTGACCTGATGATGGCACTAAATGAATAGTCAGGGGATTGAATTTATTACAGTCCATCCCCTGGAGAACATGAATTTCTGCACTAAATACCGTGCAAGCCATCCAAAAAAGCTGTCAAGCAAGTTCATTCTCAGCCAGACATCTAATGATACAAGGGATCGAGTCAAGAGATTACCAATGTCAGAAAGATTCATCCTCTGGAGACCAAGAAAAATGTATGGCAAAGTCAATTTCTCAACATATCTCTGCAAATTGTGGACATGCAGACTGACCATGCATGGCTTTATTGGTGGACTCTAGAGAAGCTATAATCAGTTATTGATTGTGCAATGTAGAAGTGCTCGACTGTAAAAAGCTCAACAGAGAGAGAACTGTGCACCTACCATGCATCGTTAGAGATAAAGGTTCATCAGCAGGAATATGAGCACAAGACAGCAAAAGATAATTCTCAGTGTTGTTAGATTTGTTTCTCATTCATAATAATCACTATTTGTATCTTGTGTTATTTTACTGGCACACTGTGGACCACATTTTCCTCTTTCCACTATCATGTAATGAGGTTTATCCACAATTCATAAACCAGCTTTATACCAAGATTGATTGTATATGCCTGGCTCTGCTTGTTTCCTGTAATCACACTAGTTGTTACTGGGATGATGAACACAGTCATCGCTTCGCCCATCGTGATATCTGATGCAGATAATCATACGAACAGCCTTCAAATTACACGTCAGTGTTTGGAATAAATTGTTTGGCTACATTTTGTGTTTTGGCTGCAGTCTAATCAATTATGTAATGCGCTGGATTTCATTTGCAAGTGGGTTGTCCTGCTCAGATCACATTTGAAAGTAGCCTTCCCAGCCACATTGTGAAATAAATAGTGTGTAGCTTGTTTTCTCGTTTTCCACACCTCACCAGTCCTCTTTTCTATCAGTGGCACCTCTACCTTCCTTGCTTTCTCTCTATCTCTCGTTCTGATGTTTATGGTCTCTAAAACCATGTCAGATTGAATTGGTCATTATCTCATTTTTCCCCCCCGAGGGCAGGGATACAGTTACTGTTTGTGTGTGCAAGTGCGTGTGGGTTTGAGAGACGTCTGGTCTGCTTCAATAATTCAGGAGGTTTCTGCTACTGCAGATCATGTGATGCTCCGGGGAGACTTAGAGGGGGAGAGAGGAGATGAGGGGAGGAAGACATTGACACCAAGATGTGGCAAATTTGCTCCTTGCAGCAGTTAGTGCCTTTCCACAGCCTTACGGGATCATTGTTGTTGCTCTCTACTGCTAACTACCCATAGCATCATGTCTTGAAAATTCATTTTACTCTCAAAATCCTTTCTCATGGGAAATGAGTATCCAAACAACTTTTTTGGTTTGAAAATGTAGAATTCCTTGCTCATAAAACTCATAAAGTGATCAGAATAAATGAAAAAAGAAATGATTTTGAAGAGGGCACAGACGTGAATGATGCTGTGCTTATTTTAGCTTATTTTTCTACATTAGTTTGTATATAGTGCTGTTTTAAGTATATTTTCTTGTTGAATTTTGTATTTTCGGTCACTCGCCCTTTTAATTGTAAACAAGCTCAGGTTCTAAAAGCTGAGGTATGGTTTCATGCTGTTTCTTTGTCCCTGTACAAATAAACTTAAAAAACAAAAGTAAGTCCCTGCTGCACTCTTGTTTATGACAGACAAACTCTGGGGAACAGAAGATACTGAAAACAAATTGTTGCGCCCTGAGGGGTTGAATGAAGGCTGCATCTACAGTCATGAATGTGTTTGTGGACAGTTACTATATGGGTACGATATCCTCCTTATGACCTTTGGGTCAGACTGCATTAGGTTTTTTCTTTTTGGTTTTTTTTGAAGATTGCTGGAGCTATTACCAAGCGACAACTGCATCTTTTAAAGGTTTGTCAGTGAAGAGTTTAGTTTCTCACAGCCTTGGGGTCTAAAATGCATATAATGTTGCTGCAGTAATCTCAGCTGTTATATAGCTCCCTTTCCTCTTTGTTTCATCTCAGTTCTTACATGTTTCTTGTCACAAAACAGCACATCATGCTGGCACACCTGGTAAGCTTTACTTAACATTTGCTAATTTGCAAAGTAGTGAGCTGACCCATCAAGAGATACACATTGTTATCCACAGTCATGCTGCCAACTTGACTACAAAAAATGCCCAAAGACAACACATAGAAAATGACTTGCTGAATTACATAACAGTTCCTTTTGTATTCTGCATGTCCTTTTATGATGGCAGAGTAGAAAAAACTGTACATAAGATCCTCCTGCTGTAATCCAGGCATTTCATTTTAGCAATGCGATCAGCAACATATTGCTGCTGCTGGCTGCTCTTAATGGAGAAGAATCCAGTTTGCTGTTGGCCTCTGTGTTGGTGTGATTCTGCTGTCAGAGTGGTGGTGAGTGAGTCATTTCTGCTCTCTGTTGAGGGTCAGAAATGAAAGTTCAAGTGGATAAAAACCATATTGGACGCAGCGTTCTACTTTAACAATTCAGCTAGATGGGTTGCTGCTGACCTGGGTGGCGGCAGCGCTGGTGTTGGAGTTAGGTCGAGCTTGTCGCTGCCAACTTTGCGTCCATTTTCTCTGGCACTACGCAGCTCATCTCCAATCAGATGCCACAATGTTGTCAGAGTAACAGCTGGCTGGACATCCTGTTTCAGGCTGACTTTCAAACCCAGAGAGACACGGGTAACCAGATTTAGGCCAGATGGTGTTTTTATCCCTCGTATGCTATTTAAATTTTTTGATGTTGAGTATAGGTTTGAAGGAGAAACTGTAGTTCAAAAGTCATTTGGTGATTTTTTTTTTAATGGCATTGACAGTGTAAATGTAGTTACAGAAAAGTAGTTGTGGATAACACGCAGCAAAGTTTTGAGTAAAGTTTTATAGGAACACTGATTTATTAATTAAATATTTTACCATAATTATCCACAATAATTAAATGCATTTGAAAAGTACAATAATAAACTGACTTTCAACAAAAATTCATATTCTTAGAGCTTGTGTGTGTTAGTTTCTTGTCTAAATTCTTAATAACCAGCACTTATAAGCATGAACAGCAAGCCTCCAGCGTCACCTACTCCAGCATCAAAAACTGATGCTAAGCCTGTATTTTAGTTGTTTCCAGATGGTTTTATAACACAATCTGCAAAGCAAACATACGCAAATGTTTGGGGATTTGAAATCTAATAAGGTTTGTTTTATTCATAGTCATAATCCAGATAAATTACATTACATGCTGGAGGATAGCAAGTGATTTGTTTACAGGTAAATGACACGCAAATTTATAAATACGCCCAGGAGTATACGGTTGCGTAAAATATTGCCTGAACTATGTCCAAATTATATTATAAAACAACCTAATTATTTACAGATGCTCTTACGGGGATTTGTGTCACTGTTTGCACATGAAGCACAACTCAACAAAGTTTGACATTGCTTTAAATCAAACTGAAACACCACATTTAATTAGGAAGTACTGCAGAGCTGCAAGTTTTTCTCTGGTCAGCTCAGACTGTGTACAGTCTTTTTTTGCATTCGTTTCCATATGAAGCTTTTAGATCTCAACTGTGCCGTGTGGAATCGCTGATGTAAAACATTTTTTTTTGTTATAATACTACACTGATGATGTTAGGATATGGTCATTAAGTCACATCAACATGAGAAGAAGTAATTAAACACTGCAACGCTGTGGATCGGTCTCCAATTATGGTAATTAGAATCTTATGTAAAACCAGTCTGTAGAGCGACCATACACAATTAAGTTATTTACACTCACATTTGCAGGTTTTTATGTTTCTGCTGTATAATGATTATAGACAGTGTAAAATGACTAAATTTGTTGCAAACAAAAGTGGATACAGGCCTGAGTTTGTCGTATAACTTTTTTCAAACAAGCTTAATCAAAGAAAGATGTCAGAGTGAGAGCAGTCTTTGACCACTAGTAGGTAAAAGGTCTATTTTAGTAAGACAACATGGCTCAGAGAGGGTTCAGCTCCAAAAAAAGACTAAACCAGACATGTATAATAAAATATCTCAGTTGTTTTGTGCTGCGGGCTACAAAAATGTACCTTACAAAAACGATCTTAAATTTTAAAATTGATACTGCAAAATTCACCTAATCCCCATTCATCATATATGTGGCAGAGCAGTGCTTGCATACAGATTTGAGACTGAAGAGAGCAGCGCCTTGTTCTACGTCTCAAGCAATGCAGCTGAATTTTTGTGAGGCCTGGAACTTGGTGTCTGTAATGATAACTGCAGTCCTGCAGGCCATGCTTTCTGTTGACTGGAAATCCTCCCACTTAATAACAACTAGAGTGATGGACTCACCTTTCTCATTTTCTTCAGTCCGTCAGCCCTTGCTCCATCGCCTATTCCTGTACCATAGCAGTGATACAGGCACGCTGTATGTGCTCACAATGGCAGTCCCAGTGATGGAGCAGTGGGCGGGGGAAAGACACAGAAAGAATAATGAAGCCAAATGGCCAGCCGTGTGTTTGGGATGAATAAAGGGATTTTGATTATGCCAGTGTCACACCTCAGTTGATGACAGTGAGCGAGACAGGCAGTTTGAGATGGATGTGGGTGTGAAAATGAATACATTGATGCATATTCATGTTGGAGGGTGACACAGGAATTGTTTGACAGCTTTAATTAAACTCAGCTGAGTCAGCCTCTGAGCTGCAGCTTCAATCACATTTTAATGAGCCACACACCCAGCAGCCCACATGGAATAAGGTCCATCTCTTTAAACCTTCCCTCTTCTCTCTGTCTGCCTTTGGTGTGTGTGGATGTGTGTGTGTATGTGTGTGTATGTGTGTGCCACACTCCTAACCTTGAAAGCACAAGCCCTTGGCACATTCCCAATGACTTTCTCATGGATTTTAGGTTGGATAATAAGGTGTGCTGGGATGTTGCTGATCAATACTGGGAGCCTCTTTTATCTGGAACTGACAGATAAAACTGGTCCATCGCTGCCAATACTGGCAGACATGGCTTCACTTTGGATGGCGCCTTTTTAAACTGCTGCAATTATAGGATTTGTTTAGCCAGAACTTTTCATTTGCACTGCATTAGAGTCTGACTGATACATTAGTGGGCCAATATTATCAGCTTATGTTGGCTTATCGCTGACATATTGCAATCAGCATATATGTTAGAAGATATGCAAAATGAAACTGATTGGCTCAATCTATCTGAAAATAGTGCTTAGTGCTCAAATTGGAAGAAAACTGGCAGCAGAAATAGTATCAGCAAAGCCAACAGCATTACATTACAGTGGATCTAAGATACCAGGGGATTTTACAGCATCCATGGGAACAAAAGTACAGCTCTTTCTTTTGACCATCACTTGGCCTTGAGCTGTGTATTTTGACAGATGGTATTGTAAACATGCTGCTGTAGCAATAACACTAGCTGCTGCTTTCATTAAGTACCGCTGATGTTAGTTTGATTACGCTGAGTGTGATGTGCATTCAGGACTTGTGGGGTCAGATCTGAAACTCTGTTGTGTGCCTGTTCATGTTACAGTTGAATTTGCCCTTTTGGAGCCAGATAATGGTACAATGGTAAGAAAAGAAAAAAATCTGCTTTTTATTTTACATTTTTTAATGTATTTAATACATGAAAATATCAATAAAATTATAGAAGATTGTGTATTTACATTTTTGAAAGTTTGTATTTAAAATAGCATCAAAATATGTAACTGTGAATAACCAGAACATTTGTATGTTTTTAAAGTAAATTTGACACTAAAAAGCAAATTTTCCAGTTGTCAGTGCTCAATATAGTATTTCTTGATTCTGATTTTATTTGACCATAATTTCACAAATTTTCTCTCTTAAGTAGATGAAATTAGTAAATTCAAGTTTAGCTGAAGATTTACTTCTAAAATTAGACACAATTAGTGACCCTTTAGAAATAGAAGTAGTGGTTCTTCATTTTTACATAGAATTGTGATTTGACAGTTCCAGAGGTTTTCAATGTTGAATGAAAGAATGCATTTCATCAGAGTAAAAAGTCATTACACATTCTTCTTATTAATATTATTGTTATTATATGTTTTTTGTTATTTTTACATGTGTAAATAAACTACATTCACAATAAAGCACTAAAATATGAGATGTATTTTACTGAGCTGGTTATTTTCTCTTATTTTGCAGTATTTTTTGGCTCAGCTCCCAGAATATTAACTTTTTGTGTCTGTGTGCGTATTCTAGCGTAGAATAATAGTGTAGTAGAAGGTTATTTACGTTACTTGGAGATGCCTGCAGAGAATGACAGGTTGGCAAAAACCCACTTGCTCCCTGGGTAATGTGGATTGTTGGGGTTCAGGTTGTCATGGATGCGAAAACATCCTGACTAGGGAAAGAAAAGCTTGAAAAGCTGCAGGACAACGTACTGTTCAGAACAAGGTTATGCGTCGTAAAGTAGTATAAAATACCTGACTGTTACGAAACAAGTGAAATTTTATAAAACCAGAGTCTATCATTTAGTGTTGTTGATAGTGTTTGAAGTGTCAGCCAATATTGATTTAGCTTTAATTGGAACACAAGTGATTCATGGCACATAGACACACAGAGAGATGCACTTACAAACCCAGTACACAATATAACCACACCGACATTTCATATAGTTTAAGTGGTCTGTTTAATGATCTTAAGTTGATTGCATTTGGAGTAATCAACAACACTGTAAACTACTTGGATTTGCGCTTGCATCAATCACTCCTGTGCACACATGCACGCACACAATCTCAGATGAGAAAGTTTATGACCCCGTACTTGTATGTGTTCTTACTTTTATTACTGCAACTTTTCATGCTGAGAGCTCTGACATTTAGATGGAAACAGCCAATACCAACCCACTCTGAATTTCTCTGACTGGCTTCTCACAAAGAGAGAGTGGGTCAGAGTTTCTGTGGCTTGCTTCCAATGAAAGTACTTTTTTATCATTATGTGTGCCTGCATTTGTGTGTAATGTATGTGTGTGTGTGCATGTGCGGCCATATGGCATGCAGGATGCTGCCTGCCGTAGCTAAAATTCTGTCAATTGAGCTTTAGTTGTTTCACTTCCCGGGATACAGAAACTGCGTTACCTTTACATAATCCCACTGGGATCTCTAGGGAGACCAGTTTTATGAGGCGGTGAGCTTTGCTTTTGTTTTGACAGGATCACAGTAACTCTCTATGGCAGCTCCAATCTGCCAAACTGATAATGATGGTTTCATTTGCGAAAAGAAATAGTGAGGTAATAGCTAAGTGTATATTGTTACAAGACCAAGAAAGTGCCATCTGTTCAAACACAGCCATTATGAAGGGATCAATGACAATTCTGCTTTAATTACTTAAAGAAAAGGTTTTAATGTTTTAGTTTATTGTTGGATTTCTGTCTCTTTACAATAATAAACGTGAGGTTAAGGAATCATCGTGCTCACGGCTTAATAAAAAGATAATCTGGTTCAGACTGTTGGTTGGAGGCAGAAAATACCAGTCATCACTTTTGTTTATGTCCAGTGTTTTGTTGATGCATCTGTTTTTCATTCTGTAACACCCAGCATCCTTATTTCCTCCCCTCATAATGCTCCAGGCGATTGCCGGTCAGTTCATCATAAATGCATGTTGTTTTGGGCCTCTTGCTGAAATGACAGATGCCGTCATTCTATTCAGGAGAACAGTCTCATGTTTACTTTTTCCATTTAGTTTGTGCTGTGAGTGATGGTGGGCCTCATTGTTTTACTGTTTCTATTCACTGGTGGTTTCAGTGAGCAGAAAGTTTCAGATAACTTTTGCAGATGTGTGCTAGTAAAATAAATGTAACTGAACTTTTTTTCCCAACTTGACAGCCATCTTCAACCTTGAAACCAAGTACAAATACAGTGAATTGTGATAAAGCTGAAATGGATCACCTGACGTGGGATAGTTTGTTCAAGACAATATTTCAAAAGCCTCAAAAGCTTATAAGTCTCTGTCTTAGCTGACAGGTCTGAGTGTTTCTGAGTGTGTGTGCTTTGATCACACCTACACTTGCATACCTTTTCAACACAACACACAGGATGGTAGTGAGAAAGGGTCAAAATATACAGATTGTGATATTTGAGACTGCCTTGATTCATTCTGGGTCAATATGAAAGGCAACATTTAGTGACGGTGTGTGCATTACTGTGTGTAGTAATTGGCAATCGACGTGAGCAAAGAATGGCCTTTTTAAATACAGTGGGATATAACCTCGTTACTGTAAGATCTTCTAACTTTGGCAACAGCATCTTTCAGGACACACAAACACACGTTTGATCACGGCCCTCACTAAACATTAGTGTGCTATATCTGCGAGGGCACTTGGAGAGTTTGCATGCAATTATTTTGTGTTAGAATGAAATTAAAAGCATTGAAATGTCCTTTTTTATGAGCGTTTGAAAGCACGTGGTCCTGTGTGTGTTTGCATGTGTTTTGTGTACGTCCTACATAAGCAACAACATCGGCAGTGCCTCATTTCCTAAACTAACATTATTTTGTTCTTTTCCCTTCATGTCTGATTCTTTTCTTGCACTGATGGCACAACAGGTAAGTCTGTATTTTCTATTTGTTTATTGTGTTGCGGACTGTAGTGTGTTTGTGTTTGAGGGAGAAACAAAGAGACAAATGTTTGCTGAGCTCTAATCATGGAGTCATCTCAAAGATACGCCGGATAGCTGTCAAACAGTAAATTGCAGTGCAGGTGGAGCTACATAAAACAGTGCTTAATGACTGTGTTTGTCAGTGTGTGCGCTGTTTTGTGCGTGTTCTGGTCGCTGTGTAGTTGTGACTGGATGGATTTGTGTCTTTTAGCTTGAGCTACACACACAAACACACAATCACACACAGAGACCAGTGCTGCTGGCAAGATGGTTTGTTGACTTTGAGCGTGTAAGTATGTGTTTGTGTGCAGGTACAGCAGCGGTTACTGCAGTACAGGCCTCCAGGCTCAGGTGCAACAGCTGAGAGTTGTAGATTTGGTCCTTCACTCTCCCTTGAGTCTCCACAGTTGCAGTACAGTTTGATTTCACCCCAAATAAGAAAAACTCTACCTCCTCCTTTACTGGCACAATACGCTGCTATTGCACTGGGTGTCACAACTGATATGGTTGCTGTGAATGCTGACAGTGTTGAACTATGAACAGTGAACCCGCAGACTAAAATCCGGTATGATGCAAAATGGTACAAAAGAAATCTGCAATAAAATATAATATTTTAGGAGAGGGATTGACCGATACGGGTGTTTTTTGTGGCCGATAACCAATATTTGCTGCCGATATACATTAAATGTAATGTTTTAACAGCATGTGATAGCAGAGAACCTGTCATTCATATCTAGGCTTCCTCATTAATAAGGTGACTGTAACTGAGTATGTCAAATAGAAATATAAGTCATTAAATTAGGACGCTCTCCTCTGTTTATGTGGGATCAACTGAGATTGATCAGTTTGCCTGCTGCAGTTATGCCTGCTGTTCTTCTCTGTTTTCTACATCTTTCACTGTTCTGTCTCTTTCATTGCCCATTTTAATCCGCATTTTGAAGCATTAAGACCGTTTTAGGGTAAATTGTGGCTGCCTTTCTACCATTTGCATAGTCACTAGCCACTGTGAGGGAAGCTAATTTCCTGGTTTGTGGCAGCAACTTGCGTTTCTTGTTCAGTTTTTGAGGTCTATGATTGAGAGACGTTTCTGAGACCACTGAGCGATGACAAACAGAGAGAGGAGGCTGAATCAGACCTGAAGTAGCGCATTTAATTAATCAATAATTGGTTCATAATAACCGATACCAATAATCTGAAAATGTCAAATCTCAGCCTTGATAATCGGTCAGGGTGATAATCAGTCTGTCTCTATTTTGAAATATTGTAGTGATATTAGAAATAACTTTAAGTAATTTAATATGACCAGGTTACTCTTAAGCCACTGGAATCCACCATGTTTTGAGCCGCAAGTGAAAAAGTGCTAGAATTTTTTACATTCATTTATATTTTTATGCATCAGCACTTCTTAAACCAATTTCCTACCAGCACAGTGTTTACCTCTAGAATACAGTCTGAACCAGCAGGCTGGAAAGTTTATTCATGAAGTGGAGCCTCTTTATTTTGTCTCAGTAACAGATTCTTTTTATATATGGTGGATGGATGCTATCCAAGTAATAGAAAGTTGCTATCAAAGGCTGTGGTTACCAACACTGCATAAAATCACACTTGTCATGTAGTCCTGTTGTATAATGGTTACAGAATAAGTGACACTGGTTAAATAAGCCACTTGAGAAACAAACTGAAGGAGGCTGTTAAACTTCAATACCAAACCACAAACCTTACGATTATCTACAGGTTACCAGTATTTTTGCTGAAGTGTGTGGGACAGGGAAGAGAAGGTGGAAAAAGATTCAGTTTTAACTTTTTTTTTCAGTGCACAGCAAAATGCAGTGTTTGCATTTTCCAGCTTGTTAGGAAGATGGGGTGAGAGCACAGAGTCTGCCACTGTACAGCGGCTCTGGAGCAGATAGAGTAAAGGGCTTTGCTCAAAGGCCCAGCAGTAGCAGCTTGACGGTGCTAGGTCTTGAACTCTCAACCTTTGCCTTAATCACTGAGCCACCGCTACTGGAAGAGGCCCGATATGATATGAACTATCTGTGGTATCATTTCTGTGCTTTATGCAAGTAAGTATTCAGAAGGTTTCAGTCCTGAGATAATGTATTAATTGATACAATCATACCAGTGAAAAAACCTTATCACATTATTGTCTCAACACAGAATTTTCTCTAAAAATTTCCTGATTTGATGTCTGATTTTGCATTGTGTGATTATTTTTAACTGATCCTCACATCGGGATCAATATATACACTGCTCAAAAAGTTTAAGGGAACATTTCAATCATTGATATGCACTGTGTAATTACTGAGAGGAAAATGACGTTAGGATGGACAGTGGAAACCAAAATTATTAACCCACTGATACACAATCACTTACGCTTCCTAACTGGACAGATCGACATCCCAAAACTTTAGTTGAATTGGTGCTATACTGTGATGATAAAGTGTTCCCTTAATTTTTTGAGCCATGTAGCTCAGTAGTCCTTCTCAAACGTTTTGTAGAACTGTGTATAGATAATCTTATAGACTTACAATTTTTCGCTATTGATGAAATGCCTATTTAATAAGCTGCATACGACTTGTACAGTAGAATGCTGGACTTTTTCCATTTCCTTGGTCCAACACCTGTAGTAATCACATGGCAGCAATGACGCTACATGTGTTTCATTTACAGTCCCTGATTTGAGAAAGGAACTGTGTATAATTTTCAGCGATGTCACAGCTGCACCTTCGTTCATTATTTTAATCTCCTGACGTGGCGACAGAATCAGTCAGGAACCACCAGTATATGATGTTCTTTGTTATTTTTAAAGGTCACAGGGGAAATCTATTTTACATCGATTCCAGCAGTAACAGTCAAATCATTTGGCATCAGCGTGAGTCCAGAGCTCCATCAAATCTGTGCAGTTTTATTGCAAGGAAGATTTTAATTCAAAATGTTTTTCTGCTGTTACACCGACAGGACTGTTATAGTCACTTCATCCGTTTTGCCTCTTCTAGTCATATTTATGAATATGTGCAGTTGTGGTTCATGAGCATGAATTTGTATCCATAGAATTGGGACGTGCAAATACTCCCGTCAATACATAAAGCATGTTCATGCTTGTGAGGTTGTTGGAGCCCAGTCTGCAGGGGTTCAGCAGACCTGTACTCTCCCCCTACACAACTATAGTGGAACATGAACCAATCTGTTACCTGCAATTATTTGTAAATCAATTCCACACCCAACTCGACCTGGTAATATAAGACCTGACCTGAACAGTGATTAAATATAGGCTCAGAGCTGCTGCTGGGCAGTGAAGGCAGAAGCCCAGAATGGCTGAAGCAGCCTTCATGGTTTGCTGTGGATTATGTTCACTTGTGTTCTGCTGCTTCTTCTTGCTACTCTATTTGCTCATTCTGCTCAGACCAACTGGATGGCAGAAGATACCTCTCACACCTCATAAATCTTTATGCATTCTTTATGCACATCTGGCACAGTCTGAATACTCTCATTATTTATGTAATTATTTCTTTAGAGAAGACACTGGGATTTAATGAGGACCTACACTGTGCATTTTTCTAAATACTAACTTATCTGTCAATGACTTATATGAGGATTGTTTACATTTTTTCTTCCCTTTGGACAAAAAACAAATTACGTTTTGCATATAGACTCATTTATCTCTGTTGGTTTTAAGACATAAGAATATCTTTTCAAAAAATATGCCAGAGAGGGTAAGAAACTTTGAGCTTAATTTAATTTTAACTCAGCAGTTTCTGGGCGTTTTTTTTTTTTTTTTTTTTTCTCCTATCACAGTTTTTACTCACTGTGGGCTCATTTTTCACTGAACTATAAAGTCCTGCACCTCTATGGAAACAGCATAACAATGGCTAGAAGTAGAGAGAAGACAAAATGTCTTTTGTGCAGCATAACAGTTATAGTGCCATAAATCATAAAAGAAGAAAAATAATCTGTTGTTTCTTTGATTATTTACTTCATCTTGTAATTTTGTAATAAACATGTACAGCATTTTCCAAAGTGCTCATGGGTGTTACCAATGCTGGAAAAAAGTGTTGCTCTACACACTAAAGATATTTTACTTTTTACATTTCTCCCTTATGTCACATCACCTCCATCTAATCCCATCCTGTTGATCTGAAAAGTCCCTCAATTTCTATCATGTGACTGTTGACTGTGTCTGGCTTCAAGGTTTAAATAAGTTTGTTTTTACAAATGTTGGAAAATGCAACCTGTTTGGTTTTTAGCAGTTTTTAAAAAAAATGACACATGTAGAATTAAGTGATTTAAATGAAATACCACAATTTTAAGCTTAGATAGTTTATCAACTAAACACTGTATTACAGATTAGTAGCTGAAGGACAATTGTAAAGTTGAAAATATGATGATTCTTCCTATTTCTACCGTTTCTGGTGCTAATAATTGGTGTAATTATGTCATTTTTTAAAAAGATAACATATCTTTTAAACTTTCCTGCTGCTTTTGAGGTTCAGACAGTTAATTAGCTGTCTGTTCTTATTACTATTGACAGTTTTTTTTGTGCAGTATATTAGGTGTTGTGTATTTTTGGATTTTGCAATGAATGTTTTTTATTTTATTCCTGGTGCCCTCAGCCTCTCTCCATTGATTCTGCTTCCTCCTGCTTTTAAATGGAGATGAGAGTACCTCATGTGATTTGTTTTCACTGAAGCTGACCTTCAGTCCACTTGCTGAATCTGTTCTTCTACTACTAATGTCACTAAAACTGTAAGAATTAGGTGGTTGCACCCATTTCTGTATGCACCTGGTGATTTTGCAGACATCTACAGTATTTCACATAGTGTCTCTTGTCAGTGTAATGTTTCTACTGCCAGTGTCATTGGTGTGAATTCACCAGACAGCTCTCAGTATATGAATATGGGAAAATTGTGGTTGCCAAAAAAATATTGCTTTGAATAGATGAAACAAATAAATGTAATGTAAATTGGTGTAAATAAGAAATTTGATGGAGTTTCTTAACTTTAAATACTATCGACTGATCTCTTTCCTTCAGATTATGATATACTGTACGCTCAGTTAAATACAATTGGTTTACCTAACGGCTTTGAAACACTATTATATTTACTTAGCAGTGAGGAAGGTTAAAAATAGGAGAAACTTATGGCTGATAAGCAAACAAATCCATACATTCTCTATGAATCTAGAGGCCACTGAAGCTCATGTACATTTCCAATAATCTGATGGTACTTTTTAAATCTGAAACTGTGGATGGTTGTAATAGTGAAGCTGTAAATGTGGAGCTTTTTTGGTTGAGTGCACAACAGGAGATGATGCTTAGTTCATAGTGTTTATATTCTGTTAGTAGAAGTCTTTATGTGTAATAAACCTTATGTATCCCTCAGAATGTGCAACATAGAATAAATGACTTTAATGTAAATGGAGACTGAAATATCCAGGTTAACAAATATTGTAGATTACAGTGCATACAGCAGTGGGTGAGTTAGGAGAGAAGGAAACAGCACGTAGAGTATAGTAGGAGAGGAAGGGAGGAAAGCAACCAAACAGAAGAGTAAGTGTTTCCAAAGTGACAGCTCCATTACCGCTATCATCCATTAATAACCAGCCAGGTCATTAGTGTGAGAAATGAATCCAGGCGTTCACAGAGACAAACAAACACACTGCTAATCTCTGTTCTCAAACAGAGTGTCAACAGCCCGACATAAACGAGGGG
Organism: Amphiprion ocellaris; assembly: GCF_022539595.1. Lineage (NCBI taxonomy): Eukaryota > Metazoa > Chordata > Actinopteri > Pomacentridae > Amphiprion > Amphiprion ocellaris. The sequence continues at coordinate 19,804,299 of NC_072778.1, forward strand.
AATGGAAAGTGAGCAGAGAGGTCAGGGTGGAGAGGGAAGAGGAGACGTATACAGAGGAGACAATGAGGGAAGAGAGATTGTGACAGACGAATGGAAAGCTGATGGGGTTGTTGGTATTTGGTAAATGTGATGAATGGAAATCAATCCAGACCATATCAAATCGGGGTACTGAAAGTCAGAAAAAAACAATGAAAGAAAGTGGAAGGAATGAAGTGACTGTGATTGTTTTTTTTCTCAAAGTTTGGACAATGACAGCTCTGTTATTTCCATCATCTATGAAGAACCAGCGAAGTCATTAGTGCCAGAAATGAGTCTTGCTGCACAGAGACAAACAAACACAACACTGATCTGGAGCCTCAAACAGAATGCCAATCAACAGCTATGTGTGTTTGTGATGAATGGTAATTAAAGTGAGAGGAAAGAAGTGCCCTGTGGTCTGTCTTACATTTCTTCTTGCTGCATCGAATTCACACTGAAATCAACAAATCACATTTCAGGAAGAAAGACACATTTCCTCTCCCACTTTCACTCTCTTTTTACGCATTAGCCTCTTTTTCCTTTTTTTGTGTTAACATCCTGCCATCACCTTTTCTATTCTGTTGGGGGTTTTTTTGTTTGTTTTTTTTACACTTTTTGCTTGTCATTGAACCTGTACTCATGCTTTACACATTTCCCACTCATCCTTTTCTTACCGTGTTTCCGAGAAGGAGAATCAGACAAATGGTACTTGGTGATTTTGAAGGTCACTTATCAGATGTTCTGATGATGGACAATGTCAGAAATATACTTCTGTGCTTTCAGGCATGCAATTTGGTTTTGTCTGTGTGTCCATGTCAGTCGATGGCAGTAAATTGGACAACTTTTCCAGACCAAGACTGCAGATGTCTTTCTTTATAAGATTATAAAACACAATATAAAACATTATTGATCCTCATGTGGATCTTTGCACTAACAAAAGTAATGTATTATAGGGATGCATTTAAACAGCGAGGTAAAATGTAAAGCTATAAATCCAAAAGTATAATACAAAAGGAAAATGGAATATAAAACTTTATCAGGGTGTATAAACATAGAAGCAATTGTGCTATTTCTGGGAATTCTTTTTTTTAATATGACACTTTTTGTTAAGGCTTTCTCTTTGTTTTTGTTGCATTTTTTAAATTATATGTAAGAAAAATCCATAATTTATTATCGTGATGCCAATTCTGTAACAGCAATTCTTGTAATGACACATCTGAAGGTCCTGAGGGAAATGTGTTTGTGAGTAAACACAAACACACACACACACACACACACACACACACACACACACACCTACGCAGCACTTCTGTTTGGATCTGTTCGATTGTGCTGCAGAGTCTGTATTGGATTTGTGTTCAGAGCCAGCCTGCTGCCTTATTACTGCATTGTCATCACACACACACACACACACACACACACACACACACACACACACACACACACACACAAAAGGTGTGACCAATTAACTTTTCAAATTCTGGTGACCTGAAGCAGAGTTGTAGTCCTGGCAGTGAGTGTGATGAGCTCTTTATAAGGTGGGAGGAATGCAGCATCAGAAGGTGGAGTCGGCCGAGCTTCAATATAATGACCAATCACATCGGCTCCTCTCAGCCCCTGTAATTGCATGAGACAGTTTTCTAATGAGCCTGGAGGAGAGGCCAGGTCAGGCTCTAGTCAGGAAAACTTCTCTAGGATCCAGTGAAACTCCAATCACCCCAACATGTGCTTTATTAGTACTGTCTGCGTTTCTTGTTTAATTAAGTGGCCGTTAGTTATATCTGGGTAGTTTTACACCTGCAGTAAATCGACTCCTGTAAATACTGTGAGATTTGCAACAGTTCTGCGTGACTAGAAATCTCCCTTTAGTAGCTCACCTTGCATGACAGAAAATATGTGTAATTTAGGGCACATACGGTGGTGTGTGAAGTTTATGAACAGTATAAATTTTCTCTCTGATGAATTCCGGTATGCACACACATTTGATGTGTCCTGGTCTGCACACTTTAAATCTTTAATCGACACAGAAAAGCTCATCAGTCTTCAGTGCTGTAGTAAACACAAGATCTATAAGGACCTTTTTTTCCATTTAAATCTTGGTTCTGTGGAATTTATTATCAAAGCACGTATGCTTTCCTCAAATCACACACTGCAGATGGAAAAGTACCTTGTTGCTGCAGCGTGCAATCAGCTGAGAGGAATTAACCGAGAAGAAAGTTGTGAATGACACCATTTGTAAGAATCGGCCATTAATCTCAACTAGTTGAGGCTCAATGCTTCAAAAAGGTTGACTGAATTGATGTGTATGTCCTGAAGAATTTTAATGTGTGTGTTTACATGCTTTGAACTCCTGGCAAAATGCAAATCAAGATGAAAGTGACAAAAACTCATATTGCATACATATTATTTTGAGATGCCATTGTGTGCGCCCACACCATCTCAACAAAGCTGCAAAAATTGCTTTTTGTGCTTGCTTGTACAAAGAGAGGTTGTCTATGTAAGCTGAAACACAACCACAATTTCATGCCAAATGGAAGGCGGAAATTACACTTTGTAGCCCGATTTGCATAAACACAACGTCTATCCAACTCAGTGCAAAATGGTTCATTTAGAGCCATGATTTTACCGAGCACAAAAGGGCTAACTTGCGTCCAGTAAAACTGGTATTGCAACTGGGGTCACGCTCAGTGTCTTTGCCACGGTGAGAGATAAAATAAGTATTTTTTTAGCCCCAAAATCTGGAGCTGCTCCTTTTGTAATACAGAGCTTCTCCTCTCCACTGCATATTATACCCTGCAGTATATTTATTTGACAGGTCTTTTGACTATTTTTCATTTAAGGCCTCGCTGTCGTCTGTATGTTTGTCGCTTGCTGTGATGATCCCACAGTGGACTGTGTGTCATTGGGGAGCCCGAGGCACTGATGAAAAAATGATTTAATCGTGCTCTTTTACTGGAGCCTGTGTGTGTCCTTTGCTGTCCTTCATTTTCAAATGAATTGGGTATTGCTTCAATCATAAATTCTAAAAAAAGAAAATGGATTAAAAAATAATGAAAAAAATCTCTAGTGTGAATAAAGGAACCTTGAAATTACAGTATTACACAGCAAATCTTCCATTCAGCCCTGACAGTTTTAGTTCCTCAGGCTACTTGGTGACATTACTTTTTAACTTCACCTTGATCTTTGACCTGGTATGAGACTTGCTGTGAGCCTCACTTTGATTTGTTTACCGGTGCTGCGTTCTTTGACATCCATCATAGTCGATTTGCGAGGAAAGAAAGCATCCAGCTAGTGCAACTATGCAGTTGTCTTGCAGAAGAAACATCTAAAGATGAGTTGAGAGAATACTGTGCTGACAGAGCATGCACAGCAAATTAGGAAAAGAATGAGAGGATGTTTCACTGTTGCGTGTTATCAAGTTGGTGAATAAATTTTTTTGCTTTGCTTGCTTTATTTAGTTCCAGCATTTTCCCAAAACGTTATGTCTGAAATTGGTTTGATGAGCTTTTCTTTAGAAATTAATTGTGTTTTGACCATCACTGTCTCAGCACAAGCACTTTCACCTTGCAGCTTGAAAATCCCCGGTTTGTGTCTCGGCCTTCCCGGTATTTTTCTGCATGGAGTTTCCATGTTCTCCCTGTGCATGCGTGGGTTTTCTCTGGGTTCTCCCGCTTCCTCCCACAGTCCAAAATTATGCTGAGGGTAACTGGTGATTCAAAATTGTCCATAGGTGTGAATGTGACTGTAATTGTTTGCCTCTGTATGTAGCCCTGTGATAGACTGCTGATCTGTCCAGGGTGTCCACTGCCTTCACCCCAAGTCAGCTGGGATAGACTCCAGCCCCCCATGACCCTAATGAGGATTAAGCGGTGTGTAGATAATGCAAGGATGGATGCCTCAGCACAGCTACTACTTGTACTATGATTTGTTGTTAAACCTATAGGAATTACTACTAAGCCTTATAGGTGTACCAGCTACCAAAAGGCCACAGTTCTTCTTCGTTGTCCATCTCAGTATCAACAATAAGAGTTCTGCTATCAACATCATGACTCACTACTCTACTTCCTTTACTCTCTCTTGACACTTGCCCTCTCAGCAGCTCATTTTGGTAATTGACAGCCGTTTAAAATCACAAATGACATGTAAGTTGCAATGGATTAACCTCTCTTAGTCACTGTAGAATTTACATTTTTAAAATCAAATATAAAAATGCAATTTGTTTTTACCAAATATGCATCAGGTGGCAAAGCATACTGGTGCATACTGATGGCAAAAAACACCAGTAAATGATGTTAATGCAGATACATAAGTCCATGACTCCATTACATTAACATGTGTTACATCAAAGGTATTTACTGAAATAACATTTACCTTCCTCTTTTAAGGTGTTCATAGACAAACACAGCAAACAGAGTAATTGTTTGTTAGTGACAACAACAAAAAAAAAACAAAACAACTTGTCCGGGCAACCATTCTTGCCCACAATGACTTAAGAATGTTATTCATGTTTCTTCATGCTTGTTGTTAGCTGAGTGCAAATTTCTAAGAGCTTGTGCATATTGTCAGTTGTGCAGCTGTTTCAAATCACTGTTTCAGTTTTTTATTTATTTATTTATTTTTTGCCATGTATTGTGTTTACTGTCATTCTTGCTCCTGTCCTATTTATTTTGCTCTTTAAGTCTGAAAAATACACCATCCATTATGCCGTGCTGATACAGTATCGGAGTGAAAGCATTTATTTTTAAAGGCTGTGTGTTCATAGTTTTGTCCAAAAGAGTCGATTTTCCTCGATGGATTCTTCTACTTTAAGTTTGATGAGGGATTTGAATGACCTGTAACTATGCTTAAATGTAATTAGAGTGAGTAGGTGCTTTTGCAAGTTACTGTAATTTTATAGATATGATGGAGTGCTTGGACAGGACTCTATAATGCAAGACGTGAATGTACGATGACATTAGCCTGCAGCCATATGGAGCTTAATGTGTTGTCATCCACAGAGATAAAATTGAGCTCACTGACTTATCTGCAATTTTAAGTGCACTCCAGAGAAATTAGGAGCTCCCCTTCATCCCCAAACAAATATCTCTCTCCCACAATAGATGATTAGATTTTGGCAAACATTTTCAGATGATTTTTTGGCATATTTTTATGTCTATGGTGTTGAATTATTCAGTATTTTCAATTTTACAAGCACGCTTCCACTGTGTGAACTTTAACCTCTATTGTCAAGTGTTGTTTTCTGTTCTATTGAAGGATCTGCTCTTGAATTTGTCAAACTTCAGAGCCTATTGTATTGTGCTTGACACTGGTGCATTGGGTTACAAATTTGTTTAGACTAAACAATAGTCACGTTGCAACTTTGACTTCTGAATGTGGTGGGAGTGACAGTTTTGGCAGCGCAGCTACAGGGGAGTTACAGTAGTCAAGGTTCAAGATGATAAGAGCTCAGATATGTGAGCTGCAGGTTGCTAAACATCACGCTTGGCAGTCTGGCCGGGGCTCGATGTCATGTTGTCAGTGGTGATGGAGAGGTCTTGGAGAAGATAAGAGTCACATGGGGAAAGAGCAGCTCAATTTCTGGCGATCGAGAGCAAGTTTCAGGTGGGGGGAGACCATCCAGCTCAGCTCAGAATTTCCTCCAGTTGAGCAGAAATTCCACCTCATAGGCCAAAGTCATTGACACAAACTCAGAATAGATACACAGCCCACAGTCTTGCACAAAAATATGGTAATTGCAATGGATATCCCACATGTAGCCTCATGTAACTTATGAACGATAGAGCCTTGCAGACATGTTTACCTCGATGTGGATCCCTGTGCAGCATTCCAGTTGGCAGCTTTTGGAGTTGGTCAGACAAACAGATAAACTGTGAAATGATTCATAGGAAAAACTATTTTCATTTGCAAAATTTTAGGAGGCTGCAGCTTTCCTCGACGTACTGTGTGCTGCTTTACAAGAGTCCCTGTTTACCAGAATCTATGAAGCAAACCCACAGAGCCACCATGGCCACACAAAGTTAAAAATCTCAAAATGTTCTTTTAAAGTCTGATCAATATAGGAAGTGCCTGCTTAGTAATGGGTGTATTCCTTTTGTGAATCAGCAGAATTGTATTTGTTGTCTAATTTAATAACAGGTTGATATTTAGATAGCTGTTTAGGAAATTTGGCAACTAAAGAAACTTCCAGTTTCTTAAATTTAAATAATTTCTGTTTCTTTCTGGGCTGCACAGTGGCTCTGTGGTTAGCACTGTCGCCTCACAGCTAGAAGAATCCTGGTTCGTGTCACAGCCTGGGCCTGGGATCTTTCTGTGTGGAGTTTGCATGTTCTCTCTGTGCATAAGTGGGTTTTCTCTGGGTTCTCCGGCTTCCTCCCACAGTTGAAAACCATGCTGAGGTTAATTAGTGATTCTAAATTGTCCATAGGTGTGAATGTAAGTGTAACTGTTTGTCTCTATGATGTAGCCCTGTGATGGACTGACCTGTCCAGGGTGTCCCCTGCCTTCACTCTAAGTCAGCTGGGATAGACTCCAGCTCCCCCGTGACCCTAATGAGGATTAAGCGGTGTAGATAATGGATGGATGGATGATTTCTTTATATTTTTCATTCTTCAGCACTGTGAGTTTTCTTTTACTCTGAACATTAATTTATTACTTGTTGCGTCTTCAGAATGTAACACATTACTTTGTTAATTTCCTTCCTGTAAGTAGTTACACTACTAGTTTTATTCCATTTGCATACCTGAGCTGCGTTGTTACATAATTGCCAGTGAACGTTGAAGTCTATATTTGATATTTGATTCAAATATTCAAACTCTAAAACTCTATTACAGTTCTAAAATCATAAAGTTGTTTTTAGCTTTACACCGTCTTAACATACGCTGCAAGATGCAGACAGGACTGAGTCAAACACTCAAGTGTAATTACCAAACAAAATCTCAAAGCTCTTTCTGCCAGTTATTTTATATTTTTAATTACATTTTTAACTAACTGGCATCACTTTGTAAGAAATCGGTATTCACTTTGACATGAAAGAGTCTTGTAGATATATACAGACATATTGAACAAAAAGCAACAAAAAGGGGTAAAACCAGTTGGGGTGAATACTCTTTATAGGAACTGTATACAAGATGTTTTTTCTGTGCTTTGCCACAAACCCAACAGCAAAATTGGTGAGAACCAGCCTAAAGAGCACTTTATAGAAAATGCAGTGAAAGCAGGACTCTATTGTATCTATAAGAGAGTCAAGGTGGCATTGGCAGTAGTCTTTAAAATGGAAGTAGTAACTGTTTTCTGAATATGTGATCAGTAAATTTAGGAACAGTGATATGTTCACTTTTACTGCATTGCAAACTAATGTTATATATGTTATGATGTCTTACTCCACAATTTTAGTGACTTAAATATAAACCTAATATCTTTGGGTTTTGGACTAATCATGTCACCTTGAGCTCCATTCATCTTTTGATAGAAATTTTCTATTTATTTGTTTAAAAAAATGCAAAAACACACAAGAAGTAAGCAATGTTATGTTTTTGGAATTAACTGTGTACCAAATTCTGACTGCATAGAAGCCTCCCATTCTCCTAATGGAAGTCCTGTATGACAAAACTACTACTCCGACCGTTTAACCTCCCTCTGTATTTCAGAGCACGTCCCTTTCTCTTAGCCATAATTTAGTAGCCCTCTCATTTAGAATGCATATTACAACTCTCCCTTATTGTCTCCTCTGCAACCTTTCAATTATAACAGTTTTCAAAATCCTCTCCCAACAGTGATCTCTCTAACTGCTGCACTGACACCTATTCTCAGCTCATGCTCAGATGCTCAGTTACAATCATCACAGCAAACATGCAGTCTCACAGGCGTACAAATGTAAAACAGGCTCCCTTGCTACTGCCACATTTATAAGTCTTCAAATCGAGAGAAAAAAAAATAAATCCACCAGCTTTAAAATGGAGATAAATACCTTCACGTCCATTTCAATTACTTTTACACTCCACTATCAGCATTTTGATTAGCGTCCGTGTCAGCTTTATGATTATGATGCCGATTACGGTGATCATAACTGTTGTGATGATGGTGATGATGATTGTGTTTGTGATTACTCTGCTTATTGGCTGTGGCCGTGTCACCGACGCAATCTTTCATCCGCTCAGCTTATACTGTGAGGAATTTGCAGTCTGGAGCAGAGAGGGAGGAGTTTTAACTGGTCTAGACCTGCGGCAAAGAGAGAACATGCTGCCTCTGTGGGATATGTTGATCCGATGTGCAGGATTTTTGAAAACAGGATTTCAGTTTAGCTGATTATTAAATGTGGATGAATTTAAATTTGGCACAAAAGGCAATTTTGAGAAAAACGCTCCAGATGTAAATGTTGGCAAAATTAGACATCCTTCATGAGGATTACAGAAAAAAATGGATGTGAATAAAAAAATGTACATACTGAACAGTATAATTGCCCTGTTATTGCATGTTTTGCATCATATCTGAAATACTTACATACATAAAAACTCAATTTGTGTCTGTTTGTGATTATTTTATCATCTGTGTTTTAAAGTAAATTTGCAGCTGTAGACACAAGGCATAATCTTAATAGTAAAACATGGTTTTTATAACACAAATAAATCAGCAATGTCAACCATTTGCTGTATTATTTTCCTACATTTTATACCTAACAGTAGCCACTATACCCGATCATAGCAGGACAGCAAAACATTTTGGTGTATTTAATTAAGAAGGGCTGTAATTTATTACTTATGGATTTAATTTTCTCCATTCAGGTCTTAATCCTACATTGTACATTTGCCATCATTTTTATTGTTCAGTGCTGAGAGGGTGATTCAGAAATGGAGGAAATCAAAGGCATAGCACCTTGGGAGGAGTAGCGAGAGAAACTAGAGAGGAATAATCGGAATACAACAGCTCTTCTGCAGAAAATGTTTCTCTTGTTTCACACATGATGCTTTGTGAATTGGGTGTGAATAGCACACCGGCACATATGCAGAGGTTAAGACCTATAATCACAACCGTAATTTGAAAGGAAAAACAAAGAGGAAAACAAAGAGTAAAAAGAAAATCCACTAAACACTGTCTTTGTATGTCCAAGCTCAAATCTCATTTAACAGCAATTAGAAGAGATGGAAAGAAGCAAAGGATGTACGAGAGAAAAGATAAGAGACTGTAAAAAGATGCAGTTGGGTTTTTTTGTTTTTCAGCTGGTTCTCCAGATGGGTAAAGAAAGGAAAATCACTAGCGATTGGCGGGGGGGGAAAATGACAGCAGTGACAACTAGCTGTGAAAATGCCTCTGTAATTGTTCTCTTTTTCTTTATTGGCAAATAGCATACGGCTTTCCAAGTGCACATGATGAAAAACAGACTGTGACTCATCATGCATTCTTTGTGCATTTTATTTGATGAAGAGTCTCCAGATAGACCTCCTGACAGGTCTGCACAGCACGTTTCCAGTCCTTGTATTGAACGGCAAACCAGCCTGTCTATCTAGGTGGATGGTGTAGATCGCGGTCATTATTCACAGCAGCTCTCCAAAACACAGAGGACCTCACAGAACGACTCCTGACTCCGAGAGCTTCAACCAAAACAAATCTGCATTTACAGCAGGTCTTCTGGAAACGCTATTAAGCTCCTCCATCACCCTGACTGAATCACTGTTTCGGCAGCATGACAGGAAGAGTGTGTGAGGGGCGTTCTTTACACGCTTCTCCACGTCTCAATCCAGAGAGCTTTTGTAAAGAGCTTTAAGCGTAGACGACTGTAAAGATCCACTGAGCGCTCCTCAGAGGAGTCGCTGTTGTTTTAAGTGAGTGGATAGCTTCAAGCCTCACTATCTACCCAGTATCTTTAGTATGACTCTCATGTTTCACTCTAATTATACGGATCTCGTAATTACACAGCGAGAAGGAAAGGGTTTTAATAGAAGCATTAAGGCTGACTTGACTGATCTCAGTGGATATAAAATGGTGACTAAGCCGCTGAACTCTGTTGCTGCTCAGTGTAGAAATACATGGTTTTCCAGGGAGCAGCTGGGGAGACTCAAGGTGATGGTGCGTGTAAAAGCACCTCTGTTGGAGCACGGCAGAAAGACGACTGACTAGACTCATATTATGGTTCAGAATTGAGAAGAGGGAGAGTAGTGAGAGGTTTTACTTAGTCCAGCAAAGTTCACTTTCACTGTTTTGGAAGGCATGTAATATACAGTATAATTACAATCACGATTGACTGAAGAATTAAAAACTGGATCTACAGATTAGGCCACGTGGATCTATTAATCCACCAGCTGGAGGAAGTTTCAGGGCAGCTCCTGTGTTTGGAATATATTAGACACTTGAGGATTCAACAGTGTAGCCACAAACAGAACTGAAACAGAAATATTTTACACAAATTTCACATGTGGGAGAACATGCCAAAAGGTCAGCAGTGTACTATAAAAGGGGAGAGGAGTAAAAGTAATTTTAGAAGTTCATTTAACTTTCACAGAGACCTTTAAATAGTCTTGTGAAGGTCGACATGTTGTTGGTAAATGGGAAGGAGAACCAAAACTGACTATCTGGATCAACTGGGATACAGAAAAGCACATTGTGCCAAATCAACAACAGAAAACCGCTTGCTGTCATTTGAGATTTGCGAAAGGATTGTGTGTGGATTTGGAACAGTTGTTTGAACCGCTTGCAAGTCTTGAACAAACCTCGATTCCTCTGACTGGCCGGCATCTCTGATTTTTTTTTAAGAGGGAATATTGGTGTTCAAACAGGAGATTTTTCTCACAGAACAGTCAGTCCAGCTACAAGGAGAGCTTCACACACTGCTGTGATGCCTTCAATTGCTTATTTTTTCAATGCATATTGATTTTGGCATGGCAAGATTTAGACGTGATAACAACTGGTTTTGCCCCTTAATTAGACAAACTGAGTATCAATTCTGGAATCCCGGTGATGTGATTTCACAGATGATATCAAAATTATGTTGGTGCATTTAAACCTTTCATCAGTTTATAGTCAGCGCCACGGATCGGACTGCATTTATCACGCTTGAAAACCTTTTACCTGTCAACCTTTGTGAAAGTCAGCGTCAGGCGTCTGCTGTTTTCTCCCACACAACTGAGTCATTACATGCCTTAGTCCTGGATCCTAAATCCTCTTACTCTTAGGTTTGACCAATGAGATACAAGGATCTGAGTGTCTAAACACTAACACACTGGATTTAAGAAGCATTGTGTTCTGAATCACAACTTTAATTAACCTTCACTATTACAGGTTAGCAAAGAAACCAAATCACAGCTACTTAGGGTTAATATCTGTTATCTTTAAAGAACCTTTAAAGAAACCTACTATCATACTGACCATACAAGCAACAACACATGAACACGTCATAGAGCCTTGTGTGGGCTGAAGACAATCAAAAGTCTTTATCCTCATTCTTACCTCTTCACTAACTCCTTTGCAGATTCACAAAAGATCTCGAGTTGAATATATAGTAAAACACACAGAACAAAGAAAAAGGCCATAATTTTTTTTACCAATATCAACCGGGGCAGTAAAAAATGCAATCATGATGGTGGCTCCGACTCAGCACTGAGCTACATTATAGGGTGCAAATATAAGCACAGGAACCAACTAAGGCATTTCTAACAATTTCTGAAGGACAGATGAAAACCTGGATGAAAAGCTGTGATATTTCAAGGTGAACCAGGTCTGAAGACTTGTGATTTAAAAGTTTACTTGCACTCAGATCACAATTGGTGCCAGAATGCCATATTTTATAAATGAGGATGATGTAACTCAAATTGCAAATGAATTCAGAGGCCGAAGTTTGCATAAAACAGGCACCATTTGGCACAATAGGCAAGTGTTTGATCATCTTGTAGCCTGTTAGAATCAAAGAAAAACACCAAGCAAGATGGGCTTTACGTGTGTTTTGCTTTTGTGTTGAGAAATTTCTCATAATGCACAGAAGATACAGACGGCTTACAAAACTTTGGTGAACACTTACGTTAAATTCGCTGTCACTAGTTGGTATGTGTGCCAACATGAAACATGATGTGGTTCTCGGTGAAAACTATGGATCAAGAGCATTTTGGAATGAGTTTATCTTTCAGATAGTTTTAAAAATGAATAGGGAAAGAAACTAATTTTGATATCTTTCAGGATTTAGAGGAATCCATCAATATGCCTCAGATCAGTTACAGTTAGTCAGGGAATTACATTCAGAGAGCTATATTCATAGTCTCCCTATTTTTGGAGATAGAACATAATATTAAAGATAACAATAACAATAAAGTTACAGTATTTTCAGCTGAAAAACGTTTAGGCCACTAATGTTGACAGTTAGTGTAATTTAATGGCTTGCTTTGTTCACATGTTTTAGATTATTGTCCTGAAACTAGAGGACTAAATATAAAGTGGCTGTAAGTCCTACACTAGTGACCCAGTATAATCCTAGATCCATTGTGCTCCAGTTAAACCAAAGCACGTAGCTTTCTTATTGCTTTATGGTTGTGCTCTACCCTATATCATCATAAATGGGCTAACAAAGGTAGTAGGGTTTATATATGATCAGGAAGTGTTGAAATCCCTGTCTCACCTGTAAAAGGTAAAAATAAGGCTTCCATCAAACAATGAAAGCACTGTGAGAACGCTTTTCCCAGGAGGGCTCATTAAATCTGCTTTTGCTTTTGCTAAATCAGAATAAAGAACAAAGACTGCGTATGTCATTTCACACATGACTGAGATCGGAGCAATATTTATAGGATGCGCGTTAGCAGTACAATTAAGCAGCATTGAGGGTCTTCTAGGTCTTCTAGCGTATAGTAATTGTAATAGATCATTGTATCAGCCCTGCAGAGCGAACACATCCTTCAGCCAATCAGTGCAATGATTACGCAGTTGGAAGGGTAAATCCCCATGTGGGCTTGTTAGGGACCTGATGTTGTTTGTTTGTCGAGAGAGAGAGTTGAGATACTGTAATAGCAGTTTAGAATGGCAACAGGTTCTCTTGTGCTGTCCTTTCTGTGTCTAACAAAGACAGTCTTTGACTCTGTATTGCTCTGGTTCAATGAGGTAAATGGTTCAGTGACAGCAGCTGAAGAGAAAGAGGTCCCTCTCTTCTCCCACAATTGCTAGGGCCGTGTATTCTTGGAGATTGTCATGTCAGAGTGTTGGCACTAAATGCCAAAGTGCTACTTTTTCCAATTATTTACTGTGAGAAAGGTACATGTTTTTTATATAAACCCTTTTTCTTCAAATTGTCATCATTGCCTCAACACAAGAAGCGGAACAAGAACTTTACCTAAATATAAAACTCCAAATGACAAGAATCAGATCAGCGAATTGGAAAACAAGATTATGGATTTCACCACATTCAGTGTCATCTTTTTGACAGTTTTCAGCATGCAGTGCCACAGAAACATTTTAGTCAGTTACACAAAATACTGAGGTGTGACACTCGATATGGTTGCTACTGTATACAGGACAGAACAGAGACGTGTGTGTGGTAGGAATATCTCCAGTACACGGTTCATACTTACAGATACTTACTGTATTTTTAGGCTGCAAAATGGTGAGTCAGTCAACTAATGTGTCCAAATGTGTCCAGCCTACTATATTATCAGGTAATCAGATGAGTGGTCCTCACACTTTTGTCAGGGATATAATTTCGGCAGTTTTAAAATGAGTTACAATCTCTAAACCTGTTATGATTGTACCATCAACTGTTTTTTTAAAAACTGATTTTAAAGGTGCAGCTAGGTGGGAGATTAAAAGAAAAATCAATACAAAGTCCTTTAATAAGATGTTTGGTCCACACATGCAGCTTCAGTGCTTTTTTTGCATTGATCGCCAAAGTGTCTGGAACTCTACCAAAGGATTGGATCACCGTTCTTCAGAAAGATATTTCCTCATTTGGTGTTTTGATGATGATGGTGAAGTAGAGAGTGCTGTCTAACATGGTATTAAATATCCTATAGGTGTTTTATCTGGTTGAAATCTGGTGACTGAAGATCATAGCATATGATTCATGTTATATTCATATTCATGAAACCATTCAGTGCCCTTTGGTTGGGAACATGGTCACCCTGGAAGAGACCACTCCCATCAGGATGGAAATGTTTCACCGTATGACAAAGGTGGTCACTCAGCACAACTTTGTCTTGATTTGCAGTGACTCTTCCCTCTAAGGTGACAAGTGGAGCAAAACTATGCCAACAAAATGTTCCACTTGACACAACAGAGCAACCAGATCCCCTCACTGTAGGTTTTTCCTTTAATCTGTCACCCATCTGTAGCTATTTTACTCAGTGAAATGACCATATAACATACAGAAATAGTGAAACATCCCCATTACAGTTTCCTAGAGCCCAACTTTGTCCTGTTAAAACTTGTTTTTGAGACTTTGCTCATCACAATGAGACAAGGAGGAGCAGTTAAATTCCCACATTTAAAAAGATGAAACTATAGTGTTTGTCATATTTGCTGAAAAAATTAATTAGGCATTGATTGAATTGTCTAAGTACATGCTAGTGTAAAACATATAAGTTACAATTCTGTTTGAAATTTCTGTTTCTGTTCTGATCAACTAATCAAGACTCAACCAGTCCTTGCACCTTTAATAAAATTAATAACTGATGATTTCATTTTCTTAACTGACACTGATCATTTCTGTATTTAGCATTATTTAAAGTCATTGAGGTTTTTCACATTTCTTCTACTTTGAGTAGGACTCTTTGGCTATAATTAAGTCTTAGCATTTAAATTACTATTTAAACTGTATTAGTCTAGATGTTCTCCAATACCAGATTTTAAATTACATCAAATAAACACATGCTAGTAGAATATAAAGAACTAAACTTTATTTTCACAAGTATTACTGTAAGAAAACATGATGGAAAGGAGCCCTGAAAGGTGTTGACAGAACAATAACTCTCATATTCATCTGCAAGTACGAAAGAGATCTAGGGCATTGTTTGTGAAGAGTTTAGTTTTGACAGAGTGCTTATTGAGATAAAGATGTCTGTCAGCTGTTGCAGTTCTCAAATATAACATCTTAAATCTGCTACTGTGTTTGCTTCATCTCCCTCTTCTCTGCTCTCCTCATTTTCCGTCTTTTTTATCCCACATTTTCCAATCCATTCTCCTCCTGATTCCCCTACATCAGCACCTTTTCCTTTTCTCTCTTTGTTTCCCTCACTGACTCTGTTCCTGAGTAAGCCTTTTAAACTCCCATGAGGTTGTGTGAAATTAGCTCCTGGCTGCTGTGGGTCGCAGAGCTGTGTGTTTGTGTGTGCGTCTGACGATTGTGGTGTCAGCGAGCAGTCTTGGTACTGGCTTTGATCAACATTATGTAGACTGCCATTGCTGTGTTGTGTTTATGAGACAGTGGATGCAAACGTGAAGAAGTACAATAATTGTCCACAGTGGTGTCCTGCTTAAAATCCTCTTTCCTTCCCTCCAGTAGACGCAGTGCTGTTTGTGTAAAATACATCCACATTATTTGTCCATCTGTGTCTGGCTGTGTGGAATCTGTTTGCCGTATCTGAGTTGTCTTACTGTGGGTCAGACCTTGAGTTTTACCATGTGGTATGCTGTTGTCCTTGTCAGATGCGCCCCTTGGTTTGGATGGTTCTTGCCTCGACACATCTGAATCCTTAAGGGGAAGGGACTAGAGGTTAGTTGTTGTCTGAAAAAAAAGCAAAACATGCATCATAATAGGACATGCTTAAGCAGAAATATAACACGTGGTTGACTTTACTACCATACGAGTGGGATCAATATAGTAAACTGAATATCTTTGGGTGTTTTCCTTCTAAATCCCCAGCGGTTTCTTGGTTCATTTTGCAGTGTAATATAAAATTCTGCACCTCTATAGAAACAGCACAACCTTGACAAGAAGCAGAGACAACTCAACAAATTCATCTGTGCAGTATGATACAGTTACAATGTCATAAATTATAAGAAAATACTTCGATTATTACTCTGCAAAAAAATGAAAAAGAAGGTAAAAGAGGGGATGCTCTGAATGTTATAGATATTTTACTACTTAGATTTTTAACTGGTTTCTATACACAGCCAGCCTGCAATGCAACTCAGTTCAGCCAAAAATCCCTGAAATTTTGTCACATGAATGTTTGTTGTAACTGAGTCAATCGTGGCTTCATGGTTGCAGTAAGAAGTGTAGAATTTTTACTTTTTTTTTAGTTTTTTACAGAATTTGTTTTTATTATTGGCATTTTATAATGAGACATATCAAATAGACTGATTTTGATGAAATATCATGATGTTACTCTTTATTCTGGATAATTTTTCCAACAGAATGACACAGATGAGTAATTCAAGGATCAATGGAAAGTTGAGAATCCGATGATTCAGTGCACAAATCTGAGCAGAATATTGAGATTCAGCATGAAAATAAAGATTTTTATTTGTGTATTGAGTTACAAAGATATCAGAGTTTCTGTTCACAAGACACACATACAGTAAACTCAACAGTACAATCACAGACCAGTAAAGTGGAGGATATATTGGCTGGTTTGGATTATGGCTGAGCTCAGCTTTTACTGTAAAAATAGTTTGGATGACCTCCAGGAAAACCCACATCCATACTATCATTTTATCACAACAAAGACAAAACAAAAGCACAAAAAAATGCTTATTTTCCATTTATTCACAGCAAACCTAAAAAAAGCTGCAAAGTTGAGTGTGTGAGCTTGTCTGGGGCCGAGTGTGAATGTTTTGTTTGCATTTATTTGACTTGCATTTAGTTTGACAAAGCCTTAGAGACAGGTACGTACCAGCATAAAGACACACACAGACACACACATGCAGTAAGATGTGAGAGCTTCTTCCCACAGGCTTCTTTTGAACTTTCTACCGGCGTTTACTCTGCGAACAGACAGACAAATAGTAAGAACGACAGAAAGTGTCAGTGCTGAAGGAAGGTGAATGAGGAGGAGCAGGAAAATAAAGAAGGTGCATATAAGAAGCTGCCAAGGCCTTAATTTAAAACTTGACGTACGCGCAAATACATTACTGTCAGACACACACACTCATGCACACATATTCGTATGCATGGGAGTATGAGGGTATATGTGCGCTTTTTAGTTTGTACGTATAAGAGTGGACGAATGTATGTACGTTCATGTGAGTATGGAATATTTTATAATAGGTGACCTGAAAGGCTCTGTGTACATTTGCAGTATTGGGAATAAACAAGTCTGCTGGTCTTCAGCCGCATAACGTCAACTCAGTATTTGATGTTAATATTCAAAGGCAAACTGTTCAATTACAAGGTTCCTTGAAGCCTCACGCCCTCCTTACCATACGCAGACAGGACTGAACCAAGCACTCGGTGTACCAATCAAGGGAGATGAAATTCCTCTCAAGGCTACCTGTATCATTCTCTTCCAAAACTTTGAAAAGAACCTTTTGATGAAACCTCTGTTGCGATACAAGACATGGACTTGGAAGATAATCAAAACAATTAAAACTACATGCACATTCTTCATGTTCACGTCTGTCTACACCATCACGAGTAGAAAACTCCGCCATTTTGTGGTACCAACTTCTGGTTATAGTGTGATGTCTTCCAGATATATACATACTCATCCGCATACATTCATGTGTACCTGTCCACACAAACATACTAATCATATGTACTTTCTCAGTAACTGACATTTACACAAATACATACATAATCACACAAAGACATGCATACTGAAGTGCACACATACATGCATAGTCACCCTAAAACTCTTTTCAGACATGGATCCATATATTGCTGGCCTCATCAGCCCATTAATCTGTCTTATCTTCTGTCTATGTGTGATGAGAATGTAGTTAATCTGTTAGTGTTTGTTTTTATTGCAGTAAAGTTTACTTATTATTATAGCCTATTTGTAACCTAATAGATTTGATATTGTGGGATAAATTAAAGGAGAAAGCTGTGTTGCAGGTATTTATTTAGCACACAAACTGTGTCTTTTGTGATCTGTGGGGTTTTGGGATGAATATTGGTGCTGAAATGTTGGAAAAGCCTTCCACAAATTACTTCAAATAACTCAAACTGCCATTGCTTGTGTCTGTCCATTAATGTGACTGCACGGAGTTCAGACTTGTATTGAAAGTGATCTGGAAATGTTACAAAAGTCCGACCAAATCAGAATGCAGACAAAACTTTTATGAAAAAGCTACAATGGTGTGCATTTATATATGAAGCCAACATTTTCAGTTGCCCTTACATTAATGGGGCAGAGTGCATGTCTGATAGGGGCGTTATATATCTTCCGATTCATACACACAGCATGCATGCATGTATGTGCAGGTGCTTAATACTGTTAAATACTGTATGTGCAAGTTAGATATTCCATTTTTGTCTCACAGCTGAGCGCAGGACTCCTCTGACTCTCTGGTTCAGGACATCTCCCACATGCTAAGGGAGGGGCAAACTGCAAACCTACCGAGGGGAACTGAGGTAGAGGAAAGAGGAAAGAGGAAGAAAAAAGGATTAAACAGAGCAGAGTAATGCACTTGGAGTAAAGAAAGGACATTTATCTCTACGTCCTCCTGAGCTCTTCCCTTGTTTCCCCAGTGGAGCAGACAGATAAGAGAGCCTGTATATGATTGGCTTAACACTTGGCCCGTCGCCACTGCTGCAGTATCACTATGGGATGCTGACAGGAGCTGAGGGATTCTGTCAGATAGGATGGTATTTAAAAAAGATTGGATAGTTTTGTACAGGAAGTTAGCTTGCTGAATTTAAATCAATGTATTTGAATTCTGCCTGTGAACTTGGGCTAGAACAAGAACTGCCCAGAATATGAGGCTGTATGCCTGGTATGATGGTCCCTTTCATTCTCTTTTTGCATAATTTCTTCCAATTTTCATGCATTTTCACATGCACTCAATAGATCTCTGTTTATGGTACTAACTCTCACTGAGAGAGAAAAACTGAGTTGTCACATGAATATATTATGACTGTTGTGAACTTTTGCAACCTTTACTTATCTGTGTTTTCCTCTGTCGTCTTTCAGGAGCTTTCTTGCAGCTCATCAATGCAAATATATGGATTCAGTTACACCCGATGTGACTTTTTATTACAATAGGTTCCCTGTAATGTGACAAATTGAAGATCTAGTTGCTAGTTTGAAAGAAAAAAGAGAAAAGAGAGATGCCTAGCTGCATTTCCTTTCTCTCTGTGATTTCTGCTGTTCCTTCCAAATATCACTTTCTGTACCACTTTCACATAAATTATTCAGCTGTGGGCATTTAGATGTAGTGTAGACAACACTTCCAGGACACTGCAGAACTAAGTGGACTATTGACAGTTTAATATTCACTCTAAAGATGTACACACGTGGACAAAATTGTTGGTACCCCTCAGTTAATGAAAGAAAAACCCACAATGGTCAGAAATAATTTGAATCTGACAAAAGTGATAATAAATAAAAATTCTATGAAAATGAACCAATGAAAATCAGACAGTCCTTTTGAACCGTGGATTAACAGAATTATTTAAAAAAATAAACTCAAGAAACAGGCCTGGACAAAAATGATGGTACCCTTAATTTAATATTTTGTTGCACAACCTTTTGAAGCAATCACAGCAATCAAACAATTTCTGTAGCTGTCAATGAGACTTCTGCACCTCTCAGCAGGTATTCTGGTCCACTCCTCATGAGCAGACTGCTCCAGTTGTCTCAGGTTTGAAGGGTTCCTTCTCCAGACGGCATGTTTCAGCTCCTTCCACAGATGTTCAATAGGATTTAGATCAGGGCTCATAGAAGGCCACTTCAGAATAGTCCAATGTTTTCCTCTTAGCCATTCTTGGCTGTTTTTAGCTGTGTGTTTTGGCTCATTATCCTGTTGCAAGACCCATGACCTGCGACTGAGACCAAGCTTTCTGACACTGGGCAGCACATTTCTCTCTAGAATACCTTGATAGTCATGAGATTTCATTGTACCTGCACAGATTCAAGACACCCTGTACCAGATGCAGCAAAGCAGCCCCAGAACATAACAGAACCTCCTCCATGTTTCACAGTAGGGACAGTGTTCTTTTCTTGATATGCTTCATTTTTGCATCGGTGAACATAGAGCTGATGTGCCTTGCCAAAAAGTTCCAGTTTTTTCTCGTCTGTCCATAGGACATTCTCCCAGAAGCTTTGTGGCTTGTCAACATGCAGTTTAGGAAATTCCAGTCTGGCTTTTTCATGATTTGTTTTCAACAATGGTGTCCTCCTTGGTCGTCTGAAGTCCACTTTGGCTCAAACAATGACGGATGGTGTGATCTGACATTGATGTACCTTGACCTTGGAGTTCACCTTTAATGTCTTTAGAGGTTGTTCTGGGCTCTTTTGTTACCATTTGTATTATCCGTCTCTTCAATTTGTCATCAATTTTCCTCCTGAGGCCACGTCCAGGGAGGTTGGCTACAGTCCCATGGATCTTAAATTTCTGAATAATATGTGCAACTGTAGTCACAGGAACATCAAGCTGCTTGGAGATGGTCTTATAGCCTTTACCTTTAACATGCTTGTCTATAATTTTCTTTCTAATCTCCTGAGACAACTCTCTCCTTGGCTTCCTCTGGTCCATGTTTAGTGTGGTACACACCATGTCACCAAACAGCACAGTGACTACTTGTAACCCTATAAATAGGCCGACTGACTGATTACAAGTTTGTAGACACCTGTGATGCTAATTAGAGGACACACCTTGATTGAACATGTCCCTATGGTCACATTATTGTCAGTCATTTCTATAGGTACCATCATGTTTGTCCAGGTCTGTTTCATGAGTTTATTTTTAAAATAATTCTGTTGAACCACGGTTCAAAAGCAATGTCTGATTTTCATTGGTTAATTTTAATAGAATTTGTATTTATTATTACTTTTGTCAGATTCAAATTATTTCTGTGACCATTGTGGGTTTTTCTTTCATTAACCGAGGGGTACCAACAATTTTGTCCACCTGTGTATATCCCTTGTAGTGACGATGTTCAAATAACAGCTCTTGGTTAGAGCAGAAACAGTGAAAATGAAACAAATATTCACAGCAAGGTTTTGAAAGACTGTTTTTTTTTTCCAGGAGCACGAGGGAAAGGCAGCTATGGCTTTGTTTTTCACACCTAGGAGAGGTTATGGAAGCACAGCAGATTGTTAGCAGACAGCATCAGCAGCAGAGTCTGTTCATCATCATCAAGCTCATGGCTGCACACTCACTGGTGAGGCTCACTTCACAGATAAGAAAACCAAGGACATGTACTGGAAAGACACTATTCTGAAATACTAACTGACCTGCAGTCAAGAACTGTAGAAGAAAAGTCAAGAAACAACATTTACTTTCATGTGTTTTTGCTACCTGTTTGCTCGGCCAATCAAACCGCCGGGGGCAGCAGACCTGTAGCAGTGTGAGGCTAATCAAGTGAAGGGCTGTCCTATCCATTATTTCTTACACTCTGTCCACCAGCCTGCACCTTCCCCAGACTTAGATCTACGTTGAGCTCGATACACCTGCGAGCTGCTGTAAAGCTTACATGGTGATGAAATGCTGCTGTGACAGCAAAAAGTGAGCTGGGAACAGTTACTAACATGAGACTTTGCAAGGTATGTGGAGAAAAATGTCGGAATCACAAGCAAAGTGTTTTAGACTTTGTGTTTTTACTTGTCAGTTTCCCTCTGCCTCTGCCTTGATCTCATTCTCCTCAGTCCTTTCTCTGTCACTGTGTTTAACTCGAGCATGTGGCTGAGGTTTTTTTCTCTTTATCCTTGTCACTTTCTGACTCTGCCACTTTTTCGGGCAGTCAGTCTGTTGTTCATTCACTTACTAACTCGCCAGAAGCAGCAACATCCACATTTCCTGCCAAGGATTTAAAAATGTTGACACGCGCAGTTGAAGACACAACATCTCACTAATAAATCAAGAACCCCGTGTATCTGTGTGTGTGTGCATGTGTGTGTGTGTGTGTGTGTGTGTGTGTGTGTGTGTGTGTGTGTGTGTGTCTGTCTGTTCTATGCATATCTTGACAACCGTTTATCCGATTCACTTCAAACTTTGCAAGTGTATCGTTGAGGACCCGAGAAAGTGCAGTGTTACGTTCGAAATCGTTCTGGTCTTATTGTTGGACACTTTCTTTTTCTGTGACATCACTAAATTTCAGAATTTGGAAATTTCACTGTACTAGTGATCAAAATTCCAATGACAAATAAATAGTGCTGAAATTAAATTTAAAGGATTATTGCTTTAGAAATTTACCAGCAAAAATGTCAAACATTTGTTGGCTCCACTTTCTAAAGTGCCAGAATATGCAGCCTTCCTCTATTTTGCATTATTGTAAATAGAACATATTTGAACATTAGGTCAGGCAAAAAAAGTAAATTGAAAACATCACCATTGGGATGTAATTACATTTTTTTCTTAAACTTGCTTTGTTTAATCTATCCTTCCATATGTGCAACTGAAAGAGAAAGTCTTCGATTCACTTTCTTGAATTATGTATGACATGTTATCATCATTACATCTCAGCCGACTGCACAGTTTTGTCAGGTATAAATACTGAGAGGTAAAGGTACCATTTTTCTTCATCCAAAGCACTTGTCATATGGTCGATCAGTGGATGAAACCACACCTGAATTTATACTCCTTCACCATTGAAAGAGATGTGTTTAATGCCACACTTCCAAATAAAGTAAAGATGAAACATATTTTATTACCAATGACACAGTTATATGAAGTGTCCCAGTAAGTTATCACACTGGTCCAGCTCCACTGGAACTATCTCACCTAAATGGAATACCTTCAGATGCTGTGAAATACCAAAAAGTCAACCACAAGAAAGACTTATGATATGTGTACCCTTCTAGAGCTGACAATCCGTCTTTTACACCTATTTTACACAGCGATTAGTCAGGTTTTTGGTGAGGTGAAAAGCAAGTTTGAACTTCTCTCTCAAGCTCAGTCTTTTGGTGAATACAAATGAATGCTAACACCTTCAAGGAAAGACTGTCTGAACATTTGCACTGTTATCTCCATTTGTAAGAGATTATTGCTTCTTGCCTTTCCTCTTATTGCCTGATGGCATGATTTTCACCCAGCCTTTGAGTGTGGCCTTTGGGTGCAGCTACAAGCACTTCTGTGTTTTGATGAGGTTGACCAACATGTTGTACAAACTTATTCATCCCCCAGTTTCAACCTTGAGGGTATTCTCAGATTATACTAGTCTGCATCTTTCTGGCATCAAATAGGATTTAATATTTAAATTGTGACAGTGTGAGCAAAAAGTGTACAGAAAGGGAAGAGTTTTAAAGCTAGCTATCATTATGTAAAAAAACCAAAACTGATTTATCTTTCACTTTTTTCTTTGCATCATTTCAAAAAAAAATCCAAACAATTTCTTGACATTGGGTTATAAATATAACTGCTAATGCCCTGACAGCTAGTCGTGTTGCTGAGTCCAAAGTGTCTATGCTGAGTCAAAGATTGCAGTTTTGCAGAGATCTTTTTCTTTGTTTCCTCCAACTCTAGTTTTCTTCCTAGTTCCCTGCTCAGCATCCTTTTTTTGTTTTACTCTCTCCCTTTTCCAGTCCTCCTCTTCCTTTGTAACTGATTGATTTTCATGTTCAGTATCCTGAAACTGAGAGAAAGTAGGAGTAAGAATGGAAGAAAGCCAGTTTGAGGGAAGTTATTGGAAAAAGGAGATAATTCTGAAGAGTGAGAAGATGGCAAGATACTGTGACTAACAGACTGCTCAGTTATGGTTTTCCCCTCATTAATGTGAAAAGAAAGGACAGAATGAAGAGGAAGCAGATTTTTGATGTCGGCTTTGAGACACTTTTTTTTTCATTTTCTGGATCTGTTGGGGGATGTGCTCAGCAGAGGAATACAAAAAAGAGAAGAGAGGAAGAGAGTTGATGAACGAGGGAGGCTATAAAAATAGAAAGCCAAGGGGAGAAGGAGGAAGTTAAGCAGAAAGAAAATGAGTTGTTTGTCTCAGTTTACAGAAGGTGGATTGGCTGCGAATGTGCATGTTGTCATTGGTTAGCCAGATCCTTACATAACTTTACAGCCTGGACATGAAATCATTGTTCTAATGATCCAGCCATGTTTATTTTTAGCCTAATCGTGTGCCTGTCTGTCTGTGTCACATCTGTCTGTAAAGATTAGACAGACAGATGTGTCACTAAACATCAGATTGAACCGCAAACAGCAGGCAACATATTATGACCCCCAAACTAAAGTGCTCATCAGATGATCCAACACTGTCTGAAACTGACTGTTGAGAGCAACAGTAACTAAACAGACAGCAGAACAGATGATGTAGTTGTTTTCTAGTTTTGTCTAGATTTCAAAGAAACTGCAAGTCAGTCGCAAAACTTTCAGGTCTCTGAATGCTGGCCTTTAAAATGACATGAAATATGAACGTTTTGATTGAAATACTCCATGAGAAGTGTTTTCTGAATACTCAACCTATTAATTAGGTTTGTAAGGTTCATTGCTATGTAGGAGTATCCTGCTGCAGTTCTTGTTTTCACTACAGTCTTTATCGAGTCAATTGTCAAATGAGTTAATTTCATAATAGGGGAGAGACATGTATTAGAAGCAGAAAAAGGATATTACTCCTCTACTTTTCTCCTTTTCTTTCATCTCCTTCTTCTCTCTGTTCAGTCTCTTTCTTTGCATTCTTTGCTGAGGTGTCCATGTCCTCTACCAAGATCCTTTTTATCAGATGTTATTTTAGTGTTCAGGTCGTCCTTTTCCACAATGACCTGGCTCATCTTTTTATTTTCCTCCTGCAGAGCATAAAACGCCTGTTCTTCCACTGTGACTCTGCATCCCGAGACACGAGACTCTTCTTTGAGGACTTTTTGAGTTGTTCGACCTCCTTCTCCCTGAGCTCTTAGATTCTGTCATTTTCTTCCTTTTCAGAATGATGTGGCACAGTCCTATTTACTCTTCCAGCAACATTTCACCTTCTCAGTCTACCACTCCTGGAGGTGCTGCTCCATGTAGCACATGTGCTGCCATTTCTTTTATTTTTTGGTCACTCTCAGCTTGTGTCTGAATGCCTGCTCTTTCTAACCACAGAGGCTTTGTCAGTTTTTTCCTCTCTGCCTGGAAGCTGACTTCCTTGAAGACCATCTGCTGCTTCAGGGCAGCAAGTTCTGAGGCCAGGTTCTGATTTTCATTTTTTTGAGTCCACTAGGGCTTCTCTTAGGTTGATCAGGTACATGTTGGAGTCCCGCTGCTTCTGCTGCTCCCATATCTCTCCAGCTGGTCTGGATCAGGCTGAGCTGCCTCTTGTCCAAGTGACTAGTGTCGTTGGAGGATTCTTTTTTCCATGTCAGCCAAAGAAAAGCAACACGAAAGTATTATACACTTCTGTTGTCCTGACACAAGGTTCAGGGTTTGGGTGTGTTTGACAAAGAGAGAGTTAGAGAAATACAGAGCAGGCAAGAAAGTTTAAGTGCCTTTCAATAAAGTATTCTTTTGAGTTTATTTAGCTCAACTGAGAAGCAGGTACGAGCTTTTTGTGTGTGCATGTACGATGGCCTGCTGCTTCATCTTTTCAGCACCACATGTAACATTTAGTGTTACCTGTCTGTTCATATGAATAAAATGCTGCCTGTCAATCTTAAGGCTGTAGACTAGTATACTGCATGGACTCCAGCCTCGCTACAGGAAAGCAAACTGCCATCTCTGTTCTCCTTCTGTTCTTTGTCTTTCTTGCTCCTCTCTGTGCACTCATCATCCTCTTTTCTTCCTGTTCTGTCCATGTCTTCACATTATGTCCTCCTTCCTCTTTTTGTCCTCATCTTCTCTTCCGTTTCTCATCCTGCTCAGCTCCCGCAAGGCATACCTTCATTCGCCTCATATTTTCTCTTCCCTCATGCACTTACAATCCTCAGTTCTTCCCTGTACATCTTCCTTTTCTTTCTTGCTATTATCCGTTGCTCAAACATAAAACTCAAATGAAAAAGCGGAAAGTAAAATAGAAAACAAGGAATGTGAAAGTCGCATTCCTTTGCTCCATTAAGTCAGTCAGTATTTTTACTCCGTGTTAGATCCTCATCTTTGCATTCTCTGCAGCGCTCCAACTGCCAACTAACAAGTTTGTTAAATAGGTTATTAAAGTTCGATTTTTGCAATTTTTCTGTAGTCAATCAAACTTTATTTTTATAGCTCTTTTCATACAAATATGTCTCAGATTATGTTTTGCATGTGGTTATAATGCAAAGAGAAAAGACAGTTTAGGCCGCAGTTTTTCATTTGTGCTGTGGATGATGAACAAACTCTTCAATGACACTTTTTCCCAATAACCTGCGTCAATCAATTTCATATCGTTTCCACATTCACACAGAATACCAGCTTTAATGGTTCAGAGGGGTGACTGCAACTGTCCTTAATCACAACATCTCTGCTGTCCCTGTTGGTATAAATGTGCTCAGTATGACTCTGCCATGGCGGTAAGGTTTGAACCGGCAGATTAACCTCTCCTCATATCACTCATCCAGTTCGGTCAAAACAGCGTGCACTCACATCACCGTCGGTTTGAGTGCTGGTCATAACATTAATTGCAAGTCATTCCCTCAAAGTCACTTAGAAAACTACTAATCCAAGCAATTTGTCAAATGTGTGACAGTTAATGAGCTTCTACATTAAATACTCAATGTTATGGCAATGGCCAGGAAGGCTTCATAAGCCCTAATAATCCTTTTACCTTCATCAGTATAATGGCTTTAACTGCTCTTGTAAAGGCTGTATAAACTGCAAGTAGAGGTTCGTGTGGCATCATTTGAAAGGCACAAATTTTATTTATTATGTGTATATGAGAAGTGATAGGTTGGTGTTCTGAGATTTTGGGTTTGGTCAAATTATTTTATAGTTTTTCTTGAGTTTTTGTGATGTGGCTCTCGTTCACTTCACACATTTTATAATTCACAAACCGAATATTTTTCCTCTTCATAAGTACAGCATTTTATTCCGAGAACAGGCTGGTCAGTTGCCTGAGTTCTCTCTTTGTTAATGTGTGTGTTTCTTCTCTGAGTCGCTTAAGTCTCGGTGCAGAAAAAACACTATATCCACTGGTCCTACTCAGCATTCCTCAGTCTTTGCAGAGACCCAACAGTATAGTAATCTGATGCAGTGTATCTCTGGAATCCACTCTCTGCTCTGTTGTGCTATCTGCTCACAAATCCTATATATCAGCTTCACAGGGTGCTGATCAGATCTCAGACCAGCGCTCGTCTGTAAGTGTATGTAGCCTAAGGAGAAGAGTAGAGATTCGGTGGGGAGGGAAGGAGACTGGGAGGAGAGGGGATGAATTAGAGTCTTTGGGGAAAAAGACGAGGGAGGGAAGGAATTCGGCAAGGTTCCAGGGCCATGAATAAAATGCATAAAGTACACAGTAAATTTTTAATGCTGTTTAGTTTCCACCAAGAGGCCAGATTTGCATCCTCATCCCCAGATTATGACATCTTCAGTCAGCACTCCAGGCATGGCTTTGCCTATTTTAATGTTAATGGGAGTGTTTGCGCAAACTCACAATTACCCACTTGTGAGTATAAGCGCATCATGCACACACGCGCACACACACACACACACACACACACACACACACACACACACACACACACCCTGAGTGAAAGTTACTTCTGCTGAGAGAAGCTAATCGGGCTGGAGCCATTCCCGCTTTGGTTCCCCTGTGAATCGATTCTGCTCCTTCTCGCCCTTTTCCTGTCACAGACTTCTTCAGAAATCTGCTATCAGATGAGATCTCAGACCCATCACTTTAAACTGTAGAAAAAAAAAAACATGAGCTGACCTGTGGAGACCCAACAGAATGAATGCCTGTGCAGTTATCATCAAAGTGAAATAGTTTTTGACATCGTCCTCACCAGCAAAACAAGAGCACTGGTTTGTTCATACGTCTTTAGAAAATCATGTTGTGCAATTACAGCCCTTCTTTTAACTCTGTAAACCTCAGTGAGTAGAATATACAGATTTAAAATCATGAAACATGGGGCCATGGATCACTAAAAACAAAGTCAGCGGCCCATTAAAACTTAGTGTAAAGTGGATCGGCTGGCAGATATATTATCAATAACATCAGTATGCATTAGCTGGGGTCTCACATCGGTGCATTTCTAAATATCACTGCCAGAGTTTCCCTCTTAAATCAGCAAGTAGACCATCATATCATCTCTTATCATCATATTTGTTGTACATACTTTTACGTAACATGTTACAGTATCTTGCTTTCTGTCAAAATGCTCCATTTAACCTATGCACGATGACAAACTAGGATGACGACCTTTCAAGTTTCTGAAACCTGACAACAAAGCAAGCATCCAATAGCCACAATTACTATTCTGTTAGCTGGGTCGACAAAACCTGCAACCACGCTTCACAGGTATTATGTCGGAGGTTATCAACTTTCTTTGTTGCAGATATTCTTTATCCATCTCTGTATTTGTTCCCATGAAAGGTGGAGATTTAACACATCATTTGACTCTTCTTCCACACAAAACTGATCAATGGTTCGCCATCTGTTTCAGTCAAGAGGAACAGGGTTTAATAATAGAGAATAATGAAGGATATCAAAAATGTATCACGGTAAACAGCGCTGTTACTGCAAATAAAGTGAGAGCAATGCTGGTAGAAAATTATAAAGGTTGATATATTGAATTTTCTACCACTCAGGGCTCTTTCAATGCAGCCTCTTATTTCTAACAGACAGCTGGACGTTAGAGCTTTTAAACTTCAAGCTTCATACATTCTAACACAATAGAATGAAAAGAAGAACTTTCTGGTCTGACACTGTCCCATAATAAAAGATATGTTAGGTTTTTGTTTGTGGCCAAAAGAAATCAAATGAGTTTAATTTTATTGATTCATTATTTTCAGTCATACATGCCAGTAGACTAATTAGCTATTAAATCTGCTTTAGCTAATCTCTGTTAGCTGCAATACCAGCAATTTCAAACCAACTAGGCCGAAGATAAGGACAAAAAAGAACAACATAGGCCTATTTATGCATTTACTGCATGACAAACTGAATTCATATCAGCAACACAACACAAATCGTTTGTGTTACTGTAAATGCACAGCTTTGTTCAGTGTACAGGTCAGCGGGTTTGCAGAAGTAACATATTTTCTCAGCTGAGAATCTGTCCCTCGCAGAGAAT
Organism: Amphiprion ocellaris; assembly: GCF_022539595.1. Taxonomy (NCBI): domain Eukaryota; kingdom Metazoa; phylum Chordata; class Actinopteri; family Pomacentridae; genus Amphiprion; species Amphiprion ocellaris. Next base: position 19,833,506 of record NC_072778.1, read on the forward strand.
GTGGTCTGGAACACAGTGAAAGGTTGTTGCTTCCTACAGCTGACTTAAATCCAACACCCTGAGTCAAACCTCCTCCAGAGCAGGTTAGGTGTGCAGCGTAAGCCACGAGTTAAAACAGAGCCACCTTTGTGACATTAAAAAAATCTGGCTTTGGCTCAACAACCTTGCATTAATCTCATTTCATAGTACACGCCTCAGGATATGAGGTTTATGTGTGCTAACTTTGAAAACAAGAGCTTTGGTCCTTTGCTTATAATACAACCCATGTCTCTGCCTGGTTCCAAAACAGAATGTATAACATTTTATAGCAGAAAAAATTAAAAAAAGTAAAAGATTTCTTACTCAAGTCTGGCTTATGTGCCAGAGATGGGCCTGACAGTGAGCACAGTACAGTCAAGTAACCATATTACCAATCGTACCACATACAGTCTGTTGATTTGCAGTTTTTAGTGAGTTGTTTTCACTCTTTCCTGCTGCATTTCCTCATTGACATGCTCACCCATTTTCTGCCCCTGGGAAGGATGTCTGAGCAACTTGATCGTCTAGCTGCTAAACAGCAACGTCTAATGGAACTACTCACTGCGACATGAAGGCGTTTAAACACAGACATGCCGTCAATTAGCCATAATTAGAACAGAGGCACCGCTAAATAAATTGCATCATGTACAATTTTATGATAAAGGAACTCCATTTTTACTGACAGATGTTCTGTTACATTTTAAATAGAATTTGAACTGAACCCTGAGAAAGACTTCATTAAATTCAGATTTTTGCTTGCCAACGTGCTCCTGCAGAGTGCTCATAACTTTTCAGACTTGGTTCGCTGTGACTCTCACTCCTGAAGGTTCCAGCACTACCGCCATCAAAGGCGATATGATAATAACGACGCCGTTTTATCTCCTTGTAATCACTTTTAAGGGTTTGAATGACATTGGGGCAGTGTCGCAGCGCGCTAAACAGCCAGTTAATGCTTTTGAGATGAGCACGCTAAAATATTAATGGGGGTCTTGGGCAAGGAAAGGTCAACCCTGTGACTTAGGCTGAATAATAAGAGGGCTAGTAACAATAGCATGAACCTTAAGTAACACCAGTGAGTAGGAAACAGTGCAAGTATTCCTCCGGCAACAGCATCTCAGCAGCAGTCCTCTATTGTACGCAGCAAATGCTGTTATCTGATGGGAACAGATGACACACTTTCTCTTGTACACACAACATGTTTGTGGCTGCAGGTTAAAATGAATTCAGCAGAAAATACCAACAAGTTACAAATAGTCCAGATGATACAGAAATCAACAAGGCAGATATGGTCATTTATTCACTGGATCTTTGTTCAGAGGTAGCTACACAGAAGAGTTATTCACTGAGAATCAGAGTCTAAAGGGCTATTGGTTTTCCAGAGATGCTCTGGGTGTTGTAAACTAATACACAAGAGGTCAGATCACCGGCTTCAAATTAAAGAAGAATGAAAAGTTGTATATCTTCACAAGCATCTAGTCAACTGAACTGAATTTTACTTACACGGCTTTAATATTACAAATCATAAATTCACCTCACAAGCATTTGCAGTCTGTGCTGCACTGGTCTACAGTGGCTGACAACAGTAAAATAGAGAAAAACAAACAGTTTAAAGTTTGCAGACAACCCACAGACCTGCAGATACTGAACTTTAGCCTTGGACAGTCTTCAGGGAAATAAGTCATCACAAACAAACTCATTCTTTCACTCTTTTTTTGGCCATTTGTACTTTTTTCCTTTAAAAAAAGAAGGAAAGTAAACTGTATTTTGATTATCCACAGTCTGCAGTCCATAAGGAATAGCTGTAGGTGTCTTTCTTCTATCAATATCTACCCATCTGTTCTCATACAGAAAAATGTACAACTTGAAGATAGTTTTGTAAAAACAATAAATAATAATGTTTGTAGCTTTAGCTGAACAATCTTGTTTTTTCAGTAAGGATTGGATTTAGCCGCTACATTATTTAGTTAGGCTGAATAACAAACTGTAGATCAGGAGTCTTATCAAAAAGGATATTTTTCAGCTACAGATTAGAGACAGATTATTACAGCAAACCTCTCCCGGCGAGTTGTCTGTCTCTGCTTCTGACAGTTTTACATGCCCTCCTCTCCACTCACATCACATTTTAGCTTAATAAAAATACAGTAAAATCATATGCCTTCTCATCCTGCTTCTATTTTTGCACTATTTCCGTGCCTCTTCCTCTCTCTCTCTCTCTCTCTCTCTCTCTTTCTTCTCTCTCCTTCATTTATGCCTTGCTGCCACTCTGCCTGTACAATTTGCCCTCGATGTGTTTCAAATTACATGCCACATCAAATAAAGCTATCTCATAAGGCTGCGAGCGCGAGTGCAAGTGTGTGCATGTGTAAGTCCTTTGGTATTCTACGTTCAGAGTCGGATTCCTATTAAATGAATCTCTCGAGCTGAGTTCAGTATTCAGAATGAGTAACAGAGGGTTGTAATAGAACTGATAGACATAGCATACTGTGTCATTATCACTGACCTTTCTTTCTTTCTCTTCTCTCTCCCCTCTATTCGTCTCTGTCCTCTGCAATCATTTAAAGGAAGCAGAGGTAAGTATAGCCATTGCTTTTGTATCTTCATAATGCTGTTTTGAAACATACTGCAGTACCTTCACAGGAGCCCCAGATATTGTAGTGTTTGCCTGGCACTAGTTTTAAGGTATTCCCAAAGAGCTGGAGAGGTGTTGCTCATTTAAATGCACAGCAGGTTGGGTGGCTGGTCAGGCATAGCGTGGTATAGTTCAGCATATTAAAATCTTGCTGTGGTGGTTTTATAGGTTTCATATACTCACAATAATTTAGCATTTTCCACCACACAACAAGTTTCTGAAGTGTTATCAGTGTCTACAGGAGAACTAATTTTAACCTACAAAAAATTTTATTAAAAAAATCTTCCTAATGAATTAGCTTGTGTGACGGTGTTGACGTCTGTGATACTGATGGGAGAGGAATTATTTTGCCAAGGAAACTTACACAACTTGGCCAAAAGTATACAGACATCCAAGCATTTCATATATAACCGTCCCAACAATTTAGAAGCTCTGTGCCGGAATTGTTCACATTCAACCACAAGAACATTAGCGAGGCTGGGTGCAGATGGTGGATGATAAAACCTGTCTGTGTTCATGCCACAGGTGGTGGGTCAGAGCTCTGTGTAGCCTGATAAAAATTCTTCCAAAGTGAAATAATCCTTTTTGAAGGACCTGTCTTGTGAATCTCTGTAGTTTTAAACAAGGGAGGGCATTCCCTATACAGATTAAACATGTCTAAAATGTCAAAAATTGTACACTACTGGGATTTCTCACCCAACTCATAACAAAAAGCCTCAGACTAAAAGTACACATGAGATTTGATTTGGCAAAAGAGCATTTATTAGTAGATCGTTTTTGGTTTGTATATTGTGATTAGTTTTAAGTTTGCTGCAAACTAAAATACACAAATTTAGTTAAACAACTTCTGATCATGTCTATAATAGTTAAGGTTTATAGTCCAGTTGAGACCTCGTTTCTCTGAAATGTGTCAGTTTAATCTGTTTGGCATCAAATTATTATGTTTTCTAGCTGACAACAGAACGAGGACTTGATGATTAGGTCAACTGTCCGTTTTCTCTGGACTGTTTTATACGGTTGCCAGATTTATTGTCTCTCTCTCATCTCTCTCTCTTTTATTCAATAATAAAGGAGATAGAGATCCTGCTTTCAGACCCAGCAGGTTTTCTCTGCCTGGTTCACATAGTGTCACTGACACAGGCTCACTCCCTGCTGACAGACATATGGTTCGCCCTGAGCGCAGATACCACTACTGTGTGTGTGTGTGTGTGTGCGCGCACGCGTGTGTGTGTGTGTGTGTGCGCGCGCGCACACGCGTGTGTGTGTGTGTGTGTGTGTGTGTGTGTGTGTGTGTGTGTGTGTGTGTGTGTGTGTGTGTGTGCGCACACGCGTGTGTGTGTGTGTGTGTGTGTGTGTGTCTGATATTGTGCTACCCTACTTTACTTTAATCACCCTCACTTTTGGATCAGTTAGCAGAATATAAATAGTTCATAACTACTAAAAAAAAGTTCACTATAATGCAGTTATAAGTACTGCGTATAAATTATAAATGTCTTTTTCAATAACTGGGTCATTTCGCTTCAATTCACCAAACGCCCCACGCCTGACCATCTTCAGTTTGACAGATTTTTTTAAAATCTTAAATATCAGTTATGTTGACCTTGTGTAAAATCTGGGGTCACAGGTGTCATTAGTTTTTGAGTTAAAGCTTCCTACAAAGGGGTGGGATCATATTGATTTTTATATCTTTTTTTGATGCCAATCTATGGAGCAAAGGTTAAAGTGCCATATCTTCAGAAATAATGTAGCTAGAGTCAAATTGAAGATGGTCAGTTGAGAACTTTTTTTTTAATTTGGTGAATTGAGGTGGAATAACCCAACTTTTACTCCTGCTGTGGGGACCAAGCGACAGTTTCTGATGCTGAAAAATGAAGCCAGTGTGGAAGTGCCAAAACTGCAGTTCCCTGAATGACCACTTGAGTCTGGCTCCAAAAGCAAGTCAATCTTTCTAGACTCCCATGTTAAAATGCACAATTTAACAGCAGAAATAAACATGCTTACACCTTGATACAAAATAATTAGGGTCTCTATATTTCCCCATTTATGACAACCGTAAAAGAAGTGAATTTTTCTAGAACTCACTCATTTATTCATGTGTTTGAACTTAAAGTTGTGCAAAATTAAGGAACTTACTAAGGCACCACTTACACCACTTTTGCTTTCATCTATATGTTAGACCGTTCTATACTTTAGCCTTTTAACCAATCCTTTCACTTATGTGCAGCATTTAAGATGTGGCTCTTTTCACAGTGGGTTTTTTTAATTGCTCTGCACTACAGAAGAAAAGTCTAACTGGGCAGAGAATCCGCTCTGAATGGAGCCACTTAATCAAAGAGTATTTGGCTTAACAATTCCAGTCTATCTCTTCTCAACTGAGCTCAGCTGAGAGAAGCCAGTTATTTCTTTGTTTTAATATTTTTCAGTTGATGAGGCTTTCTCTGTGACTGTAGACTACGCTGTATCTGAACAATAATAATGATTTGTGCTATTTAGATATGATTATGGGAACAAAAACTGCTAAAAAGTAACATGACATGACATGTTTGTATTCTACAGTAACAGCCACAACACTGCTTTTAGTTTTTCGGTGTTAAAATCCACATCGACCTTTGACTTTAAATGTTTTTGTCCTAGTTAAACTCCACATTACAGCTTGTAATGTGGAGTTATAAGCTCTCCCCCATGTGTCTGCTTTTGTTTTTTCTGTATATGTGTGTCCTATACTTTAATGTCAAAACAAGTTTCTGCCTCACAATGCATTTTCATTTTCTAATGACATCATTAAATTTCACACATATCATATGAGTACAAAAGAACAGACGGAGAGTAAGAATGAGGGCAGGATTTCTCTGTACTTTGGTTTAGTATTTGAGTTCAGTCTCTAGTCTGTAAAATAACCCAATGATATTCTGTGCATGGTTATTTTTTCATAACCCAGTTTCTTGTGTTGTGTTTCCACTCAGGATGACTACTTCAAAAGCTGGGCTCCTGCCAAGTCTCTCGACCAAGGTGAGTTTTGCTGTTTGTGTCAGACTATCAATTTTTATATTAAGGTAACGTGAGACTCAGCGGGGATACCCAACATCAATACTTAAAGATCCATCCATCCATCCATTATCTATACACCGCTTAATCCTCATTAGGGTCGCGGGGGGCGCTGGAGTCTATCCCAGCTGACTCAGGCGAAGGCAGGGGACACCCTAGACAGGTCGCCAGTCTGTCGCAGGGCTACATACAGAGACAAACAATCACTCTCACATTCACACCTACGGGCAATTTAGAATGATCAATTAACCTCAGCATATTTTTGGACTGTGGGAGGAACCTGGAGAAAACCCACGCATGCACAGGGAGAACATGCAAACTCCATGCAGAAAGATCCCGGGAAAGCCGGGACGTGAACCGGGGACCTTCTCGCTGCAAGGCGAAAGTGCTAACCACTACACCACTGTGCAGCTACTTAAAGATCACCAACCAAAATGTATCAGTTTTTTAAACTTTTCAAATGCAGAAATTTTGCGCTAAGGTATTGGCCAGATAGTTATTCTTATATTATGTGATTGAATAAATCATCTTCTAATGGAAATCAGACAGTCTAGATAACATTAAACACCAACACAATCAGAGGTTTCACACATTTTGATAGAAAAGCTTATATTGGTCATGATAATGCAGTGAAAGAAATATAATTCAGGTGCCAACATGCAGGCACCCACAGGATTAGATTCTATGCCTTCTTTGTAATGCACATTTCCTCAGTTAAGTCAATGAATTTATTTTGCTTAGCTAAAAACAAACATTTCACACACTCTTAGGCTAAGATGGCCATCATTGTCACGTTTATTTTTCCTTTTAAGTTGTTTCTGGCTGTTTTTAAAATTGTGATACAAGGGGCAATTAGTTTTTCTGAACACATCAATCTCATTTACTGCCATTCATCTGCAAACAGCATTTCAAAAGACTGCAAAGGCTTGTAATGCAATTATTGAAGAATATATATAGAGGTTTATTTTGCATTGAGGAGCTCCAAAAGATGAAGTGAATCAAAAGGAACCCCTTTCCACATTACAAATATAAAATGTTGTACAAGTAAGCAGTTAAAAGTTTATGTCATGAGATGATAAAAGCAATTCAAAACCATCTAAAGCAGTGAATCAAGGTAAAAGATAAAAAAGGAAACAAAAATGTATAATTTTCAGGAGGTGCTTGGCTTATTTCAGAATGCACCGGTGTTATTGTGCTCAGGATGTAGTGTGTGACTTTGTAGACTTATTTTATGTTCACACCATACATCCTTCTCTTCGAATTTTAACGCTACTGTGTTACAGCAAGCAAATTAGAAGGTCTCCAAATGAACCAATTGTGCAGTTCAGTGAGCTGCTACCAAAAATCCAATCATCTCTTTATGTATACTGTGTCTGTGGGAGTGTGTGCCTGTTTACGTTGTAGTGGCTTGAAAAGCAAGTGCTCATATTATAAATCTTTACATTGTAGGATGAAGACTTGGTTAACAGTTATGGTAAGAGGTGAGGTTAGGGAAGTATTGTTTTATTATTAAGTTTAGGGTAATTCTCGAAGAAATTCATGTGTCAGTGTAATGTAAAGTGATGAAACCGCAATGTTGTGTGTATTTGTGTGTGTGAGTGTGGCCAGCCAAATGCTGCTACTTTTCCCACAGTATGTCCTTACTATGGCAATAATGCCAAGTCCACTTAATCAATCACACTCAAGTGTGTAATGCACTTAGACCCTCAGTAACTCTTGACTAAACTCAATTATTACAAACACCAACTCCCTCTCATTCACACTAACAGTCGCGCCGTCTCACACACATGCACACACACACACAACGAAACTCATACACACAATTTGGAGGGGTTAATTGGACTGCAGCTCTCCGAACAGCTACAGCAGACTTTAAATTGTCCTACCACTGAGTTTGTTCTGTTCTGTGTGCTGGCTTGGCTTCGTATATCTAGCACAGTAACTGTAAGTCTTCAGGGAAGGACTTGCTGAGCAGGTTTATCTGGGCCAGCTCCTCGTGGATACTGAGCCTAATGAGAACAGCCTCGCATCAGCGCATCAAGCTCTAGTGTTGCTCTCTATTTTCTCAGAGATTACTAAAATCTAAAGGTAAACAGAGCTTCATGTTAACTAGGGACTACATACATAAGATGATGTGGACGAATCCTCTGTGCTGAAATCCACGAGGAGCAAGGCCAAATTTAGATGCTAAAACAGTTAAGCACAAACAAGAAAGAAAGGTACCATCTGTATGTAACACTGTTGTCTATACACAGATGCACTGATTTGATTTCCATTAAGGTCAAACCTGTCAAAGGATCAGTTATTGAAGCTGTACAGTATCTTTCACTGAATTATTCCAGATACCGAACGCAGTGGCACAGACAGATTGTAAGTAAAAACAAAGGCCACTCGCTGGCAGACTGAAGACATTTAGAGTCTTCGAGCAAGAAGCCACCCTTTGCTTTCATCCCTGGTGAGTGCAGCTTGGGTTTTATTTACATATGTCCAGCCATTTGTTCAGTCACAACTCTACAAAGAAGTCCAACGGGGCAGCAAACACTGTGGATGAATTTTCTGACTGCTTGTGTTTTTAGCCCTGTTACAGCTTTTTAAACCATTCCCAGTAATGTCGCCACATTATGAGATCTCAGTAATTACTTTGCTGAGTGTAACCTTTCACAACACATGGAACCACTAGACAGAGCTGAAGAAATACAGTCCAAATTGAAACAAACTGTAGTTTTCTGTTCATGGTAGCAGGAGACAGTAAGCTTGTCATTGCGTTTCACAGAATAAACTATTTAAATTTCATTCAAATCTTTCAAAATTTACTACAGTGCTTAAAAATTTTTTTTTAATTTTTATGTTTTCAGCCTCCAAACAGCCCACATGACACTACACACATGCAGAGTTGTCCATCTGTGCCATTTAAATGCATAATACTTAAAGTATGAAATAAATCTTCCCAATTTACTATTTACCATGCCGGCTCTTGTGCAGTACTGCACTTCAGCTGCAACATGACTGCTCCCCTGCTGCAGAGCCGAAAACACACTGCTCCTACTACAATCAAAAGGCACTCTGCAGTTACTCCCACATAAACAGCACAGCTGGGAGTAATGGACAGTAAAGCAATTAGGCAGCGAATAAGTTATAAGAATCAATCAGACAATCTGGTCCTAGTTTTGGGAGCATTTGCTGTCATCATGTGTCTGAGTCATTCCTCCAGTCGCTCCCATTGTCATCCAGCTGGTACTGCAGGCATTAGCTTTTGACTCCATCAGAATGACAGGATTTTGAACATCTACTGTAGTGTGATGCATGATATAGAGAATGCCTGAATTAAAACTGACTCAAATAGCATTTTTAACAGCTTTAACTTTAAAATCAGAACCTTAAAGGCCATTTTTGTCAATATGTAAGCTTTAAAAGGCAAAAATCAAGTTGTCTAAATTAATAAACGGCAGAGAAACAGTGCTCTGCCTGAAGAGCACATCAAGTATTTGATGAATGTGAATAACTCAAGATTAGATAAGAGGTAGTGCGAATGGTAGTGTAATAATGTATGCATTCCCAATAATTAATCTTATAAAAGCTGATGTGAGTGGTCAGACTCCAAATCATATTGAAACGGAAAGTTTGACTACAAAATTGGGGGTCAATATAGCTAAAAGGATACAGGAATTAATCACTATTTGCTGATTTCAGTTTGACTAATGAATCACAGGTTGCCCTTGGAGACTAATCAGCAGCAGGAAGGTTGATGGGGGGAAACCCAGTCCCTTGATGAATCACTCTGCAATAAATGCTCACCTCAGTAGCATCTAATGAATAAAATCAGGGGCATCACAAATGGTTTGCTGGTGATGCTGAGCAATCAAATCCACTACTGGTAAACCTGTTTTCTAGACTTTTATGTAGCCTAATGGTGTACAAGTAGTTTCTAAGTCGGTTTTTAGGATGTGTGGTAAACATTTGTTTTTATCAAAATAATCCTGCTAATTTCAGAAAACTTCAGAATCCGGTCAGGACTAAGTTTTGCATGTAGTCTTGCAACGGTTTTACTGTAAGTTTTCTGACAACAGGCCAGAAAAATTCTAAATATGATAAAACAAGCCCTTTTCTTGACAAAAAAAAGCTGATTTTAATGACTATTTTCTGTCTTTTGCTTCCAATAGTATAAGTTCCACTGCTAGTCTATTATATTGTATAATATGGGACTGAACAGTGTTTATCACCATTGGAGCCTCATGCAGTACGGTATATATTCTCAAGGTGTTTTTATACAAATCACTTTCAAGGTAATCCATGACATCTGCACATACAAAGCAAAATACTCAGCCAACACAAAGCATCTGCAATTACTGTATTATACCAGACACACAGACTGATATGCAACAACATTATTTTATTAGGATAAACAAAATAGAAAAGAGTGAATATCAAAAAGTACAGCTGCTGCCAGATAATCTAACACTCAGAAATCTAATCTACTTTAATTCCATTTGATGCTCTCCAATTTCCACTGAGACTCCATGGTGTGCTAACTCCAGGATGTCAAACAGCCACTGACAATCCTCACTGGAGCACTGGAATGAAAACAGAGGCTCTAAATAACCAAAGTTTTCATCAACAGGAATGTCATACAACATGCATACTAACATAGAAAGTAATAGAACCTACCCAACAATTTATTTCTGCTCTGTCATCGTGTTGCTGTACTTATTGCACAGCTCTCTGCCATCAGGGCAAGTAAGCTGTATTCTCATAAGGCAGGATTACACTTCCATAAGGTCAAACATCAGCGAGATGAAGTTATGTAACTCAATAATCAATTTGTAACTAGCCCAGGTTTAGCTGACATTAGAAGCATTGTACAGGGAAAAAAATTCTCAGAAGTGTTATGAGGATATTTGAAGGTAGGTAACAGTTGTCTTTGATTTACTGGATGTGTTAAAGATGAGCAGATGTGCATGTGTTACCTTAACATTCATTTCACTTTGGCGATCGACTAGAATGCACGTTCTATGGTGATGGTGTAACACCTTGAATGTTGTAGCTCTGAGGTTTGTGAGGGATTTTCCAGTGTGTCCTATGTTAAAAGAAATAAGAAATAAGAAAGCATTGACTCGGTAGCATTCACAGAATCTGACCAACTCTTATCGTGGCTGCCACTTAGATCCTTTCAGGTCATTAGAAACCTTCCTACACAAAATCTAAGAGCTTCAGTAGAAGGCAACTGGACTTCCTTTTCTGGGTATTGAAGATGTTTCACCTCTCATCCAAGAGGCTTCTTCTGACTAATGGGGAGGCCCACGTAGATATTTTGTCACCTGCGCCTCTCATGGGTAATATAACATTAATGACCCATGACTCAGATGCTGCGAGGCATGAATCACTGTGAAACTTTCAGGTCAGTTAATGGTGGAGATTTCAAGACTGCATTATAAGTACCTAATAATTGTTGTCATAGACCTCCTCTTCTGTTAAAAGATGACTGCCCCAGTTTAGCGTAGATGTCTTCCTTCCATCCTCTTTCAAATCATCTGTCTTCTCTGTCCAGAATGAAAGGCTTTTATCTTTTAGATGCAGCTGATGTTGAGGTTGAGGTTTTGCTGTCAGGCTCTGACCCTTTTGTCCAGCGACACAATGTCACCACCTGACATTGTGTTCGTGATGAAAAGGTGCTTTGTGGATTGCCTTTTACTGTCAGTTTTGAGGATGGCTCAGCTTGTTAGTATGAAAGCCAACAGCAAATTGTCAAATCTGGTCACATTTTTCTGCCGATTTTACTCTCAGATGCTCCATAACACCTTCTGTTTGTGGGAAGTGTAGATGACATTTCTATGAAGGTTAAAAGTGCATGTCCATAAAACAGGATGTAGTTGAACAGTTTTCTGTCTCAAATTGTCATCATGTTTTGTTTTATTGTTTGTTTGTTTTTTTTGCTTTGGAATAGTATCAAGTATCTGGGTAAACAGGCTTTCATTTATTTATGTATAATTTCTTGTTTCATCTTTTATGATATAAACCAATCCCCTTCTTGGTCAATGTTAGTAGTTCGAGGGTGGTAGCAAACTATGAAAACATATTTTCTGCAAAACCCTTGGATGCAGTTTTTTGTGAAATTGAAATTATCTGTTATTTTCTTGCTGGCAGGCAAGTTACTAAACCAACAGAATCTTATATTAGGTGCTGCTCCTCACAAAATAGATATTCATGCAGCAAAATTTGGTTCACTACTCCCTCTTTCTCCCTATCTGTCTTTTCTTTAAACGTCACCCTCATTTTCTCTATAAACTTCGAGTTCATTTGTTGTTCCTCACACTTTCAGGCCATCTTTTTCTCAGCCCCCCTTCACTTCATAAGCCTGCATATCTGCTCATTGTTTCTCCAGAGTTTTCTATTAATTCTGACGTATTGAGTTCATCAGATGGAAATTACATAACAACGAACAAAGGGTGATTGTGAATCAACATACCACAGTGCCATAAGCACACACTGAAAGCCTGTGAGAATTAATTGTTAGCTTTTTTCATGCATATTTGATTAATATTTTAGGATGTTTGGCTATTATTACCACATTCCCAATGTGTAATTGCAGTCATGTCTCATCGCCCTTGTTTTTATCCTGCCCTGCGGGAAACTTTTTGCAGGAAGATTCAATAAGAGTCTGTCCCTTCCAGCTCCAATTACACGCTGTTTGATTATTTTTGCAGTAGTCTTAAAGTACAATTTCAAGATGTCATAGCAACTCAGTAAAGATCCCTTCCATACACTGGACAGTATGCACTGCAGTTTAATTCTGATCTGGAAATGACAGTGTCGGTGTTTGCTCGCAGACAACTTTCTAGCTCAGCAGATCTTTGTGTGGAATAAATAATATTATAAATACAAGTTTGAAATAGATTAATAAATGATATAACCTAATTGGAAATGGATGACTAATGTCTGGAACTTCTTGAAACAGTACTCCAAAATGAAATGAGAAATACAAATATTAATTTCTATTACAAACACTGTTCATTCAGTCCAAATTCAAGGAGCGTGATATTAAAAGATGGAAAATCTGTGATTAAATTAGTCTGCAGAAATCATCTAGCAGAGAGATTTCTAGAATCCCCACATAGCACTGGGGAATTGTTTGCAGTGCCACATAAACTTGTTTCCATGGTGACAGTTCATTGACCTGTCTGTTTGCCAGTCATGGATGGTTAACCTGTTATGCCTGTGTACATGCTGTGCTTTATCCTGAATTCTCCAGCTCTCTAAGGAGGCAGGGTTGTGTGGGTGACACTGGCCGGGGTCCCAGACAACCCAGCTCGTCCTGTAGGTGGATTACACAGACATCTCCTGTACTCTCATCAGGGCTTTGTGCTTTCATAGTGAGCCAAAACTGCCCAGAACTGACCCAGAACCAATAAGGGGGGAGTTAAATCATGTAGAGCAAGAAAAAAGTTTTCCCCACAGCACCTGAAGCTTATGTTATTAAAACGTCAAGGGCAATTTGACAAAACAGTCCAAACTTAAGGTACCTTTACCATTTTTTTTCTCTCTCCCTGCTTTCAACAGAGCTGGCTGCATATAAAAGTTAGACTTGTTATCAGTTAATATGCCAATTTTGTTGAGGAAAAAAATGGTCAAATTGATGTTTATATGAGTGTTATGACATTAACAGTTACAAAACAGTTTAGTCTGATGTTTTCAAATATCTTGTTTTCCTGGCCAACAGTCAACTCAAATAAGACCCAAAGGTACTGTCATGCATGTGAAAGAAATACAACTTTAAAAGGCTGAAACCACTAAAGATTTGGCTTTTTTGCCTAAAAACTGAAATTATTGCAGAATTTTATAATTTTTGTCACTGCAGCACTACCTGTTCAACCACATTTCACCATCTTCATCAGTGTGTGCTCAGTACTATGCAAATTACCTCATTTTAATTACAACCAAACAAACTCTTTCTACTTATGAAAGAATGTGAGATGTGCTAAGAAATGCACTCCAAACTTTATAACATCTTATTAAACCACTTGTCTAAAAACTTCTACTTCACAGCAGCTTTGGATATTTATGTGCAATTAAAATATGTTATTTATGAGACAAATTGATGAGCACACAAGTCCGTATTAGTTTTTTTCACTGGAACACATGCACTCACTTTTTTTTTCACTGTCCACCCACCTGTAACTGTCTGCAGCAATCTGGAGTGAGAGTGACTGCCTAGTAGTCATTACAATATCAACCCTGCCCTGACATTTGTTTTTATTCTTTTCCCATTTACAAGACGGCAGAAATACGTGCTGTCAAACAATCTCACACACTCACATACACCAACCAAAGTCTGTTGTCGGCTGCAGCTATGATCATGCATCAATGACAGTCTGTCATTTAGATGAATGTAAAAACTGTCTTTACTTCTTTGGCTGAGCTGGTCATGTTTTAACACGCTTAACACTACATACTGTGCTTTCTGCTGCTGCATGGCTCCTTTCCATCACTCCTCTCTGGACTTAGACATTCATCCAGCTAAAACCCTTTGTGTCCTCCGGGTCAGCTCAGCCTTCTTCCAAAGTCAAACCCTGAGTTTTTATTTATGAGTTTCTCCATGAGCATTAATTTCTGCTCCGTCCTATAAGTGATGGTCGGAGAGTTGCGCTGAACAGACTTTGAGGCCAGAGCAGAGAGACGAGAGACAAGAGATGAGGAAGAGTCCTTGGCAGCAGATAACAGTTGTGCTGTCAGCAAGACCAATGTGAGAATCACTATTCTGGCTATTTGAATCAGGCTTCTTGTATGTGGGCATGCCCAACGGATTTGTGAGCTTGTGATTGCAATGCATTATCCGGAGAGGGGAGTCAAAGGGAGGATTACAAATGCCAGGCTGTGGCCCATTATCACAGTCAGTCCAGAGGAGCGCAGGAGAGTCGAACTGGCGCCAAGACACAACCAGAGGACACAATGCAGACGAAGGCTGAGAGAAAACAATGCAAGTTAAGTTTACAATTTTCAGGTGTTTACTACTCCTGTCTGTCCTGATTAGATTACATAATGAATAAGCGGTTGCTATGGGAACCGTTTTTTGGCAGCAGAAGCCAAAGTCATTTGTGATGCACTCTGGTTTGGCAGTACCATCGGAAAACAAAGCCTTGAATATCTGGAGCTTCCAAATTGCCAATCAGCCTGATTAGACATGACATTGTGTTTTCCCAGCAGAGTGTTTGTCGTTTGTTATATATTTCATCAGCTCTTTCTCCAATTCACTAAACCTCTGTCTCTGTAAAGATATGCTGTCTGTCTGCTCCCATTTCTCATCGGTCCATCTTTAATCTCCCGTAGCTCTGTCACTGCCTCTTAATACATTCTCATAAAACTGTCTTTGATCTGCACCTGGAGGAGCTAAAAGAATTAGAAAGAGGAAAACTGATAAGAAAAGAAACAGGACAACAAACAACAGCGAGCACCTTAGGTCTGTGTATGAAATGGAGTGTGAGCCGGAGCAAGAACAAATATCTCATTTCGGTGTAATGTGCAAAGGGTTTGTTGCTCTCTCTTCAGGCGTTCTTTAAACATTGTTTACCGCTTTGATTTTAATGGCTTGTTGGCCATCATAAAAAGTGACTCAATATCCATGACCTCAGCTCAGCCCTTATCTCGCTGTTTCAGGGGGGGTTGAGCTCACGCAGCATTGAGTCTGAGCACATAAATGCGATTATCAGCTGAAACGCACACATACATGCTACAATGATTTCAGGAGGTAAATTAACCAGTCAAATGCACACACACACACACACACACAGGGGTGGTAATCAATGATACCTGGAGCCTGCTGAGATGCAGGGGAAGGAAATACACACAGTCACACCAAGGGCATTGTTCATTTAATGAACAGAGGAAGCCAGACATATCAGCATAGCAGTTAAATATCTGTGCAACCAGGATGGAAATAGAAGAATAGTGATAAAGAACTGGCAAATAGTGGCTGACAGTAGCATGGTGAGTACAGTAAGTTGTCACTGCCCTGCACTTCCAGTTTACAGAGGCAGAGCCAAAACCAACAGCAAACTCAAAGCACAATAAAGTTGTGAATCAATGGACTGCAGTACGTGAGCAGTGCTGAACCAGCTGTTTTCAAGGAGATCTACACACAACAGTAGATCACACTGAGGGAAAGACAGAATGTGTGCATTTGTGTTTTGATTCTGCTCTTCGTGCCCTGTGGCCAATCGGGGCTCAGATAATCATCGTGAATTAGGATAAATAAACTTCAGAGGATGCCAGCAGACAGTCGTTGCATGCGATCATAGCAGGAGCCCTCGGGCTAAATGCCAGCATGCAAAAGTGACAGTGGCATCAGAGAGTCTCAGAGGAGGGCAGCAGAGGCAGATACAAAGATATATAGACACTAGGCCTATGGAGAGCACTTGAGAGAGATTGTCTGTGGAAAGGATAACTCAAAGATAAGAAAGTCTTTCCATAATGAGGAGAAGAGAGGTCTAACAAAAGGGAGAGAAAGGACAGAGTGGAGTAGTAATGAATAGAGGGTGTATTGACAAAAGTTAGACTAACTTTTGCCTCATACACACTTTTTTTCCTGGTCATTATACACAGTCTGTGGTCAGTCTTCGCTCAAAAAGCCCTGCTCACTAATAAATACACAAGACGGATGAGTTCAGGGAGTTAATCATCTCTGGGTGTTAATGTCACAGCCTACAGACAGACATGACAAACTCCCTGTACATCAATGTGTGGCCGCTCTGCTTCCTCCCTGAGGCTCTGCCACCGCTGGCTTGCTTCCATGTGGGACGTTGTACTGCAGAGTGAGTGTGAGAGAGAAGATGGTGCCATCATAATTCCTTTCAAATGAGAAAAAAATGTGCTCTTGTCACTTTGCAGTATCAGATTTGGATCAGGATTTAAAATGTGTCTGTGGGGATTAAAATGCTTTATATGAAAAAGTACAAAATAGTGGTCTGGAGCTAGGGAGCTGAAAACAGACAATGTGGGTGTAGCAGTCAGACATTTAGGGAAACACAATGGCTTTCGTTCTGTGAGTCACATTAGACAGTTGATGCTAACAACATGTTTGTGCATTAGATAAGAGTAGGAGATGGAGTTTAGAGGCAAGTATCAAAGTTTGGAATAGGAGTGAAAACTCGGTTATCATGTTTTTGTAATCTGTACAATGTAAATACAGCAAACTGAAGTGATGAATAGGTTAATCACTGATCTTTAGGGCTACTGTTATGTGTATTTATCTAACTTTGGATAAAGCCAGTCTTGCTATTTACCCCTGGTCCCACTTTCAGAGCTAATAATTTGATTATTGGATCTGGCATTTGCATTAGTTTTTTTGTTCTTTTTTTTTTTTTTTTCAATTAACAGCATTGGGTTTTTTTGGACCAATTCCAGACATAGAAGCTCATTAAAAATGTGCTACTTTCACTTGAATGTAGCCACATCTCTTTATTTATGGTCACTCAGTGGACTGGGGGAATGTCCTGTCCGCTGTCATATCTGATTAGTTAGACATCACAAATAATAGCCTATCAGTGCTGAAGTATAAATGTTGAAAGGACGTTATATTTTGAAAAAAAACAATGTTATCCTAAATTTGTTCTGAAAATGTACATTGGAAAAAGTCCCAGCGACATCTCAGAAGGCAGCCAGCCAGACTTGTACCACACATTTCTTTCTTTTTTCTATTTTTTTAAATTTCAGTTTTATTGTTAGTACTGTCAATTCACTCTTACCACGATTAGTTTATACTCCTTATACACTCCATCTTCACTACTCTTTTTATTCTAGTTGTCTAGTCTGTTATGTTTTTTTAGCTGTATCTGGCATTAGAGGTTCCTTTTGGATTCAAAAAGTTCTATATTATCTTTAATATTGATAATCAGTCTCCTTGATTACTAGTAATCAGTATTGTTATTTGCTCTGAAAAGAAGGAACATATCCTTCGTTCCCTAGTTTTTATGATAAGCTAAACTAACTGACTCAGTATGCTACAAAATAACCTATTCTCTTCCAATACAAGCATATGCATTGCTGTTTTTAACATGGATTAGCAACTGTAATTAATTGGTTTTATTTTTCTTACTTTTTGTTTAGAACGAGTAGCTGAACCTGGCAGATATGGAGACCCAGGAACTAAATCCCACGCTGGCTCAGCCAAGAAGACGGTACAAGATGGTGAGTTTGAGCAATTTTCATCAGGGTGTGGGAATATTTTTTCTTTTTTTTTTTTATTGGCAGTTATTTTCAGTGACTGGACTTGATACTGTAACTATCCTCGTCTCATTCTTAAAGCTGATTTGTCTTCTCTGATGCAGCTCATATCCTGCACTATATTGTTTGGCTATAATGACCTGAGTGCTCATCTACTTGTTTTATAATAATGAGATGCACAGACTGGTCATTCTGGATTATCTGTTTTAATGAGATATAAATGCTTTGGCAACAGACTGTGTCATTACGTTACAGTGACCTTAAACTGTTCTGCTCTGCTGTTGCAGCTCCCACAAATCAGTCGAAATAATACAGCGGTACTTTGCCCAAATAGATCCTCAGCCTTTTTTCAGGTTATGTGCAGAGATATCAGCATTAAAAGAAGAGCTTATTCACACAACGGTCAGAGGCAGATTTAGCCAATGGGCCAGACAAACCCGTCTATTCTGATGTTTCTGTGTTTAGCTCAGCAGAGCTAATGTTGATGCAGTTCACTGGAATCCTCTGTTATGTGTTTGGTTTGAAATGACCAGAAATAATATCAAAACATTTAGTTTTTTCATTCTCAGTACCAAAGAGAGTGACAGCAAATGTATATACATTTTGCACTATATAGAAAAGGCATCCAGTTAATTTACATGCATTCAGCTAATGTCTTTTATGATTGTGCTTGTGAGATTTTATTTGAGCATACAAATATTTATACATGTGTGTTCCTTCAGCAAGGCACATATTTAGTCTTAATTAATGGAGAATGTGGAGAAAGAAAAATGATTCATTATTCAGAAATATTTCACAGCACACCTCATTGATTATTCAGTGTTTAAACTTAATAAGTAGTGTGAGACGACAATATGAAAGACTTTCTTATTTACTTTTTAGCTAAGGTAGGTCCTTGATTATTATTTGATTTCATGAATACTGTAAAAACAGGAATTATTGACATAATTTTATTACATGATTTATATACAGTATAAATGATTAAAATATGGTTTAGGTTTTCACATTAGATTTTGAGCATTTTATGTTCCACTTCTAAGTATCTGAGTGAGAGTTTTAGTCAAAATAGCATGTGCACCGGACACACCAGAAACAGTTCATGTTTTCCACATCCATATCTGCAGGGTGCACTCAGCTCTGTTAATACTACATTAGGCCCATGCCGGTCTAAACCAATCATTTCAAATACACAGAAAAACAAATGGGGCAATATTTACAGCATAGAGCAGCTTCTTACAGATTGTAATGTAACACTCTGTCAGTGAATATTCCTGAGGTGTCACAGTGGTTGGATATAGCACAGGATTTCTGAAGAATTTAGAACCTAGCTCTCTCTAGTAAAAGCATTCACAAATCAGTGCACCTCCAAAGTCCTGCAGCGACTACTTAAATGACATCACTGTTAATGATGAATAATAAAGTCATGGATGCCGAGAAGCTTCTTCCACAGCCTCTCCTCATACCAAACATTTGTTTATAGCACTGACTGTTTTTGTGTTGTACACTAATTGCCCTTAAAGACCCTTCTGTATGTGTCCATGGCATCCACTTTAACGCTTTCCATTTCCATGCAATATATTCTGGTAGTGTCACCATGCATTTTGAAAAAGGGTGTTGCATTTCCAGCTCCTCATTTGCTTGAACTTAAGGTCTATAGGCTACCTTTTTTATGTGAGGGGGCATTGAGGGTGACCCGCCGTCTCTGGAAACTATTACCAATGTAAAATTAAGACAGATTCAGCAACTGCCAGACTCATTTCTCTCCTCAAATGTTTTCAGAAACATGTTTTGGTAAACTGCTTTAATAGAAGAGAAAATTTCCAAATGGGCCACCACGATGGTCCAGTTTCAAATCCAAGCCCAGGCAGCCTCTGAGTGAAGGGTTCTGCCAATCAGGTGCAGCCAGCATTTTTATAGTTATAGAAGGGTAAAGCTTGTGTTTTATTCCTGTTGTGTGCCTGTCAATCATCTGTCATCTGTCATCCAATGTTCCCTCATGACAAAAAATGCCCCTGTGGATGTTTGCAATCATGTTTCTTTACTCACATGTTAACATATGGTTAAAAAAAAAATAATACCAATAGAAATTTTATGTCAGTGATTAAATTAAGTGTTTTTTTGACTTTAGAGCAGAGTTGAATGAAGTACTAAATTATTTTCTCGACTGCATGTATTTCTGTTAGCATTATAACAGAAAGTATAACTGACTGGCCCAATAGTACTGTTTCATTCACTGCTTCACATAATACAGCCAAGATCTTACAATATCATATTACAGAAAGCAAACAAACAAATCAAATGATGCCCTTTGAATAAGTGCTTGATTAGAATTCATTTTCACTAAAAATATTTAGCTTGGAAAATGCTATCTTTTTACTTCAGAATACCAATGACGGGTGCTCTCAAAATGATTTCGAGCAGGAATGACTTAAAGAGGAGAATGACTTTATTTAGGATGATTATTGCACTGGGGCTGCAGCACAATTCAGTCAAGTTTTTAAATAAAATTGTAATCTGTTTTATTCATTAAATGACTATTCATAAAAGATGTGACTGTTTTGTAATTATTATCCATGATATCTACTATTATGGCACTAAAAAAAGCAATCACCCGTTATTGTTCTATGTATTTGTTCAGCTAATGTTACTACAAATGCAGAAATTCTTCTCCCAACTAGGCCCAATGTTGAAACATTACATTATATCCCCTAAAAACTTACTAAAAACATAAACATTTGAAGAATCTTTCCCTTCCACATCATAGATCTCCCACAACAATATCAGAATTAAGCAGACTAATTAATCCCTGTGCCATGAGTTGTGGGGGAGACTTTCAGGGTGAAAAAGAAGGCTAATATATTTCACGATGGAACAAGTTCATCATGCACACTCACCTGAAGTTACAGACATGGTTCGCCCTTAAAACTCAGCACAACAGAGTTAGCCCTTTCAAAAGCACAGCTGATGCCAATAAGAGTGCTCGAAACATGGAAGATTAGTTTTGCCATAACAAGGATCCACAGTGCTGCATAAATGACAAAGCTGGCAAATAGAAATCTAAATGGGGAACCAATTGGTAAATCAAAATGCAAATTGAAATGCGATTGCCGTCAGCAACCACACATTTTGTTCTCTGTCATGTAATTACTAAACCAGTTCCACATGGCAACCAAAGGTAATCTGAAGTGTCAAGTATCAAAGCCTAGAAAAAGCTACAGAAAGAACCACCTCAGTGTTGTGCTGCTGTGAAAGAGAGGAAGGAAAGGTAGTTTTTCAGTACATCTTCACATACTGCAGTCAATTCAAACAGATTTTCAACAAAACTGTGGTGAAAATGTATTTATTTTTAGGTTTTTTTTGCAGATTTTCTTGCTTTCAGTGGCATCTTGATGCTGAAATTTGTTTCGGTTACAACACTGCAGTGCTACGTATGTTTTAGTTTGCAGGTAGTGCTGCTCTCTGACAGGGAGAAAGTAAAAGATTTAAACTTAACATACTGTGTATTGGAAGTGGCTCTGTTCTGTACATGAAAATGAGAGCCAGAAATCTCGGTAGCTGGTGTAGAAATAGAAGTGAGCCACTAATGTTGACCCCTCGTGTGCTATTGGGCAAACAGGCTTCACCCGTTTTCCTTTAAATAGAGCATAATGTGAGAACTTCAAATACTTATCAAATAATCTCACGCTCCATTCATCTCTTGTCTGCTGTGTGGTTTGAGTAACTGTAGGATATAGTAGTCATGCTGGGGGCGTAATGTGTTCAACTCAGCACAAAGTAGGATGAAAAGGATTTTTAAACTGTGTTAAAGTGAAGGGAGTCGAGCCTGTCTGTCACATTTGTTGTGTAAAAAGATGGTATAATGGACGCACAGTTTTGTATGTTAACTGTTTGTCACATTTTTTGAATAGCATGGTGAAAATGTGTTAATAATAACAAGAGAGGAGAGGAGATGGAAGTAGTGGAGAAACAGGGCTGTGATGTGCTCTAGTTCATTCATGTCTACACACACACACACACACACGCACACACCCACACACACACGTACATTCTTCAGCTTCAGATTAATGAATGCCACAGTCTAGGACAGTGCAAAAACATTTAATTATCTCTGACACTGAAGGGTGAGGCAAGAGGTCAGATCCGTGTGTGTGTGTGTGTCAGCGAGGAAGGAAGAAGAAAAGGGATCACAGTGTGTCAATGAGCCAAAGAATCGTGCTGTAAGTCAGCCTTGTGGTCTTTCATCGTGACCTCTCCTGAAACTGACTAAAGGTCGAACTGACACAAACTCCTTGTCTGGCAGCAGTACATGGACAGTTAAGTGCCTCGAGGGTCTTTTTTTTTTTAATGCAGAAAATAAGTGACCACTTGACATTGTACAAGTGTTAAAAAAAATGAGAAGTTTTTAAAGAAGACGTAGAAAATCTAGAGTGGATCAAAGGAAAACTGTCTCTTGCTCTGCAACTGCTAAACATTCACCTGTGGCAAGGACTGCAACTAACAAAGATTTTCATTGTCAAGTAACCTGTTGAAACATTGATCAATGCTTCCTAACATCCGAGATGACATCTGCAAAAATCTTGTTTTGCCCACAACCAATAGATATTTAGTTCACTTCACAGAGGAGTAAAGAAACTGGAAATTATACAAATTTTAGAAGCTTGAATCACAGAATTATGACTCTTTTAAAAAAAAAAAACTCATGACTTTTTAGTGTACTAGATGACAACTGATCGATTAATTACTGCACCTTTACTAGTGACCCAATCATCATCAACCAGCCAGAAATTCAGTGCCTTTAATGTCTCTTGTTTTGCATTACTTTGATTATAATACAAAAAAGCAGCATTTTATTTTTGCATTAAAATACTAGTTATCTGAGACATACAACCTTTGATAAAATAAGTGATGCACATTAAAGTGACCTCAAGCTCTGTACTTGTAAATCTATTTATGATGTCAGTGTTTGCCTGTTGGTCCATCATGAGGTTCATACTAAAATATTTTTCAAAATGCTTGAGAAATTGGACACATTTTGGAATAAATATTCATGGTCCCTAAAGGATGAATGTTAATGATTTTGATCGTCCAACTATTTCTCTAATGAGGTTCAGATTTGGGATTCATTGTGAATCTCAATATTACATTTCAAAGAAATAATCATTTAACACATTCATTCATAATCAAACACATAACAGCCCAGTTTATTTCGGATTTATTCAAGAGTGAAACTAAAAGCTTAAGATTCAAACTAAGTATGGAGTCAATGTAAGAAAATATTAACCTGCAGGTGATAAACTGATTTTGTGTGACAGCTCACCTGTCTGAGGTGAAGGAAAGTACACAGTAAGACTTGCTGTCACAGTCTGTATTTGCCGATCCTGATTGATCCTGTCTCCATGTCAGGGATAATTTATAATTATAACTAATAAATTAAGTTAGTGATGTTGCTCTATGTGTGAATGCATGCAGCTCTTCCTATCTTCAGAGACACTTGTGGGTCCCTCTGCTGTCTGTTGCTGCAGGTGTGTAATAAATTAAGAGAAAATAGTCCTAAACAGCTGGAAGCAACAATCTAAATGGCCATTTTCACTTATCTGATTCAAGAAGTAGCTTCACAGTGTGATTTTCCGTCAAATCCTGGCCTGGACTGATTACTTCTCCATGTTCTCTTGAGAATAATTTATAAGTGTCTACTGAAATTACTGGCGCTGTTGGTCCAGCTCTTTCTCTGTGGAGATGCTGGTGGATCCTGCTGCTCTCTGATGTTGCCAGTAGTAAACAAACTGAGAGGAAATAGTCCTAACCATATTTTTGGGGAACAAAACCTTGTATGACATTCATTGTTGATGAGTATCGTTAATGTTAGCTGTTAGTGCCTGTCTTTGTTGCAGTAAAGCTTTTTTTTTATTATGGACATTACATTTTGTGGCCTGTTATATTTAAAATTTAAGAAGCAAAATGATTGACTGAAGAGTGTTGTGATTTTAGCACACAAACTCTGCATTAGGCCTCTCTGTGATGTTTTTAGATGAATATTGGAGCTGAAATGTGGAAAAATTGATCCCTACATCACTGCACACAACTCGAAAAAATGTTGTTTGAGCGTGTCTATTACTGTCCAGGTGCTGCTGAGACTTCCGCTTTGTTGAAAATGATATAGAAATGTTACTTAAGTCCAACCGAATATTAGATTGCCAGTGCGACTTTTATGGAAAAATGACCAGGGTGCACATTTAGATATGAAGCCAACACAATCATTGGCCATAAGATTACTGGAATGAAGTGCATATTTGAAAGGGACTTTATCTTGCTTACAGTTAACGCCAATCTATATTTGTACAATAGCTGTACAATAATAATAATATTTCATTTAAGAAAGATGCAAGGGAAACATTTTCCTCTGCTCCTTCCTGCTTTCTGTCTGAATTATTTAAACTATCAACAGACAGTGTTGTGGTGGGGATTAGACAAGTTTTTCGTAAAAATTAATGTTGTACACAGTATAAATGTTGAACTTGAGGTAGGCTGAACTCTATTCTGCATTATTTCTACTTTCTCAGTTCTTCTTGATGGTGATTAGAATAGTGAACACACTTCAAACAAAGAAGGTTGTGTATAACTTTGTTTAGACTGTGACAATTAGCATCTTCTACCTGAAATTAATGCCCTCTGGTAGTCATGTTGTCCTTAAATGCATCTTTGCCATTTTGCTTTGAAGCTGGCTTCAAAGACTATTTGATTATTTGTTTTCATAGTGTCCCTTTAAAACCGCTTTGCTGCCAGCAATAGTTTCACAAAACATCCACTTTTTTGGGGGATTATCACAATATAGTGTGAGTGTGCGTGCACTGTTGTGTGTATAATGGTTGTGTGGCAGTGATGAATATTCAGCTTGTAAGCAATAGTCAATAGCCTCTCCCTCCAGATATTTTTCTCACGTAACCCACTGTGGCTTCTTCTCTGACACTCAAACTGGAACAGTCTGTTTATCTTCTCCATTCCTCAGTTACATCCACAATAATATGATTTGCCCATGTTTTCAATAATTAATTTTCTGGATGGTGACTCTGTTCTATCACTGCGTCCTCCCAGAGGCCCTCTCAGTGCTTTCATCCCTCCATCATTCCTCCCTGACATCCCTCGCTCTAGTGCCTCTCTCAGGCCAAACAGTCAGACCCCGAGGAACGTTCACAGAGCAAAGGAGATTTTAATCTCCTCCTGATCTGTTTGTCGTTTAACTCTCTTTCTCTATCTCGTTTTTCTCTGTAACCCCCCCAGGTAAAAGAGAAGAACCACCTTTTTAATTAGTTTATCAAAGCCTGAAAGTGATGCTCATTTTTCTAATAACAGTTCTGAATTTGTCCTTTGGGAATGCTTGCTGGAGTTGTTGTTTATTCAATTTCAGACTTGTTTATTTGCTCTCAGGAAAAGCAGCAGGAGAAAGCAAACAATGGAGAGCAATGGAGGACCATGTGGATGAAGGAGCACACACACCAATACACACAAGTTAGTAAAACACCTCGTTGACCCATGTCCAGCTCAGCAGCAATTAATTTGAGGTCACTGTCTACTCTCTGACAGGGCTTGTTGGCAATGTGGCCTCTTCTGTTGGACTCTGACTATCTTTATTATCCAATCACTGTGCTTTATCCTGGCGTTGGTCCAGCATTAGAGGGCACAGGAAGAGTGTTTTATCTTCCATCCTACCTTCCTCCTTTCCAACCACTTTCTCCTGTCTCTGAAAGAACATTAAGGTTCAAAATGAGGGGCAACAAAAAAAATATCTTGAGAAGACAAAAAGTGAACGAGAAGGGCAATTTACTGTCAACTGTAAGCATAATAAAATTTTACAGCCACGAGTACAGTGTGTTTTTCTGCCACTTAGAAATATTGCAGCAATTAAATGGCCGAAAGTAGGTTCAGAGTTTGAACATCCAGGAACCTTTTAAAGAAGGGCTTTTAGTAGGTTGTATTAATATTTAATGAATGTAACGATGCTGTCACTCTGGTATGGTTAAAGGTGATCGAGTTCATGAATAGCAGAAGCAATACAACGTTGCTTTCACTGATATTCCCCCATCGGAAGTATTCAGGCGAACAAAACATGACATAAATAGCTGACTGTTGATAGACTGCATAATGTGTCTCCAATTAGTCTTAATAATGGCTCGTAGCTGGTGTTGTTATCATACCTTTGGTCTTAAATGTAACTTCCTGCAGGAGACATGTTGCTGGATATGCACAGACAAGCACACATGTTAAAAATAATGTATATTTTTTCACAGTGACAAGTGTATAATCTGTCATGAATAAAGACTTCATTTCATTTAAAAATCAAACATCCAGTTTTTGAAAGCACAAACAAAAATCCCTGCTGTCATAAAATAGCTGATTTTCCTATTATTATTCAACTGTTGTAATTTGTCAGTGAGGTAGAGCGTGGGCAGAAACATGGTACAGTGGATATATTGTACCACACGCACACACCGAGGTACAACACTATGAAAGCTTGGATTACAATATGATGATGAGAGCTCTTGAGACTTGACTTGTGAGACATTTATTGAAACCTCAGTGTGCAAAGACATGCGTTTCTATGACAAAACATTTACATAAGGCTTTATATGTGCTCAGAAGGCTTATGGATTCCTTACAGATGTCCACATATGTGCTATATATGGACATGGCTTTCACTTGAGCATGAAGATTACTTTGATCTTCATGTTCAGTCAGATGAAACTTATTTTTTCTCACTAAGACGCAACTCAGCATTTGATTTCAGCAGGGAATATATTTTCTTTTATGTACTTGCTGTGCGCTTTGAGCATGAGCTACCAACCAAGGAGCATATTGATCCCCCCACAGTATATAACAGCAGATCTGACCAGATGGTAGCTGGGTTGATGCTGGGTGTGCAACAACAGCAGAGTGTTCAAAGCATGCAGCAACACAGCAGTGAACAACCAAGCAGTGTCCATATCAACAGTTTCTGAAAGTCTGATTAAAGAAAGTCATTTAGTTTGGCCATCAGAGGGCCACAGCGTCACATTTCTAGTGTTAGTTTTACTGCACGGTTAAAATGCACATTAGGAAGTGCAAATACACCACAATACAAATTAGTTTAAAGAGCTTAGACAACAAAGTAGTGTTTCTGTTGAAGCAAATGTTTAAAAATGACAAGCAGCAACAAATAAATGTGTTCAGCTTGAATTCAAATAGAGGACGTTTGTGTCCATTTGCTAATGATCTGTTGGTGTCGTGCCCTCGCCATCCTCAGCCAAGGCTCTGCCAGCTCCTCCATCTGTCTCACCCCAACAGACTGGTAACCCTGCACCCGGGTCATCAGTCATCCTTACACATGTCCAAGGACAATGGCGAGACAAATGACTGGTAGTGTCTGTGGGCAAAACTGTTGCTGCTCTTCACAAGCCAGCATAGTCTTACAAAAGTATAATAGTTCTATTGGTTCACAATGCGAAATGTATTATTTCCACAAAAAAGACTGTAAAATTGTGAGAAAGCTTTTTGGCAATGCAAAAGACAACTTGATTTTTATGTGTAGTGTTTCAAATCCAAACCATAATCTTTTCTTATAGCTACTCAGGTAGTTTCAGAGTCTAAACTTAACAATTTTTCTAGTATAAACAAATCACAAAGGAAATCCCACAGAAGTATGCTACAACAGTTCAACCTTGTTCTTCTTTTCATGCATAAAGAGAAAGAAACTTGTGAATCAGTAGATGAAAATATATTTTACAACTTACTGTGAAAGTAATATGTTTTTGCGCTGTGGACCAACACTGCTATCACACATTTTCGTGTGAGACTGCGTTGCCACAACAGTAACTGTGACAATATTGAGAACACATGTGATCTATTTTTCTTCTTCATCTGCTTCTGATTTTAAAGTACAGTGTCGTCACAGTTTCTTCACTAAGTGGCGATACATGAGGAATCATAATATTTTCTTCATGCTCTCACACACAGGCACCAATCCTTTGCACTTGTTCATTTGGAGAAATCTTATTAGCAGCAGGCAACCTTTTTCATTTCCATAAATCAATACATTTTCAAGCTAAAAATTGTGGCTTAGACTGTGAAAAGAAGTTTCTCTTTGGCACTGTGGGATGAATTGATATGCAAAAAGGCATGTCAGGTTTTATTGCTCATGCATATTGACTTAGTCACACACGCACACAAATGAGAGTAAAGTCATACTTAAGATCAGAAAGATGAGAGAGGAATAAAAGCAGATGAGGGACTCATATTGAGGAAGGTAAAAGAGGTGGCAAGTGTGTGCTGCAGTGCTCCTGCATTACAATTGATTGGCTGGTTTAACCACCAGTGCTGCTCACTCATGCTTTAAATAGATGGATAAAACTCTCTTTTACCCAGCACTCTGGTGTTCGCTTCTCCTCCCTGCCAGCTCCTCGTCCCTCTCGTCCTGTTATATTCCCTTCTACTCTCTTTTCCTCTCTTTCCATATCTTTTCCTTCTTTCTTCGTTTATTCTCTTTTATTATCTTTCCTGTGCTCCTCTCCACTGCTTATTTTCTTTTCTCTCCTTTTCTCCTCTACTCTTATTTTCGCCTCTCTTTTCCTCTCCTCTCTGGTTTAGTTGTCATCTTTCCACCTTTGTTTTAACCTCTCCTCTCTGTTCCTCTCTTTCCATGCCTTTTCCCTCTTTTATTCTCATTTATTGTCCTTTCTCCGCTCTTCTCTCCTCTTCACTGCTTATTGTTTTTCTTTTCTCCACTTTTCTCCTCTCCTCTTATTGTCTCTTTCTTTTCTTCTCCTCCCTTCTTTTCTTGTCATCTCTCCTCCTATATGTTGACCTCTCCTCTCTTCTGCTCACATTTCCTCTCCTTCCATACCCTTTCCTTTTTTCTTCTACTTTCACCAGTTTCCTCCTCTCCGTTCCACCGATTACCTCTCAACTGCTTATTGTTTTTTTCCTCCTCTTTTCTGTTCTCCTCTTATTTTCCTCTTCTCCTCCCTCCTTTCCTTGCCATCTCTTCTCTATTTTCTCCTTTCTTCTCCACTCATATACATCATAAATATTCAAATCACCTCAGCTGAAAACCATTCCTCCCTCCGAGCATTATTGTGTCTACAAGTTAACACATTTTGCTGTTTATGAGAGACTTATCTGCATAAAACTTGCCCACGTGCTGCTGTGTGAATTTGGGTGTGCAGGTAAATAAACCGACTTGCTCATTTGTATGTGTGTGCGCGTCTGATTTCCAATTTGTCTGAAAGTGGAGGTCACGCAATAATCCCAAATTGTCCTCCAATCTTCCGTTAACCAGATACGAGCCTCCTTTTTACCTCCATCCTTCCTCTCTCACTTTCTCCTCTTTCCCTTCAACTCTCATTTCCTTGCGGTAGTAATGCCATTTTTTCTGCTAAGTGAAATAAGATGGGTTTCCTCCAGCACTGATAGATGGAGGTGAGGACATGCCCAAATCAGCAGGCAACAGGAACACACTGCACAACAGACAGCTATCAGGAGGAAGGTTGACATATCATCTCTCTGCTTTCTGGAGAATATCAGAGGGCACACAGGCTTGCAAATGTGTTTTTGCATCTGTGTATGTGTCACAGATTGTAAGAAAAAAAGTGTGTTGCTCAGTTATGACAGATGTGTACAGATGATTATGAATCTCTCCCCTTCTAGACTATCTAACATTCACCATCTTTACTGTTTGGTTAGTTCCAT
Organism: Amphiprion ocellaris; assembly: GCF_022539595.1. NCBI lineage: Eukaryota > Metazoa > Chordata > Actinopteri > Pomacentridae > Amphiprion > Amphiprion ocellaris. The sequence continues at coordinate 19,863,129 of NC_072778.1, forward strand.
TCCCTCGAAGATAAAGAAGGCTCTTCTATATTCTCTGGCAGCTCCAGATATATTAAGAGTAACATGTGTTTTAAATTTTTATGTGTAGATTGTTCAGATTACAGCGTTGCCACAAGCGAACAGAAGAAAACAATGCCGATGGAGTCTCTGGCTGATTTAATGCTGATAAACTAGTATGTAAACAGCAGCGCAGTGTGTGATCAGGTCAGAAACTAGTTGATGTTCACATCAGACACCAGCTGTGGCTCAAACACAACCCATTAGGTCGCTAATGGAGACAAGGCCACTCTTGTTTTATGATGTTAACAGCCACATGGTAATGACTTGTACATAATGCAGGGCTTTGATCTATACACTCTGTACTCAGTCTTAATTAACTCGGGATTTGAAATCATTTTTAATCTGTGCATCATACTGATGGCATGTGGTCTCTGTATGTGGTTTAAACCCATTAAAACCAATGTCTTTGATCTCTTTTTATTGGCTTTGTCCTTTTAGTTGGTTTTGTTCATTATAAAGGCTTTCATCTTTATTACATATCGAGTGCAGACTGTAAATGAAAGGATCACCATGGCCAGTTGTCCAGTGCCTAACGTTTTCCTGTCTCTCACTCCATTTGTACTAAATGCTCTCACCTCTTTCTTTTACTGTCACTGTCTTTTTCACCTCCTCCACCTCCTTTCTCTTTGCTCCAGTCTGTCAAATGAAAGCGAGTTTATGCTGTTAGCCTAGTGTGAAATGACACAATGCTCAGAGTCAATGAGCTGCTTTGATCTTTTGTCATCTTGGACACCAGCCAGCTGTGCCTGGCTGCCACGGCAATAATGTCACACTGGAGATTGATTTGGAAGAAGATGGGGTCGACGCTCAGAGAGAATAGTCCTCATTAAGCAGCTCACAATGCAGAAAACTCAACGTTTACTTCATACCTTTTACCATTCTCCTTCTCCGTCTTTTGCTCCAACTCATTATTTTTCTGCCTGCTTCAGTTACTAGAACAAGAGAGTCTGCCAGCTGTAAAACCAAAGGAACAGCTTGATGTTTTGCTGCATCAACTTTCAACTTCAGCACTACGTTGTGCTGATTCTCCTGTTTTGCATGTTTCTGCAAACTTATTTCTGCAGTTCAGAGATGAAGTTTGTCCCTGCTTTCTCCCTCTAGGCCCAGATGCCACCAAGGATCCCTGTCTGAAGGTGCGCTGTCCTCCTCACAAAGTGTGTGTCAGCCATGACTACCAGACAGCCATCTGCACCAATCACAAGCAGCCAGCCCACAGGTGAGTCAGGTGACACATTTTAACCCACACTTTTGTTAATACTGGCTGCTATATGTAAGAAATAATACAAAACATTTCAAAATCAATCAGTTGTTGTATTTTAGTTTCTTTGTCCATTATACTGGCGTCAATAAATGCCTGTACAGAAGGAAAAATAGAAAAGTATCGAAGTTCTAACCTTTCTCTTTGCTTCTTGCAACTTGATAGAGATAATAATAAAAAAATGACTAAAATGTATTGATATAACATCAAATAAGTATGTTGACTTTGCGTAAGTATACATTCTTTGTTTGTTAAAAAGAAATTATGAAGAAAGCATGCATGCACGTTGTGTTATCATACATATTGACATTCTACTCTCTATATATGTTTGGCATGATTTAGATGCCAGAGAGGAGAGTTTGATTAATTTGATACATAAAAAGCACCATCTGGATCAATAAGAGACATTGATCACATAGTATGATGATCCGTTGTGTTTAACCATTTTTCACTGCTGATGTCTCTGCGACAACAAAAAGACCTCATTCAAAAAACTTCTGGAGCTTCCAAATCATGTTATGTGCAATTCTTATAAAATTACTGGCCAGTGCTATGTTCACTGCCGCTTTGTTGGAGTTCTGCCCGGAGAATGAGAGGGTCACCTCTTCGCAACTGCTTGTTGCAGAGGGGAAAACTCTGACTGTTGCTCGTAAACCAAGCAGCAACTCAGAGTACTCAGCCTTCTTGGAGTCTGGGTGGTGTCCTGGAAGAGGTGGCACCTGGGAAATCCAGAGTTCTCCTGGGTGACTTCACTGCTCACATGGGCAATGACAGAAAAACCTGGAAGGGGGTGATTGGGAGGAACGGCCTGCTCGATATGAACCCGAGTGGTGGTTTGTTGCTGGACTTCTGTGCTAGTCATAGATTGGCCTGAACAAACACCATGTTCAAGCATAAGGTGGCTCAAAAGTGTACTTGGTACCAGAGCACATTAGGCCAAAGGTCAATCATCGACTTTGTGGATGTGTCACCAGAACTGCGGCTGTATGTCTTGGACACTGGGCTGAAAAAACAAGCAGAGCTGTCAACAAATCACCATCTGGTGGTGAGTTGGATCCAAAGGTTGCCGGACCTGGTGAACCCAAACGTGTGGTGAGGGTGAGCTGGGAATGTCTGGCCTAGGTCCCTGTCCAGGGGATTCAGCTCCCACCTCCGGAAGAGTTTTCCTGCTTCCTGGGGGAAGTTGGGGACATGAAATCTGAGTGGGGCCATGTTCAAACTCTCCATTTCAGTAGCGACTATCAAGAGCCAGAAGGTCACTGGTGCCTGTTGCTACAGCAACCCAAAAAACCCGCTGGTGGTGAAGGAAGCCATCAGGTTTAAGAAGGACACTTTTCAGGCCTGGTTGGCTCAAGGGTCTGGTGGATCAGCCTTTTTACCCTTTCAGAGCTGCTAATTGGGTCAAGGGACTTTGATAAGGCAGTCCACATATATTTTGTGGATTTGGAAAAAGCATATGTACCCTGAGGGCCTCTGTGTGGGTTACTGTCTCTGCGACAACAAACAGAACTCATTCAACAAACTTCTGAAGCTTCCAAATCATGTTTATGCCAATTTTTATAAAATTAGAAAAAGTCACGTAGTATCAAGATGACGACAATGTTTTTTTTAGCAATTAAAGAAGACATCAAACACAACATCAGGGCTAACTCAGCGTCAGTGGTTCAAAAAATTCAATTTCCCAAATACCTCCAGGGCAGGTTGGACAAATTACATCCAGCAAAAACACGATGAAAAGTACCACTTTGTGTTTTGTGTGTTAGCGCTGTGTAAGAACCCATTGTATGTCAGTGACAGAAATACACGTGTATTCTAGACAGCAATTAATTTTAATCACACTATCTGTTTGCTCTGACAGCACCCAATTTGTTTGTGTTTTCAACCATTGCCAAGTTTAAGGTCTTTCAATTTCTCAGTTCAGCAAGCATTTCTCCAAAAAAGGCATCTGAATGTTATTTTTTGTCTCTGTTTTGGGTTTAATTGATTTCCTCAAGTCATTAGCTCCTAAGAATTTTGGATTTAATACATTTCTTTCTGTTGCATTAATTACAAGTTCTATTTACTGCTTAATACATCAAATTATTCACCTGGAATCTGTATTTTCCCAATAGCATCACTCACTGAGGCTTTGGACCATGATATTGTTTTATCTACATGAGTTAAATTAGTTGCAGAATTAGCATAACATGGATTGAGTGTCTTCCCAGAGGGCAAATCCAAACTTTGTTGCTCTAAAGACATTTGCAAGCAGATATTGTGCAATACATTTATTGTACATAGTGATGCGGTATGTTGTAGATGCTATTCGAGGTTCTCTGTACACATTCAGGTGCTTCTGTTGTGTCTTACCAAAATCCATGAGCAAATTAATTTTTTTCTCTACTAAGCAGCTGTCAGCACAAAAATCCCAAGCAGAATTTCTTCTTCTCCCTCTTGAAATTGATAGACTTTTGTAAAAACCGACTTCCCTTATTGGATGATAATGTTTAGCTGCAGGCTTAGACGTCTACATTAGCAGCAAGTCGTAATTCAGAAACCATTACGGAGGCTCAGAATGTTAATTCATGTGCACCTCTGTCCTGCTGTGAGGGGGTTGTAGCACCATCAAATCAGAAACTTTAGAGATTAGAGCACCGTGGGAACTCTCAGCGGGGGGCTGAAGTACAGTGGTGTATGAGGGTGAGGCAAAGAGGGAGACGGAGAGAGATATCACTTTCTTGTGTCACTTTGAGGTGAATCTATCTATAGATCAGCTGTCAACTCTTTCCCATGTAGCTGTCCCTCTACATAAATGTTTGTCGTGCATACACAAATTTCCTTGGCAAATCCCTCCCTTCAATTCACACATAACTTTAACACATGCTTCACTGCATATCTGTAAAAACTACTGGGCTTTATGAGAAGAAGCAAAGCAAAGGATTTGAATAGGGGATAGATAAGGGATGCATTAACCTGCTTCATTGTACTTCTATCATAAAGCTGATAGCATGGTGGTATTTATCAGCATAGTGTGCATGTCTGTTCTGCTTTGGTGGTGACTGTGGCTGAGTCAGTGAGTGTCACACTGTTAAAAAACAGAAATGTGGCTGACATGCTGCCTGGGATTTGAATGTCATAGTTTTGCAGAGCAGAGATGTCGCCCAGGGGACTGTATGATGAAGTGTTGCTTAGTGTGTTTCCTCCACTGAGGTGAGAACTGAGGCAAGGGTTTTCTGTGCTCTCTGTCTGTGTGTGTTTGATTGTCTATCAGTGGGATTGTGTAAAAAAAAACCAAAAAAAAAAAAAACAAAGAAACAAAGCCGAATTTCATGAAGCTTAGTGGAGAGATGGAGGATGGGCAAAGGAAGAGCCCAATAAAATGTTAGTGTGGATCTGATTCACTTTTAAATAATCATAAAAACTGCAGAATAGGGTATTGACCTTGGTGGAGGATACACTCTGGAAGTAGTCGTTAAATTTTCTAATATATTAGACTGATCAGACTTACAGTACATGTTCTGTTATGACTATAATATTATGTCCACATGTCATTATTTTAAATGGTGTTAGTCTTCTTGGGGTTTGTTGTCATTATTAATTATTGTTATTATTATTATTATTATTATTATTATTATAATTATTATTATTATTATTATTATTATTATTATTATTATTATTATTATTATTATTATTATTATTATTATTATTACTATTAAAGGTAGTAACGGTTGTTTTGTATTCATGTAGTTAAAGTTAGTTTTGTTATCATTAACTTCTTCTGACCTTTGGATTAATCAGGTATTTAGATATTTCTGTTAAATTTAATGTATGTTAAAACTGTAAGACATTGTTATTTTTTTGTAATATGTATTTGTGTGTGTGTGTGTGTGTGTGTGTGTGTGTGTGTGTATAATAAATTGATTAATTTATGATGTATAAAGCTATACAACACATGTGACAGATTGTGCATGCTTATGTTTCTTCAAGGTATTTCATTCACAAATTTACCTGATTCAGAGAGCCTTTGACTGAATGATTTAGCATGAATTTATGCATTTACAGTGCCTATGCTCTATCATTCTATACATACTGCATATGGAATTGTTAAGCAGGTGACACATCATTGATAATCTCCTAGATCAGCAGAGGAGTCAGCAAGATGTTTTCAAACTTTGGGTCAAGTTGTACTTTACTCAGATGCACCTGTCACTTCACACGTTAAGATTTTCCTCTTTGTGGAGATTTTACTGAAAAGACGAATCGCTGCAAGATCTCCACCTGTTCATTTCAGAGGTTCATGTTCACTTTCCCCCATTCGTTGATGTCACATTAATTTCACTGTAAAAAAGTCTGGTTGGCTCTAATTTCATCTCTGCTTGATGGATCAGGAGGCAGCAGGGTGTTCAGTGAGAGCACTTAGACGGAAAATTGCTGTGAGATTTGGATCAAACGTAATTACTGTGGTTATTGAAAAGGTCTCCTTGGACCAATCAGGATCTGCTTCATCTGACCCTGACAACCACAAGCACATTCTGCTCAGTAGCAAACTGATTCTGCTAGTTTAGATAATATTTATGCCTGACAATTTATTACAGCAATTATTCCCCTGCGCACAAATTTATTATGCAGTACACTGTATATGCTGCAGTTTATGTGCAGGTGACCTTGACTTTGTTTAACTGAGTAATGTCAAAATTGAGATTTATGATTCTTTGAAATTAAGATGTGCTTTTTTCATCCCCAGTGTGAAACCCAGGAAAGGCAGTGTAGGCCACAAACACAGGCTGGAAGCTGGTGCTCATGGGAAATGTAGGCTGTGCTCAGCCCTCCAGTCAACTCCTGTATGTGGCTCTGATGGACACACTTACTCCTCCAAGGTGAGACAGTCCATTTACCTTTTTATATTTATCTTTAAATATGTTATTTTCTTCTTTCATTTACATAATTTTATCAATGCTTTCATTTGTTTTCAACCATACAAGCAAGGGACCACATGACATACAACAGTTCTAGAAGAGCTGCTGAACTGTATAATTTATGGTGTAAATATTGGACACATGTTTTTCTTTCTTTTTCTTGATAAATGATATTGTAATTGTCCTCATCTGTTACCTTTTCACTCATTTGCTTCCCAGATTTTTCCCCCGCCCTGTTTGTCTTTTCCCTTCCAACTTACTAAAATTATCTTCCTAAATGTTTTTCTCTGCTGTGTTGATTTCTATCAGCTATTCTTGTTTTCTGTTGAGCACATAACTGTGAACAGGGAAACACAACCAGGTGTCTGAACTTTAGCTAAAATGATTTCTTGAAATGCTCTGCAACCTCTCTTATCCCATCTAACTTTCAGTTACTAACCCCGTGCTCATCAGCTCCTTCTGTGCTACTTAGAATTACACATAGCAACAAACTCACAATGTCGTGATAGAAGTGGCAGTCAAGGTTTAACCTTTGTGATTAGTCAAGAAGGAAATGAACAGAGGATGATTGGGCTGAGGAGCGTGAAGTTTGATATCAGGTGGCAGAAAAAGACATTAAGAAGTGAGCCTCTGTCCTTGGTATAACATGCTGCAGATTCTCTTTGACATCCACTCTTATATTATCTTATTGTCCTTGCATGCAATGATTTGGTTGTCAGCGGTGAAACACAGGCCACATGCAATCTACACAGAAGCCTCATACAAATGGACACCAGAAGGCCTCTATTGATTGTTTTGCACAAGTGAATCAAAGTGAAGGGAATTTTAACAAAGTAGAACAAGCTATGAGCTTTCAGGACACCTGAAGACTGACTCTTGCTCAGTGTTACTTATTAATTCCTGTGTTTCAGCCAGGGATGTTCACAGACACTAATGCATGTAAGCTTTTGTGGAGGCAGTCGGTAAAAGCAAACCTTTTAGCGGAGGAGTTCAACTGCAGTCATGCATTCTGCACTGGGTTGCTGGGCTTTGAAACATTAGAGATGCTACTCAGCTCAGGTCTGTAGGAAATTAAAGAACTTCGAGACATTTTGTGATCACTACAACCCCCCCCCCCCCCCCCCCCCCCAAAAAAAAAAGTACAAAGTATTGTTTGTCCATAGCCTCAAGAACTGAGGATGGACATGTTTTTGTGATATGATTACTGAGGACTGCATGTGACTTTCAAAACTGTTAAAAATTTGCTTTAGAAAAAGAAATCTGTGTTGTTCAGGTTTAGTTCAGGCAAAAAATGACATTGTTGGAAAACATAATTGTTTATGTTGATATGTACTAATAAGTACTTTGTTCAGCTTTGCTTCATTGTCATGTTCACAATAATTGCCCATGTTGTTAAGGTTAGGGAGCAATCATGGCCATGACAGTGCTCCTCTGCATCCACTGTTTTGTTGACCCATTCACCGGCCCAGACCTCCTCCTTGCACTGACTTTCTCACTATATGCTCCTGCCACATGCCTTCTTTCTTTTCTGATGCCATATTTACTTTGACAGATACAGTGGGGGGCTTTGTCATGTGCATAAGTATATGCATTAGTATGCATTTTAAATACAGAATTACACCTCCATCCCCAGAAGTATGACACAAACTGAGATTGATTCAACTCCTTGTGTGTGAGGAAGTCAGGACATTGGTCTTCTTAATGATCCACCTGCCTGTGAGTCTGAGTCTGTGCTGGGGAGGAGAAGTGTCGAAGGAGAAACAAGAAGGAGAACAAAATGAGGAGGAGGGCTGGGAAATCCCTCTGCTCTCTGTGGTAATTTAGTTGGAGGTGTTCAGTTAGCTGGTGGAGTGATGGGTCCCTGTGGTCCAACTTAAACTCTGCTCACCAGTGAGCTCCTCGTCCCAAGCTTATTCATGTTTTATTATTACATTACATGCCTCTCTCATCATAACCACACGCACACACTCTCACACACACTCAATATCCTATTAAGAGGACAGTGCTCTTATCTCCTGGGAGCCCACTAAGTTAAATCCATTACTTCTCCTCCTCTTAAATCATCTTTTCTCCTCTCCTCTCCTCTCCTCTCCTCTCCTCTCCTCTCCTCTATTTTTACTTGACCAAGTCAGGTGTTAAAATACTGTTTCATCAAAACCACATTAACCCCTGAGAGAGACAAACATAAAGATTCATGGGGCCTCTCAATGTGCTGACAGTGACTGGGGGAGGTCATCCATTTCCTGGACTTTCTCTTCCTCTCTCTCCCCCGTCTCCCCCTCCAGACAGCTAATTCAATATGTTGAGAACAGGACAGAGTGCTGTTCTTTTGTCAACAAATTTCATTAAGCAACATTAGCGGCGCTATCAGAGAGGTGACAGGGAGGAAATGATGGATTTGAATTAGAACGTGGCAAATGAAAGTGCTGGCAGGATAAGGCTGAGCCTGTGTAAGGCATGATATGTGTATAGATGTTTATGCACAGTCATGGTCTTTCTCCGACAAATCCTGTCGTCATCATCTCGCAAACAGAATTTGCATAATTCATTTCAGTTTTCATTATTCCTCTTGGAAGGGTCTTGTAATTGGATTTTTGTCCCCCCCCAACTAGTCCAAACAATTTCTTACCCCTCACTTACCTGAAATGAGATTTATACTGTTAAATTACATTCCGAAGCAGTCCATCTTGCTTTTTTCATATTGCATTAGGTTTGTGCTGCAGTGAATAATAGAATGTCACTGGGCATCTCTGTGTCTAATGGTGTGTCTACATGGCTGCCTAATGGACACATCTGTTCCTCGAAGACAAATGACCAATCCTGTCTCAGCAAATCTTTCCCTTAATCAGCTCAACAAAGAAACTTTAATATTCAGGTCCAAGTTTTTGTTTTATATTAATTAGATATTTGAAGCAGTTTTAAGCTCATTTAGAACTTACCTACTGTCTACATGCTATAAATGTAGACAGTAAGTTAGTTCATCCAGAATTCTGGATTCCTGCATGGTTTTGTTTTAGTTGAACAAACAAATTTAAATAAAAATAGCCAACAGAAAAAAGTCAGTAATACTTTACCATTGAAACATCATACCTGGCGATTGCTCATTTTTCCAACCTTCACCCTTGTTTGTGATCAATACACAGGTATTTATGTTGGCCTTTCCTGTATACTAGTTAAAACAGGTGCAAGTTTCAGTGAAGGAAAATGGCAATATTTTACCTCAGAATACCTGGTGGGATCCAAATGATGCTGTCAGACACTGTAATGAAACTTTGGGATCTTCAAATAATTATACTCGAATTGACTGATTTATTTTCAAACCCTTGCAGATTTATTTGATAGACTACCCCCCGAGCCACAAACGACATTGACAAAATGCAAAAATACTCCCTACGATTAGCATAATGTTCTTTATTTGTAGAGTTTCGTCTAGGAAACCCTTGTTTATATAAACTAAGCCAGCTTTCAGACATTTATTTCTGTGTTTTTTTTACAGTGTAAGCTGGAGTTCCAGAAATGCCTGTCTGGGAAAACGATCTCAGTAAAATGTGATGGACTGTGTCCCTGCTTGCCTGGCCAGCACCTCAGCAAACCACCACACCATACTGAGAGGGCTGGTAAGTACTGTGAGTACATCCTTCCAGTTTGAAAACACAACCACATCACTGGATGTTGGAGGAATTACTTCGAGGGTGTTGCATAGTTAGTCTTGGCTGTCTCTCTTTCTCTGCGTTTCATTTGGTGTGAGTTTCGATGGATGTACACATGTAGATTCTTGGATGGATGGATGGATAGATGGATGGATGGATGGCGGGATGGAAGGATGGATGGAGGGATGGATGGAGGGAAACTGGAGTGGCTAGATAAATGGAAGATTGAAGAAGATTATCTATATTTTAGCCCTTTTCACGTTCAGAAGCACACCACGAAGACTGACCACACACACACATACACACACACACACACACACACACACACACACACACACACACACACAAAAACCTTTTCACTGGTAATCCTTCAAACTCTCTGGTGATTCACGGTGTTTCCATTCCTTTCCTGTCACCTCTTGCCTTACTCATGTTATTTTCTTCCCCTTCCGTCCCATCACCCCCACCCATTCCCTGACAGCTGCAGGGATCAGTGATGGAGTGAGTGTGTGTGTCTTATTGTTTGTCATGAAAATAGGATTTCAGCAGATGGATGGAGAGATTGTGGTGGAGAAATGCAATCTAAAGGAAAGCAGCAAAGAAAAGGATGGATTGTTATCGTTACGGGCTTCCTCTCTCCCAAAAGAGAGGCGTGATGGGATGGTTTTATTTTGTGTGTTTGTTGTGAGTCTATCTATCTATCTGTCCATCTGTCCGTCTGTCTGTCTATCTATCTATCTATCTATCTATCTATCTATCTATCTATCTATCTATCTATCTATCTATCTATCTAATCTGGTTCCTGACACGTGTCAGACAAGAGGAAAGTGTCTGCTAATTAATGACAGCTCTCTCTTTATCTTACACTCTCCTCAGTTAGTTTCAGCCAAAGTGATGGAGGGAAAAGAGAGTGATGCTGTTACAGAGAAGTGTTTTACCAGCCTGACTGTTGTCTAATTAATTCCACTCTGTCTTTACTCAATATAAACTATAATTATGTGTTTGGTTTTCTGAGGGCTTGGCTCAGAGAGTGAACAGAGTGGATGAGTTTGTGTGAAGAGAAAGGGAATCTATTTCCAGATCTTGGCCAGTGTCAACATGCGGCATTAGTCTTATTTTTAGGGTCTGTCTCTTTCTTTAGTCCTGCTCCTGTTCCTGTTTCTGATTTAACTCTGTTTCTTTCTGGCTTCATCTCCTGTTCATTAATGGAACTGTATTTCTCAGCAGATGCTGTACTAAGACCACGCATCTGATATCAGGTCCAAATGTTTGTGCATTCAGAGGTGGCAGGGATGAGTGAAGTGTGTGTTTGTCGTATCCCCACCTGATAGAATCTCTCATTAGATCAACAACAAATGGTAAACAGATGGGGATGGCAGAAGGTGAGGAAAACACTGTGTATGTGTCAGATTGTGTTCCTATGGTAACAGTCAAAAGATTGCAGCAGTTTGATATGTGCAGTGACTCCTCTGTGTTTACTGATAGCCGCACGTTCATACTGGGTTTGAATATTCACACCAGACTAGTAAATACCTGCATTCACACAACACCTGTGCCTGCAAGTGCATTTCCATAAGCATCACTTTAACAGTAAACAGAGCTGATGTGATTCCACCCCTCAGTGTTGTTTGTTTCTGTGCTGAGATGGAGACGCTGAATGAATGGAAGCTAAAGTGGATAGTAAATATGTAAACATATAACCTTCCATATATTATTTTGGCATCTTAAGGGTATAATACAACTACATGTCCTAAAAAGAAATGGATGCATTATTCATTTTGATTGTTATTCATATTGCACTAATGTACAGTTGGGGATACTGACAAATACACACATATCATGGTTGCAATTTGATAATATAATATATAAAAGATACATAAAGACATACAGATCAAATTTGGTCATGTTGTCATTAAAAAGGGGTAAGCAATGAGTGAGATTTTTTTTAAATAAACATTTTTATGAAAGCAGGAAAGTCAAGTTCAAACAGCAAAGTCAAGATGTGAAATATTTAATGAGATGTTTGTGTGTGAAAGCTCAGCTGTGCAGGAGGCAGCTGACGTAACTGAGCTGACATCAGAAGAAATAAGCTGGACAGGCAGATCTAAGCTAATTAAACTGGCAGTGAGCTCAACTGTTAAAATCAAGCAAATCACACAGAGGAGTTTTTTGGGCATCCATTAATTGCATGTTGTCATATCCTCAGAGCGGCATTAAGTGGCTTTGCTGAGATCTGGTATTTTCTGCATTAGTATCTCTTTTTCCTTTTATATAGTTTGTCTGTGAGGATCAAATTAAGTCAGACTTTTTTGAGTGAGTTTCACAACTAAACACATGCTGTATATCAGTGGTATCACAGGACACGACAAGAGGAAAGCATGAGTTATTTATACCAATTCATTACAGTTAAATCAACAGTGAATCACGTGTCAAACTAATTTTGTTGCACTTCTGACACAGCCCTAATAAATGAGGTCTAATTGAAAGCACCTGTTTTGATTTGGCTGATGAAGTCTGTATTAAAAATCACTCCCTCATTCGCTCACTCACTTCTCCTTATTCAACAGACCCTCATTCATGTTCTCCATAGAGAGAGGTTAATTTAGATTTTGAAGACCTACTTATTGATTTATTTAATTTTTAAACTAAAGGACATAATGGTACACTACATATTTTATTACAGAGCTGATGTATTTTTTGCAGTCTATGCGCTAAATTCTAAAACTTACACTGAGATTTCAGATGGGCATCTTCACATCTAACTTGGACAGGCAGGTGGTTATTCTTTTGAAAAATAAAGTGAAGTCTGGTTTACTTTCATGAGATTCAAAACAGAAATTGCCGTAAATGTTAGGTAGCCATTAGTCCGGCTCATCATATGTAGGCTGCAGGTATGATTTTAGCCAGCTTTCTTCTCTCCTTTTACTATCTGCATGTTACCATTTTCAAAATCCACAACAACCTCTAGGCAGCAGCCTACCACACTGAAATTTTCAATTTTTGCCAAGGATTTGGATCATGCAGGAAGGCAGCCCTGCTTTTTTTTTTTTTTTTTTTTGGATTATCCATTTTAATCATAGTGCTCTCCTCCCTGACTGCAAATGTTCAAGCAGCACAATTCCACCTGTCACTTATTGAGGAAAAACCAAAGCCGCATCCTTGGCTTACCTCTGCCCAAGACGGCTGTGATTGTTTTAAAAAAATACATACTGGTTAAGTGAGACTATGCAGCCATGCGTGAGGGAACCCCAGTAGCCATATAGTTAATTTGCATTAATTTATTGTAAAGTCCCTGGTTTGGGAACTCTATGCAAAGGTATGAAGCAGCTTTTATTGGTGAATTTCTTTCTTTTCATCTTCTCACTTGATTTTGACTGATAGTTGTCAATGGAAAGCATATGCTGCAGTGTGCAATTTATTTTGAGTGCAGGGTGAATATTGTTTTTTTATTTATTTGACAAGGCAGAGTGGTGCTTCAAATATCATATTTTTGAGTACCTTTTTCTCAACCACACTAATAACCTTCATTTTTCACTGAGTGGTAGTGGGCCTGTGGGAAACATGTGTTTGTCAGTCACATCTCTCCCACACTTCTCTCTTTCTCCTCACTCTCCCATCTCGGTTTGTTGCTCATTTATTTTCTGTCTCAAGCCTCCAATCCATCATTTTGTAGAGTGTTGGGTTAAAGTTCCACCTCCGCTCTTTGTCTTTCTGAGCTTCATGTGCCCTTTTATTCATTCTTCAGATGCATCTTTGAATATTGCAAACAGAGCTGCTTTTACATTTGGGCAAAGTTTGCATCTGTTTGGTATTAATGGATGATACAAAGTCTCTCTCGTATTGTAACCTACAAAGGCATGGTGAAAAATCCAATGATTAGGCTATAATTACAGGTTAATTGTATGTGTTAATTGTTAATTTGCCTGTCATTTTTATTTTAATCTAATTTAGACTTTTCCAAATGAGTGTTTAATTTTCATATGCCCAAAAATCCATTGCTGCGGCCTGTTTGTCAGCAAAGGTTAATACATTGACACAGAGGCACTGCGATGTAATTTCATCTGTCATGAGCCCTGAGGCAGCAAAGCTGTGACGCTGGACATCATCGCTTTCTCGTGTAAAACTGATTCGAGCTGGCACAAAATGATCCAGCGAGCGATTGTGTATAAAGGCCTGAATCAGAGCTGGTTATGGTCAATGGGATTTTTTAAAATAATAATAGTTAATTTTCTGTCAGCTACTGTTGAACAAAGACGGCCACAAAACAAAGAACTGTTAGAAGCTGAACGGGCGAAATCCCCTTCACTAAATTAAATTTTTCCTGGCATTTTTGTCTCACATCTCTGCGGAGAGCTCACAAGAGAACAGATTGTGCTCTCCTCTCTTCTGCCTCCACACTTCCTATCCTCTCCTAACAGGTGCCAATTGCTCAGGGATTTTTTCCAGAGTTGCTGACCAGTGTGAAGAGGGCTTGTGGAGCATTTTTAGAACGTCTTATTGAGGCTGTCTTCACCATGAAAAAAAACTGGATTAGTCATTTGCTCAAACAATCTATGTTTATGGTTTCCTGACAAGCTACCTCGCTGTTATGTTGATGCAAAACCTCTTAGGGAGGATGGCATGTGGATCATTTGGCATAAAACACTGGCACCAGAGATGCGTCCCCTCTCCCACCCAACAGTTATTGTTTTTTAACAATGGCATTTTCACATCATGTAATTCAGGCCTGAATTACAACCAGCTTTGTCAGAAAAACAGTGATTCACATGAACGTCTACATTGGGCTGGAATTTGTGACGGCTGCAGTGTCTCTCGCTTGGTGATAGTGATGACAGTAACAATTAGTAATGATTAGAGGTGTCAAGAGATTGGTGGTAAAAATCACTGTAGTGCCACCATTGCTAGCAGTTTATAAATACAGTATTAAGACAACTAAAGTAGGAGGAGTTGAAACATCTGTTTGGATGTGGTTTCTGGAACTACTCAGGACACACAGCAGAGGTATTTAGGCTATTTATCACTACAAGGAAAGCTTTGACATTGACCTCCTTGGAATAATACATGAGCAACCGAAAGCCAGTAACTTTCATGTTCTACCCATTCTGCCAAAACTACGTGACTACAGAAGTAACGACAGAGTTTTGGATGTCAAACTTATTCAAATCCTTACAGTACTACCCACAGCTACACATAGTTAATAAGGCTATGGTTGAATTTCATTTAGCTTTTTTAGTTCCAGGCATCTGTTTCAGATGCCATCATGCTATTCAATAAGCAGTGTCAATGTTCATCTTATACAAACATTTATACAGTTCAGTATAAATGCCAATGCGATGGTGATGGAGCTGGGATACTTCATTTACATAGGGGAACAAAACTGCACATGTGGAGCTTAGAGGGTTTGTCATGGCACAGATCAGCAGACTTTCAGGTGACTTGAGTCTGAGTTTTGTCTTGGACCTGTCTTGTCTTGGTAATATTTTTTGACACAAGGCTTCTTTTGACTTTTTTTTTTCATTCTGTGTTAAGTTAAGGCACCGAACTACTCAGTTTGGGTTAAAATACGTGTTGCAATATTTATCATATATTTCAACGTTCTATTTAGTATATTTTCACAGTGACAACTCTACCAGTAACTATGTCTCCACAAAATTATGCTTCTACAATTAACTATATCTTCAAATGTGTTTTAAGGGAAGCATTATTTTCTTTTGAAATGAATATATACTACTGCTATCTATACTATTTTCTCACCTGTGACATTGCAGGTAAGGTTTCCAGTTTGAAAGCACCACAGAGTCAGTGTCAGGAAATAGGAGGGATGGATGAAGGAATAAATCAGAAACCAGACGTTGTTTCATTTTTGCTTGTGGTTTACATTTGGTTTTCACTTGCTTTCTCAATAAGTTTAGACACCAAAGCTCGGTTTAGGAAAAATATCAAGCTTTGGTTAAGACTTTCATTTAATAACTACAATAGCTTGGTTAAGTTTAAGTAGTTTAGTCTGTTTCTCAGTGATCTGAATAGATGACAATGCACCTTCTGGCCTACTAGAAGGTGGAGGACATCCCTACTGACCTATACGTATTGATATAGGATGACAATTGGCATTTAAAATAGAAACTGTGTAGTTCCTCCTGACTCACTGATGTTAACTTTTATGCTAACCTGAATCTGAATCTCATTAACCCCCACCCACTATTTAGAAAAAGTAATGTCAAGTATAATTTAAATAGCTAAACAAAAAAAGACAAGTCCTCATTTTGCAAAAATAGTGTCACTCTTAACATTAAAACTTGAAATGGTTCTCTCTCCAGCTCTCTCCTTGTATTTGCCCCACTTCTATCTCTACCTGTCTGTCTCTGCAGACACTATATTACTGATCATTATCTGGGCTAACCCTAACTCACTGCCGGTGAGATCGTCCTGGAAAGCTGATAGCTTGGGGCAAAGAAAATCAAACATACCCTTGTATCTTTTTAATGAATCTGACCTTATATCTTTCTCATATCTCCTACCGGACTGTCACGGTTCTTTTCTTTTTCCTTCTGTTACCTTGTTAAGAGGTGTCATCTCCCTCCACTGCCTCCCATCACTCCTCTCTCCCTTCCCCATCTGCCTTTCATCTTGATCTGATCAGACCATGCTCCTGATGTCTCAAGGTGATCACCACCCACCTTTCCTCTGTCTGGATTTAGAGCCACTCCTTCTCTTTTATACGACCAACTTAGTTAATTATTTATGCATGATAAAGGAGACTCATGGAGGAATTCAAGGCCCGACGTCTCTTGATGTTTGGAGTTATATATTAGAAAGTCTGGAGGACGCATTTATCTTGTGACCTCAAACAGCCAAGAGGGATCGACACCATATGTAATTTAAGAAAGTTGTACTCAATCATTTCCTAATGGCAGCCACAACATAAGCAGTGCCTCCACTGTAAAATATGTGTTGATTAAACTGAAACGTCTGACAAACATTTAAATGTTGAAATGACTGATGTGGCTGAGGATGATGTATATTTGGTTTGGATGTTTGCCTTTTCTTTGGTTTGAGTTTTTTTTATTTACATAAGAAACATTTTCAGCACTGTTTAGCTACAAAAGAACACTTACTGTATATAACATTTCCATGTGTGACAGTTGTATGTTTATAGGCTGTAGATGTTGGAAATTTAGACTTAGACTTGGACTAACTTTATTAATCCCTGCAGGGAAAGTTGTTACAGCAGCAAGTGGTAAACAATAAGACAACACAGAATATTAGGGTAAAAAGTGAATGTAAAATAAAATAAGATAAAATATGTAAAATATAATATAGAAATAATCAACAGAATATACAAGAATGATACAAAAATGTACTGTTACGCACCCATCTAGGGGGAAGGTGCGTAGCATAATGTTTGTTTTAAAAAAAATAAAAATAAGGTGGAATATTTTCCCAGTCCCCAAAAACAATGAACAAGTTCGTAGAAAAATTACAAAAGGTTTATTTACAATATTTACAAATAAAAGAGGCCACCACATGGGCTATTCATTCAAGCAAAAAAAAACAAAATAATTGGATACAAACTAAAGAGGCATTTTAGCACTCAAACGAAAGATCCTATCCAACAAAACCACAACTACTACAAAAAGAAATCTAGGTCTAACAAACTAAAGCCACACTATCTTAAACTAACAAAAAACACGGGTATTAAGCCAAAGGTTGGAGTCTGGGAAAAACAAAGGGTGCTGCTGTCAGAGAGGCTCTTCCATCACTGCCGGCTGCCAAGATTTAAAATGGTTTACAACCAATCAGCGCTGGGTCCGCCTTGCCACCAATCACAGCTCCTGCACACAAAGATCTGCAGACAAACACAACACCCACTACAAACCAACAGGATGAAACAGACCACTTACACAGAAAACAAGGACGAGACGAAGATCTACAGACAAACACAGAACACCCACTCCCAGACAACAAAACAATTCAAAACTACAAACACATTATTACCAAAATACGGCCACAGCCGTAACATGTACAAATGAGAATGTGCTTGGATGTGCAAATGACATGAGTAGGTGCAGATGAGTTTACAGGTATAATGAATGATGTTTAGAATGTAAAGTGTCCAGAATGTAAGTGGTTTATTTTATTCATAACACTTTCATAACATTTATTTGTCCTTATTTTAGCTTGTGCTTTTACAAACACCTAACATGTAGCCTAAGGATTGATCATTCTATTATAGCCATTGTCGTATTACATGAATCTTTACTGATAAACTTCCTTTTTGCTCTTTGTGACTCATTAAACAAATCAACACCAACATATAGCATTAGATGAGACGCACTTATTTCTTAATATTCGACTAAAAGCATGATGTTCATCACCTTATCTCGGGGTTTTAATCTGCACGCCTCTCTTGTGGGCTGTGGGGGCGTTAAAGGGGAGGCATGCGGGGACAGATGTGATGCAAAGATACTCAATGAAATGAAAGAGGCAAAACGTAGCATTGTTAATAACCGGAACGTCAGCAGTGGCTGTGACGCAAAGCTCACTGTGGCAAAGAAGGTTCTTTAAAATGGAAATCATCTCAGGGTTATAACTCCATCAAATGTAAGCACACAGACATTAAAGACATATTGTTAAATCCAACATGAATCACATCTTCTGACATGTCAATGTCCCCAATGTCCACTGCAAAGACAGTACACAACAGAAATAAGTGCATCTCTGTGCAATATCACTTAAATGTCAAATGATCTAAAACTGTATTATCTTCCAATAACTGCAATATTTCTAAATTGGCAAGTAGAGTATTTTCTCTTACAAACAGTTAAACACACAGTTTTTTAAAATTATATTGAAAATACAAAGTAAAAAGTCAGTGCAACAGTGAATGTATCTGTGATCAGTGACACAAAGAAACCCTGTTATCACTGAAACAAAACTGAGTACACCTTCAGTACCCAATCACCCTAATTGCATGAACATTGTCATGAAATGATGTCTGAACACCAGAACTTTCTTAGTTTTGGACATGTGGGCTGGCTGTGTCTGTAAATCAATGAAAATAGTTGCAGCTGTAATCAAGAGGTACAGAACAAGCAATAGTACCACTATCAGAGCTGCAGGATTCATTCTGTTAACATGACACCTGGTATGGTGTGCTACTTTCACAATCTAGCAGTGAAAAAGTGATGGGGAAGTGCTTCAGACTTGGCCCAGGCATTAGCAATAGAAATCAGAGTTTCTGTAATGACTCAGACAGTATGAAGGGTATTGCATACCGTCAACCTCTGTAGAACTTTGAAATAGATTATCTATATTAAACTTTACAATACAACATAAAAAGAAGCCTGATGTATATCTGGAAGGAGATTTCTTTGTCAGATGATGGTCAAATGTGGTCCAGCGCGTTTGGTATGAACCTGGCCAGGACCACCACAGTGACTGCAAAGTCCTAGCAGTGAAGCACAGAGGTGGTAGTGTGATGATAGGAGGCTGCATGAGCACAAGAGGTGTTGGAGATGATATTTATAGATGGCACCATGAATGCCTGTGGATACTGAAGTGCTGACTGGCAAAATCACTTGGCAGAATAGAAATTTTCCAGTGTGATAACAATTCAAAGCACGCTACCAAAATCACACAAGAGTTTTTAAAGACCAAGCGAAAACTATGATCTGGCCAAGTATGTCGGCTGACTTGAAACCGACAGAACACCTTTGGCATATTTTAACGAGAAAGGTAGAGTAACACAACCCCTCCAGCAAAGAGCAGAAGAAAAAGTTGTCTCTACACATCTCTTCAGAGAGTTTGGTATCTTCCAGGAGGAAGACTGAGGAGGACTGAGTCTTTCATGAGTTTTTTTGTTAGTTTTTTTGTCCAGTGGGGAAAATGTGTTTGTACATACCTGTTTTTCCTTCCACATCCTTCTGTTTTGTGTGCTTAGTTGCAGTTTAGCATTGTTTTTCCACATACAGCAGGTAGTTTGTGTCTGCGTCAGTCTGTGAAAAACTGATGGCTTGTGGGTTTTCTTCAGCTGCTGGAGTCTGTTGATCTGCTGATCCAGACATGAAAGACAGCAGGAGCGAGGACGTGTTGGGTGAGGAGGAGGAAAGGAGGGAGGAAGAAGGATAAGATGGTAATTCCAAGCCATGATTCAGTGTTTGATATTTGACCCACAGCTATGATCGATAGCTTCTCATGTGAGAAAGCCGCCTGTGCGTCTGGCTGGCTGGCTGCATGTCTACTTCCACTTCATCCTGGGTAAAGGTTCACTGTCAAACAGTCTTTGATTGAAAGTGAAGCTTTGGCAAATCCAGCTCTATGGTGCATTTCTACCACTGTATGAGTGTCTCAACTGGAACAATTAAGAAGCAGTTGCTTTAAGGATATACCAGTGTTAATATTTAAAGAGGTGAGAACATTTTGCTCTTCAATCTGGAGATCTGACATGGCAGCTTCTTAGAAAAGGCCTTCTAGCTCTTCTAGCTGTTGCCAGTTTTCTCTCACTCCATTGTAGCCTTTGTGATGAAACCTAACACTTAAATTTCCTGCTAAAAACACAAAAATAAATGGAAAGCAAGAAAGTCTCGAGTTCCTTGAAGCTGAATAGGTGCCAAACTTTTCTGCTTTGTTTTTCTCCCTTTTTTCCCCTCAGCTGAGATATATTTTTTTTTATTGTAACATTGGAATTACCAGTAGTTACTTTGGTTTAGTTACTGGTTAGAATTTCACACCAGTTATGATTTCACAAGGACTTCATGTCACTGCTTGGTTATAGTTTTGTACTATCACATTAAAACAATGGACTCTGGAAACCAGTTACATATTAATCCTTAGAAAATAAGTTGGTGAAAAATGAACCTAGTTTATGAACATGAAGAATGTTTTTTTTTCTTTTATCCTGTCACCCTCAGTGATTAATTAAGAGGAAAAAATCAAGGATTAGAACCACTGATTTAATTTACGAAGAGGAGCAATCAGGGGAAAATCACATTTTTATATGGAAATAATAAACATAGTAAGCTAAATATAATCATATATTTCATTAGCTTAGGAAATTAAACTGTAATTTCGGTACGTGCAGCAGATCGTATTATCTCTGTGTGTTGTGTATATAGATGTGTGAATGTTTTCAGCTTCACCTCTCTGACTGAATGCCCTACAAAAGGACTACGAACAGTGGCAGCGGTGCTGGACCTGTCCGAAACAATTTCAGTCACACAGAGAAAAAAAAAAAAGATAAGAGCGGTCCATTGAGACTCATTCTGGGCCACAGTGCAAAGTCCGAGAGACTTAAGAGGAAAAGATGGGAGAGCGCAGTGGAGTCAGAAGAAGAAAAAGTAGAATAAGAAGGAGAGCGACAGACGGAGTGGACATCAGAGGTAAAGGTAAAACAGAAATGCTTCAATCTTTAGAGTCTGCTGAGGGATGTGCAAAAAAAGAAATGGGAAATGAAGCACTCAAAGCAATTTAAGTGGGGAAAAGTAATAGGAGAAGTTGGTATTTCAAAGTAGTCTTCTAAGTCTAAGACAGAAACTGGGTTAGGTACAGCCTGGTGTGATAAGTGGCCTGTACTGAATCTCAGAAAATTGACAGAGGAGAACGGGAAATTGGATGAATGTACAAGCAATAGATGGAAAATGAGCAAGAAGTCTTCAAAGGCAACAAAAGAATCACAACGACCGATTCAAATGCCAATGAGTTGGGAACAGAAAGCAAGACGATGGCTGGAAAAGCTGATACGAGGAAGAAGTAAAGTCGTATCAATGAATGTGCAACATGCTACTGACTGCACTTCTGCTTGTAGGAGAATTTTATATCGGAGGTGAAGACAGATAATGTTTAGCTGTTGGTATTTTGCTCTTTTTCTTTACTCTGTGGGAAAAAAGGGCACTCTAAAATGTTATCTGTCAAGTCCTGAAGGATTGTAACACGCACACACACACACTCACACACACGGACCACCTTAGGATTCCAGGGGTAATGTCACATGGATAGCTAGCCAGATAAATGTTATTTGTCCTCTGCTCAGCTCCTGTCTGTTACCTGGGGCATCCACTGTTTCATAGAAGCAGCCACACACCGTCCCAAACTATAACTGTACAATCCTGTGTGCGTGTGTGTGTCTCCATGTGTGTGAGCAAGTACTGGCATATATGTGCGTGGATGCAGGATGTGACTCAACAACAACAGGATGGGGAGCATGACTCAACAGAAACGCAAACTCTTCTAATAAACAAGATGCCGACATTTCTCAGCTCAGCATGGAAAGACTTGCTTAATGTGTGTGTGTGTTTGTGGTTTCTAGATGTTTTCACTCCTGTCACATTTTTTTTTCACTGTGGGTTTATTTTTCACTGCAATATCATATTTATGCAGTATAGGAATCTCTATGGAAACAGTACCACCATAGCTAAAGGTAGGGAGAACTCAAAAATGTCATCTGCTCAGTGTAACAAAGGCATAATGTCCTAAATCATAAAAAAATGACAGAAAAGTTGACTTTCTTTCACAGTTGTTACCAACACTGGGGAAAAAATGGTGGCTCTACTTACCACAGATACATAACTACTTGCGTTTTTATTTGTTTCTATGCAGTTCAGAGTAGTTCAGCCAAAAAGCCCCAGAATTTTTTTCATGTGGTTGTTGGTTTCTGCTGAGTCACTAATGGCTTCACTGTTGTGCTGAGGAGTGCAAAATATATTTTTTATGGAATCTGGTCAGAGTAAATGGTTTGTTTTTGGCACAGTTTTAAATTAGACATGTAGAATAATTTTGTTGAAATATCATGATTTTAAACTGAGATTTTTTCCCATTGGAATGACCCCGACACACATGATTAGTTCAAGGACATCAGGGAGTTGAAAATCCTATGACTCTCCGTTTTTACAGTTTCTGGCTCTGATAAATGGTGTGATTTGTCGTTTTGTTGTTGTTGTTGTTGTTTGTTTTTTAATGATAACATTTTAGGGTTTAGAGGGTTACACTATATGCCAGAATTAAAAGTTATCCTCAAGATAAAATCTTTGTGACATGTAATCGGATGTAACAGTTCGAAAGCTCAAAACATCTGAATGTTTCACTAGAAACTGCCTCCAATCTGAAATAAGAGTGCTTCAGGAATGTTAACAAGCATCCTTCTGCATTTTCTATTCACAACAAAGCTGGAGGGTTTGGATTGGCAGGTTCGGTACGAGGTGGAGAATGGCTCTTGTCCTCCAGGCACATTTATCAAGCTCTCAAAAGAAACAGAATGAAAGAAAAAAAATATGCCAATCACACGCAGGAGAGAAAGAGAAGGAAGATGGAGATTGACTGACAGAGATGCAGAGGTCTGCTTAGATTCCAAAGACCCTGTCAGTCCCACAGGGCTGAAGTAATGAGGGATTTCTTTCTCCTGGTTTATATGTTAAATTAGGGGTATCAATAAAAAATATTGTTTAGCTGGTGTTTACTTTGGGTGGAATGAATGATGGAGAGACGCATCAAGATGCATGACAGCACTGGATACATTTTCTTGCATGGAGGAGTGTGATGATGCATAAAAACACAAACACAGAAATGAGTCTCAAAAAAAGTGCAAGAATCAAGGCACCAACTTACTTTTTCTTTGGGGTCAAGATGACATGGGCCATTGTCTGTTGTACACGTGTGTACACGCGTGAGTGTGTGTGTGTGTGTGTGTGTGTGTGTGTGTGTGTGTGTGTGTGTGTGTGTGTGTGTGTGTGTGTGTGTGTGTGTGTGTGTGTGTGTGTGTGTGTGTGTGTGTGTGTGTGTGTGTGTCTGTGTCTGTGTCTGTGTCTGTGTGTCTGTGTATAGTTTCCCACACCAAAGTCATTCATTTGAACAGGAAATGAACACTAAATGGTAAATGGACCGACGTGACAGCAGACAAGAAAACTTTAACACATGTACTGTATATGTGTGCATGTCAGATTGGGTTCCTATGGCAACCGTCAGTAGACAGCAGCAGTTGACTATGTGTTATCACTTCGCTGTGTTTGCTCAAGGAGAAAAGTTGGTTGAGGGAAAAAAAGTAAGAAATGAAAGAATAAGGGGAAAGTACACACAAGAAATGAAATGAAAATTTGATAAAGAGCAAGAAAAGAATAGTTTTTTTCCCCTCTGATGACAGAAGTAGATTGGCAGTTTCCGATCTGCTCATTATTTTGTGTTTGTGTGTGTTTGTCTGTGTTTGTGCAGCTTGCACTGACACTGAGCTCCACAGTCTGGCTGCCAGACTGAAGGACTGGTTTGGAGTTCTCCACCTCGACGCCAACAGAGACCTCAAATCCTCTGACAGCTTTGACTCTACCGCTGGACGTGAGTACATCCCCTCACAATATGTACGTTTACAACGCTGTGCTTTCCTGCTTGAACAGTCACGCTTTTTGGTCCTCACGGGGGCTGGCGTTGATGTTGACAGTGACCCCGCTCTGTTCTCTGTAATGTCAGCATGTCTGAACACATCTCAGCTCTGCCACTGAAAACACTCAAATCTGTGTGTGCTTCTGAGGAAAAAAATATTTTAAAAAATGTAAGTGGCCTCTCTATTTTCGCCTCTCCATCTTTTCTCTTTTCCACTAGACTTTGACACCAGCATCTTGCCTATCTGTAAGGACTCGCTGGGCTGGATGTTCAACAAGCTGGACATGAACTTCGACCTCCTGCTCGATCAATCAGAGCTGAGTGCCATCTACCTGGACAAGTATGAGCTGTGTATGAAGCCTCTCTTCAACTCCTGCGATTCCTTCAAGGATGGCAAACTGTCTAACAATGAGTGGTGCTACTGTTTCCAAAAGCCTGAAGGTGAGTGAGGAGAAGGAAGAATATCAAACAGAGAAACCATAAGTAGAATCAGTAATGGAGGGAGGAAAGGAGGGTTTCATGACATTGATGAGCGTTACCTATATTAAGTGCGCTCATTTCAGACTAGTCTCCCCTTGCACAATGATTCTAAACCAGAAGAGAAAGTAACAAAATGTTCAGTTGTGCTTGTTTTCAGTCAGGACATTAAATACAGGAACTAAACAGAGAGCTTTAGCTGTGGTCAACTGTACCTATCACAACCGATCTCTCTAGGAAATTAGGAATTACTACATTCGTTATTTTTGTGTGTTTATTCTCAGTTGCACTTCTAATTATGTGTTATAGATAATATGTCAAACTTGGGCATTAGCTGACAGTTTGTTTGATCATATTTCTTCTCCAATTGGGCTTTACTGTAGTAATATTTAAGCATTTCCAGATCAACATTTTGCCATTGAAGATGTTATTAAACCCAGAAATGCTGCCTTAAGAGTTGTGGTAACGTATGATTTGGGAAATATCAAGAATACATAAGTTGTAGTTAATGACTGAAAACAAGTGTGTCGTACTTACAGGGGATGATAGATAGAGGAAGGTAAAGAACAGATTTAGACTAAGACAGATGCTGCTTAGGAGGATTGATTGAAGAATGCAGAAAGAAGGGTGACCAATACAAGGAATCATTAAATTGTCAGAGGAGGGCAACAGGTTGGAGTAACTACAGAGTAAAGTATATGACAAAACAAGCACTTTTAACTGTTTTGTATCTTGTCTTGTTGTAGGACTGCCTTGTCAAACTGAAAAGAGCAGGATCCAGAATCAGAGTCGAAGAAAGAGCCTCATAGGTGAGTCTGAACACGTGGCAGCTGTCAGGTACTGGCTGCTTTTGACGGGTTTGGGAAGAAACATACACATTGAAAAGACGAACGTGTCTATTTTCAGTAGTTTCAAGTGGGAAAAGGCGTCATAGATATTAAACACACTGTAAAGGCGTTTTGTACACATGTCACCTGTCCCTACTAAGCAGCGTTCCAGCTCGCAACAAAACAGCCTGAAAAATGAGCTGGGACTGGGTCGAATGAAGGTAACAGAAAATGGGTGTACGTGCGAGCATGCGTAGCGCTGCATGTTTGTGTGAATGTGTATGTGTGTTATTGAAAGTGACTGCTTCCCCTTAAGCAGGATGTATGGTTGCTGTCCTGCAACCTTCACAGCGGTAATTGATTGTTGATCTTCCTCTGTGAATACACAAGAACTTTGGCTGCAACTTCAGGACACGTATATGTAACCTCTGCTGAGCACTGATCAGATTATTTTCTCTATTGTATCAATGTAATGTTCTTAACCCTTTCCAACTACTTTCTATGGCTTTCTTTCCTTCTCACCTCTCTTGTTATTTGACTCTTTTCTGTTACCTTAGACACGTTTCTTTCCTCTCTTT
Organism: Amphiprion ocellaris; assembly: GCF_022539595.1. Classification (NCBI taxonomy): domain Eukaryota; kingdom Metazoa; phylum Chordata; class Actinopteri; family Pomacentridae; genus Amphiprion; species Amphiprion ocellaris. Next base: position 19,889,238 of record NC_072778.1, read on the forward strand.
TGTCTCTTTTAGGTTCTTATATTCCTCGCTGTACTGATGAGGGCTACTTCAAACCAACCCAGTGTCACGGCAGCACCGGTCAGTGTTGGTGTGTGGACAAATACGGCAACGAGATCGCCGGTTCTAGAAAACAAGGCAACCCCAACTGCGGTAAGACCACAACACAACACACAGAGAGCACATGAACACATTCACAAGTTTCCAACAGCCGAAAACTAGTTTGATTGTGTTGCATTTGCCCCGATTGTCTCTCATTTTTCTACCTGTCAGTCAGTGTGCATTGATCCAGGTGGACTGCCGTATGTTTCTTTTGTATCCCTTTCTAATCTGCTACAGACAAGAGCTTCTTTTTAAATTTTAACATACCACTGAAATGCAGGGAACACTGCAACTGCAGCTTTGTTCTATTTCTTTGCTGAGTAACTCTCCATGTCTGTCTTTATCTTCACCGGTATCTGCAGATCAGTTATCATTTGTGAAACAGATAACATTAGGCATGCCTCTGGAGCCGGTCCGGCTGTTTCTAATATGTCTGATTCTATCTTGCTTGTGTAGCTTTGATAAATGCTGCAAGTCAAATAGAAAAATTTGTCACACTTGTCAGCAGAGACCAATGTCAGAAGACGTGTTGTAAATATGGATTTGCAGCACTAACTCATTCACACCTTGTGGAACAGAATAAACTATTATTAGGGTCTTCGACATGTCAAAGTCCTAGTTAACAAGCCAGCAATGGAAATTCAAATGGAATGGTCAAAACGCCAATGGGAGCACTTTGCTGCAAATCAATTGCTGGGGGATTTCATTGTGGAAAAAAAAACAATAATTAGCAAGAAAGAATCCAGGCAGACATACTGATTACCAATCAAACAGCCAACTCACAGGCACAGATTACAGCTCACTTGAATGCCAGTCTAGTCCAGAGCCAGTAATTGCAGCTTCCAATATTGATAAGGTATCTGTTCAGCCAACACGCGCGTGCACACAGACACACACAGACACACACACACACACGCACACACAGACACACACAGACACACACACACAGACAGACACACACACACAAGCACATGCACGCACATTATATATACTTATATTAATTTCCTGATGATTTACTCTAACCTTAACCATAAATACTGCCCGTAATGTGACTCTAATCAGATTTAAGTCCCCACAACATGATTAATACCTCCACACACAGACGTACACACACACAAAAACAGCATCAGTCCTTTGTCTCCGGTCTAACAAGCCCATCTAACACTGGCCGACTGGCCTCAGGCTGGAGTCGCCTGGAGTTCTCTCATTCTGCCCTGCACAGAATAAAGAGGTAGCTTTGCAGCAGCTCTCTGCTCAGTAGCCTAAACACCAGGACACCATACACTTTTAACATTGTAAGTGCCACTCAATCACTGTACAGTTGCTCCAACGAGTAAATAGAATGTTTTGAACTAAACTCAGAGGGATTTTTTTGGTCCCAGTTTCAAATAAATGCTTGAGGCAAAAGCGGCGATAATGACTTCTGCATTGCATTGTGGCTACAGTGGATTCAACATTAGTCCCTCATTAGTCGGACACCACTAAAGCCTAGTTAAGCAACCCCTGTGCCTTCACATTGTGTTGAGCAAATGAATAATGAAAAAGAAGCGTGTGTCCGTTTCTGCTTCTCTTCTTTGTTGCTGTTTATTGTCTGAATAGGAACAGAATGTACTGACCAGTCATTGATTTGGCTCATGACGATCGATTCTGACACAGTACCTTATATGAAGAATCTAGTGGCTCAGTTACATTGTACAGGAGGAGCTAAATATTAACACATGTTTGTCAAGCGTCTTTGCATGCTAACATTTACAAATTAGCACAAAACACAAAGGACAGCTGAGGATAATGAGAATGACATTGGTTTCCCATGTATCTGGTATCTGGTCATTAACAAAGGATTGCAATGGACAAATTAAAATTTTGACCTGATGATCAAGCTATAGGAAAGGTTCAGGTATGCCCAGGAAGGCAACTGATCCATCCAAGTGTTGCTGAAACATTTCACTTAAAGCCACAAATGTCATCTTAATGGTGGAAATATAAAAAAAGTTAAGGAATGAACAAAGTCAGTATGATTCATTGTCTGAACTATGAATGTATAGAATTTTGTGCAACTCTATTTAGATGTTTTACAGGATAAGTGAAAAGTTTAAATGGCCAGGGTCAACGGGGAAAGTCATAGAGTAGTTGTTCGTGATTCTGGAATATTCTAATCTCTTTGTCTCTGTTTCTGGTTATTTTTCCACAGATGAGGACCAGGAGACATCGGGGGATTTTGGCAGTGGTGGTGCCGTCATTCTCCTGGATGACCAGGAGGAGGAGCCATCACAGAGCGGACGGAGCCGGCAGAAGAAGAGGCGGGGCCGGATCCACCCCCGAGGAACCATTGAGGACGACGAGGACGAGGACGAGGACAAGGATGACGAAATCGGCTACGTTTGGTAGCTCCGCTCCATTTTACTTTGCCATCAGCTGACCAGGAAACTCCGTTAACTCAGCACAGATCTGAAGCCATTCCAGTGTCTCCTCCTCCAGTTATCTTGGCGGCAGTCCACCTTTTGTCCCCCGAACCTGCTCTTGCAATCCCCGTCCCTCATCCGAATCTCTCTCTTCAGTGAACCTCATCCGACCTCTTCATTTCCAAGTGTTTCGCTCTTTCCTCAGACAGAAACCAGAGAGCCTATTATATCTCAACAACTGTCAAGCCCCTGTTAGAATTCCGCTCAAGCTGTCCACTTTCCGCTTCTATCTTCCCTCAAACCTGCGATCTTTAACCCGTCTGAAATGGACCTTTCTCTATTGTGTCTACTTCTCCCTCTATCTCCCTTCACTTACTGTCCCTCTCCTTTCTCTGTATGTCCATATCAGAGTCTCTGGTCAGTCTGTGAGCCCAGATACATTAGCTGATGTATTGGATGTAAATATGTTTCCTCCAGGGAGGCCAGATTGTTTATAACCTTCCCTGTTGTTCCATCAGCGGTTCATTCTCATGTTCTGTGTTCCACCGTCGGGCTCCTTCCAGTGTTCAACGATGTTTCCATAAATTTGCTGCCACAGTTCCAGGCTCTGAGATGCTCCCACTCTCTGTTATTTCATGGAGGATTGTAAATTATTTAATTGTTGATCTTGAATGTTGCAGAAAGCCCAGGAAGCAATGAGATTAATGATGTATTGTCGTTGTTGTTGCATGTTTCTCATCGTGTTTCTGTAAAAGAGAGATTTACTTGGCCAGGTCTAGCTCTATGCATCTCAAACAGAAAGTGATGCCTATTTGGCTGCTACAATACTTTGTTGCTATGTTGATGCTGTCTAGTGTCTTTTTGGTTCTTCTCCCAATCTCAGGAGGTAGGAAGTTGCATTGCAGAATGATAGCAGTGTAGAAAAGCGAACTGCAAGGCCTACAGACCAAATCTGTGGTGTCTCAGCCCGCTATTCTTTTATTAATTGGTCAGTAGGGCTGCTGAGGCTTTTTGACTGTGCATGGACACTAGAGGAAGAAGCTGCTCCTGAGCTGGGAGGACACATGAAGTCAAGCAGAGAAGAGGCACTGTCCTGCCTCCCAACATTGATATGTTCAGTGATTTGAAATTGAAATCTTCACCATGTCAATTACGTGAACTTTTCTTTGTAACTTTGAAAATTTAAGTAAAGTGGCACTTTGAGTGTCTTTTGAACCTTACAGGTCTGTGTCCATGTGTCTCTTGTTCTCCCAATGATCCATTTTTAGCAACAGCCTCACATATTTTATCTTATTTCACTAAATAATGATGAAAAAGACACGACTAAAAACACTTGTCTTTCTTCACTTTGAAAGCACAAACATGTTTGTGCATATGAGCTGTGCTTCTTGGTTTTATTTTTCTCTGAAGCCCAGATTTCTCTGCAGCACAACAATCCAAGCCCTCCATCAATTCTAACCTTTTCCAACCTTGAGAAAGCAGCGTCCCCTGTTAGAAGCAGACATAAATGGTAGCAGCAGAGAATACTCTTATCACTTGCCTTTGAGAGAGAAGAATCACAAAGCCAGCAGTGCCCAAAAGAACACAAAAGCTTAATGAGTGTTTTTGTAATATCACTGGCTAATGGGACAGCTGACCCCACTGGCTTGAAACAGCGTGCTCAGCACTTTGAAAACACATTGTAACAACAATTGGAGGCTAAAAGTACAACCAAATCTTCTTGCTTGAAAAAGCCTGTTCAGCAGTTCACAACACGCTGTCAGAGAGAAGAGACAATGGGCTTAATGTGCATCGAATTACATCAGAAGCTGTGAAAAGTGTAGAATAACCGAATGTCATAAGACTTCATGACAAAAGTTGCTCCCAAAATGTCCCATTTGCTCCTTTTTTTTATCACAAGCACAATTTTTTTTTTTTTTTGCATTGTATCCTCTTTATTCCTGGCCTCATGATACCCAGATGTTAGAAATTACTAAGCACATTTACTCAAGTGCTATCCCTGACTACAGTGTAGAGGTACATATACTTTACTTGAGTATTTCCATTTTATGCTCTTTCTAGTTTACAAAATATACTTGATAGCTTTAATTGCTTTTAAGATTTTGCACAATAGAAAATACAACACCACTGAAAATTATAAACCAAGTTAAAGGTTTAACCAGTGGTTTTTAACTTTGTTGGATCTTCCAAAAAGGAGTGTGGAGTCAGTCACGTTTCAAATGTCGATGCAATGTTAACAGCTCCACCCAAAAGGGATTTTTGTTTCCAAACTTCTCACATCACTTCATTTCAATATATGTACAAATGATCCAATGTTTCACCAAGAATCAAAATTAAGAACAGAAAATAGATTTGTGAATCACATTTTTGTTTTTTCTTCCTTCCTTTCCTATTAATCATCTGACGAGCTCTCAGATTTGTCTGTCAGCACTGTATATAAAACTGCATTTTAAAGTATTTCAAACTAGTATCTAATGATGTTAAATACTGTACAAAGTTATCAGGCAGAGGGACCCAAATAGTAGTTTTACTTTATTGTTTTAACTACATTGTGTTGTGCATACTTTAGTGCTTGTACTAAGCTAGGATTTGTTGTGTAGTACTTTTAGTATTTTAACATTGCTGTATCACTACTTTGACTTAAGTAAAGGACCTGAATCCTTTTTCCAGCACTGATACTGTCTTACAAAGCTTTATATGAATTACTGTTATTCCTTTCACATGAGGATTTTTCTTTGACAAAAACAACCTTTCATATCTTAAAGGAACACATTTATATTTTGAGAAATGCTACTTATTTTCTTCCATTCTGAAAGTAGATAAGAAGATCAATAACACTCATCTGTGTGTATAAATACACCAGCAGCTCTGTCCAAATACCTTTCACACATCGCTAACTGTTACAAATGTCAGTTCAGAGATAACAATGACCAGAAGTCACATCAGATGAGGTGTCATGGGGCAAAGAGCACAGTGAGTATATTCAAATAATCACAATTCTAAATCCCACATTCATATTTTTTGATCACACGGCAGCTCGTTTATTGACTCCAGCTAAGGCAAGACACACATAATACACAGCAGTGCTCACACATATACGCAGTCTCATTATTGTTTCCATTTTGCTCTGCTCTCCCACTCACTCTCCTAGAGTGAGTTCCATCTTCATCTCAGTAAGGGGGATGCGTTGTTGTGTTTTATCCTCAGGGCACTTCATTGCTCTGTTTCATTCCTCTATTTGCTGCTTCTTTATTATCCACAGATGGCTTCCCTGTTGGGTGGATCCTCCAATCAACCCAGGGTTTCCTTGGAGACTGATGATGGCTACAAGTGGCACTTTCATGCAATTCGTGGAAATTTTGCGATTAAAGGGAGCAGTTTTTGGAGATTGTCATTTAACATAAGATGTTTTTTGCTCAGTTATAAGTAGGTTTTTAGATGGATGTCTTTTTGGCTTCTTGATTATTTCCAAATATGGCCAAGTCATAGTTCATAGCAAAATTCAGCTACTAGCACATGTTACCTCATACACACAGCTGACTAAACTCAGTTCAGCACACAAATCCTGTAAAACCTCAGTTTGTTTCTTCACACTGTCTTTGTGATAACTGGTAAGCTTTAAAGCTGCTGATAAGGTGAGTTTAAACAGAGTCTGTCTAGCTGTTTCTCTCTTTTTTCACTTTGTACTTAACATTGATTAAAGCAGGTGTTATCAATTCATTTTAACTCTTGGAAGAAAAGTGAAAAAGCACATTTTCCATTTTCTAATATTCCTTTAATGCACACAGTCATTTATACGAGATCTAAATGACCATGTGACTGATCAATCGACCACATAAGGAAACTAAAAACAACCTGAGACACCAACCTGATAAATATAAAAATATCTGGTACAGAACACATGATACTGTAGAAGAGCTGAGCTGCATATTTAAACTGTGGTGAAGCTGTCAAACTTTTCATGTCAGATCGAATGTTGCTTTAGTAACATTTTAAAGATGAAATATAGTTTTAAATATAAGATATCCATGTTTATTTAGAAGTCCTACAACTTACTGATGGGCTGTATAAGGAAACAAGGACAACCTGATACATCAACCTGATCAATGTCTTGCCTTCATGCACTGAAATCCATAAAAAGTTGCAGTGTACTATATCTCATTAATGCTGAAAAGTTAAGAAACGTACTTGACTAGACTTCAGTAAAAAGGACATGCTGCAAATGGAGTCTGCTCCTGGCTTCATTTTGCATATCTAAGATGTACCTGGGCCAAGAGCCAAGATTGGCACTTTGCAGGTGAAAATTCCTAGTAGCTCTCCAAAGTCCTCAGGGTTCAGAGCAGTGCTCGTTTTTTTCCAGGTAGTTCTCATTCTAGCAGTGTGATCAAGGACCGATTTAGACCTGCAACCTCGAGGGAGTGAAATTCACTACCTGACAGGATAGGAATCCAGCAGTGCTCCAGAGCCCCAGGACCAGATTTGAGGATCACTGGTCTAAAGCCTGCCTATGTAATTGGCACAGACATTGTAATAAGTAGGGATCATCTCACACTAATCTGTCACAGCCCACCACTTCCACTCACACTCTCTGTCATGCTTGGCTGCTGCTGCACCAGCCAGCATGGGGAGCCTCTGGACAGATCAGACCCCCACATGTCCCCCAGCGGAGGTATCTTGGATCATTCACTTCCATGTGGTAACCAGGAACACTATCACAAATTTGCAAATTTCTGCCAGTGAGGTCTCTCTGACGGCATTAATTTGCTGGGTGCAGCCTCCAGCTAATAATTAAACAGGTAACAAAAGTGGGTGCAGTGGCTCCGTTCCTGACAGAAGTGATAAATTAAATTGGGACTTGCAAGTGAGGAGTCAAGAGAGAGCAAACCACATTAAAAAGAGTGTCATATTACATGCACGCACATGCATTTATTTACCTATTTAGGTTTTCTAATTCATTTTTCCTTATCTGATTGTTGCTACTGTACATTTCAAAGCCAACTCCACCTTGTCCACCAGGACTTAATGCTGCTGTCACAGTGGAACAAGTTCATTATTTTTAATGCAACACAAATGTGACTTGAATTTGTAAACACAGTGTGTGACACCAGTGCCCTCTGGTGGTTTGCTCCTAGTTTACAGAAGTAGAAACAGCTGGTTTCAAGAGATTCTGACCCAAAAATGTTGTCTTGAAGGACACCTTGTTGGCTTCTGGTTTTAAGGCAATGACTGTATTACTGCTGGAATGAGTAGGGCTCTGGATCTGTTTTGCATGTCATTCGCCATCTTTCTCTCAGCTGTCATGTCTGTAGAAGCAATAATTCAAAGAATATCGAGTCTTCATCGATAAACTTCCACAGATATATTTTAATTATCTTTACTGTAATGTAATTTTCTTCTGTAAATATCAATTTACAATTTCATAAAAGAAGTGGTTAACATGGCCAAAGCGCAGGTTTCGCTTGAGAAAGGCACTTTATGACAATAACAGCCGCCACAAAGAACTTTAAATAACATGTTCTATTGTTCATTTGTATTTTATGTAGTTTGCTTCTTGTAAATTTGCACATTTGGAAGGGAAGACCTCCTTGTCTTGCATTTATAGAAAAAAATAAAAGCTTTGGGTTATGGCTGTATAAGAAAGGCACTGGATTTAAATGTTTGTGTTGCTTTTCAGGGCAATTTCACACTTCTTCATTTATGTTAAATATAAAACAGGTAAGACATTTCTTATTGGCAACAGTCACTTTGTACTTTTAGAAGTCAAACATCTCCACGCTGCTCAGATGGATCTCGGAGCTGGTTGGTGTCTCCTCTCACCAGCGGTTACTCTGAGCTGCAACCTCCACATCCATGATTCTTGGAAGTCGACCGCTAGCACCGCCTTCCAGGTAGCCTGGCTTCACAGCAGGCGTATCCGAGAGCCTCCTCGTGCTTTTGTTCAAATCTTGATCAGAAGATAAAGAACTTCATCATTTTCACAAGAGGAGGCCAGTGCAGTCAACCACCTTACCAGATGGAGAAGCAGGTATGATTCTAAGCCTGGGCATCAGATTCTCACCTGAGATTGCTAATAACATCTTCCGTCTGGCTCCAAAGGTGGAGACACCCACTTCCTTCAGATCCTCATCAGACAGAGTGAGGAATGTCTGATAGTCAATCTGGATGAGAACAGAGAGCGGTTGCATCATGACGCTCATTCATAATGCATAACTCTTGTGAGTTTGTGTGCTTGTCTTTGTTTGTGTTTTGGGCTCCTGCACAGATAACCTGAACTTAAAGCTAGAGCGCTGCAGGTTTAACTGATGGCGAACTGAATCAAAAAATGCAGTTTTTCCCGCAAAATAATTGATTGCAACTTCATTCTTGTGTTTACCTCTTGCTGTTCAAACACGTCGATGTATTTGATAAGGCCAAGTTGGCTGAGCAGCTCAGGTAGGTCATCTGTCATGTGAGGGGAGGAGCTCCGCTGACTGCAGGTCGACGCCCTCCTCGACGAGCATGCACCTTCAAAGTAGCTGCTGGTGCTCATGAAGCTCTCCACTAGACATTAAAGTTCACAGGAAAAGGTTAAAAGTGGCAGCAAGAGACAGAAAGAAGATGAGAAACAGGGATTCAGTGTTTTGCTGAGCTTAAAAGCACACACAGGTAAGACTTACAGGGTTTGTCAGTTCTGCGTCGATTCACCGAGGATGTGAAAGCAGGAAAGGAGGAGGTGGATGAGGAGAAAGCAGATGGAGGTGAGGAAGGGGAGGATGAGGATGAGGAAGAGGTGGAAGAGGAAGAGGCAGGTAGGGATGAAGATGTGGATCCACGTCTGTCCCTCCAGTTCTCAGAGTCGCTGCCGTTACACACCTTCCCTGTCTGAGCAGCCCAAGACTAGATGGAGACAGAAACAGTGACAGCATTAAATATTAACATTTCTTTCATCTGTGAACGTTTCACACAGTCGCAGCCCCTTGTACTTCTGTCACCATTCCATCTTTTCATCTCTCCTGGAAATCATGAGGAAACAGTGTCTGAAACTGGTCACAAACTCTAATGAGAAAGGCCATTTATCATGTTTCTAAAGCAGCTCATTGGCCTGTGTGGGCAGCAAATGCTTCCTCCCAGTCGCCTGTGTCACAGCAGAAAATTGTAGTCGAATGCCTCTTGCTCTTATTATCCTAAGTGAGTCTGCCCCTCCATCTCTGGCTGCTGGGCAGCCATTCACAACGCTCTGAAAGAGCAGGGCAGATGAGCTGAAACAGCTCAGGTAAACAGGTTGCCTAGGAGTGGCTGTGTTGACCGTGGCGATGGTATCAGACCCCAGGTAATTGAGCGTATAAATTGGCAGTGCTTACCACACAGTGAGATAAATGCTTCAAACTGTTAGAGGGCAATAGCAATAAATGAGACTGTGTTGGAGGACCACGGTGGGGAAGCTTGTTTCACTGCATTGGAACAAAAACACGGCTTCAAAACAGTTCAGTTCTGCAAAGTAACTGTAACTATAAAAGACAAGCTATAAAACTATAAAGCAACTATGAACAAACACTCAAAATCAACCAACTGATAACTTGAGAGTCCATGTTTTAAAGTTTGTCAAACTAGGCATTGAGTGAGTATTAAGCTCATCTATACCTGCTGCTGGTTGTTGCTGGTGCTCAGGTAGGGTTTGTAGTTGCGTCGGCTGATGTTGCGAAGCTCTTTGACTGCCTCTGCCGGCATAGATTTGGAGAAGCCAAGGCCACTCCAAGTGTCTGTAGGTGTTCTGACTTCTGTGACCACAGGCTTCCTCTGCATGGCTGAAAGGAACACAAACAAACACACAGAAGGACAATACAAACCACTGTGATTTTTCTGGCCGACGATTTCTATATTAGGTATTATTATCTGCAATATTATCATTTCCTTTAACACCGTCCACATAAGTGTAATTTGTTCCATGGTTAATGTGAAATATATGGATTGCAGCATTGTTGCGAGGAAAGATTGAGAAGACACTTGCAGAAAGCTGTACAGGAATATATGCACTTGAAATAGTTTCACATTCACATTGATGCTATCTGTAGCACGCATCAATACTCATATCCGCTGTCTGTCCTTTATGAAAATGCTCTGCAGATTTTGCCTTTGATATTCTAAATTGAACAAGCTGGGTTCGTGCATTAAACAATGGCTCACAGTGCGATACCCCGTCAGTGTGTGGCACGCTTAATAAAACTCAGACTGCTGATACTTAGATAAGTATACACACTCAAATGGCAAACAAGTGACCCCAGGCCCACTTCCACACATGAATGTGTGATAAAAACTGTAACAGCACTCCACAAAGAGTGCAATATCAACAGGGTTATTACGGGTGGGTTGTCATTTGTGTGTGCATGTGTGTGCATGTGTGTATCTGTGCAAATAAATGTCCCATTCATAGACTGGCATATGGGTATCTTAATGACTGTGAGGCAGATGGCCCATTCAAACTGCTAATTCATAATCCCATAAAGCAACACAGAGGGAATTTGGTACCATTTGGCTGCAGATCTCTTCAGTATCTCTCATTCTGTATGATGGATGAGGTGGGTTTCGCTACGTGTGTGTTCATGCACGTGTGTGTATGAAGGCGCACACACTGTTTCTGGATGTGCATGTGTGTTGTCTGCATTGTGTATCCACCCCTTGTGAATTAAGTGGGAGTGCCAGAGCTACTCTATTATAACTTTGGCACAGTGCAGCACCATAAACAGGTCCCCTTCATCAGTTGTCTTGGCAGCGAGCAGCGCTGAAATGGGCCTCCTCTATCAAATCCCCTCCTCGGCTAAGGATATTAATGCGTTGCCTCCGTAGCATACTTGAATAAACCAAAAAAGCCCACTTCATTGGGTTTAATCATATGACATTAAATCCTTTTCAACACTGATATGACCAAAACATGTGTACTTTTGGAGCAAACTAAATCATTGTATTGGCAAAGTGTTTTGTTTTGTCTTTTTCTGTGAGATTAGATGAAAAGATTTGCAATCTGTGTCCTCTCCAGCTCCAAAAACAACAGCTTGGCTGCATAAAAGTGGAGGTTCTCACGAGCGAAACAACAATTTACCCTAAGAATTTGGGTGCCAACTTCCTCTACCAAATGTATTTTAATATATTTATCTGCAGAACAGCAACTATAAATCAAACAAAGGGAAGTCTTCTTTAGCAGTGCTCTAATTGCTGTTGCAGAACATTTCTGAAAACACAGTAAGACAGGCAGACATATTAAACATTTAGGAGCGCTAACCTCTGGTTGCCAGCAGTTTCTTCTTTTCATAGTCGTAATCCTACAAAGCACAAACAGGAAACAGAGCAGGTAAATAATGCATGAAATTGAATTTTTTTTTCCTTTGGTTACTGAGGATAGGCAGCGGAAATCTAATTTACAGCAGGGACAAACACTCGTATGAAACAGCTCTTCCTGCTGCTGTGGCTGTAAACTTGTTAATCCTCCTTGTAGTAACCTCTGAGCAGGAGAGATGACAAATAAGAGGGGAAGGAAACAAACACAGAAGTCAGCTATCAAAATCAAATTTCACCAGGGTCAGGGATGTGCAAATCAATAGATTACAAAACACCACAAATGAAATGTTCCTGCTGTTTCCAGCCTAACTCGTCATCTACAGAAATAAATCTTGACTTCTTTCTTTCTTTCTTTCTTTCTTTGATTGCACGTCCACAGAGAACTACTCATAAATAAAAATTTGTCCACAGAAGCAGTGCATAATTTTCTGAGGAAACATGCAAAAACACAAAAAAAGAGAGATTTGCAGTTCCCGTTTCTCCTCACCTCAGCCTTGGATGAGTCAGCACATGCATTTTGAGCTAGACTCATGTCTCTCCTCAGGCTGTTCTTCCTGTCACTCCTCCCTCCCTCCATCTCTGCGTTCAGCAATCTGCCATATTCAGGAGACGAACACACACAGATGGTAAGGCAAGGTTAGGTGAAACGGTGATGGCTGTTTAGGGTTTATTAACTCTTTCTTCCTCCTAACAGCTACAATTTTCAAAGACAGTGTCAAGATGCTATATAAATATAGAGTGTGTTGAAGGAGTGCTGATTCATTAAAACTGCTCGAATCTGCAAAGCATCTCCTCCACAGAACCATAAAAGAGCAAAATAAGAGACTAAGCAAAAAGCAAATATATATGAGGTCAACACTCTTTCTTTTGTCTAATGTAATTTTCTGTGTTTGCAAGATCTGTAGATTTTTGACAAATCTGGCACATGCAGGTGTTTATGTCTCTGCAGCTTTATTAATCACGTTGCAGGAGGTAAAAGTCTGTTCAGAGTCACTGCAAGGACTCACCTCCAACTTCTTACTTTCCATAAGGTTGTTTTTTAAAGTTACAACTCTGGTTTTTTTTTTTGTTTTTTTTTTTTTTGTTTAGTATAGAATTGCATTTAGGTTAAGACTGAAGAACGTTATCTCAGATTGTTGTAATATATATAGCAGTTTTGTGCTCACCTGTATGTGAGGGCCTGCCCTGTCGAATGGCGTCTCATTTGGCTGAAAACTTTGGAAATTTCAGGGCCTTGGAGACTCCCCCTCCGGACATTCAACCCCACCCTGCTGATGCTGTTCATTGCATCATACACCTCAGATGGTGACATCAGCACGACCTCAGAGCTCTCATCCTCTGATTGGCCAGACTGGTCCTCATTTTCAATGATCTGTGGAAGAGGATAAAAGTCAGTTTTGGTTTCTATAGATGATATCTACCAGGAATTTATTGTGAGCATTGACACCTTCTCCAGGGGCCGACCATCTGTTCCCTTCAGTCCTGTCCTGCCCTCCTCAGGGGGAGAGGTGAGGCCTGGTGGAGGTGAGGGGCGGAGCTTTGTACCAGGTAGCACCTCTGTAGGTGGAGCAGGTGAAGTGCCTGATCAGAGAAGAATGGAAAGAAATGATATGAAAGAGTTTTTTTAAACGCACACACACACACACACACACACACACACACACACACACACACACACACACACACACACACACACACACACACACACACACACACACACACACACACACACGCACACACACTAGTATGTACTGAATTAAAAATTAGACCAAACAACTCAGCTACAAAAACTTTCCATCTTCCACTATAAAAGAAGACCTTAAGAAAGATTCAAGAATTCTAAAAACACTACATAAAGCTTTGATTATAGGCAGAAATATGTGGTAATGTAATAATGAGTGAGTGTGCACAAAACAGTGATGAAAACCCCATTTTGTAATATGATTTATGATTCTCTTAACCCTCCTGTTGTCCTCATTTACAGGCACCAAAAAAAAATCTGAAAAAAAATCCAAAAATTCAGCAAAAAAATCCCCAAATTTCTGAAAATTTGCAAAAACCTTCAGGAAACTCAAATTTGGCAAAAAATTTTTTGTAAATATGTTCAAAAAATGAATAAAAATCTCCCAAAAAATCCTAAAAATATCTAAAATGATTACATATATATATCAGTAAAACTTCTAATATTTCCTTTAACAACATTCACATAAAAATCAATCAAACTCCAGCAAAATTCGTTGGATTTTGGTTGATCTTTTGTTCTTGTTCTTGTTCTTAAAAAAAATATTTTTAACATTTCTTTTTTTCCACCAAAAAATGTTCAAAAATTTCCCAAAAATGTTGAAAATGTGGACATCAGAAGTTTCACTATGAAAATTTTTTTTTTCCACATTTCCAAACTTTAAACCGGGTCAATTTTGACCTGCAGGACGACACAAAGGTTAATGTCTATTTACATTTATCTCCTTCAAATGAACAGCCAGCAGCTTTATAGAGCACCAAACCATCACACGGTTGTTGTGGACAAACGATCCAAACAATCAGACTTCTTTCAGAATGTAAAATATCTTGGTATACTGTGAAATTGTAACACTATGATCTGCCTTTACTTAGAGAAGAGTTGTTGAAGTTATTTTTATTATTAATCCTAACTGTTTCAGGATTCAAAATATTTCAGAACATTAAGTTATTTGCTTTCACTTTTTCTTTCTCCCAAAACCAAAATGTGTCTTTATTTTTATGCAAATATAGAATCCTTCAAATTATTCTGATGCAAAAAGTTTTTTGTTTAGCCTGTGTGCAGCTTGCATCTTATTCATCTCAGTGACCCTCAGATTAGATTAGTGGGAGAGAGGGTCAGGGGCACGCCTTGCATTGCTCCCTGCTACAGTGTTTTAAAATTCTAAATATACAGCTGTGATTTTGCAATTTCCATGATATTTAAATGAAAACACATCTACGCAGGTGCATATGTGTGCATGCTCACCCTGCTCAGAAAGACGAAGCTGCTGCAGCAACATGTTGAGCCAGTAGTTGGTCAGTCCACCGCTGGGTAGGACGGGATCAGGCGTCATTTCCGTTACCTTGGCACTCTCACAGGAATCCAGCCCGAGGAGCAAACGTCGGGCCTCATAAAGGCAGGAGATGTTTCTTTCCAGACCCTTCACCACCACTGACTAATAAAAGGCCACCAATACAAATAGTTTCATCAGTATTCAACCTGCATATGTAACTACAGGGGAGAATAGTTTTACATCCAAAATGTGAACCAAAGTGAACATTCATGAAATCTTTCTGTGGATATTTAATCCAGTGTGAATGAAATAAGCAATCGCAAACTCAATAGTGTCCTAGATTGAATGTGAATATAAAAAGGTGGAAGCAGCAGCCAACAAACAAACAAAATTAACATTTCTTTTTAGATGGTGACTCAAATAATCAGCAGCAAAGCTACAGGGATGAAATGTACCTTGCTGGTCTGTTTTACTTTGGGCTTGACACTAATGAAGACTCCCAGGTGTTGCATCATCTGAGCCAGCTTACAAGGATCTGCCTCCCCATCTTCACGCATGTCAAACATCAAACACACAGGCAGACAGTCCTAGATGTGTGCACAAACATACCACACAGAGAGCAAAATAAAAGATTTTTTAAAAACTTGTGGTAAATGTTGTACACTGCCTGGCCAAAAAAAGTCGCCACCTGGATTTAACTAAATCAAATATGTAAAAGCCTTCCATGGGATAATTACTGCAGTGATGAATATGTTTCAGCTACAACAACTTATTCAACCCTAGCTGATGCAGTGAGTAACTTCTCATTTCTTAAACAACCATGTTGGGAGACACATCTTGTGGTCATGGAAAGGATGTTAATCTGTTTCAGAAGGGTCAAATTATTGGCCTGCATCAAGCAAAGAAAACAGCATAGGAGATTTATGAAGCTACTAAAATCAGGTTAAGAACCGTCCAACACATTATTAAAACCTGATGGATAGTGGTGAACCATCATCTTCGAGGAACAAATGTAACACAATACAATACAATACAATAACTTTATCTATCCACGGAAATTCAATTGTCTGGGGTCTCATCTATTTACTTTAGAATTAAATAGCCTATTTCTGATGGTAAGAAAGATTTTCTAAATCTTTCTGTCCTGCAGCGCAGGGATGGGAGCCATCTACCACCAATGTTTTGTTGCTCATTCAGGCAGATATGAACTGGATGATCCATGTTTCTCAGAATGTTCTCCACCTTGCTCAGTGCACATCTCTCCACCTCATATTCCAATGAGTTCAATTTGATTCAGACCACAGAGCCAGTTTTTTTTTTTAACCAAATGTGAAACAACTAAATGTAGTCCATTATGTGGGCTGATGAGTCCAGATCCACCCTGTTCCAAAGTGATGGGTACATCGGGGTAAGAAGAGAGACGGATGAAGTGATGCACTCATACCAGCCTGTGGGGGTTAGGGTTATGATCTGGGGTTGATCAGGTTCAGCAACGTTATGTTCCCAAAGAATGAGGTCAGCTGACTACCTGAATATACTGAATGACCAGGTCTTTCCATCAATGGAGTTTTTCTTCCCTGATGGCATGGACATGTTCCAAGATGACGATTCCAGGATTCATGGGGCTCACATTGTGAATGAGTGGATCAGGGAGCATGAGACATCATTTTCACATGTAGATTGGCCTCCACAGAGTCCAGACCTCAGCCCCACTGAGAATCTTCGGGATCTGCTGGAGAAGACCGTACAGTGGTCCGACTCTCCCATCAACATACGATCTTGGTGAAAAATTGATGCATCTCTGGACAGAAATAAATGCCGTGACATTGCAGAAGCTTATCCAAGCAGTACCACAGTGAATGAGTGACGTTCTCAAAGCTAAAGGTGGTCCAACAAAATATTAGAGTTTGCAGCTTTTTTTGGCCAGACAGTGTAAATTCTAGCAGCAAAAACAGATCCAGTGTGTAGTTCATACATTAACACACAAACCAAGAACAGGAAGAAAATAATTGTTTTGATATTTGCAAGCAAATACATGCATCCCTTTAGGATGTTGCTGAGCACAGCTGTGCCAAAGCAAAACCAGAGCACCCAACTCTACCATGAGCTGCTGCCGAGCCAGACACACTCCGTCGGTGCTGCCCTGGATGAGCAGTGAGGGAGGACTCTGAGGAGCACTGAGGTCCGGTAGGATGATCTGGGTCTGGGTCTGGTGCATAACGCTCAGGAAGTGAGCTCCGTTCTGCCCCAGCAGGAAGAGATGCTGCTGAGAGGTGACATCCAGCTGGCTGCTCACTATCCCACCTGAGACCTCAGACCCCAGCAGCAGGTCCATCAGGATGCAGGTCGCTTTCTGTCAGGTACCGGTAAACATGTTAATGACATGATAATGTATGATATACAATCACTCATAAAAATACTGGCTCTTTAACAGTTCTTCAGAAGGTTCTCTGGTTCTTTAGAATGTGTGTGTAGTGATTGGTTCTTCTATGTGGTTCTTTAAAGTATCATACTTCATTTTGTTTGGTAACAGGTGATGGTATTAAATTAGAGCTGTAACTAAAGATCATTTTCATTATCAATTCAGCAGCAGATCATTTTTCCTTTCAATCGATTAATCATTTAGTCTATAAAACATAGTGAGAAATGCACATCTTTTATTTACATTTTCCAAATTCCAAGTTGTTGTCTTGTAATATATTGTTCTGTCTGACCAACTGTCTAGAACTCAAAACATTAAATGCATTATAATGGAAGGAACATAGAAATGCTGCAGATTCTAATAGTTGACTTTTTTCCCCTGATTTTATAGCTTAAAAAACTTTAAAGCTTTAAAGGATCTAACATCTTTTGTTGTATGGTGTTTAAAGGAATCATTTTTAATGATTCTTTGAGGTACCTATGGGAGTTCTACAAAAAAAATAATTTGAAAAAATGGTTTCTTGAGGAATCTCTTGCTAAAAGGTTGTTTATGTCAAACCAAAATTTAATTTTCTATGTTGGAAAAAACATTTTTGGCTCTACTTAACACCTTTATTTTTCTGAATGTAGAGTTAGACAAATGATTGGTTTGGCTAATTATCAGGTACAACATTCCGCATATTTCCAATTATTGGTATTTTTAAAAACTGTTTTCTGATGAAACAAGTTAATTTTAAAATGTACGACATTGACTTCTTATCCATTGTCATCAGTCTGTGTTCTCTAGCAATGTCCTGCCCACACCACCATCTGCTTTATTACACTTCACAAGCAAAACCCCTACAACACCAAAAGATAAATGCTGAAAAGTTCTCTGTTTTAAAACAATTACATTAATAAATGTTAATCAAGCAAAAACTCTTCAATTAGGTTTTGTGTTGGAGTTTGTTATTCAAAATTCTGACACCAAGATTTTTACTTATTTTTCATTTCTACATTTTTAATACAAAGGTATTTTCATTCTATCAGTCTTCTTGACTACTAATAAGATAAGACTAAAGATAACATGGCCAGAAGTTTTCATCCCATAAAAAGTTCTTGTGCTAGATATTTCTCCCAAAAAAAAAAAAAAAAAAAAATAATATATATATATATATATATATATATATATATATATATATGCAATACCGTGACAATGAAGGCAGTGCATAACAGAAAAGCAATAAGATATGATGCAGTACAAAGAAAATGAAAATAAGTAAGTTAAAATAAGGCTAGAATAGAAAAGTAAGAAGTAACACTGGCAATGATATTAAAGTAGTAAAATAATATTGCAGACAATAATGAAATATTGCACATAAAACTGGGATATTGCACATGAAATAAACATTATCAATAACTGTACTAAAAAAAGCAGATCAGTCAGCCTCTAAACTGACCTTATTCTACTCCGTGTGAACTGTAAACTGGATCAGAGCGGTTGTTAAAGTGTTTCATGCTGACCTTGACAGTGGTTGCGTTGCCCTGCAGCCCCCAGACAGTGCAGCAGCTGCCATAAAACGGAGTCTGGGCTTGAGGCTGAGCGGGAACAGCCCTGAAGCTCACACTGACCCCCAAAGTCTGCACCACCTGCTGGATGAGAGGGGATCCTGCATCTGGCAGAGCCTGAGGAACCAGGCTGACCGGCAGGTCAAAGGTTAAGGACAGCGGCTGGAGGTCCTGGAAGAAGAAGGGAAAGGAGTATGATGGACAGGACACACAGAGGGGAGGGATAAATGTAGAGATGGAAGACAAACAAAGACAGACAGCAGCAGACAGGCAGCATTTTGATAAATATATCTGTCTTCCTTATATCAGCCATCCTATTAATCACTCTATTGATCTATGTGTCTGACAGGAGTGAAGAAATTGAGTGCTGAGACTAATAAAAATCTGTCTGTCCAGATCATGCGTTGACCACTCACTCTTATCCTCCGCCTGGCTTCCTCCACCCCTTCTATGGGCCCAGCTATAGAGACCTGGGTAAAAAATTGATGACATTTAAATTAATTTGTTTTCATTTTCCTGCCAAAGCACCATTTAGCTGATAATTGTTACCTGGTTGCTTTTCTCCCCAGTAGCATTGTAACGGTTAGAGTCAGGGAAATGAATGTGACAGGATGTGACCTCCATCACCTTTTTGATGTTTCCACCACCTTTTCCAATCACATGGGAGTGTTCCGTGTAGGCCACGTCCATTTTTAGAGTCACCTTGTTTACCTGTTTTTACACACACACACACACACATATATATATATGTATATATATATATATATATATATATATATATATATATATATATATATATATATATATATATATATATATATATATATATATATATATATATATATATATATATATATATATATACATATACATATACATATACATATATATATATATATATATATATATATATATATATATATATATATATATATATATATATATAAAAAGACTGGTGTTATTTGTGCAGATTTACACATTCATGGTAGCACAGGCAATACATACCTTGAGCTATTTTTACATCAGAATCAAAAAACTTTATGTAGAGTTAGGCGGTATCAGTGAAAAACACATAAAGAAAACTGAAACTCAAGTGCCAGAGCTCTCACCCTGGTTTCCAGCACTTCTAGTATCTTCTTTTTGGCTTCCACAACATTGGCTCGCTTCCCTTCTACCTTCACATGTGGATCTAAATGGAAATAGGAGTTTTAATGCCATGAGTTTTATTATGTTTCAATAATGTCTCACGAAACTAAGAGCACAAATTTGATGATGCATGAATAATGCAGAATTTGTCACCTTTCTTTGACTTGGCTCCTATCTTCAGCTTGGATGGCCATTTCACCTGAGTGTTAGTTTCTCTCATTACCTGTGGAAGCGCAAACAATAGGAGAGAGGAGGCAACAAAGCAGGAGCTGTCACTGTATGCACAAAGACACACACACAGCCTAACACACACAAGCAGAACAGACACACAGCTGATCTCATTGATCTAAGAATACAAAGCCTCATTTGCATTTCAAAGGCTGCAATTATCACCTTCATAAACCTGTAATTACTGGGTGGAGAGCATGAAACAAATTGTAGCAGAAATGCTCTCACTCATCTGTAAGCTACATTTAACCAAGAGGCTTTAAGCATGGATGATTATAGATATTTTTCACTCAGGAGAGCAGTTGAATTATTGTTGTTTCATCTTTTGTTTAATGAATAAAATATTTTCAAGTGTGGAGTTCTACTTACTCTCTCAAAAAACTCCTCTCCTGTCTCACCATCTTCATGCTTTGGAGCTGAAAGTGACACAGTAAGCAAACATCAACAACAGACAGATAAAAATGAGCAAATATTTTTCATAAATCCTGCTGTTTGATTTGCTGTGCTGGTCAGCAGCTTTAAGTATTTCTGTTTACAGCTGAAGTTTTCAATATTAAACGCGTGTGTGCAAAGTCAACATCTGACTGTTGACTGGCTGAAATTTGCCCAGCGAGCTGAACAAGAGGTTGCTGGGAACATAAACATTTTTAAAAGGCCATCGCTCCATGGTGACATTTACAGGGTTCAGGAGGAGCCCCAGGAACTCCCTCACCCCCCCTCATCACTACGGGTTACGCTGGCCGGAGTTGAGGAATGGGAAGAGAACAGTATGGGGTGGAGCAAGAAGGTGGTGGTTGGAAAAGGCAACCACAAATTAGCCCAGAGACAGCTAATCACATCAATGGCATTTGCTGATGCAAAGATCTCCCACTTTACCAAAAAAATTAAACAACATCTGCAAAACCAAGACGCAGCAATCAGAGTGACGTCTCAAATGCAGCGTGACAGATTATTACCTCGAGGGATGAGATAGAATATTTACTGCCTGACTGAGGTTGCTCTCACAGCCGCAAAAGTACAGTGCCAGCTGCACATGCATTAAAACAACCCACAGTTATCAGAGCTGGATTCGCTCAAGCATTTCCCTATCAAGAGCAAACATCAGCCTCTATCTGCAGCAGGAGCACACTGTCAGGAAGAGTTTCCCCAGTGACACAGGGGAGGCATTTGTCATAAACCTGCCAAGGAGCGATAACTAACAGAGGCAGTTACCTCTGCTTCCCAGACAGGAATGATAATAGCGAAAAGGACTTCTGAATGCATAAGCCAATGTGGGTCATAAATCACCATGATACAGCAACAGGAGTTCAGTGGATGGCAGTTACTGATGGGGACAACAAGGGCGCAGCCAGCTGGAGGCCCTGACAGACACACAGGGTCAGGTAGATAACAAGGAGCACACTGGGAGGCCACGATAGGCATCAGAACAGAATGACTTTCAGAAAATGCAGCTGATGAGGCTGAATGTGAGAAGAAAACCGCAGGTGCACGGTACTGAAAGTAGACTCTAACAAATTATAGTAGGTCCTCACAAACAAAAGTTAAAGCAACAGTTTGTATCCATTTTTTGAGTTGTGAAAAATAATTTTCAAAAAATGTTCAACCAACAAGCTAAACTGAGTTAAGGGGAATTAGTGTCAGGTTCTACAGTCAAAATTATATATCTATTTACCAGTCTATTTGAAATTAGTAAAGTGTGTTATAAGGTGTGAATCCTGAATTGAAGTAAAATTAAGTTAAGCCAATTTCATTAAGTTACCTCAAGTTAAGTTTAGTTTTAATTCAACTAATGTCAAAATTTGAGTTTAAATTACACATATTAAGTTGATGTAATTATTATCATTGGTATGGCATCACCACCTTTCAAAATAATGTTTGCAACTTCAAAAGTTTCTTTTTCTTTTCTTGCACCCATACATTTAATGAAGTCATTCTTTGAATTCTTACTAAATATAACGTTTGGCTCACCATACAGCATGGTCTCCAGCTTCTTCCTGTCGATCCTGAACCTCTCCTCCACCCATTCTGGATCCAAACTCTGCCCTGTTGCCTTCTCCTGACCCACACCCGAGCTTCCTCCTCCTCCTTCCTCCTCTTCCTCATCCTCTCTGTCACACTGGGCCTCTCTGGGCTCAGTCTTTGCTGCTGAGTCGGGTTCTATGCTAGTTTCCACGTCAGGCTGCTGGGCTGCTATGTTGGCCGGGACTGGAGAGTTCTCCTCGCTGGTGGTGGTGGCCATAGCAGGACTGAGCCCTCGTCAGTGTGTGTGTGTGTGTGTGTGTGTGTGTGTGTGTGTGTGTGTGTGTGTCAGTGGTATGTGTCCATGTGTGTGACCAAGGAGATCGGCAGGGAGAGAAAAAAGGGGAGAGAGGGGCAAGTAACACCCCCTGTGCCTTTTCTTTAAAAAACCCCGCCCCCTTCACTTAATTTTGTACACCAATCTAAAGCTTTCTCTCTGCCTTTAAGCTGTTTGAGGCTTGAAGGATTTGCTGCTGCGGCTTTCATTGCACAGATGCATGAGGAGTCACTTCATTGCACCACACAGGCAACGTCTTCTCTCTCCCAGTGACTGCAGATAGACTAAGACAAGTCTACAACTTTTGCTCTTAACAAATCCACAGTAATCCTCAGTTCAACGTCCACAGATTATGTGGATAGATGGTGAAAGCCGATGATAAGACAGGATACACATCTCAGCCACACAGACACACACACACACACACACACACACACACACACACACACACACACACACACACACACATCCGGGAAAACCATCCTCTCACCAGTGCACACAGCTAACAAAATAAACAGGCCATCCAGCCATCCACTGCACCTCTGTTCATGTCTGTCCTCCCTCCCCTTCCTCTAAATGAGAGGGTTTGAGATTCCAGAGGTCGGGGTGAAGGGGAGCTGAGGGGAGAGCTGCAGCAGTGAGGGGAACTTTCAGCAACACTGTGGATGAAAAAAAAAAAAAGAAAATACTCTTATTCTGAAATGCACCAATACAACAATGTAAAAATGTTGTTAAAGAGAAAAAAGCTCTTCATAATCTAACCTAAGTCTTTTGAGCAAAATGGAATCACAATAATGATGATAACAAATGTATCATCCTACTGTTTTAACTTGCTGACTCCAGCAGTTCCCAAACTAGGAACTGGACCTCCGCAAAAAGGTCACCAAGAAATCTATCAGGTCATGAAATTATGAATTCAGTAAGAAAAATAAGAAGAAACAAGAATGGCAAAAAAAAAACTAAAGTTTCAGCAACACATTATTTAAAATAGTTTTTCAGACTTTTCTACAATCTTGACTTTTTTTTTTTTTTTTTAATTCTACGGTTGTTTTTAAATTAAACCACTGGCAAGGTGGCAAAGGAGGCCAACTAACACTTATTTTTTCAGAGAGATCATGAACCAAAAGTCAGCTTTTTATATGCTGAACAAAAGTATAAATTCAGCACGTGTTATTTCTATCTATTCTTTCTGCAACAGGGAAATAAGTACCATATGAAACATCCACGTATACGCAGTACACTGAAAATGATAATGGGCAGGTTGAGAGCAAGCAGAAATCACAAGTCAGTAACAAGTCACACTTGCATCATGTAGACAATGAGGCTGTCAATGCTGCTTTGTGGAAACTTGTCCCACTCTTCCTGAAGGACTGGACAGGTTAGCAGACATTTTAGGGGACAGGATCACACTGTCAGGCATGTCCAATAAGAGCATCATGGGACAGATTGTCTCACATATCAGGTCTGTTTCAAACACGACCAACTGTGGAGTCGTGGACATTCAAGTGTCTCACTGACACATTAGCATCCAGCAGTCAACAGCTTGTTCTTGTCTTTCTCTTGTCGTCTGTGACATCTTGTCATCATCCAGTGTGGTCGTTAAATGTCTATGCACCTTATGTAGCTTACTACAACTGTAGTTTTCTAGCCACCTCTAAAAATCACTTTAAATCACTGTGCCTTGAAATGTGTAAATACTGTATATTGACTTTTAAAACATTTAGTATTCTATAGATCTTGAATTAGAAGTGTTTTATTTATAGTTTTGTAGAACACGATTTTTTTGAGTATATACTAACCTTTAATGTTCTTGTTAATCTGGTTACTAACCTGCCTGTTTTGCCTTTTTGTTATTTTGTTGTTATATGTAAGCTGCTGAATATTTGAATTTCCTTCGGGATTAAATCATCTATCTATCTATCTATCTATCTATCTATCTATCTATCTATCTATCTATCTATCTATCTATCTATCTATCTATCTATCTATCTATCTATCTATTTGAATAAAGATGAATTTTAAAGTCTTTTCATAGTCACTGGTCACCTGAGTGTTTTGTGTATTCATCACATTATCTGATTATTGTTCTTTAAAGCCACATCTGACTAGAAATATGGATTAACCCAGTGGTCGAGAATTTGTCACATATCAAACAACTCTAAAACCTTTTGTATACATTTTGGCTAAATCTAATACAGCGCTAACCACTATAAAAAATATGATAAATGAGTAAAAAAAACTGCTTTCCTTCAAATGGGGCGGAATGGAAATACAAAATGAAAAGTAACATTACGTTGTACTTGAGTAACTGTACTCCTCCTCCTAAACCACATGGCTCCATTACTTTGTTTGCACTCAGTGTCAGAAAACCAATTTGTGAACTAGCAGGCAGTCCACAAGTCATAAACTGCTGAGACGGGAGAAATGTTTTAAAATGTACCCAAAAAAGAGAGTTAATGAGATTTCAGAAATTGCTTAGCAGTTTATTGAGTCCCCTCCCTGGTTCAAATTTCTCAAATTTGGGAACTCAAGTACAGACTGAAACATGGGTAAAGACAAACTGCTCAATTAGTCAGTTCTAGTGGGACCCTGTTTCCAGCTCAGCTCCATGTTTTCCATACTGCCCAGACAAATTTGGCCCCAGGCAAATCAGCAAACATTATTTGGCAGTGCAGGCATCTTGCTAAAGTTACAAACTACAGCAGGCTAGACTTATTAGCCTGAGGAGGCTTGTAAGTGAAAGACGTGATGGCTGTGTCACCATGGCAACTGGTCAAGGAGTGAATTATTCCACGTTTAATCTGACTTCACAGCAGCAGATCTCCTTTCTCCCCCCCACAGCCCTGTTTACCCCCATCTGACTGGAAGAGTGAGTGTTTCCAGTAAAGTGTCGGGGCGTGCGTCACTGTTTGGAGGGCAAAGAAAAGCCAAAATCATCCTGTGGAGTGACTGATGAGCTCTGGAGCGTTTGCCAGATCAACCCCGCAATTCTTGAATAAATCAGACAAGCATCTCCTCTTTTTATCTAGATTTTACAAACATTTGTGTGTACGACGGTGCTAAAGCAGCAGAAGGTCTAACAATTAACACAACATGCAATGCATTTTAATCAGACTCCATTCTAAATCCTGGTGTCCCTATGCTTTAATTATGACTATGCATGTGAAAATAAAATACCGCTTTCCTCATGTGTTGAGTCTCTAGACATTACTGCTTTTACAGGAATTATAGCTTTCACTAATATTCCTTCAGATATTTTTTTCAGCTTTGCTGCAACATTAAACTTTAAATAGCGCAGAGTACCCAGTGCCAGAAAAAAACACTTGAACTGTGCTCTTACCTATTTATTCCGACACTGCCTATATGCGCTAATGTGAAATCTATTTACTCATAATTCTTTCAGTGTAACATTGCTATGGTAATAGCTTTTGCTCACAGCCTTGTTTCCATTAAAATCTAATTTTGAACATAACTGGATCCATGAAGCTCTGCAGTAAACAAATCAAGTAAAATGGCCACAATGAGCATTTTGACAGCATGTAGGGATCAGGATTTTCACCGAGTTTTAGTTACTGTCTGTGTCTTTTCCTGTGTGTGTTTCATCCGCCAGTAAATGCTTCCCTCATGAATGTCAGGTCTGTTAGTTGACTTAATCTTTCTTCTTTGGAAAAAAAAAAAATTTTCCTCAATCTGTTGGTCCCTAACCAAGATGGAAATCACAATTGATAATTAATTACCTTAATGATGACTGAATTCTATGGGACACACTGGGACACTTAAATACAAAAAAGACATTGTTAATGTCAATAATAACACCTGTGCTTTTCTGATTATAACAAGTCAGAGTATCTTCTGCAGGCAAAACTTATTAAAGCAAAGACTCTAAGGTGTTGTTGGGATCTTGACACTTCAGGAGTTTAGCCCAGCTAAGAAATCCTTAGATTATGGCCTGATAATTGTGCCATTTTCAAGTAATTTCGGAGTAAAATCACTACTGAATGTGAGACAAAGTGCTCTACGCTAAGTGAGGTCATCTTTCGGTGCCTGTCCCATGTTCCACAAAAATATCACAAAGAACACTCAGTGAGTTTTAAGTAGAGGTGTGCTTTGGAAATAATTATTTTCATACATTTCATACAATAGTAACTTTGACCGGCCCTTTGAAAAGTCCAGGAAAAAATATGCAAGTGTTGGTGAGGAGAAAATGTCATGGTCTGTAATTTTAGTTAGACTTATTTCTTGTATTCCTTTTCCTTCCTTCACTTGCCTCACTAAATTCAATGAAGCACTAAAGGTCCTCAGATCCAAAATGCTCTAAATCATGTTCATGGTTCAAGCCTTTTTCTCCCTCAGCCACTTATATCTTGTAACGAAGAAGTCATACTTTTCTAATGAATGAGTTGTGATTTATTTGTTTTTGTTTTGTTTTTTGTTTTTACTCAAAACACTGCTTTCAGTAGAGGTTTGTTCAGCACAGATAATACTTCTAACTATCAAGTTGTGGTTTATAAGATTTATTTCACATATACTTGTACCTGTACTTTTAAAACATTATTTAATAATTTAATTAAAAATAACACTTTCTATTAAACAAAATATGTTTTTAAAGGTTAATTCCACTCAATAAAGCACTTTTTAATCAAACTAAATACAACTATATTAAAGTTTCATTCTACTCAAAATACTAGCTCCTGTTCAAGTGTTTATAATTTTAAAGGTTTATTTCAGTAAAAAAAGAAAAAAAAAATACTTTCTCACCACTACACAAAAAGTACTTTCTAACTGACAAGTTATGGTTTCAAAGTTTTATTTCACTCAAAATACTACTTTCTGTCCATGTACTACAGTTTTAAAGGATTTGTTTTGCACAAATAAGACTTTGTATTGAACAAGTAATGGATCTGAAGGTTTATTCCACTGAAATAGTACTTTTCTGATGAAGGAGTTTTGGTATTAAAGTTTTTTTAAATCTGAAATACTACTTTCTGTCCAAGAATTTATAGTTTTAAAGGTTTATTCCACTCGTAATGCTACTTTCTCACCAAATATTTGTATTTTTGAAAGTTTATTTGACACAATTAGTACTTTCTAACTAACAAGTTATAGTTTTGATGTTTTATTTTACCCGCAAAAATACTTTCTGTGCAAGTACTTATCATGTTAAAGGTTTATACCACCCAGTCAGTACTTTTCATGAACAGGTTGTGGTTTTGAAGGTTAGCTTCACCCAAATAGAACTTTTCTCTAAGGAGTTGTGGCTTTAAGGGTTTTTCTCCCAAAATGTTACATTCTCATACATAAGTTGTAGAGGTTTACAGGGGCTAACAAAGGAAGCACCTAAAACTGTAAGACTGGTTGTTTTTGTTTGTTTCTTTTTGTTTTTTCACCAGTGTCTAGGATAGAAAAGGCTTGGACTATGCAAGTGGGGCCATGTTATCTGGCCGAAAAAAGGGACTTTGAACAAATATGGGTCAAATAGAAATAAAAACTGTTGCATTTCTGACAATGCAGCCTCCTCTGCAGCAGACATACATTGCTCCTACAAGGCATGACTAAACCCTCCTGTTAGGTTCATTTATCAAGAACAGCAAGGATGATCCTGGGTCATGTTTAATTGCCCAAAAATGTCAGAAATCAAAAATATCCCTATAAACATAGTTTTAATCTAATTATTAACTGCATTACTAAACATTTCAGTCAATATTCAGTACAGTTGTGCTCCTTCCCCCTCACAGATCATGGTTCAGTGAGGATAATTCAGCGGTTTTTTCATACAAAATGCATGTTAAAACCTCTTTTAATGTACACTTCAAAGACCCACATATAAAATACAATAGTAATAGTTTTAAATGACATTGTCAATAAAAAAACAGTGTGGGACCCAGTGAGCCTGTAGTTCCTCCATAGGCCGCAAGGGAGGCGCTGTGAGATTTGAACCGCGTCATAAACAACCCTCGAACTTTCTCTGCGGCGTTACGTCACACACTTCCGGGTTGGATCTCTTTCCAGGCGTCTTGTGACTGATTTTTTTTATTTACCTCGGTTCGAACCACCGGAGGGACCCTCATACAAGAACCGGCAGGAGTCGTTATTACCGGGCCGGACACCCGGTACTTTACCGTAAACATGCCCGGTCGAAGATAAGTGTTTAGTTAAAGTTTCTGAAAAAGACGAACCATGTGGAGAGTCCAGAGTCTGGTTGGCAGAGGTGAGAAACGTTACTGACAGGAGGAAGTCCTCCTCCCCTTTTTACGACGAGTTAGTTGTTTCAGTTTAATTATTAGCATGTGTCGCACTTTTTAGAAATAAACGCTGTTTCTTGTGCTTCCACAGTAGCAGTAGCTGTTTATTAAACTTCATTAAACGCCGTACATTCTTGTTATGACTTTACTCGACTGGTTTATTTTGGTCCAGTGAACCGGGATCATGTTACTGAGCTGCTACAACCTGTTTCAGACCTCTAGATGTTTCTAAACATTCACAGAGATTGTGTGCAACAAAACACTAAAATGTGCATTACAGTGTTTTAATATTCACACACATTAAGTGCATGAAACAACTGCGTATATTGATGCATGTCATATAAACAGCGTGAATTATGGCTTAATTTAAGAACAGAATACTAATGCATATCTCACTGTATTATAGCTTATAAATGATATTGTAGTTTTGCCAAAAATGGCAAATTTCTAATACAATATAATAAGGTTATTAAAACAACGAGAAATGGCAGAAAAAAATGGAAAACAAACATCTGCACAATCAATAGAATTGGAACTGGCTATAAAAATATCTATGTAATTTCTTTATTCTATTTAATGAATTGCTTTAGTTGATTTTTTTTTCTCTTTTTAATTAAGCCGTCCTAGATGCTTTGGCAATATTGTGAACATGATATTCATGTCAGTAATGCATATTGAATTGTAATTTAATTGCAAAAAATCAATATTTTTTTGAGTGTGAGTCAGTGCTGGTCAGCTGCAAAAATGTGAAATTTGTCCCGAGTGAAGCATACATTTCAACATAAATGAAGAGAAATGTTTCCTTAATAAATATTTACTTGGGTTTAAATGAAGCAGTATTTTCAATTGTTAGTAAAAATAATTAAACTGAAATGACTGCATGAGATGTACATTTTACAGAGTATGTTTTGTAGTTCTGAGGCAGCTAAACCATCTAACCTTCCAAGACACTTTTTAACACTGGGCATTAATGTTTAATTTCTGCTTTTTTCCATTAAATCCTCCTCTCAGTGCTGCATCGTTGCCATGGCAGCAGCTCCCTGAGACTCCCTCAGAACCACCATGTGGAGGACGAGGTCATCAACAGCTCGGCGGTCCTCTCCACCTCTCGACACTCCTCCGACAGCAGGTACTCTCAACACCTACGTCGTTTCATTTTCACTGTTCAAACTTCCGATCTGACACAAAAAGATTAGAAAGTGAGAAGAAAGGAACATACAAGAAAAGCCTTGAGCGTCTCGCTTTGATGCCAGGACTTCTTTGTACTCAAACCGCCGGTTATATTATCAGGTGATGAAAAGAAAACGTTTGGCTTAAGGTGAGACCTCAGAGACTATCTTCGTTCCTGTCCTTTGGTTGTTCCTTTACCCCCTCATTGAACCTTCTTTGTCCTTATTGCCTCCCTTTCAGCTGGTTGCATCATCCAGCAGCAACCTGTGTGTGTGTGTTTGTGTGTATAAATGGTATAAGTTAAACGAACAGAAACAAAGCCATCTGCCTTAAACTGATTGTGTCTGTGAAGCCTCCTCACAACAGGCAGGAAATAGAAAAATATATGCAATTGTTGGATTTTCTTTGTGCTTTTTTTGTTGCAGCTCTCAGAAAGAGGAGGATGGAGAGAGGAGGAGGAAGCAGAGGACTTTTCAGTTCGGTTACACCGAGCTTCCACGTTACACAGCCTTGGATGCTGTGGGATGGGTATGTTTTTCAAATGAAATATGTAACCCAAAGGCCTGCTACATCAGTTTATTAGGAGTTTATCAGGATTTGTCTGTAAGTAGTTATAAGGAAGATGTCAGAAGGCTAAGTGAGAAACAGTCTGGACTGGCTAGATGAGTGGTGCTTGGTGGATTAATGTGGATTGATTCATAGCAAATTATAAACGCAATAACTTACTTAAATCCACATGGCAGACTAACCACTAACACAACCAATCAGTGCACATTGAAGTGGAAACTGAGCCACTAATCAAGGGCCAGAGTCTAAGACTTGACCGTGTTCAAACGTTTAAGATCTTAAAAAATAAATAAATAAAAAAATCACCAAGAGACATCAGCATTCGGAGACAGCAGGATTTATTGTCAACAAAAATCCAGGAGTAGTTCTTAACAATGATTAACACCCCATGAAAAACCAGAGATATTGAGCTGTGCATCGTCTTTTATACTGTGAGAGTGGGTCATTTTTCCACGCCTACAGGGCGTATGATTGGAGTGACAGTTCTGACACCATTCTACTTTTCTAAATCTATTGGTCAGATCATGACATCAGGTTATCATATTTCACCCCTAGATCACTCCCTACAGAACGTGCCCAGTCATGTTCAGACCTTGCCCTGTTATTTTGAGACAGATTTCATGCATATTATACATTTATGTATTGTTATGTTTCTGATACAGCTCTTAAATAAGTTACATTGCTTTTAGTTTACACCATTATGTTATGTGTTATCCATATATCATTTTCTGAAAAGCATGTGATCTTTCTTTACACCAGAAACACGTTTTATGATCTTCCAGCTGTGTGTGTGTGTCTTTACAGACAAACACACAATACCATAAAAACATCAGTCATTACTAGAATATTCATCATTATGTATTTTATACATATGTTTTAACTCTAGTCTTCAGTCTAGTAGCATTTGCCATAACTGTATCATCTTTTACTTTTAGCACATCACACCCACAAAATATTACACTACAACATCTGCACAGGTTGCTGCAAACATGCACTGTCTACATATTCTTAGTGTACAACGAGAGGATTCCTGCCGTCAGCACTACTGACTGGTCTCATGTAGTACCTGCTTTGAAAGATACAGCAATGGTAGTCATCAGTGTGTCATGGAGAGTCTACTTTCTAAGGCCAGTGTTATAAGCTGTGCTTCCTTAATGTATATTTATGTGTATTTTAAAGTATCATGCTGGAAAACGTTAATGGGATCTACAAATTCTGAGAAGCCAATTTTACAAAAACATGTTGAGGTGGTTTTGATTTTTTTTTTTTTTTTTTTTTTTAAGAGTTCATGCACAAAATAGTGGATGGAAACATTTTTGTCGAATAAGTTTTGACTTGACAGAAACATTAAAGGTTCATTTAAACTTGCCTGGTCTTGAAGACTTCTCTCCATTTTCCTCTTATAGATTATAGAAAATTTGGTTTGTTTTCTCTTTTTTGTGTTATTTTTACCTGGTAGCAAACTAGTTTTGTTTCTGACTTCTTTTACTATGCTTATTACAGCTATACCTGACATAGTCTATGCTGCCACTGTCTGATGACACTACACAGGCTATTTGCTTCAAAGCAGTTAATGGAAACAAGCTTAATTCCGTTTCTTTTTTCCAATTTTTTGCTATATTTCATAACGTCCTTTCAAATTTGCTTGACAAGTGTAGTGAAACACAGTTATAGTTCCTGTATCTGCGAGGGTCTACATGATGTCAAGTTTGTCATCTCCCTAAATACACCAGACTGCAGACTGTGCAGACTGGTTATTCAAATGCAGCCAAAAATTTGAGAACCTGCAGCGATTATGCTACAAGGACAGGAGTGAGCATGCTCAGCAGCACTGTTTATACATGGAACACATAGATGCTGATCTACTGCGCGTATATAAAAAATCCTCCAAGTGGATTGAAAAGTAGCATGATAACAACAACTAAACATCCAGGGTGTCTGCAGCAGCCTGTGTGCACATCTACACAAAATTTAAGCAAAGTTTACCCCAGTTGTTCTGTCCATCCGAGCTGTGCTATAGTAACCAGGTCACTACAGCTCTTTTTCTCATGTCATCATAACCTAATAACCACAACACGATGAGTAGCTCTTCCCATTGACCTACTAGAGGGTTTATCACTGTGTAGGAAATCTTCAGCTCTCCATGGCACATGTTTGCCCATTCCTGGTATATAACATGTAGGTAAAAAGAGTAGTGGAGCACATCTCACATATAAAATGTTCTTGTGACAGTGGCGCTGATGTGTCTTCACAGGGTACAGCGGCACTTCTGTTCATGCAGATCTGCAGGAGGATCCACTCCCAGTTTTCTTCAAGCACTGAACCCAATCCGACCCCAGGAACCTTGACAGCAACTTCAACTCTGCACAAGTGCGGCTATCGCATCCTGCTTGAGATCTGTGAGTCTTTCTGACATCAATAGACCAGCAGGGTGTTGATCTCACAACTCAAACTTTACCATCTCAACTCCAAACTTTGTTTTTCCTTTAATCCTGTGGGATCAGAATCTTGACACTGTTTTGTTTCTTCTGTCTGACTTCGGCAGTGTCTAGACGTGATGTCCTGCCCAGAGGAAGAAATGTGTTGTGTCTGCAGGAGGTGCCAGAGAGACAGAACCATGATCAGACTTCAGCTCAAAGCAGCAGCAGCAGCAGCAACAATAGCAACTCTCATAGCAGCAGTGAGCAGGACCATCTGACTGCTGACAGCTCCATCTCTGACCACCAGAGGGCACTCCTGACCCAATATTCACTTGTACCAGGTTTGTTCTGTCTGCATAGCTGTATGTGCGGTTTGTAAATCACATGATTTTGTTAACCAAGCATTTGTTGGAGTGGAAGTAATACCGTCTTCTTGCCCGACTTACAGAGGAATCACTTCTGTCAGCAACCTGTTCACAGCAGAATGATACCAACAGAAACACAGCAGAGAAAACAGATGCTACTAATCAGGTAAAAGTCTACATCTTTTGATTTTTGTGAACTTCAGCTGAAAGAAAACAGCATTTTTTTTTCTTTACCTTGGGGAAGGACTGACTAAGATGACTCTTAATCATTTTTTTAAATTATTTTGTTCTCTTTTCTAGGAGATATTGTCTGATGAAGAGAGGCTGACAGAAGCAGCACTGAACCTGAGACAAGTGGGAGACACCAGCGTTCCTGTCATTCTCAACATCATCGGTGATGATTTGTTGACACAACCACTTGAGATAAATTATTTTTGCAGGCTTTTGCTGAATGTATTTTCTTTGTTTCTCTCTGTTTATAGCTATTATCTCAATCTTCTTGTATACAACAGGTCTAGAAAGTGCCAAGAGGGACAACTACAAGGAAGCTTTCACCTGTTTTCTAGCTGCAGCCAAGCAGGGCTACAGTAAAGCTCAGTTTAACACAGGTGTGTGCTACGAGAAAGGAAGAGGAGTCAGCAAGGACACGGAGAAGGTGAGACCCCAGACAAAGTGTATCTGCAGGTGAATTTAGCACAAATTTAGTTCCCTCATAAATTGGACTTAGTAGGTATTTAAAAGTCTTTCATCACACGGTCTCAGATATATGTTGTTTTCCCTTATAGACAGTAATATTAGTTGTAACTTTTTTTCTGAGTATGGTTGTGTACTGTCAGGAGAACAAAACTATACATTAGAAGTAGAATTGTACTTGCAGAACTGTTAAATCTTTTGGTGTGCTTCAGTCGGCACTATAAGTCCTGTAGCAAATGCTGTTGCTACTCGAAGCTTGGAAGCTCATCGACTTGTTAATGCAGTCCTGCGTGGTTTATTTGGTGAATAGTTGCAAAGATCTGCAGAGACTATGCTAAAACATTTTCTGTGTAACAGAGACGCTCTTGCATATTTGCGCACTGATTATCGATAAAGTTTTGTTTTCCAAGCATGTTCCACCAAATTATGCTTCTCTGGCACTATTTTGCAGGAGTACTGTCACTGTATCCTGCACTAAGCAGAGCCCAAGATTATTAATCCTGGTTTAAAACAGTACAAACAAGCTAGAGCATTTTATCACCCATAGCAGACTGATAATGAGGTGCAGCCAGACCATTCTTCAGAAGTGACGCAACTCTGATAGGTCTGGTTATGCAAGACCACTTGTATATAAATGTATGGGATAAAACATTCCAAGTTTTCTTATCTTATTCATATTTCTCTTGTAATTGCTATATTTTAATATCCCCTTGTGTTTTCTCTCCAAGGCTCTATATTATTACAAGCAGGCAGCAGCTGGTGGCCACAAACAAGCTCAGTATCGCTACGCAAAGCTGCTCCTGACCAGCAGGGGGCACCAGAGTTTAGAGGAGTTGGACACTGCTGTCAGCTTCCTGGAACAAGCTGCTGCAGCTGGGCTCACCAAGGTAGAAATCATGACAACATTTTATAAACTCTTCTTTATTCTTTCATAGAATCGCTTTTTAAATCTAGTGCAGATACAAACAAGAACTGCTATACACCGACTATTCAATGGAGTAGAATAATTAAATATAACACCTGTGCTTTTTCTACTATGATGACTAAAAAAGAGATATTTCATTTTTTAGTTATTGTTTTAGAATATAAAAGCCTGAAGAAGCATCTCATTTTGCTTTGTTTTTTGCTTCAATATTGCAGATGAAAATGCTGTATTACCTATTTGTTTAGAGTTTAAACACTTTAGAAAACTGGGAAAAATACAATTTTATTGTCTCTTCTTAGCTGAAATCAAATTGTATCTGGGACGTATTGCAAAATACTGGTTTATAGATGATAGTAGTATTTAGCCCAACTATCTGTCTCGGCTTCAGTGTGACAAGATACCAATAAGAGTGTTTTAAGTGTAAAGGCTAAAGACTTGCTAATGGTCAGAATAGCTTGAGAACAGAAAGAGACTCAATTTTCATGTGAATGGATTCATTCAATAAGCACGTCTCTTACTGTCATTCAAGGTTACGTATGTCTGTCTGTGTATGTGAAATGTTGTTAGCTGATGTTGGTTTGCCTTTATTAGGTTAAAACGTTGTTCCACTTGCTTCTCCTCAGGCTCAGGTCTGTCTGGCCTCAATCTGTTCTCAGGATCCAGTCAGATATGGGTGCAAGTCTGTTGAGTATCTGAAGATGGCAGCAGAGAGCGGAGTAAGTGATCTTCTAGATGCTTCTAGACTTTTATCAGTGGATTTATGTCAGGGATCTCCTCCCTTCCTGGTGCAATATCTCAGTCATGTTGCCTTTGGGAAAAGATGTCCTGATCATCTCCTGCTTTTAATAATTAGAACATCACTGCTTACATATGCTTGAAACTTTCTGCTGCAGTTGTGATGAAGCCTATGATCAGTTACTGTTGCTAGAAATTACTTGAGTTTTAGTTTTGTTGAATGTTTTCGTGTTGAGTCTTCTTTCTATTCATGTCTATAAATTCCTGGAGTTGGTTTTTCAGTTATAAAATAACGTTTCATGTTTGACTCTGCATAAAAGCAAAATCAAGTCCTTTTCAAAGAACGTTTAAAAGATTGTCCTTGAAGGTTTAATTACTTGAACCCTATGTTTCTCTTTGTGCTCAGGACAGCACAGCCCTGCTCTTCTTGGGTCAGTGCTATGAGAGTGGCTTTGGTGTGCAGCAGAATTTGAGGACAGCCATTGAATTCTACAAACGAGCTGCTCAAGCGGGCAACAAGACAGCTAAGAGCTTAATAACACCTCCTAATGACACATACAGTAAGGGTAAGTACACGTGCTCTGCTGGAAAGATGCGCAATTGTGTTAGTATTTGTTAGCGATGACACTGCATGTGATATGGTTTTAATGAGCCAAGACAGCAGTGATAATATGGGATTTCTGTTCTGTCTCCAGCAGAAGATGCAGTGTTGCGCTCCATCCGTTCAGCTCCGTGTTTCTCTGTAGACGACCGCCAGCTCCAGCAGCAACTTTCCTCTCTGGCCACTCGTGTCCTTCCTTCTACCAGTCGCCCCAAAACTCTGCCTCTCCTGCCACACTCCTGGAGCACCGGGAGTTTGTGCGTCCCTTCATCGTTGTCCACAACGTCTCTTCACCTCCATCCCTCCAGCACTGAGAGAGTAGCCTGCCAGTGGACTGTAGGGATCGGATAGAGGTCCAGAGGCAGCACAAGCCAAATGGAGAATGTATGTCAAGTGAATTGCCAGTGAATTGTCGCCTCAAAGGAAAGGTCAATTTGTGCTAGGTGTTGTGAAGTCTGGATTAGAGTGAGTGTGTTTTATACTTGGTCAGATGTGTGAGTCTAGATGAAAATGTGTTGGTGTTTTTTATGTATGTAAAAGCTGTTGAGCACAAGGTCTTACAATATTGTAGAATCAGATGAGAAGCTTTCAAACGTAGTGTTTTCTTATGAACTTTCCTGTGGTATAAATTCTCCAGTACATGGAAAAAATGTGATCTTGGTGCCTTTGGATGGGTTGAGAATCTCAGATGGTTACTTGTTTTTCTCTTTCTGCTAATGTGGAATAAGTCACATAAAAATAGGCATTGTGCAGCTATGTCTCCTGTCAACTATAACACAAATGACAAAGTGCTTTAAATTGATGTTTTATTTTAAGCTTCAACAGTTTATGATGTTCTTAGGTGAAATGGTTCTCTCATATTAAAAGGACAGTTTCAAAAGACACTACTGCATGCTTTGTGATAGCTCAAACTGTTATCCAGCCATGCCAAAGTGAAATATGCACTGAGAGGAGGTTGTTATATTGTTAAGCGCACATGTTAACAAAATAAAATAAAAAATCCTAAAAATCTGTTTTAAAACTGTT
Organism: Amphiprion ocellaris; assembly: GCF_022539595.1. Taxonomy (NCBI): domain Eukaryota; kingdom Metazoa; phylum Chordata; class Actinopteri; family Pomacentridae; genus Amphiprion; species Amphiprion ocellaris. The sequence continues at coordinate 19,926,448 of NC_072778.1, forward strand.
TTTTATTCGTCAGGGAAAAAGTAAACAGTGGTACAGTATAATCAGGCCTTGAAGTCAACAACTTTACAAACGGACACATTGCTTTTAGGACAAGGCTGAGTCAACCCTCATAAAATATTTATCCACAGTGAAGTGGAGCTGCCTCTGTGTTTCAGGGACTACGTTAAAGTCTGTGCACCACCATAAACCATTCACGTTCCCGTAGACTAATGCATGACGTGAGAGCCCGATGATGTGTGATTTCATTACCTGAGTTGCAAAATAACACCGGTAGATTTATTGTGGTTGCGTCTCCTCCGTGCGCCGAGCGTCCCTGCGTCCGCGCCGCTGATTGGCCAGCTGGGCTGAGGAGCTCCACAGCGCCGCGCCGCTCCGCTCCGGGATCCTCTGGCGCAGAGAGAAAGCGCAGCTTTGGCCGCCAGCAGCGAGCACCGAGCCGGGCTGGGAGGGCAGATGATGTGATGTGATCTTATACGGGCGGCCGGCTGCAGCTACGGGCGGACTGGCGCTTATAAGCGGCTGTTGACCTCGGCCCCGTTCACTGGCTGTGTGCGCGTCGTCGTGGGAAGGGAGGCGCAGAAAGCCCGGAGGCTGACCGAAGCGGTGAGTGGATGTAAATAGATGCTCTCGACGGGATGCGCTCCCCTCCCAGTGCGGCGGTGGCGGTGCTGGGGCTGGAGAGACTCAGACAAGAGAGGAGGATGTTAAAGATTTTTGCTGCGTCTCTTCACATATTGACAAATCAGCTTCAGCAATTCTGGAAACTCCTGTTATCCATCCTCGCGTTTTGCTTAGATTTAAAGATGGGGTGCTTCTGATGTGTCAGTGAGGGGAGTTTAATAAGGAGGCAGCAAGAAACGAGGGGCTAATACTCCACCCATGACATCATCGACTTTTTCAAGTTCATTTTCTCCCCAGGCTGTGCTTTCATCTGTTGCATTTCATTTTCGAAAGCAGTGGGTGCAGCTCTGAGTTAAGAAGAGAGGCCTGCCATGACAAGTTGATTAAGGATGGTTTCCCCTCACCTTTATCTCTCAGTATTTAGACACAGCTTCATCTCCAAAGCATATTATTGATGGAAAGTCACAAGAAAATGGTATTTCTTTGACCTTCAGGTGGAAACACTGTGGGCCCTGTATCTACAAGGTGAGCAGGGAATATAAACAGCCAGAGCAGATAAGGATCCTGTTTGGACGTCTTGCTGTAAAAATAGAAAAGGAACATTGTGTTTGGTGTGTCAACAAGTTTTATTTTTATTCCTGCTTTTTTGTCATGCAAGTAAATCTGTGAAAATCTCACTCATTTACTACAATGCAGCACATCCAAGCAAGAGAGTTTTATCAGGATGCATGTTGCTGCTGTTCTGTGACCAGCTGCCGAAATCTGGTGCATCTCATGAATGACCTCTGCTGTTATGGAGAACAACAGATTTATTGAGGACAACAGTAACTACCTCTGTGTGTTGACTGTGCCCCACTGTCCTGTAAACTGCTGTGTCATTCTGCTCACTTTCTCCCTCTAATAACCATCCTTCCTCCTCCACGCTCACATCCTCTCTTTGCCCCACTATGTTTAACTAACAGAGACCTGATTGCATTGCCAGAGGGGAAATAAAGGAAGGAAGAAAGGAAAAGTCCGTCATATCTGTCTCAGATGGTCCAGTGTGTCTGCAGCTCAGACACAATAAAAAAGGGACAATGGGGGAGTTGAAATGCTGTTTTCTTATCACTCACTGTCAGTTTTCAGGGTTGTGTCAGGATGTGTAATTCAGCCTCTGAGTCATGCAACATATTTGCTGTGATTTTCAGCTTCAGAAACTCTAGGCATAATCTGTAGCTGTCTGGTGAACGGCTTGTATCTCCAAAATGTCAGGTTTTCCATCTTTTAGTCCTGTGTTTATGCATTCACAGGGGCAAAGAGTTCAGAGGAATTATTCGAGCTTACAGGCTACAGAAGAGTCTATTAAGGAGAAAACATGAAATTTTGATTTGCATGACATTTAAATGATGTAGAGATGAGCTTCACCGGCTGACAGCAGTTGGTATTCTGATGAGGCAGTGCAGGTAGTTTGTACCTGTTGATCGTGTTTTTGTGTGAGTCACAGGCCTGGAGAGCGAGCGCAGATTCAGCACAAACAGGTTGTTGTGGTTGTCTGGCTCAGTGACAGAGACAACACGACAACCACCCAGTGAGAGGAGAGCAGATAGGGGCCCTCTATGAGCAAAGTGCACCGTCCAGGGATTCTGCTCCCTCTAAAAACCCGGCCTCCGTCTATTCCCAGGATCTTGTCGTGCTTTGAAATCTGCTGTGTTTGAGTTTTCCATGTTTCTGAGAAAAGGCACTGGTGATGACTGCAGCATTGTGTGCGGTGTGTGTGTGTGTGTGTGTGTGTGTGTGTGTGTGTTTAGGATCATTTGAAAGGATGTTTGTATGTTATGCTTGCGTGCGTGAACATGTTTTCCTACCTGTATCTATGCTCAGGTGTTAACCTGCTTTCCACAGCCTAATTAAATTATTTAACAACAGAAGTGATAGTGATGCAACCCATATATATGTCATGTCTTGAGATAATAATGATTTTCTGCCATTGTCTTTGCTGCTACCCATCTGTCTGTATTCAGCATCACACAGCTCATCCACCCAGAGATAAAAGAGACACGGTTAGCTAGTTAGCAGGAGCTGCCTGCCACTTCTCCTCCCCACAGACCAGCTTACTGCTCAGCTGCAGCTTTGAATGTCAGTCCTCGTTGAATACATCGAGGGTCTGACTCACTCCCGATATCATGCAAATGCATTCCAGATTCATGACTTTGATGCAGTGTTTTTAACACTTCAACAGTGACACCTTATGTGTAAAAGGGGCGTGAGGCTGGAAAAGAATCTGCACCCATAGTGCACTGATAAAAGCCTGGTTGAGCTGCCGCCAGAGAGATGTTTCATTGGCTTTATGTTTAGTTGTAGGATCAGAGGGATGCAAATGAGTGACACGGTGCTGAACAGCTCAACTTGATAATGGTACCCATCTGTGATGATGTCATGGAGATATGCAGGCTTTTTTTCTATTCTGTTCTGTTCTATTCTAATTAATATTACAGCAGTTTTTGGGAACGCCTGCAAGCTGAGAGGCCAGAGGGTCTAGCTTTTAAAAACATACATACCAAGATACTAAACATTAGTCAACCATACAGATAAGTGAACGTGAAATAAGCTCCAAACCAAGAACATGGAGCGTTATTGACCCTCGGGAAATTAAAGTGAGGAATTAGTCTGATAAAGCTTCCAGGCTGCCTGGTACACATCTTTGTCACTTTAAAGAACACATTTCTGAGATGCATATCTTAAATTATAGTTTATTTTATGTGTTGATTAAAAATAAATGTCCAGGCTTCTTGATACAAATCTTTGTGACTTTCAAGAACAAATTTACAGGATGTGTATCTTAAATGTTGGTTTAATTTATGTGTTCATGTTGGAAAAAAATGAAATTCAGTTAATATACCACTAGACTGTATAAATGCTGAGGTGTCAATATTAGCATCTTCATCAAATCTAATATAAACTAATCCAGCATCTAGCTTGACTTCTGACAGTGTGTCTGTTTTCCCATCAGCTCTACCGCTGCAGTGGTCTCCCAGTCAGCCATGATGTCCGTACAAACTCCTCCCCTCTCCCGCTCTGGCTCCTCCCCCTCCACTGGTGGTCTGGCCAGTCGCAGCGCCTCCTCTGCCGCCCCTCCCACCTCCCTCAGCCTTCGATCATCATACAACCAGCTGCTCGGGCGCGATGTCATCAAGGAGTCCATGGAAACAGGAAGTTCAGCCACCTTGCCAAAGAGTCGTCAGAGGTACACGATGACCAGCGTTCGGAGCGCCATGGGGATAAGTGACAACTTGGCTTTGTCATCTAAAAACCAACCTGTAACCAGAGGAAGGGGCCTCCCCACCAAGTCATCCTCCAGCTCTGCCCTCTATTCCTCCTCTTCCTCCTCCTCCCTGTTTAATACAGCCAACCCCAAACTGGCCAAGAATGGCGCCAACATGCAGAGACGAGCCGAGAGCCAGCAGCTGGAGCTGAGCAGGGCCAACACAGAGGGCAAGATTCACAATGATCTCATCAATAATCCCAGTTCGGACTGGCTTGAATTTGGGAAAGATAACTCACAGCTGCCTCCGTTTCGAAGAAGAACCAAGAGCTTCTTGGAGTACCACGGGAAGGGCTGGGATCTGGACCTCTGGGGGAACAAAGAGGAGAAGGAGGAGAAGAAGCAGCAGCCTTCACCAGAGAAGGAGCAGGCCAGTCCTGCCAAAGAGAGGGAGAGTCAGAAGGAGGAGAAGGACGGTGACAAGCAGAGCTGCCAGGTGGAAAAGGAAGAGGTGGAGCCTGTGGTGGAGGAGGACGAGGAGGAAGATGAGCCCACACCAACACCAAGACAGCCTCTGCTACCAGTGGTGGTTGAGGCCCCTCTTTCCTCCACCTCCTCCTCTTCTACAAACAGCCCAGAGTGGGTGCCCGACAACCACAACCACCTCCAGATCCAGGCTCCAGCCCAGCTCAAAGAGGAGCTCTGTGCCCCGGTTCAGGCTAGTCCTCGTAGTCCCGCAAAGCCCCCTCGGAGCTCCCAGCCCCGGGTGATCAAGGTGGAGCTGCACCCCAACAACGAGAACCAGTTTTTGCAGCAGTACCCACCGTCTTCCCCAAAACAGGCCAGAGCTGCAGAGAAAAGCACCCCGACCAGAAACCGGCCTCCACCTGCCATGCCAGATCCAGAACCAGACACTGGGGTCCCTAAAGTGGGCTTAAGAATGGATATGACTCCTGAGACTCCCTCAGAGGATGAAGACTCCAGCTGGACCACCCTGTCCCAAGAGACGCCCTCCCCTCAGACTCCACAGGAGACAGGTTCGATATGTGTGTCTTCGTCTTTTCATCTGATTTTCATTTTTAAAATTTGCATATATGTGTCAGCCTTTAATCGTGCCTCAATTACACCCTCCTTTCATTCCTCCCCTCTTTCCGTCTCTCAACCTCCTACAGACTGTCTGATCTGGAAATTTACCAAAAGCCTCTTCTTAAGTGAGCAACTCACTCTAGCAATACTGCTGGAACCTTTAAGGCCCCTGTGAGCAACCTTATGGTGCAGAGAGCGATTAGGATGGACAGAAGGATGGGAGACTGCGGATAGCAGGGTGTGAAAAAGGAAGAGAAAAAAAGGAAAGAGTAAAGCAGGGCTGGGTTTTGAAAGAGATGATTGTTGAGGGTGTATGACAAAGCAATAGATAGAGAATATGAGTGTATGGAAAGAAATATAAGAAGGGCAAGCGAGAGAGAGGAAGGGAGGGAGGCTGTTGCGCATTGTGTCCTACCACAGGGGATGAGCCCCGGAGTTGCTATGACAACAGAAACTAAGTAGGGACAGACTGACCATCTCTGAAATTTACTCTGTCCACCCTCGTTTGTGTATGCGCGGCCTTTTGTATGCGACTATTTCATGATCATTTGTGTTTTTGCAAGCATGCATGTATACAGTTTGTGTTGTGTAGTATATTCATTTGTAATATGTGTTTGTGTATCACTGTCATCCATCAGCGGATGTATGGGTTGAAGGGGAACTGCCCCCTGGCTGGCGGGAGATCTCGGACTCATCAGAGGTCTATTTCTGGCACGTTCCCACCGGCACCACACAGTACGACCGACCTGTTGCCTCCAGCAATCAGCTCACCTCTTCCAACACCAACCATGAACCACAGCAGGAGATGCAGGAGTCGCTCAAACCACCCAGTGAGGTGAGAGGACCAACAGGCCAAACACAGATATGTGAAATGCATTCATATTTTAGTTGGCTGTATACCCAGTATGAACCCATTTAGTTTTTGTTAAACCTATTATGTTTATTATTTTTTGTCAACATATTTAGTCCCCAGAGAGGAACTACCTGTATTTCTGTTGAATATTATTAATAATTCTACTCACAGACACGTTGAACAGATATGATTACAAACAGTTTCTGTTTTCCTCAGATAGAAATCTATTATTTGTTCAAGGCTAAATGTTCACTGCGCAGGTGACAACAATACTCGCACATATACAGTATTTTTTTTATGAAAGCATAGCAATCTGAACCTGCTGGTGAACAGTGAGATGTGGTTGATTGTTCCGAAAAAGCTAGTAGTTTTGTTAGGTTTGTGATGGCAAACATTTATAAAATTCATTTTCAAAAGAGTTTTTGAAAGAATACTTAAGTGACGTGAAAAATATATTAAACAACAAGGTGAAACATGTTTATATTTTTTTGTATTTTTTGCCTTGTTAACATGTCCATATGGTGTTTTTTTTAAATATATATATATATATATATGCAAGAAAATGTGTGCAAAATAGACAGTTAACACCATGACTGAGCATTTTATTTCACTGACATATGTGTCACAAACTTACGGAATCGATCCTGTCAGCTTGCAGAGTGGGGCTTTCTGTGTCATCAAACATACAAGGCTGAATCACTCCATTGTTACAGCTTCTCATTATGTAGTGTAGTTTTACAGCAAACCTGCAGATGAGGTGGTGTGTTCAAGCTGAAAGGTGGACGCTTCATAGATCCACAGATTTTAAAATAAGCAACAGTGTTGTGAAATGAAAAACCATTTTACGGCAGGAAGAGATTATTTTCATGTAAAAAAAAAAAAAAAAAAAATGTCTATTTCACTTTGATACATAGAGATAAGTTTTTGATGAGAGAGGCACTTTAACCATTTTCTGGGAGGAACCTTAATGTCAAAGGTTGATGCTGTAACTGTCAGTAATAACGTCTTTGTTCGATATATTAGGAAAGCTGTTGGTGATCAGTGACGCACCCACAATCCTCTTTGTGTCTCTCATCCTGCATCTCTCTCTGTGTCTTTATCTCCACCCTTCTCTCTCTCCCACAGCGCCCCAGCAGTCTGATATCTGACAGCTCGGTGGAGCCGGTCCCCTCACCCTCCGGCTCCTCCCCCACCTCCCCCTCCTCCCCCTCCTCCACCGCCTCCAATGACATCACCTCTTCTAGACAGAATCTCAACAGCACCACCTGCACAGCCAACGTACGTCACGTTTGTTTGGGTGTTCACTTACCGGCACTGAAAGTCCAGATACACCTTTGTGATATTTTAAGGGCTTCGTTGATAAATTTTGTTATAAATGGGAATGCGTCACTTTTCATCCTAAATAATGCCAAAATCCAAAAGAAATAATTACTCTTTAGTCAACAAATCACTTTTACAAATCAAAGGGAATAAATCCACTGCATATATTCCGTCAGTACAGTAAAACTTGACTTTGCTACTGGTCAGTATCTTCAAAAACTCCTATTTCTAGTCTAGTTTTTTGAAAGACATAATCAGTCTTTCTCTGTCACTGCTACATTTATGAAATTAAAATCGGCAGTGATCTCTGTCCAGGCCAGTCTGAAGTACATATCTGTCATATTAAATTAATATTAGTTTTATCCTATTCACTTATTATAATGCAAATTAGATCAAATACCATATATAAAGGTTATTCACCTTTTCTGAATATCTCTCTGTCTGCCTCTTTTGCTCCAGGAACTGAAGGACTATCCAGTCTATCCAGATCCAAGTCTTAAGGCATTCGAAGGGGCCACCCTCCGCTATGCATCACTTAAACTCAAGTAATTCACACAGATGGACATACTGACATATAAACGTGTATATTCTATCGTATACATGATATTTTTCCATGTACTAGTGGGTAAACTGTGACTGATTGTTATGTCTGGTGTTTCATTGCAGTCCTCCTGCTCAGCTGGAGACAGTGGACCTGAACAACACATTCTCTGACCCAGAGGCAATGGTGAGCTCAAAACAACAACACAGAAGAACAACGCACATAAAAATAGTCTGAAATACCTCTGTGACAAAGAATGATTATTTGCTTGGATTTTTAGATTACAGATTCAAAACTTTTATGATGCTGAAGATGCCAGGTGCCCTGCCACATTATTTGTTTTGTCTGATAACCTGCTTGGACAAACATATTACCATCAGAGGTCCCAAATTGTATAGAAGAATAAATTCAGTTATCACAACAGAAAAATGTTGTGAGATTTACCATTAATTCAGACTTAAGCATGAATTAAAACTATTTAGATGCCACCATTATTCAGTACTAAAGTATATCACCTATAAATGACTATTTGGAAACATTTAAAGCATTTGAGGAACAAAATATCAGCCTTTTAGCAACCTGTATTTGTTAAAGTAAGGAAGTCACTAGACTTTGTTTGCAATTATGTAATGAACCTGTTCACCCTGGGCTCCCTCCTCTTTGCTGCAGCGCCCCTTAGTGGTCTCTTTGTGAACTGAGGTATTGTGAAGTGTTTATATTCGGAGAAGTCTCAGCTGCCTCCCTGTGGAAGAATAACATAAAGGCAAGTTCACCCAACAGACGTGTGGGATGATCACTTAGAAAGGAGCAGAGAAATTAATGGAACAGGAAACTCCTCCATAGCAGTAACATAGATTCTGTATGTAGGTTCAGAAAAATGAGAGAAGGGGGATCTTTTCTCAGGCAGGAATATGATACAACTACAGACACAGCAAAGAAGACGAATTTGGGAGTTGGATGGAAGTTTTGTGCATTAAAAAACAGCAAAATAAAGACAAATGTTGCAGCATGTTCTACATCAAAATATACCACATACCACATACATTTTCTTGTTCTATCTGTTCTTTTACTTTATTAAAAAAAAGAATAAAGTTTAACCACAATGGGCTGAAAATTACTCTTTAAAATTGAAATTCCAGTGAGACAAAAGCTTGAACTATTTAAAAACCTCTGCGGGAAATGAGAAGTGTGGGGATTCAGTTATGATCTCAGAATGTGTGAAAGTTTAATGAGAAAGAAACCAGGAGAGAATACCATGGTCAGTGTGTGTGTGTGTGCGTGTGTGTGTGTGTGTGTGTGTGTGTGTGTGTGTGTGTGTGTGTGTGTGTGTGTGTGTGTGCGTGCATATGTGTGTGTGTGTGTGTGTGTGTGTGTGCGTGTGTGTTGCTGTGCATGCTTGCTTGATACTGTTACAGAGCTTGAGAGATGTTTCCTTTTCTCATCAGAGAAAAGCCCCTTGATATAGACAGATAGAAAGAAAAGGCAGAGAGGAGGGAGGATGGTAATGGCTGCTGGCCTGAGGCAGTTTACACACATGCAGAAAAATCACACACATACACACAGTGTTTCATATTTCATGTGTTGCCCTCCTCAGTCAATCTTCTCTCAGTTATTACTCTGATAGCTCATTTATGATGGTACAGTAGCTGCTGCTGTACATGATTCTGTACCATCAACTTCAGCAGAAACTTTGAGAAGCTGTTTGTGTGTCGTTCATGTGATGTTCATGTTCCTCAGTTAAAATTAGAATACGAATCAAGTATTGATGTAAAGCATAAAGCGCACTGATGAATGTGAAAGGAAAAGTATAGTTTATTGCTACTTGGATCTTGATTTTCTTTCTACGTTTGGGTGTTTTTATGCCATACTTTCTTTTAGGTTTCAATAACGTTGTTCTCACTAAGTTAAATGCTGGAAACTGTGGTGACATTCAGCAAGAGAGTATATGAAAATGAATATCCAAATATTCAGTGAACTTCCATCACAGTTTGCAGAATGGCATCCTGGACTTCAGTCAGAATCAGAAATACTTTATGGAGCCCCTGATGTGAAATTGCTTCAGTTCAAAGTCTTAGGAATTAAACAGTACAAAAAATATATATAGATAAACAAAAGTAGAAGTATATGTCCTAAAAATATAAACATAGGTAGAAAAAAGTATAAGCATAAAATGTAAATTGTGCATTGTTCTAAGAAAAATAAAAATGTAAGTATAGGGTGTAATACATACTAATTGAGTTGTATTTCTGTTTTTGTACAGAGAAGTAGTTATTGTAGTTATTCCACATTATTTAGTGTTAACTCAAGAAGTAGAGTGAGAATTAGATAAGTTTTTGCAGGTGAAACATACTTAACAAATTTGCTATAGTTGTCTGCACACCAGTGCAACCAATGATTATTACAGATGTCACAACATACATTCAGTTCCAGTTTTTCCCCTTAAACAACATTGTTTTAGATTATCTGGCTAAATGCAATATTACCATGTCATTTATGAGCAATTATTATGATAAGAAAACTTATTAAAAATGACAAAATGATGGTCAAAAATACAAAGAAAATACCTGAATTTAAGTATAATACAGTGTAATTTTCTAAGCTCTATACTTAAAGGATTGAAGGACCATTATGAATCTTTAGAAATACTAATAAAGACAATATGCGTGTCTGCCAGTCATTTCCAGTTCGATCTCTGGGCTGGGTGGAGATGGCAGAGCAGGACCTGTGTGAGGGGAGGAGCAGTGTGGCGGTTCACCACTGCATCAGACAGCTGTCCTACTGCCGGAGGGACATACGGGACTCAGCCGGTGTCTGGGGAGAGGTCAGTGTGTCAGCAGCCACTTACAATATACAATATCCAGTATGTTTCCAAGTTTAAATAAGTTTAACCAAACCAGGATCGACTTCTCCATTTAACAATCTGTGTCTGTAAGTGAACTGTTTATAGTGATTTAGTAAAAAGAAAGAATGTAATAGGAAGGAGGAGACCTTTTTTGCCCTTATTTTTTTGAGGCCTGAAGAGTTCAAAGATTCCCTCTTGTGAAAATCAAGATTTTTTTTACCCTGTTTACACATCCATATGATATTCTTTTTTTAAATGCTAGATGACAAATCATGAGCCAAATACATAGTCAACACTATGAGTATTTTCGCCTAAAAACTGACGCGTACCAATGACAGCCTGTAAAACATGAAATCAGACAGAAAGGTTCTTTATTAACAAACATAGGAAATCAATTCTGTCTACTAGCAGGGTGAGACTTTTCACCTTAAAGGACACACAGAGAAGATAAGATAAGATAAGATAAGATAAGATAAAGTTCTTTATTTCTCCCCACTCCAGGGGAAATTTACATTGTTACAGCAGCTTTATTTACAATATATACAAGGGTGGCAAAATTTTTTAACAGAAAAAATAAAAATAAAAATAAAGTTTAAAAGTGCAGAGATGTGCAGTGCAAGAATGTCAGTGCAAATTTTTATGGTTTGGGGTGGTAATGATGTAGTCCAGTTTATGTTAACATCAGCCAGTGATGCTGATGTTGTAAAGTCTTATAGCAGATGGGATGAAGGACCTGCGATAGCGCTCTTTCTTGCAGGGTGGATGTCTCAGTCTGCTGCTGAAGGAGCTGCTTAAAGACCCCACAGTGTCATGCAGTGGGTGAGAGGGATTGTCCATGATGGATGTGAAGAAAGAAGAAGAAATGCATTTTGTTAACAGCTGCAAAAGGAGAAGTTGTGAGCTTTTATCTAACTTTACCAACACATTATTAGCTGTTTGATAGCTGTTTGTAGTCAATGTGAAGGCTGATGTGATCTGGTACCTTGGCATTACTAACATCATAGAGAGAAATACATAAAATACATTACCACATCTGATGCTTTGGCTTGTACAATTGCTGCACAATTTGGTCTTCTTCATCCTGAGGTTAAGCTTCTGGTTTGAACATATATGGCTCAGTTGCTCCACTATTACAGCTTGTGATTGTGCAGTTTAAGGTAGTTTGAAGTGTTCAAGTAGAGTTGAAAGTGAGCAGGTGTGCTAAAGCTGCAGGTGAGCGGCGGATGGGGTGGCGGAGGTGGAGGTGGAATTAATGTGCATCATCTTACATTCATGCATTCTCAAGGTGTGACGGTATTATTTACATGGAAAAAACTTCTTAATATGTTGTTTTAATTAACAGAGATATGCTTTTAGGAGTTTAATCAATGTCAGAAAGATACTGGAATCTATAAGTTGTGTCATATGTAAATAAAAAATAAGTAATTTGTGTTTCAGAAATTTTCTTTAATCCTTTACAACTTCTGTCCAGCTTGTGAAGCACAGCTTCAGCGCATCCTTACTTATTGTCTTACAGGGTAAAGGGATGCTTTTAGTGCTTCAGGATCGAATGCTGACCCTTGTTGACCCAGATGATCGCAGCTTGCTCCACTCTCAACCTATCAGCAGCATCCGTGTCTGGGGCGTTGGCCGAGACCATGACAGGTAGGAGAATATTACAAATTTCTTTAATAAAACCTTTTGTTGTTGGTGGTGGTGGTGGTGCATTGCGGATTTGCAATTTTTCCATTTGATGCCACTGATTTAATAATTTTAAATGTATTTATTCCACAATTTGAATGAAACACTAACAAGAACAAACACTGACATGTAGATCAAACATAGACATTCTATAACAGAGCTTATACAGTAACATACTGAAAAACACAGTGTATAGAATTCACACTGTTAGCAGCTGAATCAGGAGTTTTAGCAAATCATCAGAGAATAGAATCAGCCTCATTATTATTCAGCCCATATTTGCACAAACTAGATTCAAAACACCTTAATTATTCTTACTGCTCGATGTTTCGGTCCCAGACTGAGGACCTTTGGGGCCTTCAGTCATTTGGCAATGTCCAACAGTCTTAACCTTTCAGTATTGAGCTGACAGTGTGCTGAGGCTAGCATAGCTGCTAATGGCAAGGAGGGGGCAAACTACACCCTCATTGATATGGGCCCCTCAGGGTTTCCATTAAGCCACAGAGCAGCCACTTCAAACACTCACACAAACCCAGAATGCATCTGGAAACATTAGCACGACCTTTAATATGTATGAGATGCGTATGCATATTTGTACAGATGTGAGCTTAACATACACACAATGTCCCTTTAAGTGTAGTAGTATAGAGGTCTTGTGAAAGTCTTTCCGTGATAATAAATGCTAAAGCACTAAGACCTGAGAGGAGTGGGAGATTCACTATGTGTCACACAGTGATCGGACAAATGAGAAAAGTGCCGCAGTCCAAGGAACAGTCTGGTCCTGACATGTGTAATCAGCTGTTAAGGATCGAGTGAAAATGGAGTTTAAAATAGCATCAGTGTAAAAAGGCTCAGTCTCACTTCACTTGCCCATGCTTGTTACCTCATTTTTTTTTCTCTTTCTTTCTCCCTTCCTGCCCCGGTGTCTTTCTGTCTGTCTCTTATTTCTGTCTTACCATTCGTCTTTTAAGTGCTGCTAGAGCAGGCATCTCCAACCGGTAGCTCGCGAGCTACTGGTCGCTCGCGGGCCGGTTTGGGGTAGCTCGCGGAAGGATTTCTGAATCTTAACTAGATTTTGCAGCAAAGTTTGACTACACTTCGAAAAATACTTTTCTACCGTCACATAAATCTGTCCAATAAAAAAGCAGTGTCCTGCGACTCGATCCCGCCCCTTTACCTACAAAACTTGCAATTTGTCGATCAAAACATGCAGCCATCAATCAAACGGCGTTGTCCACTCACGCAAGTTTGGGCAATGGCTTTGCACCGGAGGTGCTTGTAGCAAATATGACGACGGCTAAGAAGCGAAAGTCCTACAATTTTCACCAAGAATGGGAAACTGAATTCTTCTTTACTAATGTCAACGACAAGTGCGTTTGTCTGATCTGCGGGGCCAGTGTGTCTGTTGGCAAGCGATGCAACGTTGAACGCCATTTTACCACAACCCACGGAAACTTTTCCAAGGACTTTCCTGTCGGTACAAATCTTCGGAAGGAGAAGGTAAAAGAGCTAAAGTTAGGTCTTCAGCGACAACAATCTTTATTTACCAAACCCACAAAGAGGGCAAACGCTGCAACTGAGGCATCTTTTAAAGTTGTGCGCATACTAGCAAAGCACAAAAAGCCCTTTACCGATGGCGCCATTGTAAAGGATGCTATGACTGCAGTAGCCGAGTCACTATTTGTGGACAATAAAAGCAAGGATGATATTTTATCTGCTATTGGTGACGTGCAACTTGGAGCTAATACTGTAGCCAGGAGAATGACTGCGCTGTCTGAAGATGCCATGACACAATTGGACTCGGACATTAAAAGGTGCAAGTGGTATTCCATTCAATGCGATGAATCAGTGGACTCGAGCGACACAGCCCAGCTCGCAGTTTTCATTCGCATGGTCTTTGAGGACTTCTCAACGAAGGAAGAGTTTCTCGCTCTTCTTCCATTGAAAACTACCACCAGAGGTGTTGATATTTATAATGCCGTGAAGACCTATTTTGTGAAGAAAAACATACCCTTCGAAAAGCTGGTGTCTATTACCACAGACGGTGCGCCAGCGATGATAGGCCGTCATTCTGGGTTCATTGCGCACTGCAAAAATGACCCGGACTTTCCCAAGATTCTGAACTATCATTGCATTATTCACCAACAAGCAATGTGCTCCAAGGTTCTGGATTTTGACCATATCATGGGACCAGTCGTTAGGATTATCAACTCCATTCGGGCAAAGGCAAAGCAGCATAGGAGCTTCAAGTTATTTTTGGAGGAATGCGCTGCTGAGTACGGGGACCTCCTCCTTCACACGGACGTCAGATGGCTTAGTCGCGGTAAGATACTGCAGCGCTTTCTGTCCTTGCTTGGGGAAATTAAGACCTTTATGGAAAGTAGGGGAGAGGACACAACTCTTTTGTCTAATACAGAATGGCTTCTTGATCTTGCTTTTCTGACCGACGTGACTGACAAAATTAACCAGCTGAACATACAACTGCAAGGCAAGGATAAAAGCGTGTCTGACATGATCAGTGCTGTCAGGGCCTTCAATGCGAAGCTCTCGTTATACCTTCAGCAAATGAGAGATCAAAAGTTTCAGCACTTCCCCTCTGTGTCGACGATGTGTGAGACTCATGCAGAGCCAGCCAGTTTGAACGTTTCTAAATACTGTGACCTACTGGCAAGGCTTGAAAGGGAGTTTTGTGACAGATTTGGGGACTTTGAAAAAGTTGAGCCTTGTGTAACATTTGTGGCAAACCCCTTCATGTGTGTGGACATAACTGATCTGTCAGCTCAGATGGCTGACGTATTTTGTGTTGATCCAACAGAAACAGAAATTGAGATAATTAACATGCAAAATAATGTGCACCTTAAGTCTCAACAGCAATCCTCACATTTCTGGAGCCTTGTAGAGCCAGACAGCTATAAGAATCTTAACCAGGTAGCTCTGAAAATGTCTGCTTTGTTTGGGTCTACTTACCTGTGCGAGTCAGCCTTCTCTGACATGAATATTATTAAGTCAAAGTTTCGTACAAAACTGACTGATGAGCACTTATCTGACTGTATCAGGGTTAACTTAAGTGGCTACACACCACAGTACACCTCTCTTGTCTCATCCATGCAGTGCCAGGCATCTCACTGACTGAATTCATGGTGTGAATGTGATATTTCACAAATTTCGACTTTCAATTAATAATTTGAGGTTGAGATATTTACTTTTAACCAAGATGCTAACTGAAAATGTTTCTAATGGAAAATTATGAACTCTTTGTTTCATAATAAAAGTTTGAGCTATTTAGGCCTACTTGCACATTGAGCATGTGTCATGGTTTTGATTTAAATGAAGCTTCTGAGTTCTACAGATTTTATGTTCAGGTCATAGAACATTATGTTTGTATTGTCCAAATCTAGTTTCACATTTTATTGTCATATTTGTTTTTCTTCATAAAGGCCAATAGTCTTCATAAAGGCCAAAATATCTAACCTACTGTAAACTTTAAATTGGATATGTAGGCCTGCGTGATATCCCAAACCCTGCCCTAATTCCCCCTTCTTGCAAAACAATAAAAAAAATGATCATAAAAAATGGTCTTGTACAATTAAGTGTATCTATAAATATTGCGATGCATGAGTAGCTCTCAGCTGTTTTGCATGTCTAAAAGTAGCTCACAGAGGGAAAAAGGTTGGAGACCCCTGTGCTAGAGTCTCTCTCACTCTCCCACTCGTCTTCTCTCCCTCCTGCCTTCCTTCTTTTTTAGTACCCTCAACAGTAACTCTGCCACATTAGCTGTATGTGTGTGAGAGAGATAAAGAGAAAGAAAGAAAGTCCCTCCGCCCTCTTCCGTCTCAGAGGATTGAGAAACTTTCAGTGGCTGTCTCTCTCAGCGGTAATGGATAAAGCGTGTAGTGGAAAGACGAGGGCAGGGCTGACCCAGGATAGCTCTCCCTCTTATCCTTTATTCTCTCACTACATCTCTTCCTCTCTCTTATGACATTACAGCTTCCACTCTCTTCATCCTCTTCCTCCCACCAGCTCCTTAAAATCTGCACTCCACAGTCTGCATTCCCTCTGCTTGGTTTTAGACTCATGCATGACTTTGGATGTACCACAGTCAAAATCAGAGCATTTTCCACTTTCCGCTTTTGGAATGCAAAAGTAGAATTTTGTCTTCAGCTTGCATGAATATCACATTACATGTTTCGTCATTTATCACAAAAACAAAACATTAAAAACAATTTTAAAACACTGTTTTAGTTGCAAGTTTTAAAATAACATGGAATAAATAACGTCAATGATATTGTGTAATAATATTGTGCATATTTAGGTGCCTGATACAGAGGATTCAGAGTGATACTGGCCTGACCATTACAAACCATTTTAGCTGATTTATTGTATGCAGGGTATATTATTTTTTATAGGTATATTTTTTGGCACAGGTGACTCTGAGTGAAAAGTTATGATTCTGGGGATGACATGAATCTTCTTGTAAGATTTTGTCTGTCATTCATGCAGATGCTTTGTCATAGTAATAAGCAATTTACTGTCAGAGTTTGACTATTCTACTGAGTAATCAAACCAGGAAACAATGTTAAAAGCAACAACACTTTCCCTGATGCACTCTGTTTAAAAGGCACAGGTTATAGATAGCATAATACTACCCTGGCTGGGAGTGTGTGTGACTCAGAAGATATCTGATACTCTTTAACCATATCACACTTTCCGTGCACACAGCAAATTGTTTTAGAGCATCCACCATCAGACAGCAGGATGGAGTTTGAGTTTCCTTTGCCAGAGGTTGGAGTTGCATAGTCCTGTCACTAGAGTGCACTGCAATCAAAGTTTGTTTATTCAGAGAAGCAGAGACGGTGCTACCCAAAAGTATGTGGACATTCCTGTCCATGTGTACTTATTTTGTGTGTGTGTGTGTGTGTGTGGTTTGTGGCTTGTGTTAAAGACAGAGAATGCATCGTCTGCAAAGGAACAAAGTCTACATGTAATAAATGTATAGAAGCACAATGTGGTGAAGGGGGCAGAACTGATCTGCACATTTTGTTTAACATGCTTATGAGGAATAGCCAAGAGAAGCTTTGAAACCTGTGTTCTTGAGATTATCATTATATTATTGCTATAATCTATCTACTTCCAGATATGTAGGTGAATTTACTTTCATTTCTATCTACATGGCTTTTTGTACAGCAGTGAACAAAATGTGAAAGATTATTATTTTTGCTTGTATTATTTAATATCTAAGTGTAAGTGGTTGTTATGAGTGCACTCCTGCGTTGTTAGCTAAGTCAGGAATATTTTTGTGTGTTTTTGTTATATTTTTACATTTGTTACTAATTATTTTGTGATGCTTTCTTGGGCTGATGTTGTAAGATTAGACTTGGTGGTGGTCACCTTACATTCTTTGTGGCCTGTTTTGCACAGTTGGTCTGATTATGTGGTATAATTTCTCTTTTTAAAAATTAGTAACAACTTTAGAAACAAAAACATAACAGAAAATATGTGGTTGCCATGCAAGCATGGAAGATTGTGACTGATCTGCACAGACTCCAGCTTGAGCACCATCTAACACCTGGAAGAGTAGGGGGGAAACTCTTACAGCAGCATGTTAAAAATGGCTGTGGTTTTAGTAATTAACATATTTTATTCAAGTGCCAAGTGTAGTGCATGATAGGCTTGAGAAACCTTGGAATGGTGTGCTGATCTGTTGTGAACTGATTTGACAAAACACTGTGTCTGTGTTTCATTTACATGTTTAAAATTTACCATTTTTACAGACATGAAGAAAGACACACAGTTCCATTGCAGGCTATGAAATTTTGACAGGTAGACGTCAATCACAGTTGCTGTGTGTGTGTGTGTGTGTGTGTGTGTGTGTGTGTGTGTGTGTGTGTGTGTGTGTGTGTGTGTGTGTGTGTGTGTGTGTGTGTGTGTGTGTGTGTGTGTGTGTGTGTGTGTGTGTGTGTGTGTGTGTGTGTGTGTGTGTGTGTGTCTGTGTGTTTAAAGTCAGACGGTTAAGTGATTGAAGCTGGTACGTAGTGATACACAGAAAGAAGAGAGATGTCTTTGTTAATTATGTTTTACATGCCACTAATTGACTGAGAAAGACAGGAGAAAAGGGAAAAGCCAGGCACA
This sequence comes from Amphiprion ocellaris, assembly GCF_022539595.1. Classification (NCBI taxonomy): domain Eukaryota; kingdom Metazoa; phylum Chordata; class Actinopteri; family Pomacentridae; genus Amphiprion; species Amphiprion ocellaris. The sequence continues at coordinate 19,944,761 of NC_072778.1, forward strand.
AGAACTGAACTTGTAAGCTACAGCAAAGACTGCATAAAGGACCCCTTTCTCTTTGCTCTCTCCATCCATCATCTCTCTTTCCATCTGCTGTCTCTTTCTTTATCCATCTATCTGAGGAGTATTCCCAGCCTTGCCCTGGATGTTCTCTCTCTCTCCTTCAGCTTGATTCAATATGAATGAGTCCCCCTGTCTCTTAAACAGGGTGGGACGACGGGGGAGGAGGGGTTAGCTCCTCTATGATGAAGTCATGAAGCTATATCTGGAGCACTCAGCAAGTCTGACTGCGTGCACGACCCCGGTCGCACATGCACATGTTTGCATGTATGTGTGTGTGTGCATGTGGGCTTAAACTGATGAAGTCATAGGTCTATATGTGGAGCACTCTGTTTGCATGTGTGTGATGGTGAAAGAGTGGGTGTGCATGTGTTTTCTCCCACTTCTCCATCCCATCTTTCTGTCTGTAATGCTCTTGTGCTATTTCCACTCTTTGTCTCCAGCGCTCTTTCTGCCTCCCTCTTGTGCCATTGGCTGCACAGCTTTGCCTCTTCTTCTTTCTCCCTCTCTTTGTCCCGCCGTTGCACTATAGTCGTGTGAAAGCCTTCCCTCCTTTTTTTTCAGTTTCAGTAAGGCAGAGACAAAGATAGGAGGAAGAAGCGAAGATAGTCAAGAGAAACAGGGAGAGTAGGGGAAAGAAAGCGTGGCAGTGCTTTTAGAGGGTATAAGCAGAGCGATGGGCAGCCAGTGAGAGAGGAAGAGAGAGGCATGCTTCCCTGCTTGCACTGAGCAGGACACAGCAGGACCTCGCAGGAGACTCTTCAGACCAGGCGAGCAAAGCAAAGGAACGCCAAGGAAGACAGGAGGAGAAAAGGTGTAGTAGAGGGAAGGGGAGAGGGAGAAGCAGGGGGAGGGGAAGGAAAGAGGGAAAGGAGAAGGGGAAAAGGAGCCCGGGAGGATTAGAAAAAAGGATAAGAAGGAAAAAGAGAGGAGGCAGACAGGAAGAGATTTACCCCAGGGTACCGCGGCGAAGGGGCTGTAGCAATGTCACCGTGGCGAAGGAGCTAACGAGGCAGGGAAACTAGTTGTCGGTAGCGGGGCGAGGATGTCTGCCTGTGTGAGTACTCCTATTTCTAGTTCATTCATTCCTCTATTCTCCATCCATCCATCCATCCATCCATCCATCCATCCATCCCTCCACTTACAGTCATCCATTACTGCCTCTCTTTCTGCCTCAGCATCCCCTTTTCTGTTGATTTCTGTTGCTCTTATCATGTAGAGGGCATTGCACATGTCTCCTGGCCCTACTTTAATTCATTAGCCATCCCTTCATTTGGTCAGTCATTTACTTTTCAACCTCCTGCTGTGTGTTTGACTTCAAGCTGTGTCCCTCTGTCTCTCTCTCTGGCTAGCCATCAGGTGTAGGGATTTTTTTTTTCTTTCTCGGCAGCAGGTTTTCAGTCGGGAGTCACTGTGACAAGAGCAAGATGTTCAGGGAGTCAGATAAGGAAGAAAAATCAGAGGAGTGAAAGAAAAAAGAGGGAGATGAAGTAAGCAAAGGAGGGATTGAGAAAGGCAGGATTAAAGGGACTGGATGCGCTGCAGGGATGTTTCAAAGTGTGTGTCATGGCTATTTGGAGCTTTTTGATAGTGCACTTGGTTTATGTGTGTGTGTGTGTGTGTGTGTGTGTGTGTGTGTGTGTGTGTGTGTGTGTGTGTGTGTGTGTGTGTGTGTGTGTGTGTGTGTGTGTGTGTGTGTGTGTGTGTGTGTGTGTGTGTGTGTGTGTATTCTGCAGTGCTAAAATATGACTATTTATGACACACACATCTTGTGCTGCCACATGAATTTAAGTGAGGATATATGCCCAGGTGAACATATGTGTGTGTGCATGATAAATGCTACTGTATGCATAGGTGGAGTTTCCCTCCTTCTCTCTCCTTTCTGTAAGCAGAGGAGGAGGAGGAGGAGGGGAAAGAGGAGGATGAGGGATGAGCAGGGAAACACTAGGCGAAGAAACCAAAAGCCAGAGTGAAATGATTTACAACATCAGGGGAGCCTCTCCTGCTTGTTTTCTTGTCCTTGGCATGTGACACTTATTTGGATTGAGACAACACTGTTGAGAATCTGATGATGTACGTTTTTAGTAGCATCGCCGAAAAGGGGTCTGCTGTCTGTGTGTTTATCTTGCTATTTAAGTGAACTAATGTTGCCTTTCTCCACTAGTGGCAACAGCAGCAAAGGCACACACAAACACATGATAACACACTAATACAAATACACACCGATTCCACGTTTCATTCATATTCATTAGTGGGCAGCAGTGAGACTTTGCTGTTGGTTATCCCCTCCAGCTCTCACTTTATTTTCCCCCCACTGCTGACCTTCTGTGGAGAAGAGAAGAGGAGAGGAGAGAAGAGAAGAGAAGAGAAGAGAAGAGAAGAGAAGAGAAGAGAAGAGAAGAGAAGAGAAGAGAAGAGAAGAGAAGAGAAGAGAAGAGAAGAGAAGAGACACGCAACCCCTCGTATCATGAATTTTTCAACTCAGAACACACTCTCGCGATCTCCTCCGATGGAGTGAGTTTGTGTGGGCATATTTGGCTTGTCATGATGCCTCCATGTAACCGCAGCTTATTTGCTGATGTCAAAGCCCCTGTAGCCTTAATTAACATGCAAAGACCCCTCCGATGGCCCACAGGGACAGAGTCCGAACACCTAGACCCACTCGATAGATGCCACAGTGATTGATGGCCTTTTCCTTCCCACTCCTGTTCCGACTTGATCCCTGTACCAACGTCTCTCTCTTTCCCTGCAAGTCATCGCTCCTTCATGTCAGCTCCCTCCATTTACCCACAATACATCACTCCCACTTCTCCACACACATACACACTGCTCTTGTCAGGACTTGTCCACCCAGGCTCCCAGAAACCCTCATTCTGTAAAGGGTCATTGTGGTGGTAGAAGTGGAGTCCCTCCAGCCAAGAGACAAATGCTAGACAGTCACACACAGAAAGAACAAAAGCCTCAAAACATATTTCCTTCTCCCTCACATTTCCTTTCTCTCCAGTGTTGTCTCTCTTACATTAGCATTGTTAGGCACACCTGCTGTAATCCTTGTCTTCCTGACAGATTACTCCTCCTGTTCCTCCTATAGATTCCCTCCCTTGCCCCCACCAGCCAATAAATCTCCTCCCGATAAAACCCTCTCTAGTCCTGTTCGCATTGGGCAGAGATGCGAGGGGATGTTGCTGATGCTCGCTGATCATACAGGGCTGAACGCAGCAGGATCCTTGTTTAGTCACGGTCTGCTTGTAGCCCTTCCCCTTATTCACACTACAGACAGCACAAGTGGCCACCGTTTAGGCTGAATACATTAGAATCCTTTCATCCTGAGCGCTTCATGTCAGCATTAATTATGTTTAAGTGGAACTGCTGCTGATACGTCTACACGAATGCATTTACTAAATATTAATTAGCTTTAATTAGTTTTTTCTGAAAGTCTTATAAATCTGATAATCAAAAAAGATGACTCTACATCCTGTTGATGTTTTACTTCTCACATTGGTTTTCATGTCTCCACTCTGCTCTGTGTAAACACAGCTTGCAGTTCATCCTAGTTCAGCAGAAAAGTCATGAAATTTTTGACGCATAACTGTTGGTTGCATTTGAGTCACTGATGGCTTCACAGTTGCACAGAAGAGTCCAGAATTGAGTTTTTTAAAGAGAAACTCTGGTATAAGCAAAGAGCCTATTTTTGGCAAAAAAATTAAATGAGACATGTAGAATAATGTGGTTTTGGTTAAATATCATAACTTTAAGCTCAGATTTGATTAGTTTCTTATGTAAGACCTGCGGGAAGTTGAGAATCCAGCATTTCTTTCCATTTTTACAGTTTCTGACTGTGATAAAGGTAAAATTTTGGTGATTTTTTGAAAAAAAATACATGCTTTTCAAACCCTGAACAGATTTTGGGATTTATAGAGTGAACAATTAATCTTACTTTAAAAACGTTATATAATTTAATTAAAAAATGCAATTAAAAACAAATTCTGATGTCTGCGCATCTGTAACTAACAGTTAATTTTGTTATGAATGAATCTGCTGACTATCTTTCTCAGTGATCTATAAAGTGCTGGAAAATGAAAAAAAAAGCCCATCATCACATTTCCTAAAACTCAAAATGATCTCTTGTTTTTTCTGTTTCTTAAATCAGTCCAAAACCCAAATACATCCAGTTTATTCCCACATTTGTGTGGTTTATTACCACACAAATTTCCTTTAAGATGACTTGTGAATGATCATTTTGTTATCAAAGTCTGTGACACATATTTGTCACTTGAGTAAGTGATTAACTGAATAATCAATAAGTTGTAAAAGCCCATATTTTACAGTGTAATAGGTCAGTTCACTCATATTACAAATAGATATAATCTAACCTACCTATGGCAGTCTCTTCTCATAGTTGTGGTAGTTTAGATAAACATATCTTTGAGATTTGTGCCTGCAGCCAAAGATAAGAGAGGTAGATGGACTTTCATCAGTGCTGACCCCACTGTTAATTAATTGAGGAGATCTAGAAATAATATCCACTTTACTCTTGACATGCTACAGAACACGCACATTTTTTCATACTCATCATCGCCCTGTAAGTGAAAGGATATATAAGATTGATTTTAGAGGAATAACCCTCTAAAGAATTCACCGCTATAGAGCGAAAGGCTGCTCATTTCTGTACTGTACGTGCAGGAAACCTAATGATTTATGGCACATGCAGCTAATTAGGTTACATGCAAACAGTATGATCCAAACTGTGCTGCGAGTAGAGCTTGGAATAACTCCACACTAACTCGACACCAAATCCCTGCGCTCTCCCACACTCCCTCACACACATTAGATACATGAATGGGGGCGTCTTACTGAAGTGACATCTCACTGAAGCTTTCTCTGAGTCGAGAGCAATGGCGCTTATGTACAAAAACACACACACACTCGCACACATTTCAGAGCAGTGTGATGTATAAATGATCAAGTGCTGTGAGAACAGCAGGACATCATCTTTCCCCCCTGCTCTTGCCCACCCCGATTCCCTCTTCCTACCCCTCATTCCCCACACACGCTCTCCATGTCTTTGCATCTTGCCCACCCACCTATCTCTGCTCTTAAATATGTAATGAATTATGACGAGTGTTGACACATGGGGACTGTGTGTGCTTCCTCTGCATGTGGCCCCTCCCTCCCTCTCCGGTTTGCCACAATGAACACTCAGAATTGGGTCACAAAGCTGCATCAACATAAACTGGGGTCGCCTGTGTTTCTCTCTTTCAGCAGAACACCATTTTCACCATCAGCATCGTGAATCTGCGAGTTTTCTTAGAAATAATGCAAAGGTATAGACGATAAATCGGATGGAGGTGTAGTAGTAGCTGCTGCTGCTGCAAAGATGATCCACTGTCTGCTTCAATCACAGAGGCAGCATCTTGTGCTGCCGTTTAATGCGCCGCACACAACTGTTTTATTTTTATTTCAGCTCGATTTTGTCCTACTTCTTTGCTGCCTCTGGCGATAGCGGTGATTGTGTGTCTTTCTGCCCATGAGTGTGTGTTTGTGCACCGAGAAGCCGGGAGTATGTGTCATGTGGTACCGGTGATGCAGAGGGGGGCCTCCTCTGGCCTCGGGTGCTCATTTTGTTGCTCATCTCGGTGCTGTAAACAAGTTTACGGTGTAGAGAGGTAATTACGCACAGACATTTTGCATTAGGCCTAATGGCTGTGGGCCATGACTAATTCACCAGGTCGCAGAGGGGTTTGCCCCGTTCGGTTGTCACACAGGCTTACAGCACTGCAGTGCCGCTGTGGATGGAAGTGATTTTACTGGTGCTGCTTTCAGTTTGTGCCAAATTAGCTCCAAAAATTCTGCTTCATGGACTCTTCACTGTGTTTTTTTTTTTTTTTTTGTCACTATGCCACTTTATTCTTGAAGGAGCAGTTTTGGAAAATAGGGCTTTTTGGATTTTTTAGGCAAGAAGATTGATGCTACTTTCATATGAACTCCTTGAACTTGATGTTCTTTTATCATTTTTCAGATTTTTTACATTCTTTGTAACATCCAATTGCAAGGTAACTATACTTCAGCATTAAATACAACAGAGAGTCGAGTAAAGTCAAGTAAATTTCTGTTACATTGCGCAAAATCACAGTTCTGTCTCTTTGAAAACAGACACACATCATTGAGAATCAAAGTGAAAACATTATATTGGTAGGAAAAGGAAATGAAAAGATTGTTATGTCTGTTTTTTTAAATCTCTCAATGTCATCACCAATATAAACTCTAACAATCCACCATTGGCTGAGTGCTAATGAAACATCGAACCTACTACTGCATGTACAGCTGTAAATATCTGACGGTGCACCATCAATACTGCAGTAAAACTAAGCCAATTTCTGTCAGCAGCTCTTCTCAGTCCTATTAGTGCCTCTGTGAAGTGTGTACTTTACACCTTGTCTTCCTGGTTTTATCTTTTGAGTTTTATGACCCCTTTTTTATCACCATATTCTACATTCCATTACAATAAACTACAACTAAGTTCAGTAATGAGCAACATTTGCTGTTTTCTGCAAACACAATTAGCAGCACTCAGGGGTCCAATTTTTAAAAACTGCTTCTTCACAGCAGTGTATTGCAGCATTTATTGAGTTTGGACTAATGAAAATACACGCAAATTACAATGGTCCATCATAAGAATTTGAGCTGAGCATTTATAGGGCTCTCTTCAAAACTGTTTATTCACTAATTCTGCTCTTGAAAAGGATTCTTTGCTATTAGCATCAATAATTTTTATGAATATTAGTATAGCTGTGAATGGAATACTCACAGAGACTTGCAGAGTGTGTTTCTTTACTAAGGATGATTTCACGTTGCATCAGGCTTTGAAGTGTCTCACAGAAATGTTGAAAAAAAAACACAGATTTTTTTAAAAAGAATGAGTAATTGGAAGGACACAGTGGCTAGCCATAAATACACCTGACAGTTGTTTGGTTATTCTCTTTGCAGTGTGATGAAAGGGCTTCCCTCTGAATCATTATCCAGCTGTTTCAGTGTTGCACACCTGTCACAGTTTAGAGTTGAAAGTGGATCAGATCCATGTTCACTTTGGACTGCAGCCAAAGTCACACCACTGTCAGTAATAGTACCAGTTCAGATGCAGTCAATAACGTATTTATAGACACACACATGCACTGTACACACACCTGGTTCTTGCTGCCTCCTCATCTACTTTTTGCTGACAGGAGAGCCACAACTACTTCCTCCCTCAGACATTTCAAATCAGCATTTGGCTGGGCAATTAGCATATGTAAGTGCATGGGCATAGCGGCCAGCGTTACCCAGACACTCTGTAAAGCTGTTTGATAATTGAAGTCTGTGTGAAGTCTGTGTGATGCCACGGTGCTCTGTGCGTTTGTGTGTGCATGTGACAGATGGTTTGGAGGAAACATGAGTCTCTACTGAGCAATACTGGAAGCTACAGAGCAGCAGAAAGAACGGCAGAGCAGGTTGGGGACTAGTTACATTTGTGTTGTTTTCACTGCCTCTTAAAACGGCCCTTTTACTGCACCAGCAGTGGCATACTTTAGTTTTATTACACCGTTTTAGCATCTGAAGATACATTGTGTGGTTGTTCTCTGTATAATTTTCAAAGCTGCTTGAATTTAAATATTACACTAAAATCAGTGGAAATTGTCTTTTATCCATGTTATTGAGCAGTTGGATTGCTTGTAACACAAAAAAAGAAAAGAAAAGGCAGTAGAAAAACCATTAACACTTTTGGGAACAGTTATATGGTGTAGCTTCAGTCCTACTTATTGGTTTACTGTTTTAATTTTCTTATTTTTGTGGATATGTGGGCAAAAAAATACGTATTCATTTGTGGTCAGATTTTTAGTGGAAGTAGTTTCCTTGTTTTTTGTGTGAAGTGATTTATTTTGTCATTTGTTCTTCTCATGTAGGTTTACATGTATGTGTAAGTCACAAATTTTCAAAAATGGCATTATATTTTATCCCTATATCTTAATTAATAAGTAACCAAACTCAGCATCAGTGTTCTACTCATACAGTCTACGGTTCTGCTGTGTTTTGCATTATAGATTTTCTGTCCAGATTTCTTCATGTATTTGCCACTGGCAGCATCTCATATTTCTTTACGCTTTTTTGTGTTTGGTTATTTATTGAATGAGAAAATCATTATATAGTCGGGGGATCTAAACATAGAACTGACAGTGAAAATGATTTAAGCATTAAAGTTACATTTATTTACGTTTATATATGGGGTCATTCCACCTCAATCAACTGAGTGCACGAAACTGTTTATGATACCACTTTTAATACCAATATCTGAAGCACTGTGAGTCAGAAAACCTAATTTTTCTTTTAGCCTCCAACAATATTATATAACTCTTCCAGTTGGGACCACTGGAGTGGTTTCACCTGTCTTACCTGCTAATTGATATTATATTTATTACGATATAATAATGTCATAATATGGGCTATAAATGCAAGGAATGTAATTTAAAAGATTTTTTCTCATAAAGTATGCCTCTGACTGTCACCATACTCTACATTTTCAAAGCTCCTATTGGTGGCAATAACTGGAATAACTGAGCCTCTCAGGGTGAAAAATAAAGGTTTTGTGGCTGGTGGAGTATCTGAGTAGACAGAAACATTGACATTTTTTGGCCAAATTTACACCATCATAGCACTGATTTCTATTATTGCTGCACTGATTAGCATGAAGAAAATGCCATAAAAATCATTGTGACCCCACCATTCTTTAAGAATTTTGTCTCAGAAACTTATGACCCCAGATTCTAGACATAGTCACCTCAATCAATTGTCAACACTAAAAAATCAGTCAGTTGAAGATGGTCGGCATGAACTTTTTTTTTTAAATTTGGTGAATTGAAATGGAATGACCCTATGATGTGTTTTTGCTGTTTTGTTTTTTTTTTTTTTAAAACTATGTATAGCTGGACGACATATTAGTGAGCTAAGCAGCTAACATCGCTGCTAAGCATCTCCAATACTGGAACTGCAGTATAGTCTTGACCATCTC